>NC_081189.1:9064765-9664765 GCF_902713425.1 Acipenser ruthenus | reverse complement strand
GCCTTGAGGACAGGGGTTTGAGATACACTTGCTATATGCTGATCTAAGATTACTATCCATTAGCTTTGAGTCACTTGGGAAATTGTATGAATTATCAAATCCCACCTCAGCCACTGACTCATTGTGTGACCCTGAGCAAGTCACTTGTGCTCCGTCTTTCGGGTGAGACGTTATTGTAAGTGACTCTGCAGCTGATGCACAGTTCACACACCCTAGTCTCTGTAAGTCGCCTTGGATAAAGGCGTCTGCTAAATAAACAAATAATAATAAATTGGTATCCAGGAGTTCCAGAGTACTGGTACACTCCTGTGCCTTTGTTCCTTTTTTGAATAATGAAATATGTTCTGCTTCCTTTTGGGGAGGCTATTCCACGACACACACTTCTGATCGCTTCATAACATAACATAAGTGAGATAACATAAGTGGGGTAACATAAGTGGGGTAACACAAGTGGGGTAACATAAGTGGGGTAATATAAGTGTGGTAACATAAGTGGGGTAACATGCTTACCGGGACTAGTTTCAAATGTGTCTTTGCTTCCATTGCAATCCAGGACGGAGCTGCACTTACATAGTTCAAACAATACTGTCACCGATACAGGATTTATACAACTTTAAAATGGCTGAATTAATTTCAGGTTTCTATTGTTGTTACCCATCTGTCTGCGTCTGACTTATCCGAACAGCCTGTAACTCCTTCATTCACATCAGTAACAGCAGGAAACAACAGAGAGGCTGCAAACTGACACACTGAGCTCAAGGTCCTATCTAAAAAGAATGGTTGCGAAGAGGCCATGAAAATGGTTTGGAATGAATCTGCATTGAAGATCTGCCACGTAAAACAGTCCCTGGATTAATTGATTTAAATGATATAGCTATTTATATCCTCCCCCTATAGATATCAGTGTATATTATACATGATTTAAATAAATGGATCACCTGCAATTAGTAAGGCTGACAAAACATGTATTTTGACGCCTGTAGCTTTCCACACTATAGTATATGCTGCTCAGAAACCCCCTAAGTGAAGGCACAGTCCAGACAGCTTTAATTGACCAGCTATCTTTATTGACGACAACCACAACATACACATAGTGAGTTCAACCTCAATATCTATATCTGAGAACGGACCTCAAATACATTAAGAGATCTAAATAAGAGCGCACAACCCCACCCTGTGCTCTAAATCTATTCCTGATTCCTCCTAAAAAAATGTAAGGACACTAAGCAGATACAGTAATTACTATAATACAGCATTAGCTAAAGCTCTCCATGCTGCCCTGCTCCCTTAACTGCAAAGCATTCATGGAGAACAACCCCATTCCAGTAGCCTGCAATGCATTGCATCGCCACCTAATGGCCAGTTACAGTATCAACAACCTCAATAACACTGAGGAAGGCATTAGATTAAATACTTGTCTACATGACATATACTTTAACCTCAGCACCTACTGCAGCACACACATTCGATTTAGTTTGAAGCTTTGAATATGTCTGAACTCTGCCTCAGCTCCAGAAAGCTTCACTGAGCACAGCTACAGCAGGGTTACCAGAAACCCCAGAAAAACTTGGATTGTTCCCGTTTTCAGCCTTACTGAACAGCACATCTGTTAAATCGGCCTGGTTTTGCTATTTTTTTAAAGTATGAAACTGTAGCAGTGTGCTTAGCATGTAACAGCAGGGTAATTTATTAGGTTGTGTTAGCACCATTATAAACTAAAATATTATAGATTATTTGTTTAATAGTTCTGTTTGACTTCCAGGATCCTGTCTAAATTTGATTTTTTTTTTAATGTCATCTTGGTAGTGTGACCAGCCAAGTTAGCATTTTAAGGGTGTCCCAATTATGTCTTGATTAACACAGTCATGTGTATAACACACACACACACACACACACACACACACACATATATATATATATATACAATATATAAATTGTTATGACCTGCAATGAATACACCCAATGTTTAACTTTTAAGTTACTATTGTGTTATTATATACAGTTATGTTAAATGCTTTGATGAATTAAAGACAAACAAGCCCCCTTTTTTCACTCTGGAAATATGGTAACCCTAAGCTAGAGCCTAACACATGAGTTACCAATTATAAGCCACATCTGTGTTTATTAAAGACACAGGAAGTGGGTGTTCTTTTAAGAGAACAACCTGAGCCGACCACTTCCTGTTGAATTGGGAAATGTTTGAAAGTACAGTAAACAAGAGAAGAAAAAAGCTACCAAATTGCTACCAGCGTGTGGTTTGCAGACAGTCTCGTTTTCAATATGTGGTAAGTTGAGCTAAGTTGCAGAGCAGCATTTAGCACTCTGTATTATTATTTTTCACCACATAAACAACACATAGAAACTGTGGCCTTATATTTCATTAGCACAAATGTGTAATAGCTTAACATATTAAGTATGTTGAATTCATGATGTCTAGATCCTGGAAATCCCATCCAGGAACGACGGTGGCTTTGAATACTGCATTATTACCTCAGTAGCCCCTCAGGTATAAAGCTTACACTGTCAAGACACCAGTATCAAGAGGGCTTATATCCGAACGTGTCACACCAAAATCACCTTTAAACAGCCCCAAACAGAACCAGAATGAGGACTGGAAACGCCTCTTATTGTAAAAGCAAAGCAACAGTGTATATTTCAAAGAAAGATGGGTAAAGCACAGAGAGATGTGTGTGGTGAAACCATGAACAGCCATGGTCTAAGCATTGTTAAAGCTTTTTTCAGGGACACAACAGAAAACCTATACAGCAGGAAAAGTCCAAACATTATTCCAGATCAAAGAGATCAGCAATACAAGGCCTACACGTTAGTTTCGCTTTCTCCCCACATTAAACAGCAGATTTATGCAAGCACAACCTCAACCATTAGACCATTTTCTATATCTGTATCCTACTGTGGTCAAAAAGAAGTATGTGACATCTGCATTTCAAAGAAAGAAAACCATTTAAACCCTGTTTTCTGAGTATAGTTACATTTTGTTCCAGTCTTTAGCCTTTACAAAGTTGAATTAATAGCTAAATAATATTTGACAGGTGTCTCATTTGGAAAGATGCTGGATTGTTGTAATAATACATGGACATGTTTAAGGTTAGTATCGTAGATTAGGAAGGGAGGCTGTTCCTCTGTTACCTGACAGGCATGTCTAGGCCCGATGTAATTGTTATTTATGTTAGGGAACAGTTTTGTGCAACTATTTAGCTCCTGCCCTGAAAGCGTTAGGATAGAATACCGTAGCCAGTTATGGACGAGTGGATTCCTCAGTGCACACAAAGTGATTGTAGACATGAGTGGCTGCAGCAGTTTTATTCGATGGAAGGGCTGTGTACATCAATCATCCCTGCATGTGGTAGATCTTCCCATGGCCCTCAGAGCAGCTCTTACACGTCTGTATTGATTTGTCTCTACAATGCATGCTATAATAAAACGTGTCTGCAGTGGTCTCATCTGGGATCATGTGAACATTGATATGTGGAAATGCATTCCCATTGAATTCACGCTGTTTGGCTTTTTAATATGGGAATGTTACAGGCCCTCCCCTTTACAGATCATATGCATTCTGTATCCCCCTTTCATTGCTATTCATGAATGCAGGTAAAGTGCATTTTCATTTCAAATCCGTTTATATTATCTATGCCCTGGCTGCCATAATGTATTCTCCGATCAATGCTAAAAATAGGCCGAGAAGGCATGTTGGGAGTCAAAGACAAAGAGCTTGGTTTCAGTCTGTGGTTCCCAACATGTGACACGCATTGTGGTCTCAGTCCAGCTCCCAGTGAGAGGTGTCAGAAAACCTAAACCCCTGTTTAGTGGAATACTGCTAACCTTTTATGTTTACTTGAAACTCTGCACTGTACCTGGAAGTAGATACCATGGTACAGTATAATGTGGCAGTGTGTGTATCTTGCATTGAAAACCGTTTCCTGGCATTTGCGGAACACCTACTGTATTAATGTCTGTCCTTCATAACATGTATGGCTGCAGATATGAAGGGGTTTATAATATTTTTTGTTATGGCTGTCTCTCGGAGAATCTGTGAATTGGATTTGTTATGGCCTACAGACTAGATTTTCAAAGCTCTTTTGCTCCAAAACTACAATTTTATCAGAAAGTAAAACCAAACGAGTTACCAAACCAGATATAAACGCCCAAGTATGGCCGCCGCAAGCCAACTATACTTAAGGTATGTTCCATCTTGGTGCGGACCCGCGGGCCAATTGTTCTAGGCCAGGCTTCACCCCACCTCCTTACCTTCACCCTGCTACACCCATATTCTTGGAAAACAGCGTGGGATATCATCCACTGAGGCTGCCTGTTCAATACCTGATCATTGAAGTCGGCTTCACTCCTCTTCTGTCAAACTGACTCTTCCAGGAGTACTAATATAATCACAGTAAGAAAATAAAACAGCCATGGAAGAAAGAATATATATATATTTTTAATATATTTTTTCTCTCTCTCTCTCTCTCTCTCTCTCTCTCTCTCTCTCTCTCTCTCTCTCTCTCTCTCGTGCTTCCGACAGGGTCTGAGGCAATATTAATCCTCTACTTGTGCCTTGACAGGGAGGCACTCTCAACGGAACAAACCAGATGAAATCTGAGTGTGAGGCTCTGCAGCGCTCAGCTCCTATTCTCTCTGAGTGACTGAGCACTCAGGACTCACCAGGAGGCAGTCACAACACAACTTGCAGCCGGTGTAAAGTGGTTTCAGAAATAACGATCTGTGTCTGAAGTGTTTACCATTCATAATACAGCTGAGACTTATCTCATCTCATCTTAAAAGAGCTGAAAAATGCAATTAGAGAGATGCTTTCTTTCAAAGAAAAGAAAAAGTAGGATTTTTATCCAGGTAGAATAGGGTGGCTACCCCATGAAGTGTATTAATTATAATATGTGGCTCAACATTGCAATTGGTTCATCCCATTGTGAAAACACTGACCGCATGGTGCCATTCCACCAATGGCTCAAACCCTTGTTGCTGCCCTTGTACTACCATTGCCCCTTAGCAGCACTGCAGTGTAATTGTAGTGACACTCACTTGTTATTGAGGAGCATTTGGAAAGGAACATTGGTCACCTAGCATCAGTAATTTGAGATTATTTTCTTTACATGTTATTTAAAAACAGGAAATGTAAACTGACATGCAGCTAAAGTCTTTCCCATTAACCTGTCATTTTTATGCACCAACCTTCTAAGCTTTACCAGCAGGTGAACGAAAGTACCTACTGTAACAACAACAAACAAAGCTGGACTTGCTGTATACAGGGAATGTCCTCTAAGGGAGTGCAGCTGCGATGTAATGAACATGCAGTTTAAATTCCTGCCATCTTTCTAGTTTACAACCCTCATATTTCATCTTACGAGTTGTATCATTGAACCACGGTGAGCTTTTTTTAAAAGACTCTCTGAGTTTTGATTGGCACTACAGTATCTAAGATACCAGTCAAGGTGGTGTTGTAGGTATTAACCAGCTCATCTATTGATGAAGACTGAGAGAGTGGTAATGAGCTCAATACATCAGAAAGCTTAACAGCAGTTGAAGAATTAATTACCTGGGATTTAAATGTACGGTCCACAGTCTTTTAGATACTGGCAGAGTCACCTCAAAAAGAATGGCAAGATGATCAGAAATAGTAAGATCTGGGGTTATGATGTTCTTAACAGCTAAACCACAAGAAATTACCAGATCTAAAGTATGGCTATGATTATGCGTAGGACCTTTGACATGCAGGATATAATCTAAGGAATCTAGTAGCCTCAAAAATTCCAAGTAGTTAGAATCAACATGAAGGTTAAAATCACCCAATAAAATAATCTTATCAAACTGAACTGTCAATATAGATAGCAGATCCCCAAATTCAGTCAGAAATAGCAGGTTTTACTTAGGTGGTCGATAAATAATTACAATATGAACAGGTAATGAACTGTTTAATGTCAAGGTTGAAACTTCAAAAGATGAATAACCTTCAACAATTTCCTGTTTGATTCCAAGTTCACTGTGGAAAACAGTAGCAAGTCCACCTCCCTGCCCAGTAGAGCGAGCTTTCTGGAAAAAAGAATAGTTAGGTGGAGAAGCGTCAATCAGGGAAACATTGTCCTTGGGTTCAAGCCATGTTTCAGTTAAAGAGAGAATATAAATGTTGTAATCCCGAATAAAATCAATAATTAACAGAGCCTTATTAGAGACCTGACATTAAATAAACCTACGCATAAATTAGTCCAATCAATCGAGAATATGTGATTGAGCATTGGTAATAGGAATTGGCAGCGGTAATGGCAAGATACTATAACCTGAATTTTACATGCACTGTAGATTCCCTCCCCTCTTCAGTTCCTAGTTTAAATACTTTGCTAGGTTGATAAAGAGACATTCAAGACTGCAAATAACTCCCATCCCTCTACTATTGTCAGATGCTAAAAATATAGTTTCAGGTATCAGCCAACATGCCTTGTCTTAGCATGGTTCTCCAGACTGGGCTGGAGGGGGGGTCTCCAGGCAGGGGCTGATTTGGACACTGTTGCCTGGATTGCCTCCTGTCTAGATGACAACATTAAGCCCAGCCCTGTCTCATCAAGACATCCGCTGACCTGTGAACCTTAGTGCTGACAGAGAGAGTAATTTAATTGATTAATAGGACACACATGCAATTAATTAAAAATAGTAAGAGAAAAGGAACACATAGACACAAATGGTAAAATGTATGAGACTTAGAAGTTGTTTAAGATGCCTAATTAAAGCACAAAGGGGTCTAACATTTTCACACGAGTGCCTATTCTCACACCTAGATGTTTTCATGCAGGTAGGTATAAGTCATAAAAATGTGAAGGGTACATGTAGTTTAAAACAGGGAAGTATTAATTTAGCACTGGAGACACCAAACAGAAGAACCTTTACCTAACAGAGTGCTGAATAAATGGTATCAAAAGCTTTGAAAACTAATAGAAATGTCAACAGCAACAGAAAATACTTTTTAATTTTTTTATTTTTTTTAAGTACATCATTAAATAGGGGTTGTGATTTTCGGTTTTAACCGATAAAAAACAATAAAACGATAAAAAAATGACATTGGTCAATAGCCGATAAACACCGGAAACCAATGGAATAACAGTGGAAATGGTTAATCAAGTCACGTTGACGTCACTCCTTTCCCATTAAAAAATAAAACCCACTACAAATAATAAAATAATACATTTCCCAGCACAGCTGGGCAATGTCCCGCCTTCCTGCTTTGTTTCTATCATTGATTTGTTCTGAATTCTTTAAACCCGCCCCAACTACTGAGTGACAGTATATATCTACATATCTATTGTCACTCAGAGGCTTGTTCGCAGGATTTTGCAAATTGCAAATTGTGGCGAAATGTAAAGAAAATGCTCAAGCAGTTTGGAAAGTAACCAAAAACACTAATTTCATACAGGATATCAAAAACGAAAGCCACGAAAAAAAACGATTTACATAAAACTAAAAAATAGCTCAAAATAAGCACCAAAACATAAAATGAATAAACCCTGAAAAACAAAAGCCCTAATTATAAAGGAGTTCAATTTTAAATAACGGCACCTACTGTAGAGTGGGAGGGGCAGATTAAAATGGCTTCCTCTTCCTCTTCTTTCTCCTCCCTGCTCAGCCTGCTTGTCATCATTACCCTGATCTAATAGATTCCCTGCCATTACCTCAATCCCAGATGCTATTTATCGTTCATGACCTATAGATACGTGTCAGAAGCCAGGCTTAAATTGATGAAGCACTTACAAGTTTAATGGAGCCTGGTCTTCTTTTGTCTGCAGGCACTCTGTAATACTGCATCCTACCTCCCTTGTTCCCCCATGTTCCCCAGCCTGGATGACACACAGCAAGCACAGCTCCCAGGGGGAGTTCCTCAGGCCCTGCCCTGGATGTGGAACTTGATGTAATGTATATATAATCATTAGCTGGAGAGACTGACGATGGCCCTGGTTACAAGCAAGTGCATGTTAAAGGCCTTCACAGTTTATCTAGGGGCATTGACTGTATATGAATATATATGTGTGGCAATGTGGCTGTAGTGTGCAAGTGTAGACGTCATGTGGTGCACAAGTAATGACAAACAAGTGATTGCAATGTCCAAACAATGTTTTATTCGGGGAAGGGTTTGTAATCCAGGTCGTTTGTGAACGCAAACAATATTGTTAAACTACGGGTTACAGTCCTGAAATAATATACACAGTACTGAGCACACACAAGACACACACACGATTACAAGTCCACAGTGAGTGCTAATGTGCAAGTGGGGAATATACAATTTATCTATGAACAATGGTGAAGTGTTTTCCAGGTTTGTGCTGGCCTTAACACTTTGCGGTCCTATGTCGGACCAGGTCCGACATTACAATTTTCCCTTTCCGGTCCGGAAAGCACAGGTCTCCAGTCGTTTTTTCTCCAGAAAAAGTTGAAAGCTGCTTCTGCATCCAGCGCTCAAAGAACATCACAGACATTTGCAGAGCTTTTTGAGATGTTATAGTAATAAAATAATGACTTTGCATTATTGAGGAGTTTGGTGATAAAACGAGTGATCAGGAGATGATTTATCGGTATGAGCGACAATGAAGAGGTATGTGATAAATACAATGACCAAGAGGTGGGGCGGGGCTGGAGATGCAGTACTGAGTGTCTTGTTGATATGCAGTACCTTTTAAACCTGTTTTACTTTGAATAAAATTACTTTTAAACAGCGCATGTATAGTAAACAGCGCGTGTGAAAATAAATTGGACCTGACGCACCTGAGACGCGCTGAATAAATGGACTGCTAAGGGTTAAGCGGCAGCTCCGGATGGTGTTAGCCGTCTAATAAATAACAAACAGTACAATTAGACTCGACAAAACAAACAAACACTAAACACTCACGGTTATTTTACTTTCGTTCTTCAGCGGTTCTCTCTTAACCATAAACAAAGGAACATATCACCTAGCCACATCCCCTATGTGTACCTTCAGTCATGCCCACTTGGTTAGCGAGTGCAGCCGTTTCTCCTCCAATCCGTGGTTGCCACATCACTTTCCCTCTGGAGCGATGACTTAATGTACCACAGCTGTGCACCCTTTCTAGATGGCTGACTTCCACCTAACCCTGGGAATGAATTGTCAGACCATCCCGTCCAGGGCGCTCTGTTCCCTTTACACAGCACCCTCACAGGTCAGGAGGGAGATTTATCACCAAGAATCATTCTGTCTCTGTCACAATATGCTATAGCAAAGGTGCCCACCTCCTTACAAATGTACAAATATACAAATGAAAAGTTGACCGCTGTAAGATCAAACACTTCAGAATCCACTATCCCTTCGATTTTTTGGCGTTTTTACTGTTTGGGATGTAAAAAACTAGTAACGTTCTTCCTCATAGACGTCACATCCTAAAATATATCGTTACAGTGCATTTTCGTCATTCAATCCATGGAACAGGAAAGCAGGTTTTTGTTATTGCATGTATGTATTTTGAGTTATTTTTTTGCAACAAGAAAAAATGTTTTTTTTTTTCTTGTTTTTTTCTTTAATACGGTTCATCATTTGAGAACTGTATATAATTCTCACCTGGCACTAATTAAACCCAGAATTATTAGCACTGCAGAAAACAGGGTTAAAATGAAGAACAAAGGTCCCACTGAGTCATGATAACATTGCGGGTACCAGATGAGATTTTGCATGTATTTGAAGATGGAACTCCAATCTGTTCAAGAGTGTTGAAACTGGTGATGCTGGATACACAGCTGTACTGGCTGGGGGTCTCATTAATGTTTAAAACAGCTTCAATATTTCACAATGTTTGTATGAATTTCAGTTAATTAATGGTTCAAGCTTTTTAAATAATGAACTAATAATACCCTGGATGCCTCATTTTCATATCCATGCTTCAGCAAGTTCAAGAGGCAATGTAAGGTCAGTGGCAACTAGATTGAATGATAAAATGCCTGAAAATAAATGATTAAATGACTGAAAATCTCATTATCAGTCATTTAATCATTTATCACCTGAAAAGAAGACTTCCTTTAAAAACAGCATGTCTTATTTAAAATTTTAAAACAGGGCACGTATTACACAGTAACATTAATGCTATACATTGACACGGTGACTCTACTATAACCATACATGGTAACTACTCTACTTATTAAATACACCTTTCATAGTGTATTAATTATGTATTGTCTTTCCAGGTCTTTATTCCTAGCAAGTCCTAACTTAGTATCTGTAATTGAACCTGGTAAGAGTCAATTACTGATTTTAGGACCTCATTGAAACAAAAACCCAGACAGGGATGGCTGGAGAGCCAGAGTGGTGCACCACTGATGTGAACAATAGAGAGTCATAGAGTCCATTGGCACAGATGAGAACTCCCTCATGTGGTATACTGCAGTGTGCCAGGGTGGGGCTGGGAAGGTAAACGTGTACTGCAAGTGTCAGTACGAGTCTAACCCCTACAGCTGACATGAGGTGATTTCATTTAAGAGGCATTCTATACGCTTGGGGTGCCTGGCTCCTTCATAAAACAAGTGCCAAACTCAGTCTAAGCAATCTGTGGATCTAGCTGTGGTGTACACAGGATTGTTACAGCAGTATATGGCCTAAATTGAAAATGTAATGTGTTTACCCCTGGCTTAGCCCCTTAACCCTTAGCGGTCCATTTATTCAGCACGTGTCAGGCGCGTCAGGTCCAATTTATTTTCACACGCGCAGTTTATTTTAGACGCGCTGTTTAAAAGTATTTTTTTTTCACAGTAAAATAGGTTTCAAAGGCACTGCATATCAACAGGACACTCAGTACTGCATCTCCAGTCCCGCCCCACCCCTTGTTCGCTATATTTTTCAAATGCCTCTTAATAATAGTACATACCGATAAATCATCTCTTGATCACTCGTTTTATCACCAAACTCCTCAATAATGCGATCCAAGTCGTTAAACTATAACATCTAAAAAAAGCTCTGCAAATGTCTGTGATGTTCTTTGAGCGCTGGATGCGGAAGCAGCTATCTTGTTTGTTTATGTCCGTGTTATCTATGTGGTGTTGGGTCTATCAGTATTCATGGGATACACCCTTTTTTCAGCTTCTCTCGGCTCCTATCAGTCTCACTCGGCTATTGAATGGTTTTCTCGGCTTTTTCTGGAGAAAAAACGACTAGAGACCTCTTTTTTGCGTCTTTTTGATGATGTCGGACAGGGTCCGAAATTGGACTGGAAAGGGAAAATTGTGATGTCGGACCAGGTCCGACATAGGACCGCAAAGGTTTAAGGTACTCAAGGAATTGAGCGCTTGTTCAAACATTTCTTCTTAAAATACATTTGAGAGTGACTCAAGTATCACAAGGAAAAACTGGAAATTTGGATGACCAGATCTAACCTGTCAGGAAATGTTAAACCCTGTTTCGTGCACCTCATTTGCAAAAATAAGAAAGTTAGCATAATTTGTATTTGTGGGACACATATGCCCCTTTTACATTAAAGGGTTAACTCGTGGTACTCATTAAAGAATAGTTTTCATCTTAATAATCATATAATTTACTCTGGTCATTGACTTCAGATATAAGAAGACACCACAAATTGTAGGACAACATGTACCTGTATACTTAAGATAAAGAAAAATTAATAAGCAGACATTCATGAAGGACATTGTGACAGTCTGAAATCTGTGTACTAATTAGCCTGCCAACGGGGAAAGTGATTCACAGGCCATAGTTCTCTAGAGGTTTCCTCCTGATAAAGGTTTTTTATGTGTTTCCGGATCATATTAATCATTTCATATGCTTAATGACAAAATGTAATGTCTTATGTGGACACACCACCCTTTCTCCATGGTTGAGTACAGTTCCTTAGACAGCTTCTACACAAAAGCTCCGCAGGGTTGGAATGGTTCTCTCAGATCAGGATAGGATAACCAATGGCATTATGGAAGGGACATTTTGAAGCAGGATTTAGATATGATAAGTCCCTCAATAGAAATCTCCTTTCTCAATACTTCTTAAGAATGCAGAGCAACCCAGTGTGTAGCATTTACAGTAGCTGTTTATTTAATACACCTTTACACTACAGCGATATTATAGGCTTTGGAATATCTGCATGTCACACTGTCATATACATACCAGTTTTATTTATTTATTTTCTATGGAAAATGCAATCCACCACAAGTTCCATGAAGTCGGTTTGTGGATAGAGGTTGAGCTTCCCTGTGGTCCAAGCTAATAAATACTGTATAGCTCTGGTAAATACAAAGGACAGATGTGATATTAGCAGAAAACCATCCCCTCACCATTACAATATAAATCCCTCTGGATTAAAGGGGGGATTAGGGGAGAATTAAAGGATTTTAAATTCCTGGTATACTGGCACTCCAGGTGGTCTGAAACAAAGGGTCACATGGGTCAATACCTTCCCAGCTGTCAGATCACAGAGCTGGGACTTCCATGTGCTGATAAAGGTATTCAAATCATGAGTGTATCACAACAGCATACCATTACCTTACATGGACACATGGATATTACAAAAAGCAATGGGAGTTTAGGCTGTACTTAACTCTTTAACTGTACACAAAAATATGTTTGCACAACATGTGTACGTGCGCAATTGTATCAGAAAAGGGTAAGGGATAGGGTTATATCGTCCAATAATATTTACACATTAAGTACTTTGCAACTATGCATAATAACATTGTAATTACACATGTATTTACGAAGTAGCTACTATGTAAATACAAGGTAATTAGAAACACTTAATGTACCAAGTGTACCGAGAATTCTCACAATCCTTGTATGCCAACTGGTTTACCTGTGTGACAATGAGATTTTGTGAGAATACAGGAGGATTATTTCAGAAAAATAACGTAAAGGTAGTCATGAGGTTGAACTTTTCATATCTTTCTTTGCAGTAATGAATTGGATTCGGGGAGCATGGAGGACAAGATATTGCAGGTCAGGGAAAGGCCAACTAGAAGTATTTTTTCCTCTTGTGTTTTTGTATAAACTCTGTTTCATTCAAATGATAACCCACCACCTTTCTGTGGACATGCCTGTCAAGCCTGGTGATAACAATGAGCTGAGGGGAGTTCATGTGTACCACTAATCTTGACTGACCCTCACAAGTAGAACACCTCCCATATACAGTATATAGTATTATCAATACAAGCAAGGCAATGAAGAAATAGCATTTCAGTACCAAATTTTCAATACAAGTATGTCAATGAAGAGATAGCATTCTGTGCCAAATTATCAGTACAAGCATGTCAATGACGAGTCAAGCCAAAGATCCAGATTTCAAGTTTATCAACAGAATACAATTTTTTTTTTTAGTATTTGAACTATTAACAAGCTTGTTTCTAATGAAGGCTTCTTGAAACATGTTAATATCCGACTGGACTTTCATTTTACAGCACAGAAAAGTATATGTATACATTTTACATCTACACATGGCTAAAATAATATTGTGCGTCATTAGATTTTAAACCAGTTCTACTAGGATTAACATTTCTGTCATGGACCTTGATATGTGAAAAGAAAATAGCCCCTCGTCTTTTGAAATCTCTGGTGAGTCATCCAAATGCCAGTAACAATATTAAACACAGCACTGCATGACCATCTAAGGGATTTACCATACAGTGCCTGTGTGTGCATTCCCTAATACAAAACAACAGCCGGTTAGTTGTAACTAGAGCTGAGTTCAAATGAAATTGGAAATGGGAACGAAAATCAGTCTGGGGACAGATAGAGGAATGTAATCAAGGGGAAACAGCATGTAAGAGTCTGAATGAACTCTCCTGATGCCTGAAGAATTAAAACACACTGATGTTTCCAAAACCCTTTTCCCATTAACTTAGACTGAATCAATCCTCTAAACGCAATGTGTATGTGCAGATGCACAGCGTGTATTGTAACTAGGGGGTAGATTCAATCAAGAAGTACAGCACTGTGTGATGACCCATGTTATTTGCCTTTTTGAATACAGGATACTACACAAATGTTAAATCAGAGCTGAATTTATTCAACGTGAATGGATGAATACACATTACCCTAAGTAATACTGTGGCACAGGGAGTTTGACTAGTGTGTGTCCAGTCAATCAGATAGAGAGCATTGCTTATCTCAGACAGTATAGAGCAAAGTAAGAAGGTAAAGCTGTATCATGTATTACAAATGTGCGTTTTTGTGTCCAGAATACAGATGCAGAAATATATGGCATGATTCAAACAATCATTCAGACAAATTCTTTGTTCTATGCTGGTGCCGGAGGGTGGGGGGGTCAACCCTGGTCCTGGAAAGCCACAATCCTGCAGATGTTCTGGGTATCTTTAAATCATCAATGGCTAAAGACCTGGACACATTTGTAGTGTTGACCAATTAAGAAAATAATCGGTTCAATTAAGTAATTGAGAACTCCGGTGGAATGAAAAGCAGAAGACCCTGCAGCTCTCCAGGACCACCCCTGAGCTAGGCTAAAGTAAATCAGTTCACTCAACCTATCTTTGCAGCTCATCCCAGGTGCAGTCACACTAGTGCATTATATACCAGCTCCTCATAACCTCCTCTGAAAAAACAAGGCGTGGAAATGTTGCCAGACATGCTTTTAGCTTAGAAAATGAAAGTCCCAGTCGGGGATCCATTGAATGGTTTCAGTTTGTATTTCTTTCTTTCTTTCTTTATTTTTTTACAGGGAATGCTACACTCGCTGGTCTTGTTGCCATTGATTTCTAAATGTTGCTATTTCTAGTAATCCACTGCAGCTCTCTACCAGCAAGCAGCACATTAACACATTAAAGTCATAGCCGTGATTGGAGGTGACCTTCGTACTGTGGGACTGGCCCTTAATGGTATCATTAAACCCAATCATTGTAGTATTTCAGGCATTGCCCCTGATCAAAGCCTCCATCTGCAGCATGAGCTCCCATCAAGAACTTCATCATTGCCTCGCTGCAGTGTGATAGAAACATCAATAGCTGACAGTTACTCTATTCACACCTCAGGACTGTAGTGGCTGTCTGTGCCAATGGCATGTACTCTCAGCTGTATGACACAGACCCCTGTTAGAAAGACATTATAATTCAAACACATTTAACCCCTTAAGCAATTAAGCAGTGGTCCAAACGGTTTAACAAACTATACAATTAGATATGCAATAATCAGTAATTCTAAGTCAATAATGTATTGTAAGAAATGCATGTAGGAATAGCAGAACAAATGGATGTTTGTGGGCAGGCACTGCACAGTCATTTATCATCCAACATCCATGCTGTACATAATCTGGTTGGTTGGCCTACTCGTACATTCTAGACAGAGAAAGGACTGCTTTAAACAGCTCCACTGTTACATGAAGGAAAGGGTCTCCCTACATGCTGTAATGTTCAAAGCACTCAATATGGAATAATTTTAATTCCACAATCAGTGCATCATTGCCATGCAACAATTACAGACTTGCTGGCATAATAATCATTTTTTGTTAAACTAATATTTGTACAATCCTTTTGTTTCTTTAAATTTGTATAAAGAAACCAGTCTGGTCTTTTGTGAAACTCCTGACAGCATTTTCTGATCTAAAAGAAAAATGTAACACTTTACATTGTCTCTAATTACTGTGTATTTACATAGTAGTTACTTAGTAAAAGCATGTGTACATGTGTAACTACTATGTAAATACACAGTAATTAGATACTCTTAATGTAAAGTGTTACCCAAAAAAAATTACCTTGGGAAAATTAACAGCAACTATGATTGATGCACTGAGAAAACTTTAGTCGTGAAAATCTTTAAAAATCAATTTTTTATTAATTGTTGCATCTATTTCAACAACATGCCCAGTCCATTTTTTTATTACACAAAACACAAACGTAAATTCAACTGGTGGGGAATGTCAGCAAAGATTTGATTTTATCATGACACAGAATAATTATTTTAATTATTTTAACTCAAAAACATGCTCCTCCTGACCCTTTTTCGTATCACAATATATATTTTAATTGCAAAAGCAATGCTGTAGCATGCTGAGTGCAGACCCGTAACCTTGCTTGATTCTAAGAAGGAAACACAGGCTGCTGTTCTTCATGTCCGTGCAGTACATCACACATCACTCACAAACAGCATCAATAACTGTTGCTGACTCGTCGCAGAAATCTGACAAAAACAGAGAGTGATATCACAAGCCAACCTTTGTTTACCCCTGAGGGATGGGGTGACACAAAAATATCTGTTGAATCCCAGCACCCCGTGCCCACATACGAATACACATTTTAAATAATCTGTTCTACATAGCCCCCATTATACCCCATGCACCAATTGTTTTTGTTTAAACTTTTATTTTTGCTCTGTGAGCTGTCTTATTTTGTAAAAGTATTTTTGTTTATCTAATTCAATAAACAGACGCGGAGCGCTTCAGCCGCAGTACTTTTGTCTGTCAGCTTCCTGGTCTGGGGATGTCACCATTCGACCGTCCTGTCACACAGCCTTATAACTTATAACTTTCACATTATTTATCCCCCACTTAACATATATTTTCTTCAAACAATTTCAGCTTTGTTCTGGGAATTAATTTTGATACATTCAGATTGTCACAGAAACCCCTTACTCAGCTGCACAGGGATTGCAGTATCACTACCATGTATGTATTCTTTAAATTGCATTGAGAGCACTAGCTGACAGGTTAATACTGCAATGTGACTCTGAAGTATAAAGTTTGACCTTGAAACAAGCATTGTAATTGGTTGATTTAGTGATGGGTCTTTGTAAACAACCAACTGCTCTGCACAAACAATAAGCTGAACATCAAATGGAAGCTGGCTATTGGTGTACACAGGGATTCTTGAGGAGCTCAGTGGCTTGTAAAGCTTATTTCTCTACCTCACCTAAGTCCTTGGCAGACAGGCACATCATCCTTTCCTCCCAATTCAGAACTGCTTTCAGACAAGGCTAGAGGATTGTTCAGTTATGTTCAATTACAATATCTGAATTGATTTACAAGGTCAAAGGGGGCAAGGAGAAAAAACAATATTGTTCAATAATTAATTTTGTTAAGTCACCCAAATCCTTTCTAGCACTAAACACAAGGAGACAGGCTGTCTCATTACGTAGGCTGCAACATTTCAGCTGCACCCTGATTCACGATGAGTTGTTTGTTTATAAGGAGATCAAAATGTGTTTCCAGTGCTCATGATGATGACAAATTAATCTTATTTTTTATTTCTGCTGGGAGCTGAAGGTGCCGAGGCCTTCATTGTTCAGTTAATTCATTCAGAGGGCTCTGAACTGATTATTTTTTGTGTCCATTTATTTATTTTCAAGAACACAAAAA
The DNA here is from genome assembly GCF_902713425.1 of Acipenser ruthenus. Classification (NCBI taxonomy): domain Eukaryota; kingdom Metazoa; phylum Chordata; class Actinopteri; order Acipenseriformes; family Acipenseridae; genus Acipenser; species Acipenser ruthenus. The sequence goes on along the minus strand of NC_081189.1, from coordinate 9,647,453 downwards.
CAGAAAACAACTTTTTTTTAATCAGGCAATAGAAGGACAATTACAAAAAAATAAATGAAATAAATAAACACCCTACTCTAAATCAGAGACAGAGAGACAAAAACAGAGGAAGAAAGAGAGAAAGAGAGAGACACAGCAATCAAAAGCAATATATCTTGGGTTATCAGGCAATAAACCTGTGCTAGGTGACATATGTGTATATCTTATAACATATTATATTCTGTACTGGGTGACATATGTACTGTATATATATATATATATATTTGTATGTAAAACAGGTATCTGTGGGGTGACATGCCTATAACATATTATATTCTGTGCTGGGAAGGCTGCTCCCAATTGTCTACCCTGCATGCCTTCCCTATTGTCCACCCTTTATATCAGGGGAGGCCAAAGCAGACTCTTCCAGTCCTGGTCTTAGTTCCAGCCCTGTTCTAAATGGTTTAATTGAACCAATTCAATCTCAATCCACACCCCAAAAGTTGTTAACTATTCCATATTACATGTTAAACCTGGAGTGGAATGGCCCTCCAGGACCGTGATTGGACACCACTGACACTAATACAGTCCTTGAATCGATTGCACAATTCCTACAGGAAAGGAGTGTGTCGATGAGAGCTTGTACACACTAATTGCTTGCAGCTGTGCAGAATTGTTCAGTTGAGTGTTGCAGATGGTTCCTAAATGAATGACGGTGGGGCAGCCTACTTCAAACCCAACAGAACCAGAAGGCCAGCCGACAGATCTGCAATGGCACTGGTGTTAGACCGCAGTTTACTTTTTGTTTTGCAAACTTCTAGAAAATCAGTAAAAATAACAGTCGGTAGGACTAAGCCATATAAATCCTATCAAACCTCTTAGATATTCCATTTATGTGTGTGTGTGTGTGTGTGTGTGTGCGTGTGTGTGTGTGTGTGTGTGTGTGTGTGCGTGTGTCTGCGTGCCCGCACATACTGCAGCTAATACACTATAGGTTGTTGTGGGATATGATATAAAGTAATAGTACATATTTTATATGCTGCATGAACTCACAGATAGATGAATACATTATTGATACTAATTGCTTGCAGCTGTGCAGAATTGTTCAGTTGAGTGTTGCAGATGGTTCCTAAATGAATGACGGTGGGGCAGCCTACTTCAAACCCAACAGAACCAGAAGGCCAGCCGACAGATCTGCAATGGCACTGGTGTTAGACCGCAGTTTACTTTTTGTTTTGCAAACTTCTAGAAAATCAGTAAAAATAACAGTCGGTAGGACTAAGCCATATAAATCCTATCAAACCTCTTAGATATTCCATTTATGTGTGTGTGTGTGTGTGTGTGTGTGTGTGTGTGTGTGCGTGCGTGTGTCCGCGTGCCCGTACATACTGCAGCTAATACACTATAGGTTGTTGTGGGATATGATATAAAGTAATAGTACATATTTTATATGCTGCATAAACTCACAGATAGACGAATACATTGTTGATACTGGTAGCTGAAAAAACAGAAACAACAGAGAAATACCACAATCAGTAATGCAATGTCTCCTTCTAATCAAATGATTGAAGAAGCATTTTACCTTTAACAGAAGCACAGGCAGGCTGAATAGTATATTGAGGGTATAATGAATGTATTGGATGCTTTAGTAAGTAAGTTGCAGGGCAGTCACTGCATGTTACCAGACTGGCTTGACAATCAGATATATTTCATTCCTCAGTTAAGCCTGACAGGTTTTAAATCAATCAGGAGTAAGTGGTCTCAGGTACTGAAATAGCAAAGCTGGATGCACTATATATACCTTAATGTTAATAGAGGTCTGGTGTGTTGCAAATGAATGTTGTGCTAATGTAAGCAACTATAGAAACAGCAAAGCTGTGCAGTTGCAGGGATTTTTATGCATCAGCAGCAACTAACCAAAAGCAAGCCTCACTCTTGCTTTGCTTTTCTCTTTTTAATTGAGTGTCCAATTATTGTACCCCTGTTTTTTCACTCAAATTATCTTTCCTAACAGCAGCAACAGATTCAGGGGATTCAAAGGTCAGATCCCACCACCAAGCCTCGTTCACCTTTGAACTGCATGGTTTGCAGTTCAGGTCCAGCCCTTGCCTTTCCATTCAGCTCAATGGGCTGAGATGCCAATTCATTACAGTGGTGCCCTATGAGAAAGAAGCCTGACCCCTGTGGTTGAAAAGGGTAATTTCATCTCTATGTTCTTTAGATTGTAGCTATGGCATGCATGCTGGCTTGTGAGACACGTGGTTCTACCATCACTCTTGATCCTGGGGCACAGCAAGTAGTCACGGTTACAAGTCCAACATTGAAACTCCCTGAGCCTTGATGGATGCATCCCTTGTGTTTTTGCTCAAAGACAAGTGTTGCAAGAAGAGGTGTTGTTTTTGTATTTTATTTTTCTATTTTATATGTTGCTATGCCTTGTCTATGTATTTTGCGGTCTGTGGCCCTTCCTTTTTGTGTCCAGGTGCTTCATTTTCATAGGCGGCAGCCAATGTTTTATCCAGAAGACATTTCCAATACTAGCCTGTCTCATCAGCATTATACATTTGGTCAAAAGTAAGTCCTTCCTCCTGCTGAAGTTGAAGCATTTTCTGACGAAACGGTTGTGTTTTTCTCCTGATAAATCTGTACAGCTACCCATCACTAGCTTTAAAACTGTTGTCCTCTGGATGTAGCCGACTGTGGAAGAACAACGCTCACTCTTTAAGTATTGGTCCTGCAATCGAAAAGCCCTTTTCCCTTTCTTGAACGAACCACATGCACACAGCTTTTTCTCTTGCATCGTCTTGACAGAGTTTCATAATTCTTCGCAGTGCTGTGGCGGTGCTTGATTCCATGCCACTTGAGAATTTCTCGTTTTAGTTTTGCAGATTTTGTCAGTAATTGTTGACTTTCCCACACCATACTCTTTAGCACATTCACCCTTTTCCAACCGTTCAATAATTTTCAGTTTTTCAGCTAGAGTAAGTACTGTCCTTTTTCGTTTGTCAGCCATTTTGAAGCTTTCAGTGCAGTTAATAAGGAGATTCGGATCAAAAGGGTTCGAAGTAACGGGCTTCTACTGTATTTGAAAACCACAAGAACCTACAAATTACAGCTGTTTGGTAACCTTGTCACATGATGCCATGATATGTTGTAAAATAAATGGAATTAAACAGAGGCAGGAAGGCTAGTAACAACAATGCCAGTTGTAAGAAAGGCTGGGAGCAGCAATGCCAGTTATAAGGAAGGCTGGGAGCAGCAATGCCAGTTGGAAGGAAGGCTGGGAGCAGCAATGTCAGTTGGAAGGAAGGCTGGGAGCAGCAATGTCAGTTGGAAGGAAGGCTGGGAGCAGCAATGTCAGTTGGAAGGAAGGCTGGGAGCAGCAATGCCAGTTGGAAGGAAGGCTGGGAGCAGCAATGCCAGTTGGAAGGAAGGCTGGGAGCAGCAATGTCAGTTGTAAGGAAGACTGGGAGCAGCAATGCCAGTTGGAAGGAAGGCTGGGAACAGCAATGCCAGTTGGAAGGAAGGCTGGGAGCAGCAATGTCAGTTGTAAGGAAGACTGGGAGCAGCAATGTCAGTTGGAAGGAAGGCTGAGAGCAGCAATGCCAGTTGGAAGGAAGACTGGGAGCAGCAATGCCAGTTGTAGGAAGGCTGGGAACAGCAGTTGTAAGGATATTCTTTTCTGCAGTCTGCTTTAACAGGAGGGGTGGCATTCTATTTACATTGCTAGCAGAACAATGGATGGGTTTACAGTCACATAACTGTCCACATTGTCAGTGACATTTCCCAAGCCTAGGGGAAGGAGGCTTAATAAATGGAAAAGTCAACTCTCAAGCAGTTTTCATATGCCTAAATGAAGCTACAGTAATCGGTTTGTTTTGACCTGGCTAAATCCATCACTGACTCAAGTACAGAAAGAGAAACTATAACTGAAGAAACAAGATGCAGATGCATTTACACTGGTAAGTGTAACAGAATAAGGCTGGATTCAAACCTGCAACCTCGCGGATCCCAGGAGAGCTTCTTTATGATAATGCTTCACCTGGCCCAACATTGGTTAACTCAACGGAACATTTGTTTGAAATGGTTCACAGAAAACTGTAAAAAATATATTTATTGCCTCTAAATATTGTCTGTAGTATTTTGAAGCAGTTCAAACACATCTGCACTGGAGTCTAGCACTCACTTAAATGAGCATAAGCCACACAAGCTGTCTAAGACACGACTTGCCTAGCTCCTCATATTTTCGATTCAGCCTTTTAGCTACTGATCAAATACAGCTAAACAGTTTACTGCAATATAAAATTCAGTGTTTACTAATGAGGGAGCAGGGTATTTGAAGCAACATCTTTTTTTAATAGCATTCTTTATCTGGGGAAAGCGTGACTCACATGAAAAGTGATCACACTTGCCATTTCTACCCGCTTCCAACTCACAGAAGTAGGTCATTTTTACTCCTGTGTGCTCCTGCTCTGAGGAATTGCATTGATTTCTGTAATTAAATAGGACTGAAGTAAACCCCGAACCCCTGCAGCCTGTCACACATCACAGCAGATCACTGAATCTTAATAAGCTGTTTACTGTGATCTCACGCCAGAGCTGCAAGATGTTAGCGTTTTCCCAGCCCTGCTTGAGCGACTACCAATTCCTTTTCTTTAATTGACTCACTCGAAGGTACAAAGGATAAGCCAAAGACAGGGCTGTCCCTGATGCTGCCTGTACTGGGGGCAGCGGTGTGTAGGCAGATGGGGGCTACAGTGGGGCTTATTTTAAAATCACATTCCGTTGGTAGATGGATTTGAAGTGCCAGGAGCTGTTTGTTTATTAAGCATTCCCTCCTATCTATTCAGCTTCATGTGGCTCTGTGGGGACCCTGAAGCAGCTTGTGTGCTGGGTTGCTGTTGCTGGAGGCCCTACACGTCTCTAGGACCCTGATAACCAAAGAGGATTTACTGACCTTCATGTAAGGTGGCCAGCACAACCCAACTGTTCTTAACCTTGAATCCCCTTGACTTGGGATTTAACTCCAAGCTTTTCAACTGTGAGTGCTAATACTGTAACTGTGCCCCTTTTATAGGCCATGGTTCTGTTTTTCTAGCTTATTATTTACAGTATATACAGAAAACAATGTCATTGAGGCTAGTTGGGGCAAAACTTATTCTTAAGCCTCTCCGGTTGCTTGTTTTCAGCTTCAACCTGCATAATACCAGCTTCTAAACAAAATCTTTCTCAGTGGAAACTCTTTAGCAGTGCCGTGACTGAAAATAGTTTATGTCCTCATCTGTTTATAGCAGACTGATTGGGTGAAGCAGAGATGGTTTTCAATATATTTAAACAATCTGTCTTTATACAAATAAACACTCACTGTGAGCTAATTATTTAAAGTGACGTTACTTAATCCTATTTACCTCAGAACTCATCCATCTTCTGAATTATGACACCGTGCGACCGCTGGGGTGCAGATCCTGTTCTAATTACCAAACAGGACCAAACCAGATGTGGTTATATTGTGCCTCTCTTAGCTTAAAAAAGTGGTTAACACTTTAGATTAAGTATCTCTGATTATTGTCTATATACATAGGAGTTACTTAGCAAATGCATGTGTACTTACACATAGTTACAATGTTATTATGCATAATTACAATGTACTTAACGTGTAAATGATATATGTAAGTACTCAATTGTATCAGAAAAAGGGTTGGGTATTGGGTTAGGCTTAGAGTTTCGGTCTAGGGTTAGGGCGTTAGGGTTAGGTTTAGGATTAGGGTTATTTCAGGTACTCAAACTAGTAAGTATTGTTTTTTGTTTTTTTTAAGCTATATTAATTTAAAGATTTTTAAGGGGTTTAAATTCGAATTCGACAGCTTGTAACATATGTATTTAAATGTTAAAATTCAGCTTTTCCACTCAGTTTTCTCATCTCTTTGTGATCCTTTGTTCATGAATGCTTGTCACGCATCACTATACAGAACTCATTATGCAATATGGAAGACCTTGACTTTCATTTACATCACCTGTTCAAGGTCTGGTTGATATCATTCAGAAAGCTTCTTCCACATTATTATTTATTTCTTAGCAGACGCCCTTATCCAGGGCGTCTTACAGTTGTTACAAGATAACACATTATTTTTACATACAATTACCCATTTATACAGTTGGGTTTTTACTGGAGCAATCTAGGTAAAGTACCTTGCTCAAGGGTACAACAGTAGTGTCCCCCACAGGGGATTGAACCCACGACCCTCCGGTCAAGAGTCCAGAGCCCTAACCACTACTCCACAAAACTAGTCATGCATTGTTTGTTTTGAATAATCAAGTCCTCTCATTAAAAATGTGTTGTCTACCTACAGAGCACTATCTACACCTAAACCACCATACTGTGTTTTCAGAATCCCCAATACAGCCACAGTGATCTATTCTACACACATCTGGCTCTCCCCAGAACCTCAAGATCTCCCAGGTATCGTTATCTTTGGTTTCCATCAATCTGATTTTACCTGTCCATCTCAGAACACATGCTGTCCCACCCCAGATCATCACACTTGAACTTACATGGCACTGGTAGCACAGTGTGAGGAGGAATTCTGTGCCTCGTTCTGCAGCTATGACAATAAAACTCACTCCATCTTTTCATGAAATTGCATGAAAATAGGCACATATAATTGTAGCAGGCATGCTGGTAACATCATGAACATAGGAAGTGATTGACTGGGATGATCCATGAGGTTTATAAGATATGTATCATTAGATGAAAAGTAATGATTGCAGCTTTCCCTCAGTCATAACTGCAAATGAAATGCAGCACCTCAGACAGTCATTACCTCATAAAATGCTTTTAAATAAATCAGTCGGCTAATGAAACTGATTCAGATGCAGTTTCTTAAACAATTCACACTAATTTATCAGTTTGTGGTTTAGTATCCCTATATAAGTGAATCAAATAGTGCCCCTGGAAAGCCAGAAACTGTAAGTAATGAGTGTATAAATGTAACAACTGCTGTGGGAAGTGCCATTATAGATTACCAGCTCGTACATTACCTTAGAAACCAACAGAAGCATGTATAGTGTATTCTAAAAGATTAGTATTCAGAAACAATCTGTATTATATATATACAATCTATAACAATGACTTTGTTCTTTGGAGAGAAGTGTATATATAGGATTTAATATCATTGTTATTACAAGACCCCACCTTATGTGATATAGGCATTATATATCACCCATAAAAAAAAAAAAAAAAAAAAAAAAAAAATGCAACAAAAATATCAAATATGTGTGTGACTGTAAGAAAATGTTTTTGTAAGTTTTACCTTATGTTTTTGTTTTTCAGTTATGGATGGGTGTAAAACTGGTTTACACCTCCTAATTTCAATGTTTTTAACGGAACTTGTTTTAGAATTTATCCTGAGTTCATTGAAACCCAAACACAGAATAACTGGGCGAATCGCACTGTTCCAAGTGAAGGTGTGTTGTATTGTTCTTGTTATATTTCACTCATGAGGATGCCCGTGAACAACACACTCCCCCCTCAGCAGTTCTTCATCGACCCTCGTTTGTGAATTAACTGCAGTTCTCATGGAGTAAATCCTCAGATATTCACTGCATCATATTTTGGTATTTTTGTATTCTCTACCATTAACCTGAATAATGGAATGCTCCATCTGCGTTTCACACATTAAGCTGTGTTAATTAATTCCCATTATATTTCATTATTTGTAAATTAAAAAGTACTTATTTAACTGAATCAAGTGCATGATTAAACAGAAGGCCAACACCATGTTACCCATATTTAATTGGTGTTAAGAATGTAGTGTGGGAGAAATATGCATATTTTCAATAAGAAATCTTCTAAAGCCCATTAGTTATAAAGCAACCAAAACAAATGTCTCTAAAGGAAACTGAGCTTGCGCTTACATTATTCATGCCACACTTGATTCCCTCCATACTGTGACGTGACCCAGTAGCACCCGAGATTACACAGATATAATAATGAAATGGAACTGAGCTACAGCAGAGTAACGATTCCCAGTCAAGTGCATGGGATTGCTTTAGGAATGCAGTGAGTTAGGGGCTCTTTAAATGATGCATACCTGAAACAGAGAATATTGTCAAATACAGTCAAATAAAAGCACCATGCATGATGCTTGACCTGTAAAGAACTGGTGTTGGTGACATCATTATCTTGCCACCCATCTGCCCAAGCATCCAGCCATCATCTCACCACATGTGCAGTACATTCATCATCCATCCGTCTATCCAATCATCCAGTCTGTCCACCTGTCAGAAAAGGGTTGGGGTTAGGTTTAGAGTTAGGGTTAGGTTTAGAGTTAAGGTTATGGTTGGGGTTAGGGTTAGGGTTAGAGTTAGGGTTAGGCTTAGATTGTGCAAAAAAATTACATTAAGTACATTGTAACTATGCATAATAGCATTGTAATTTTGTGTAAGTAAACATTTACTAAGTAACGACTGTGTAAATACACAGTAATTAGAAACACTTTGTGTAAAGTGGTACCCCTTAATCTCCAAATGAATGAAACACATGCTTTGTTTCAGCTCTGAACAATCAGGACAATATGTTGCAAAAGAAACGTTTTAAAGCTGTAAATTCATGGACAACTTTGGAAGTAGCTAGAGTGGCTGACACCCAGTAATATGCAGTATATGCCATTCAAGAGTATTTGAGGTTGAACTGTAAGCACGGGCTTCAATGTGCCCATGTGTAAGATTTGATGTGGTTAACTGGTACATGTACACTTAAACAAATCAACTGGAAATGCTGACCAGTTCTAATGTATCATCGAAGCAAACCATTTTAATCAGGGCCTGATTGTCTATATTGCAGCAACAGTAACAAGCTGAAACAATGGTGAAAGTGCCTTAGACATGCACACTGCAGTCAGTTTGACAGTTTAATTGAGTGATAATTGAATTCCCCTTTCCTAATTCGTGGCAGGGGAGGCAGTAGCTCTGCACCATAATTGCTTGTCAGCTCAAGTAAATCTTCTTTACCCGAGAAAAAAAAAGGAATAATTTGCTTTCAGATTTCCTGGTGAGGTGATAGCAGTTCCTCTTTAATCATAATGTAAGCGAACAAACGCCACATTCCTTCCTTCCTCATCCATTTAGAGCAATTTGGATAACAGCGACAGGGTTACAATTCCCTGCTCTCTCCAATTAGGTTCCATTGTCATTCTCGGTAGACAGAGGTAAAGCACTCAGTTGGGACTACGGTCTAGTAATGAAAATGAAAATTATTTTCATTTCCAAAGGACTTCAAAGGGTTTGAGAACAGATGGAGTGAAATCCAAGATTGCAGGCCCCCATGCAGGCTGGGGCTGTGGTCAACCTCTGAGTGGGAAATGGCATTTTCACAGTGTGCTTGGGTTGTGAAATAAGTGTAGTGAACGCACCTGAGGTTCCTATAGGTTATTATTGCTGAAATGATACGTTCACTTCTCACATGTGGCACCCCAGGGCAACACCGCCATGCAGAGCATTAAGATAAATACTGTAAAACCTGGGTAACACTTCCCATTAAGTGTCTCTTGGTTTAGAGTTAGGGTTAGGGTTAGGGTTGTATCTTGCAAAAAGATTTCCACATTAAGTACATTGTAACTATGCATAATAATATTGTACTTACGTGTAAGTACACATGTATTTACTAAGTAACTACTATGTAAATACACAGAGATTATAGACACAATGTAAAGTGTTACCAAAACCTTGCTATCATGGCCTCTTTTTTGTCATTCTCTAGAAATTCCAAATTAGACAGATTTTAGTGATGAAGGACAAACAATACAGTCTGGTTTTACAGACCCAGATTATAGCACTGATCTTGTACTATCTAATTTGAGGTGGCCCAAGAGTAGTAGGGGTGCTATATTCTTCTCATAAAGCAATGATGGGTAGACTCGACAGAACACACATACATCTGGAACAAGTGTGCTACACTAACAAGCGAGACAACATTTGAATCTCCTTTTTTTACTAACTTTCTATTAATATTTAAAAATAGGTAACACTTTACATTAAGAGTATCTAACTATACTAATTACACTGTAATAACACAGTAATTACATCTGTGGTTGTATAGTTACTATGCTACATCATGCCTGATACAAAATGAAAAGTGTTGACATATTTTGTAGTTGCACTGTATTTACACACTTGGTTTTGTATTCACAATGTTATTCCTATGTACCTGCACATGCAATTACAGTGTATTTACAGTGTTGTTAGACATACTTACTGTAAAGTACCTAAAATGTGTGCAGTGCAAATATTGTTCAAAGCAACTGCATATATATATATATATATATATATATATATATATATATATATATATATATATATATATATATATATATATATATATATATATATCATTATTCATTAGATTTTTTAAAATTGAAATTATTAAGTAGACCCTCAAGATTAAACATCCTGTTTTGCTGGTATAATTAACATCCTACAAAGCGCACACATTGAATTATTGGTCTCAGACAGGCAGGTATTTCACTCACTACACAGCTCTACAACAAAGAGCTGGGAGGGAAACACGTGTGCCTTTCAAATGTGAATAAAACAAGGCAGTGATTCTGAAGGCTGTAACACTCATATACGGGAAGTAGAGCATCAGACAATTCCAAATCCTTTATCCCTGTATTTCAAATGTGAATGAAACAGGGCAGTGATTCTGAAGGCTGTAACACTCATATACGGGAAGTAGAGCATCAGACAATTCCAAATCCTTTATCCCTGTATTTCAAATGTGAATGAAACAAGGCAGTGATTCTGAAGGCTGTAACACTCATATACGGGAAGTAGAGCATCAGACAATTCCAAATCCTTTATCCCTGTATTTCAAATGTGAATGAAACAGGGCAGTGATTCCGAAGGCTGTAACACTCATATATGGGAAGTAGAGCATCAGACAACTCCAAATCCTTTATCCCTGTATTTCAGATGTTGAGTGGCGCACGACATTCAAGGGTTTGTTTCCAAGGGGTTCTCAGGAGACAGTATTTAAACACTCATATAGTATAGTCAGGCAAAGAGGCACACATGCTTATGTATGAGTGTGCACTAATGCACAAGATAAGTGCATATGCTTGTATGCAATATTATTTTCAAGAGAAAATCTATTAGAAATCCAACTACAAGGCATCATTCTTGCTATCACAGCTTACTAAGTTGCACAGCAATGCAACATGGTGAACAGTAGTGTGCACATGTATTAAAACACCTCAAGATGTGTCATTGATAGCCTTTATATACCTACCTGCATGAAAACCGCAGGGTGTGAGAATTTACATTTCCACTCAGTAATCAGTGATATAAAAACAATAGGCACTCATATGTGAAAATATTCAACAACTTTGTGCTTTAATTAGGCATCTTAAATAACTTCTTAAAATTCTCATGAATTTTACCATTTGTGTTCCTGTTCTCTAACTATTTTAAATTAATTGCATGTGTGTCCTATTAAAGTCATCAATTAAATTTGACTCACTCATTTGCCTATTTTGACAATTTTCCTTTCAGACTTTCAGTTCCAGTGGTTGGATTTCATATGCACAAAAATCAAAGCAACAGAAGCAATGGGGTGTTCTGATACATGTGCACACTACCACACATCGTATCATCCTTGTCTTGCATTAGCGCTCAACCTCAGCCATGGGACGCTCAAACAGGCAGCTGTTTTCAAATCCACGGGGCAGGCCTTCCGTCCAGCAGGTTCTGCTATTTATGGTGGTGGAGTAGATGCTGTTTTGGTGCCCATGTAAATAAATAAGAGCTAGTGATGCTGATGCCCGTTTTCTAGAGACAATGAGTTAAACGCTGTGATTGAAATAGTTTACTCTTAGTCACCCGTGTATATAGTTAGAATTGGATGAGACGGTCTGTAACGTTAAGCATTTTGGTTTTGTTTTGAGTTCCTTGGGAGGCTACCTAGATGCTTTTGCAGTTGGTGGACGCTTGATCTGAGGGTGTCACTTTCTGATGGAAATGCAGCAGGGAGGTAGAAAGGCTGCACCTTGAGGGCTTCAAGGAGACATTGACTGGGTGCACAACACTAAGGGATACTGAGGCACTGATTCAAAGAGAGAGCCAGTAAGAGAGGGACTTGCTGCTTACATTTTAATGATAGTGGTCAGAACAGTGCCGTTGATTCTGAATGAAAGGTCAGCTCTGGACTGTGCTGTGAGTCAATACTAATAGCCAAGGTGAAGCCGCACTGTTTATGACTCTCACAACTGACCTTTTATGGGGCAGGAATGGCAATGTTCAGATCCTAATAGCTGTTATAACTCATGAATTATAGGAAGTACAGTCAACAGCAGAAGAAAACAGGTTGTATTTACTCTGCTGAAATAGGGTTCCGTTTTGAATTATTAGGATTGCTGCTTTGTTTTATAAATATCTGATGGCATATGTGGTAACATTAAAATGATAAATGTTTTGACTAGCCGTTTTTCTCAATGTTTTTGACATATTGAAGACAAAGATTTTCTTTCCTTACACCATCATTGAGTGTTTTATATGTATTCTAAATGAATGGTCAAAATTGATGATGGTTGGATAGATGGCAAAAGCTGACATGATAAATGACAAAGCAACTTGATGACGGATTATACTAATATCTGTTTTCTCTTTGATTTGCATTCCTGGATTCTATTATGTATTATTAGTATTAGTAAATATGAGACAGCAAATGGTATTATTGGTGTATCTGCATGGATGTTTACATTTTCCTGTCTACGGCTGTATCTGTGTCTTTTTGATGATTATACAGTGCAATGGAAATAGACAGAAGGTGAGAGAGTGAGAGAGAGAGAGAGTGAGAGAGAGAGAGTGAGAGAGAGAGAGAGAGAGAGAGAGAGAGAGAGAGAGAGAGGGAGGATCAAAGCAACACAATTAGAGGCATCCCTGTCTTTCAAACGCAATGCATTGTGAGTATTTACTACTAGACAGGCCTGCAATCAGACAGCTGAAGCAACCTTGAAGTATATTATTTTAAATTGCTTGCAGCACATACCATAAGATTGATGACATGGGTAGATTCCATCCTTAATGAATATCAGTGCAGCAGGTATATACATACTGTATACACGGACATGTACTGCATGCCATTTACCTGGAATATACTGACATCTGCTGGTGTCAGCTGGAAATCAACAGCATTGCAAACACTGCATTCTAGATATTTAACCATGCTGGATAGTCTTTACCATGTGTTATAATGTCTGATGTTCTCAGACTTGTGTTGTCTAAATTAGGGGTACACCTCTTTGTACAAACATACTGTCCAATGAATTGGATGGAATTGACCGCAGGGGCTGTTAGATGTCAAAGGCGAGGGCACTTGAAGAACGATGAGGGCAGTTATCTCAGGTAACCACCGCTGAGGAGGATTTTAATGCTATTATAAAACAATCACATGGGTTTTGTGTTGAGGTTATATTTTGGACTGCATGCTTTGGCTGCTTAAAGTTTTAGTTGCTGTCTAAAGCATCTGCCTGTGGGATAAGGGATAAGGGATAAGGGCGGCTCTAATGGAACCTGACAGGCTGAGGCGATCAGTGAGGTTCATAATTGATAAATAGATCTACATTTAACATACTGCAATCAGTGCTGGATTGCAATTCTGATATGTGCTGTATAATTGACAGTAATTGTATTCAGCATGTTCACGCTTCAAAATTAAGTTTGACAAAGCGATGGCAACATAGCATGCTTCCTTGTAGAGGGATCGTTTATCATACACTGTACTTCCAGCTCCCAGATTGGATTTTGCAAAGCAGGATCTTTTCCTGAACAATTTATATGAACCAAAAATATCTAATCACAGCTAATTCTACATCAGGGAACTGTGGTAAGTCTTCTAAACATGCATTTAATGGATCAATTATCCCACCTCTGGCTTGCTGTTAATCCATTTTGCAATAGCTTGATGCACAGTAGCTGCAGGTCTCCCTGTTAAATCAGTGTTTTATTCCAGATGTTTTGTAGCGATGGAGCGGGTCGTCATGGTTAAAGGGGGAGGAGAGTAAGGGGCAATGCTACGGGTGCTGTTCCCGGCTCTATTGCACAGTGGTTAAGATGCTCGTTAGGCATGGTGGGCACAGCTCCGGGTTCACACTGAGACTCGGCCTGTTACCCAAGGGGCTGCTTGAGCTTTCACACAGATTGAAGTATGATGTGTTTTTCACAGTGTTTCAATAGTACCTCAATGCCAATTTGACGCATTGATGAAAGTAGTTTTTTAAAGGGCAGGAAGCTTGCGTTCCTACAGATAAAACAACCAGAGGAGTGTGCAAATGTATTAGAACCCCTCAACATTTGTCATTTATATTCTTTATATACCAACCTGCATGAAAACCTCAGGATTCCAATTTCAATTTCCGGTCAGTAATCAGTGATATACAGCTATGGCCAAAAGCTTTGCATCACCCTATAGAATTAACATATTTTGCTTCATAAAGTCAGTTGAAACCAGCTGAATAACGTTAACATATTGAATTACATACCGCTTTGTAGTTTTCCATATACTTAACAAAAAACTGCCAAAATTTGAACAATGTGGCAATTCAAAATCTAACATTTAATACTGTACTACTATTAGGGCTTCTGGTAGACTTTTGCAATAGCATTTTGGAGTTTCTTTGATTACATGATGTTGAATAAAATATCTAAATTATGTTTTGGTTTATCGATCCTAAAATTCTAGGTGATGCAAAACTTTTGGCCACAGCTGTAGACTGCATCATTTTTCAATAAAGTGTAGAAATGCTGTTACACATGGAGGATTCTGCACAGCATGTGGGATGTACAAATCATTTCAGACACAATAGGGGAGGTTAGAAACGGGTTGTAATTGGGTTAATAAAGTTGCAGGTGATATATGTGCATGTGACTGGATTAGTTTATGCTAATGACAGAGGCTGGTGGAAAGAACTCTCTGTTACCATCATTATTAAGAGGTTAGATGGAGGTTGATGTGCTTTTCTGCTTTGATGGGATTATTTACACTTCTGAAGAACTGCAATCCAGCTGGCACTGAAAATAAGCACTACAGTATTCAAATTCAAAGCATATGCTGCTGAAAATATGGAGAGTAGCTCAGCAAGGACACAAGTGAAAGTTTTATCTAAATTGTCCAGATTATGTATGAATAGCAGAGTGTTAACATGTATAGTATTACAGTACATGTAATCACAGCATTTCCACTATCATTTTGAATCGGATTTGGCTATTGTAAGCATCCAAGGTGCTTGGTGCAATGGAGTACAGTTACTGAGGGTTTGTAACATACAAGATCCCAAAGGAAATTACTTTGGTGTCCCTAGTTAAGTGCCGGACTGACATTTAATAATGTGTTGCAAACTGTCAGTCCTACATGTTAGTAAAGATAAGTAATATCTAGCTATTTTTTCTTGATAGATAAGAAGTATGAATCACAGAGGAAAAGCGGAATACAACTCTATAGCCTCGGGACCCCCTTTGAAGTTGCCAGGAATTATTACACTAATTAGACCTCACTCGCCTCAAAGCAGTATTCAATTCACTGCACTTTTAACATAACAATAGGAAATATATATCAAACGTTTGGCTGTTATGCTTTTTTATTTTCAGTTCTCGCTAATAGATGCCACAAGCAATCGTTAATGAATCCCACTTATTCAACAAACAAATCCACAACCCATAACACTGCTGAATTACTGTTATTGTGCCTCAAAAAAAATGAAAATAAAATAAGTGAAGCTAGAGTGATGAAGAAGGAAAGCAATATTAAAATAAATTATCTACTAATAGCTATACGTTATTTAGATATGATTCGTACAATCAATTAGCTGACCCTAATGCGCATAATGTTTCAGTTCATTGAATTCTTTCTGATGATGCAAATAAACTATATTTCATAGTATAGAAAGGAATAAAGGGTAAATATTAGCGGTAATACTAGCCAACTAGACAAACATTTCAACAAAATATATTTCCCAGTGTTTCCTTTTGTATAACATTTGTCAACTTGACTTCTAAACCTGAGGGAACATGAAGCCACTTTGTAGCTTGGAACTTGGTTTCAGGAGACTACAGTAGGTTTCAGGCTACCCCATGGCCCACCAGGGGAGACTTGGGGTTTGATAGAGCAAAATTGCCTCAAACTAGGTCTCCCGGTCTCCTGGAACCAGGTTTCAAACCACTGTTCCTAAACAAAAGTGGCTTCATGTTCCCTCAGCTTTAGAGTTTTCCCTCAAAGATTGATAGGTTACTGCAGAGCCGCTGGTTAGCTACTCCACTAGTTTCCATCTTTTCTACCTGATTCACATTGACAGTGGATGGGAATAGGTCTCCTCTAACAATACTTCTGGTTTTCTCTCCAATGGGTTTGGGGGCATCAGGGGAAAACACGAGGGGAAAACTCCCATCTCTATTAAACCGTAATAATCATTTCAGAGCTGTGATGACGTGTGGCAGAGAAAGGCAATTTTCATTTCAACTTGGTTATGAAAAAAAGAAGTAGCTGCTAGGCCCTGAAATTCATTTGAAAGACCTGTCAGAGGCTGCTAAGATTAATGGCTTGATGGCCATTAAAAAGCTTAGACAAGCATTTCTCCAGTGCTATAGCTTGGAATCCTTCAGTGGTAAAATTTTGTGTAGCTTTGATGGACGTGTAATTAGAGCTCAGGTTTAATTATAGATAGTTCACTCTCAGTTAAGAATAAAAGGACAAGAGCTTGAAGTAATGAGGTCTTCTAACTGGCTAAAAAGAAAGTCTTCAGACCCTTGTGATCTAACTTCTGACAGGATGACTTACAAAAAATACACTATTTTTTATCATTAAATTAGGCTTCATCCTTTGAGAGGTTTTTTTTCATTACTGATGCAGGCAGTATGACTAAAGTCCAGGGAGAAAAATCCAGAAGATATAACTGCATTGTTTAAATAATAACCATAAAATGATTCCAACATCTTCCACATTACGGCTTTGTTTATCTGTTATTTCTGCATTTCAGCCTTTTTACTTCTTTAGCACCTTTACATTATTGTGGTTTATTTATTTATTGGGGGGGTGGGGGGTATTTCACATAGTGTAGCTTTGTACCCATGAAATCGACACACTCAGCTGGTCAAATGTTGTATATCTGGACATGCTAGAGGACTGAAGTGTAGAGATTCCACTGAGCGTCTGAATGAATGCGTTGGTGCACAGATTTACTGAAAAATAAAAAGTTTAAACAGAAACAAAACACAGACAAACAAAAAAAGACACAAAACAAAAATAAGTGCTGCTTGTTACCTAGTTTACCCCCCGACCACATTCGGCATGGGGTTTCTCATATGTGTGGTCAGTTTGTCAATAATCACTTGCTGTTGACCACGTGTTCTCATGCCCTGGATGGGGCATTTTAACCCCATCCAGGCTGTAAATAATACTAACAATAAAATAGTGTGTTTTAAATGCACAAAAGAGTATGTTTTAAATAATACATATGCACACAAAACATAAAATACGCACAGAGTACCCCGTCACAGGTAGGCATTAAAAAAGAGCCTTCCATTTTAACTGCAATGTTACTCTGAACTCCTGTACAACCACGCTTGTGTTCCACAAGGTTCTTTATCAGCTCAGCGCATTTTCTTTTTGAGGTATCACACTGACTCTGCAAATTAATTACATTACTTATATTTTAACATTAAATTCTTAAATTCTTAAACATGTTAAAACTTCAGTATCAAGCCATACAGATAAATAAAATAAGGAAATGTATTAATAAATTATAAAGCAGTTTGTTTACTATTATAGGCACCTTTTTTTAAGCGGTTACCTGACAATGGTGCCAGCAGCTTATCTGGACTGCTGATATGTACTATATGCTATACATACTGGTTCTTTCCATGTAGACTGCAATGGAATCTAATCTGAATGAATGTCCTGTCAAGTTACTGCACACTGGTCTTCTTATGTTGTTCACATCAACACACTTGTAATCACAGGATAATACTTTCATCTCTCAACTTCAAAGAGAATAAATGCACACATGCAGCTATAGGGCTATAACTGCTGGCTCAACCTTCTCTCTCCATACATATATGGAGAGAGAGAGAGAGAGAGAGAGAGAGAGAGAGAGAGAGAGAGAGAGAGAGAGAGAGAGAGAGAGAGAGAGAGAGAGAGAGAGAGAGAGAGAGAGAGAGAGAGAGAGAGAGAGAGAGAGAGAGAGAGAGAGAGAGAGAGAGAGAGAGAGAGAGAGAGAGAGAGAGAGAGAGAGTGGGTGAATAGGTGGGACCAGCCAAGTTCTCTTCAGTCCTAGGCAGCTAGACTATACCAGACAAGCTCACAGACAGGTAAAGATAGATAAAGATAAAAACAGTAACTCAAAAGAACCAGGAATACGTCAAAATAATTGGGAAATGTGGAAAAAGAAATACATTTCTTAATGATTTGTCGATGAAATGCACATGATTAGGAACTACTAATTAAGCTGCCAGTGACATGTTTAAGAAAGAGAGAATATATAAAAATAGCCTCTAGTCTAGTGCATTGCTTCCCGTAACCAATTTGAGACATATTATTGTGTAATAATCTATTCTAACTACCCATGCATTATTATATTTGTAATTACTCAAGACAAGGTAACTAATTATCTCTATTGTTTGTATGGGAGACCGGGGTTCCTTGTCACACAGGTTAGCTGTCACAGTGCCTATACTTTTGACACTATATGGCACTAGCGCATGATACTAAGTAAAATGTTGAGATCTTG
Organism: Acipenser ruthenus; assembly: GCF_902713425.1. NCBI lineage: Eukaryota > Metazoa > Chordata > Actinopteri > Acipenseriformes > Acipenseridae > Acipenser > Acipenser ruthenus. Next base: position 9,628,701 of record NC_081189.1, on the reverse strand, counting down.
TTATTCAAAAGAACATAAGAACATAAGAAAGTTTACAAATGAGAGGAGGCCATTTGGCCCATCTTGCTCGTTTGGTTGTTAGTAGCTTATTGATCCCAGAATCTCATCAAGCAACTTGAAGGATCCCAGGGTGTCAGCTTCAACAACATTACTGGGGAGTTGGTTCCAGACTCTCACAATTCTCTGTTTAAAAAAGTGCCTCCTATTTTCTGTTCTGAATGCCCCATTATCTAATCTCCATTTGTGACCCCTGTCCTTGTTTCTTTTTTCAGGTCGAAAAAGTCCCCTGGGTCGACATTGTCAATACCTTTCAGAATTTTAAATGCTTGAATCAGATCACTGCATAGTCTTCTTTTTTCAAGACTGAATAGATTCAGTTATTTTAGCCTGTCTGCATATGTCATGCCTTTTAAACCCGGAATAATTCTGGTCGCTCTTCTTTGCACTAGAGAAGCAATATCCTTTTTGTAGCAAGGTGACCAGAACTGAACCCAATATTCTAGATGAGGTCTTATCAATGCATTGTAAAGTTTTAACATTACTTCCCTTGATTTCAATTCAACACTTTCACTATATATCCAAGCACTTTTTTTTGTTTTGCTTCCCCACGTTGTCTAGATGAAGACATTTCTGAGTCAACATAAACTCCTAGAACTTTTTCATAGATTTCTTCTTCAATTTCAGTATCTCCCATATGGTACATTTGTATTGCCTGCATGCAATACCTTACACTTTTCTCTATTAAATGTAATTTGCCATGTGTCTGCCCAGTTCTGAATGCTGTCTAGATCATTTTGAATGACCTTTGCTGCTGCAATGGTATTTGCCATTCCTCCTATTTTTGTGTCGTCTCCAAATTTAACGAGTTTGCTTACTATACCAGAATCTAAGTCATTAATGTAGATTAGGAAGAGCAGAGGACCTAATACTGATCCTTGTGGTACACCACTGGTTTCCTCGCTCCATTTTAAGGTTTCTCCTCTAATCATTCCTTTATGTTTTCTATGTGTGAAACGGGACCACAGAATCGTTAGAACAGGGGTTCTGAGGTTCAAGGTATCTATGTTCAAGCCCACCCCAATACATTGTCAGAAATAATGTATTAAATGATGTTACAATAACAAAAGTGTATATATTGTTAAGGCAGGCATTGTCAAGTTACATTCTGGTCAGTTTTCCTATGAAATGCATACTTAAGCATACAATACATACAGTACACAGAGACCTACTGTATAAGGTACAGTCCTTTCACTCTAATTGTGTGACTTACAATCAGGATATACAAAAAGACATGGTCATGTTCATGCTCAGCATGTATATTGGCAAATAAAATATTGTATCTGCCACCATAAGCATCAAGACCTCCCTCTGTAGCGTCCTTTAGATCGGTGTACATCACAGTAGTCTTACACTTCTGAAGATGCCATTAAACCCATTGGGCACCGAGGGAAACTGTGAGTGTTAGTGCCCTGTCATGCCATGTGACAACATGTTGCACTGTTATCTACTGGCTGCAAAGCTAATTACAGAGCAGAAATAGTTTGACTGAGTGCTTCCCTAACATTAAAAATGCTCACTCTGCAAAACACCTAACCCATAATATCTTGCTCCTGAAATTATTCATTTGTGTGTCTTTCTAAGATCAAATTATTATAAAGTAATAAACAATCACCCTTTAAGCAAGCAAGCCTTATTTTCGGAATTGTCACTAGTTAAGGTGTCTGTGGGGGTAGTGTAACTTTTAAATTATGTTGTAAATGGGTCCAGCTTAATGCCACCAGATGGCAGTAAAAACCAAAAAATGAAATCGGGCCAGGTCTGATTAGGTTCCAGTTTAAAATGCCATTCTTATGTTTCTGACCACATCGAGTCAGACAGAGTATTGTGAGCATTTATAAAGTATACAACTACTTATAAAGGTAACATTATAATAATAATTATCATAAAACCATAAATAAATCAAGTATATATTAATAGTATAAATATTCGTTTAAAGAGGGCTAACTGTGACAAATTAATATAAACATGGTCTTTCTCCGTTTTTAAAAGGTCTGTTCGACAAAATTATGATGAGTCATAAAGGACATTGAAATAAGGAAATACATATATAACAAACAACTATGTATTATTTTTTAAAGTATTCAGAAATATAAAAGAGTTTTGCATTACATTATCACTTGATTGTGCCTCAGCGGAAACATGTCTCGACTGACCTGGAAGCAGTTAGGCGGCTTTAACTCCTATAGCAGGAAGTAGTGTGAGTGACAGTTAAACACCGTTTGAGATGATGGCGGGGCCGGTGAAGTCTCGAGCAAAACGATACGAAAAGCTTGATTTTCTTGGAGAGGGTCAGGTAAGGGAAGGTTGATTTTGAACGGGTACTGAGTAAGTTAGTAAACAAAATGCAGCATATGTTTAGTGAACAATGAATATGTTTTCCACAGAAAGGGACAGTACGCTCTGCACACATACAATAATATTGTGATTCATACAGACAAAAAGTACTGCCTACAATATGTATGAACCACAATATTAATTGTGTATATACGGGTTTTTGTGGCTTTGCAACAGGCAGTCTACTGACTGTTTGAATAGGAGCAGTAGAATAAGACTTCAGAGATGCTTTTTTGAAAACTACCGTTTAGTGTGCATTTAAATGAAATGCATGCTTGGAAATGCACAGTAAAATAGACCAAATGTTGTTTTATTCCGCAACACAATTATAAAACATTTTTATTTTCCAGTTTGCCACTGTGTACAAAGCAAGGGAAAGAAATACAGACAAAATTGTTGCTATTAAGAAGGTGAGTTTTTGAGTTTTTTTCTTTTTTTTTCTACTGCAATTGGCTTTTATATAATATGCAGTTTCTGCATCTAAAACTGCCTTTGTGGAATGTAAATAAACTGGACAGATGACTGCTTGAAGACTGAGTTAAAAATTGTTGTAAGCAGACACCAATCATGCAAGCAAGCAATAGCACACACCAAGGTGTACAAGCGTGGAGACAGCTCGCCCTACAGCTCTCATGGGATCTGGGTTCAGCCTCCAAATGTTTCTATTATAACCCAACACGATAGTGGTACCCTTATAGACATGACAGGTCTGCTCATGTAATGTGATGCTACCCCTTAATGTCTGTGGATTGCACATTTTATTTTACTGCACAGTTATGTTTGTAAATGGGATTCCGTAGTATTTTTGAACTGCTGACATTCAAAGCTGTAGTTTTTCAGCAATTCCCTAAATGCAAGTCATTAATGTGATGAGTTAAGCGCTACCATTATATTTAAATGCATTAACACGAACAGAATGGAGTTAACAGTGAGATATTTCTACTTTTCAGATTAAGCTTGGACATAGGTTGGAAGCTAAAGATGGTAAGTGCATATATTTTCAGTATCATAAGATTTATCTGGCTGGGAAGAATCCTAGTTCCCTTAAACAAGGAAATGCGGGCTGGTCTGAGGACAATCTAACACAAAATTATCAGGCTATTGTTAAAATGACTGTACTTGGTACTCATCTGCCATATAAACAGTACCTGAGGGAAAAGAGCAAGTGTAACATTATTATTAGGCTATTTACTTATTAGCAGACACCCTTTTCCAGGGCTACTTACAATTGTTACAAGATATCACATTATTTTTTACATACAATTACATTTTTTTTTTGCACATTATTTTTACATACAATTACCCATTTATACAGCTGGGTTTTTACTGGAGCAATCTAGGTAAAGTAGGGACAGCAGCAGTGTCCCCCACCTGGGATTGAACTCACAACCCCTCCGGTCAAGAGTCCAGAGCCCTAACCACTACTCCACACTGCTGCCCTAACATGAGCCTGATATCTAGCACTCAAAATAATTTAAAGTAAGAAATGCATAGGACCTAGTTTATCCAAACTGTACTACCATACAGGAAGGGTTTACTTGTATTCTGAATTTAGAAATAACTTTTATATTTTTAAATAGAGCAATGCTGTGGTTTTTTTTTTTTTTTTTTTTTTTTTTATTAATGTTGTTCAAGTACTGTCCACTAGGTGGGAGTCTCACCTTATAAGAAATAGTGAAATTTGTGTTTGTCACAGATATTTTTACAGTTCTAAAGGAGCTTCAGTTATTTAATGAATTGTTCTTTGGTGTTATTAAAATTGCCCTAATTTTAAATTGAGTTATTCAGAATTTCTTTAAAACTGTGATTTCAGTTTGAAAATGTTAAAGGCTATATCTTGATACGGCTAGTCTAATTTTAATGAGCCTTGCCCATACTTTGATGTTTTGGCATGAACTGTGTTCTCCTAATGTGTTGAATACCGTATGAACCTGTCTGGTACGGTTAACAGCGAAGTTCTTACACTTGATGAGTATACTGCAGTACTGTAACATAAGCAGCGCAGTTTCAGAGAGATTTGGAATTTAAACACGAATTTCTCTTTGGACAGGAATTAACAGAACGGCTCTTAGAGAAATCAAGCTGCTGCAAGAGTTAAGCCATCAGAACATTATTGGAGTAAGTGTTTTCTGTTTATTTGCTCAAGAACAGAGGCAGCCTCATTTTCAAAGATCACTTTGAAATAAAGGGTGTTGACTGAGCTATTTAATCTGTTAAGTGCAATATAAATGGGTTTAGAATGACCATTTACCTGCTAGTTTAATTAATCTAAACCATTTTGATACAAATACTTCCACTCTTTTTAGTTGATTGAAATATGATTGTTTGTGTTCCCAGGAAAATGGAAACCTAATTAAAGTATTTAAATACAAATATTGTGATTTTACTCTTACAGCTTCTGGATGCTTTTGGACACAAATCAAATATTAGCCTTGTGTTTGACTTCATGGAAACTGATCTTGAGGTAAGAGAAGTTTAAAGCTAACTCTTGATGCCTGATTTGAAAAAAGGCAAAGAATTCTGATGAATAGCAATCCCAGCTGTGAAGAAATACCCCTGTAGTATTTCTGTGTTCCTGTTGAGAGAAATGGAATGCCATGTGTAGGTAGGCGGGTAGGCTGTTTTCAGTTCCCTATACAGTTGGTCTGTTCTGTGTGTATTGTATATTGAGTTCAGTTCCCTATACAGTTGGTCTGTTCTGTGTGTATTGTAGGTTAAGTCCAGTTCCCTATGCAGTTCAGTTCCCTATACAGTTGGTCTGTTCTGTGTGTATTGTAGGTTAAGTCCAGTTCCCTATACAGTTCAGTTCCCTATACAGTTGGTCTGTACTGTGTGTATTGTATATTGAGTTCAGTTCCTATACAGTTGGTCTGTTCTGTGTGTATTGTAGGTTGAGTCCAGTTCCCTATACAGTTCAGTTCCCTATACAGTTGGTCTGTACTGTGTGTATTGTATATTGAGTTCAGTTCCTATACAGTTGGTCTGTTCTGTGTGTATTGTAGGTTAAGTCCAGTTCCCTATACAGTTCAGTTCCCTATACAGTTGGTCTGTACTGTGTGTATTGTATATTGAGTTCAGTTCCCTATACAGTTGGTCTGTTCTGTGTGTATTGTAGGTTAAGTCCAGTTCCCTATACAGTTCAGTTCCCTATACAGCTGGTCTGTTCTGTGTGTATTGTATGTTGAGTTCAATTTCCTATACAGTTGGTCTGTTGAATCAACACAACACAGTGATCAATTTCAGTAGCAGTTTGTCAGTATAGTTTCCATTGCTAAATGGTTGATGTCTTGCTTTCTTGGAATGGAGCATTCTGGTTCCTGTAAACAGTTCTGGAGTGCATTTCGAATATGAACAGATTGTGTTAGTGTTCACGCATACACCCTGTTCATTTGGCTTCGTATTTAGCCTTTTCTTTTTTTTTTTAACCCCAAGAGCATCATGTACAAAGAAATACTCAACGTAAGTTACCAAATATTACTGCTCAAACCCTGTGTGTTTGTATTTGTTTTCTTTTATGAAGAGCACTTTTTAAAATGCTTTTGTTTTTCAGCTTTATTCTAGAAAGAATGTGTCATGTACCACCCCTGAAATAGGTTCTGTATATGACTTTAAGAATAAAAGATGTCAATGTGTATGTCTTTACATTCTCAATATTATGAGTCTTCTGATTGGTTTAGCCTCCCGCTTACAAGCCCATGTCCTTGCAAAACATTCTATCAGAGATGCCAGTCCCTCTGCACTACTATGCTTTATTTTTGATTATGTATATTTGCACTAGAAAAGCCATTGTCTGTATCAGTCTGTCCTAAATGTTCCAGTTAGAAGTAAAAACATCCCTAGTCATTGAGGATAACTCCATTTCTATTTTGTTCAAATCAGCTAATGGCTGGTTGATAATTGCATAGACAAGACATAATAATGTGTAGGGAACTTTAGCTGTATTCTAAACTGACAAGTTTAGAAATTGTGTTAATTTCATAGGTTGTCCGAACTCCTAATCTTCAGTTTCTGCTTGGTGGTATCAGTTTTCTCAAGGGGATGGTGTACGTCATTGTCATTTCTGGTGGTCACAGCTCAGTTCCTTATGGAAGGAAATTCCTGAAAGAGTCCAAGGATTGGATGAGACAGACTTTTCTTCATGTTTTCTTTTTCTTTTTTTTTCTTTTGCAGGTAATAATAAAGGACACTAGTCTGGTTTTGACCCCAGCAAATATCAAGGCATACACTCTTATGACACTTCAGGGTCTTGAATACATGCACCATCACTGGGTCTTACACAGGGTAAGGCTGATGCATACACGTCATGACTGATTCAACCTGAAATTGATTGTGGTCCCTGAGGATCTTGTCTGGTAATGGCACAACCGCATGGTGTGCTGGGTGGCTCATACAGTCCAGGGAGCCGCAGGTTTCCTTATAGTGCCTGTACAATTTTAACTAGTATTGTCAAATTGTACTGTGTTTATGTCATTTTAATGTGTCCTCAATTGCCAACTAAAGTAATCTGCACGTTTCTAACAATTGGATGGTATGAAAGACTTTCTATCGTACATAACCTTTATTATGTTCTGTTTCTGTTCTTGTGTTTGAAAATGACTGAGCTCCTGTTAAAAGGAAACATGCAAAGCAATTTTAAATTGACTTGAGGCAAAGTAATTATGTTACACAAGGGCGATATCTGATAAACAGTCTTGAGGTTAAATATATCACGGTACTGGCTCACAGAGCACAACATGGTTAAATGAATGTTGATCTATACAAGTACTGCTTTGGTCATATAGACTGATGATGAAAAACAGATTCTAAAGATTGGTGCTGAGCAAGGGAGGAACTTCTCCAAGCTTTAGCTTGAGTCACGAGTCAATCTTTAGCAGTAAGTAACTGTTGTCTGAAATATGTCATTTTTGTATAGGATTTAAAGCCCAATAACCTGTTGCTAGATGAGAATGGAGTACTGAAACTTGCAGATTTTGGTCTGGCAAAAGCTTTTGGAAGCCCTAATAGAGTGTACACACATCAAGTTGTCACAAGGTAAGTCAAAATTTCTGTGAAAATACCGGTCATTGTTTTTGTTACTTTAAGATCCTGTCTTACTAGAAAAAAAAAAAACAGCGATGAGGTGATGAGCTAATAACAATGTTTTTTGAGGTCTGAATGGTAGTTGGCCTAGTCCTTTTATTTCCCAAAGATGAATCGGCACAAAGCTTTACTGATACTATGAATACACTCAGTGAATGGATAAGAATAACAAGAATAAGAATCTCCAGATTTCACGCCTCAAACATCAGAAATCAAAATATCATTAATGGTACTTTTTAAGATAAGAAAAAGGACATTGAAACATATTTTGGAACACAACAGAATAGCACTGCTGAAAAGAACAAGTTATATACAACAAGCTATAACATTTCAATATGTCTGCCAAACCATGTGACCACATTTGTAACAATCTACTTTTCTGAAACCACAGTGCCGATTGGCACGTAAATTGGCACGCATGCTCATCGGAAGGTCCTGGTATAGGATTTGTTCAAAGCAAGTTGCTGCATTAAAAAACATGGCTGCCACAAGCCAATCAAATATCAGCTATGGTCTATATCCATATATTTCAGTATAATCTTATGGTAGAATATAGTAAACTGATGAAACTTGACAGAAATATTTCTACAGTGACAGTTTCCTGCTAGCTTACATGGATGTATTGTGACAGTCTCTTTTCTTTGTCTACTTTCAGGTGGTACAGGGCACCGGAGCTGCTGTTTGGAGCCAGGATGTATGGTGTGGGTGTAGACATGTGGGCAGTTGGCTGTATATTAGCAGAGTTGCTCCTCAGGGTGAGTAACAGATTAAAGTTTTGCAGCTGCTGTGCTAGACAGCTAAGGGTTTTTGTTTGTAAGTCATTTAGATTACCCGTATACTATAGTGTGGTCAAATAATTATGCTTTGTTTCCAAAGCTGTTTCTGCTTAAATAGATGAACTTGGGTTCTGTCCAGATGGTTCAGACAGTATTCCAGTGGGTGCTGATAACATTGCAGATTTCACTCCAATGCAATATAAGTTCCAAGAGCATGTTCAAAATGCCGTTTACCAGCCAGCTTTAGCAGAAACATCATCCCATTGTCAATAAGCGAGTCGGGAATTGCCTCTGAACTGTCCATCTAGCTAATGTTTGAGATCAAAACTATTCAATCCAATCTGCATGTGAAGTGTCCAGAAGTATCTGGTTTTATGGAAAACGGCAAATGTACATAAAATATATTTTGCGTTTTTTCCCCAATAGGTGCCCTTTTTGCCCGGAGACTCTGATCTTGATCAGCTAACAAAAATATTTGAAGCTTTGGGAACTCCAACTGAAGAACAGTGGCCTGTAAGTTGTTTTATTAGTAGTAGTAGTAGTAGTATTCTTTTTTTTTTTTAACAAGAGAGCTTGTTGTGAATATGCACAGAGGCTGGACGTATTAAGCCTTGATTTTAAAAATGTCTGTTTTTTTAATGTCTGAAAATCTCCTCTATACATTTTGTAGTCTCACAAGAAGTTTTGAAATGTATTTAATGTGTGTAATTTCTGTATTGTGTATTTTGTAGGACATGACGAGCCTGCCTGACTATGTATCATTCAAAATGTTTCCTGGAACACCACTGGAGCATATATTTAGTGCCGCTGGTGATGACCTGCTGGAGCTTCTACAGGGCCTGTTTACATATAACCCCTGCACACGCCTCACAGCCTCACAGGTAAATGCTACATATAGTAAATGCATATTTTGTGTAATTAAATAACATTTTCATTTGCTCCAAAATGCAGTCTCACCCCCATCTATTTTTTCCATCACATGGCTGTCAAAGTCTTGTAAGTAAGAGGTTTAAAAGGCCAGCATATATTTTTGCTAATTAATATTAATTATAGTCTAAATTGTAATACCGAGATACAATATATAAAATTGCGACAAAGCAGAAACATATTAGCCTAATACATATTGGCCTAATACAGAACGAAAGTAATATTTACCATGTCTCTACGAACCCCCCTGCCCCTGCCAAAAATGAGCATGGTGTTTGTTGGTTGTTGGTCAGGAAACAAACTAATCTTCACTTCTGATTATATATAGGCTCTATTGCAGCTTGCTGTGATGCTGCTGTTTGGGTGTGGTTACCTTCAGGGACTGACATTCCTGTTTAGTTGCCACATCCATTTGCTATATATGGTCATGCCAGTATCTTTCTGGCTTCTCTGCAAGTTACACATACCTAACTCCCTTCCCCCAAATGTAAACATATTATATAGTACACGGGCCAAACCCAAACTGGTTATACAAAGCAGAGGTTTTACAAATGTGTTTTCAAACACTTACACACAGATTACACAAAGTAAGTGTTATATCGAAAATTAAGCTTATTTCAACAGTATCAGTGCAACAGATCTTTTGCACATTTCCATTTTACTTTTTCTTCCCAAACCATTTGATCCGATATGATATTCCTCTTAGCGGATGTCCCAGGGGACCCTCTGTTTTTGTTCACAGAAACGCCAGTGTATGTGGATTAATTGTTTTGTCCAGAACTATTAAACACTCAATAGTGCTGAATTTAGACACTCTAAAAGAAAACTACAATTCAATGGCAAACGTTACAATTATTTTGAAGTCACGTTTGCCGTTGAATTTTGGTTTCTTTTAGTATTTAAATTTGATTGACCAAAAGGCTGCAACATAACTCCTGCTGTGAAGTACATGTGGACCACCATGGTAGATGGACTGCTTAATTATCACTTATAATGAATAATCAATCAATTCATACCTGAAGTGTATGTGAAATGTGGTGTAGCATTCACATTCATTCTCTTGCATCAGGTTTTATTAATGGTACATTTGACATTTTTTGTAAAGAAGTGATTCATCATACTGGGACGGGGGTTACTGGAAACATTGGAAACAGCTGAAGTCACAATTATTTTGATGTCTACAAATTGATTTATCTGCAGTTTGTTTATACAGATGCTATTCAGCCATATAACTAACCTAGCAATGTAAGAGATTGAGGATGTTGTGCTATTATTTTATATAAATCCAGTAATAGTAGTTCAGGTGCACTATGCCCTGTAGACGTTAATCATATTCGTTATGGATTTAACACAGCTCATTGTCTTCAGCCTTTCAGGGTGTGGACTGTTTTGATGTTAGCTTTGGCAGCATGTTGTTCCCCTGCTAGCTCAGGTTCTGTGTACACAGAGAGAGAGAGAGAGAGAGAGTATTTCTGATTCTGCCAGGGCCTTTTAGAATGTGTTTCCAGGAATCCAGCCCAGATAAACAGGCCTGCTTCTTTAAGACTTGCCACACTGTACTCATTTGCATTTTTGTGGCGTGAGCTTGGGTTTGCCAGAACAGATTTCTTATAAGAATACATTTAACTAAATATTTTTTCAAAACAGAAATAAATGAAACCCAGACACGTTTATACAGTAATAAAATACTTGCTTTATTACATAGTGAATAATATAGACAAAAATATTCATAAGACAATATTAGCATTTTGTAGGCATCTTGTTGCACAAGATGGAGAAAACTTGTGACAGTTTTTTGTTCTGTAAATGTGTCAATCTTTTTTTTTCCCCCACACCTCTGAAGGCCTTAAAAAAGAAATATTTCAGTAACAGACCGGGACCCACACCAGGACCGCAGCTACCGAGGCCCAACTGCTCAGTGGAAGCTTTAAAGGAGCAGCAGAACACCAGTATAGGGATCAAGAGGAAATGGGATGGGACAGAACCAGGTACCAGATTGGAATATGGATTTATTCATTTCACATAATTGTACAAAGTTGAATTCGCCACTGTACAAACTTTGATACACTCCTATTCTGTAGCTAGGATTGTTGATATGTTAAGTGCAATTTGAAACATGCTAATTGAAGTGAAGGGTCCACCTAAAAGGCTTCGTAAAGTGTCAGGGTCGTAAAACATATATGAGGAGCATGAGGGCTTGCAGAGCCTGAGAGTCAGGCTGCAGTGTTACTGTGTTAGTTGAGAAACAGTACAACTCCACTCTAAGGAACACAAGGGCTTGCAGAGCTTGAGAGTGGGGCAGCAGTGTTACTGTGTTAGCTGTGAAACAGTACAATTCCACTCTTTTTTTTTTCCATCCTCATTTCAACAAAAGACTGGCGACAGATTAGGTTCAAGTTCAGTACAATCGGTTTTATTATGAGAGAAAATGGAGATTATAAGCGAAACATTAGCACATGTGTTAAATATTATACGACAGAAAACAACTAACCTATAGAGAAAATAGCGGAATTCAGCAGGGTTTGCTTGGAACTGCATCAGGGCCCTTGCATGGATCCACCCCGCCTTTCATTCATTCTGGGGTCATTCCAGGCAAGTCTCTGTAACAAGCTTGCCAAGTGAAGCTATTTAGAAACTTTACACCTGAGCACCATTAGGTTGAGGCCCAGCTTGAAATGCCACCGTGTTCACATAAAACAAGTTATTAATAATTTACAAAACAAGGCAATTATAATAATTTATAATCATAGTACAAAATGTATGGTGTTATTCAAGAATGGATATTGAGATGATGACCAAAAAGTAGAAATGAATAATCTGTATTTATATTTGCAGCAACACTGGTAAAGAAATTGCTGTTCTGACCAGCAAAGTCAAGACCCTGGAAGACTGCTGTTCCTGCCAGTGCTGCTGAAGAAATGGAGTCGGGCATGAAATACAAGGAGAACTTGCTATTCCAGTTACACATTGTAACATTGAATTGTGCTGCTGTGGGAGCGTGACAGAGCTATACTATTTAATATAAAATAATGGACGAAAGTATTTACTTTTTCTTTGGGAGGGTGTCTTTTTGAAAGTTTTTTTTTTTTTTTAACATAAACAATGGGATCATCACGTTTTGTTTCAGTGGTTTCTTTGTGTTTTTTATTTTTTATATAATGAAAATGTCTGGAAATAATAAGCTTGTGCTTCTCATGGGACAATCTTTTTTGAGCTTTCAATTGAAATTATATTTTTCGAATGTAAAAGGCAACACCAAGCGATGGGTGACGCTTATATGATAAAACAGCACAGCATGTTAGTTGGAGCAACTTCAGATTCCATGTCCTGGTTTGCCAAATTTCCTGCAATAAAACAATAGGCAATTGTTAAGGAAATTCTCATTTCAAGTTAACGACCGGGGACTTTATTCAATTTATATAAACAATGGTGTATCTAAATGCAACTGTTTAGGATAACAAAATATAGGGCTGATTGTGTATCAAGGTTCTAAAAATCAAATAACCAACGGTGCATGTTTGTACATTTTGTAATTTAAATGTAAAGGAGAATGTGAAGCCAATGCTATTGTAGCTGTTTTAATGAGCCAATCATTTACTGTTATGTGAGGTGTGCCAGTCTCTGGGGATGACATTTTTTTTTTTTTTTTTGTATTTTTTATTAAGAATTGTCTTTGGCTGAAAGCACTTTCACGTATAATAAACTCCATTATGAATATTTTAATGTAGCTTGCTTTTAGTGTAGCAATGGTACTAAAACAGATGCATGGGGTATTGCGGTGGTCTTTCCTGATAAACCCCCATAGCAATAAAGTTTAGTTTCGAGGGCCAGTAATAACTACTCCTTCAAGTTGCTCATGTAAAAGAGAGGAATTGCTGCCAAAGGTTCTTTTACTGGTACATGCACAAGTAGGTGGCACTGGTTACTTCACAGTTAAAGCCATGCATCCATTGTGACTACTGGCATATACTGGAGGAGACATGTGTTCATGTACTGTAGAGTATTGTGCTCATTCTATGGGCTCTGACTTCTGTTACTGTAGTGGGTTATATCCTCGAGAAACACATAGTTGTATTTCATAAGAACATCCATCTGATTTTGTCTTTTGTATGTTAGGAGGATTGTGGTATTAACAGTTATTTCTTTATCCTACACATATATGTGTTAAACAATATAATTAAGACAATGACCAGTATTCAGAATATATCAAATCAGGCAGTTTATTAAACAATTCTTATTCCATTATTGCATAGTAAAATAACAAGCAGCAATTATAGCAAATGTATTCTTAGACAGATTTATATTAGTCCCCTATCTTCTGGTAACAGCAATAGATTGAGCAAGTCTGCCTGTACACCGGACACTCTTTCTCAAGAAGGGGCTGGAAGTTTCCTCCTCTGGATTGGAATTCCCCAAGTAATGCAGTGATGTCCAGATACCTCTCCTTTTAAACACTACGTTAACAACTAACTTGATCAGCAGAGTGTCATTGACCTTATCAGTTGCTAAGCATCGCTAACCTGTTTCATTTCCTGTAAACCATTCTTATGTAAACCAGCTAAACTTATGCTGCTAACAAGAAATGTACCGATAACAGAATGTTCTGGTTCCTATGTGAGAAACATTTCTTAGCACTTGCATTACATCTACAGCTGCATCCAATAACGTCTGCTCCCACATTTTGTGCATTAACCCTTTCATACCTTTCACAGTACAAAATAGATTGCCTTTATGTAGACCAGTGGTGTACATAGTCACATTATTTTCCTACATGTGCTTCTGCTGTGCTTTCACAATGTAGTGAAGAAGGATTGTGTCATGTTCGACCCACTGATGGGAGTGAATGTTTACTGCTTGATGGGGTTCTTTATAACATGTTCATTTTTATAATATTTAGGGGCAGATGTACTAAGATGGACCAGTCGCAGCGCAAACATACTACAATTTGCATTTTCGTTACAACAATTCGCAAAGTGCACATTTTGAACAAATATGTTAATAAAGAGAGCTGCAATATACAAGTTTAAATATTGTTTGCGTCATCTTAGCGAGATCTCTAGCAAGAGTTGTGCGACATTTTTTAAAATAAAATAGCGGCAGTTGAGTTGTGGTTTGCTGCAATAGAGGGGGCCCGAAGGATAACGTCTATACATGCAAGGGTGCAAGAATCAAAATAACATTGCTTTTGTTAAATGTAAACGTCATCTGTACAATGCATTCTGTTCCGTCTTCATTTTACCTATTTTAATACTGTATATACAGCTCTGGAAAAAATTAAGAGACCACTGCAAAATTATCAGTTTCTCTGGTTTTACTATTTATAGGTATGTGTTTGGGTAAAATGAACATTTTTGTTTTATTCTATAAACTACTGACAACATTTCTCCCAAATTCCAAATAAACATATTGTCATTTAGAGCATTTATTTGCAGAAAATGACAACTGGTCAAAATAACAAAAAAAGTGCAGTGTTGTCAGACCTCGAATAATGCAAAGAAAATAAGTTCATATTCATTTTTAAACAACACAATACTAATGTTTTAACTTAGGAAGAGTTCAGAAATCAATATTTGGTGGAATAACCCTGATTTTCAAGTACAGCTTTCATGCGTCTTGGCATGCTCTCCACCAGTCTTTCACATTGATGTTGGGTGACTTTATGCCACTCCTGGCGCAAAAATTCAAGCAGCTCGGCTTTGTTTGATGGCTTGTGACCATCCATCTTCCTCTTGATCACATTCCAGATGTTTTCAATGGGGTTCAGGTCTGGAGATTGGGCTGGCCATGACAGGGTCTTGATCTGGTGGTCCTCCATCCACACCTTGATTGACCTGGCTGTGTGGCATGGAGCATTGTCCTGCTGGAAAAACCAATCCTCAGAGTTGGGGAACATTGTCAGAGCAGAAGGAAGCAAGTTTTCTTCCAGGACAACCTTGTACTTGGCTTGATTCATGCCAAAGCTGCCCGATTCCAGCCTTGCTGAAGCACCCCCAGATCATCACCGATCCTCCACCACATTTCACAGTGGGTGCGAGACACTGTGGCTTGTATGCCTCTCCAGGTCTCCGTCTAACCATTAGACGACCAGGTGTTGGGCAAAGCTGAAAATTGGACTCATCTGGGGGTGCTTCAGCAAGGCTGGAATCGGGCAGATTTGTCTTTGTGAAGGACGCATGAATCAAGCCTACAAGGTTGTCCTGGAAGAAAACTTGCTTCCTTCTGCTCTGACAATGTTCCCCAACTCTGAGGATTGGTTTTTCCAGCAGGACAATGCTCCATGCCACACAGCCAGGTCAATCAAGGTGTGGATGGAGGACCACCAGATCAAGACCCTGTCATGGCCAGCCCAATCTCCAGACCTGAACCCCATTGAAAACCTCTGGAATGTGATCAAGAGGAAGATGGATGGTCACAAGCCATCAAACAAAGCCGAGCTGCTTGAATTTTTGCGCCAGGAGTGGCATAAAGTCACCCAACATCAATGTGAAAGACGCATGAAAGCTGTACTTGAAAATCAGGGTTATTCCACCAAATATTGATTTCTGAACTCTTCCTAAGTTAAAACATTAGTATTGTGTTGTTTAAAAATGAATATGAACTTATTTTCTTTGCATTATTCGAGGTCTGACAACACTGCACTTTTTTTGTTATTTTGACCAGTTGTCATTTTCTGCAAATAAATGCTCTAAATGACAATATGTTTATTTGGAATTTGGGAGAAATGTTGTCAGTAGTTTATAGAATAAAACAAAAATGTTCATTTTACCCAAACACAAACCTATAAATAGTAAAACCAGAGAAACTGATAATTTTGCAGTGGTCTCTTAAGTCTACACCCCCTTTCAAAATTTTCACCTTTTGCTGCCTTATAGCCTGGAATCAAAATGCATTAAAATCCTTTTTTTTTTTCATTGATCTACACATCCTAACTTCCAAGTGAAAATTATTTTTTAGAAGTTTGTAGAAATTTAATTAAAAATAAAAACTGAAATAGCTTGGTTGGATAAGTGTCCACCCCCCTTGTAATAGCAATCCTAAATTAGCTCAGGTGTAACCAATCGCCTTCAAAATCACACACCAAGTTAAGCGGCCTCCATCTGTGTTAAATTGTAGTGATTCACATGATTTTCAGGATAAATTCAGCAGTTCCTGTAGGTTCCCTCTGCTGGGTAGTGCATTTCAAAGCAAAGACTCAACCATGAGCACCACAGAGCTTTCAAAAGAACTCCGGGACAAAGTTGTTGAAAGGCACAGATCAGAGGATGGGTATAAAAAACTATCAAAGGCCTTGAACATGTGGCAAAAAGTTTTGTGGTCTGACGAAACTAAAATGAAACTTTTTGGCCTAAATTCAAAGCGTTATGTTTGGCACAAACCCAACACAGCGCATCACGCAAAGAACACCATCCCTACTGTGAAGCATGGTGCTGGCAGCATCATGTTATGGGGATGTTTCTCATCGGCAGGGACTGGGGCACTTGTCAGGATAGAAGGGAAAATGAATGGAGCAAAGTACAGAGAAGTCCTTGAGGAAAACCTGCTGCCCTCTGCAAGAAAGCTGAAACTGGGACGGAAGTTCACCTTTCAGCATGACAATGACCCAGAGCACACAGCCAAATCTACACTGGAGTGGCTAAGGAACAAAAAGATAAATGTCCTTGAGTGGCCCAGTCAGAGACCCGACCTAAATCCAATCGAAAATTTGTGGCATTACTTGAAGATTGCTGCCCATCAACGCTCCCCAGGGAACTTAACAGAGCTTTAACAGTTTTGTAAAGAAGAATGGTCAAATATTGCCAAATCTAGGTGTGCAAAGTTGGTAGAGACCTATCCCAACAGACTCACAGCTGTAATTGCTGCCAAAGGTACTTCCACCAAGTATTAACTCAGGAGTGAAAACTTATCCAATTATGATCTTTCAGTTTTGTATTTTTAATATATAATCTTTTTCTCAATAAAAACTTTTTTCCCCTTAACAGTGTGGAGTATGGTGTGTAGATAAGTGGAAAAGATCCTCATTTAAATGCATGAAACTCTGAGGCACTGACACAGCAAAATGTTAGAAAAGTTCAAGGGGGTGCAGGCTTTCTATAGGCACTATATATATATATTATATATATATATATATATATAATAAAATGAAAGGCAGTTTAATCCCATCATATTCTATAGTGCAGCCCCAACCTTCACCCCCAAAAAACTTTTCATAATCATACAGTAGCCCCTCGCTAAACTGGACAGGTGTTGGATTTAAAAACAATACAATAAAATCACACACATACATTTACAGTTCTGGATGTATTTTAAATTTAAATCATTGCACTGAAATAACAATAGTGTGTTTTGGGTAGGTGTCACAAAGACGGCCGGAGTGGGTGGCGTCAGACCAGAAACAGGAACACAAACGACAGAGAGATGGGGTTTTTGGTGAGGCTGAACGCGTGATCGCGTTCAGCATTTAATAAACAGAACAGAAAATAAAAGGTTTGCAACAACAAAAACACAGGACACGGCACTTGCGCCAAAATAAACAGACATACAAAACGACTAAACACGAAACAGACGGTGCAGGACAGACGAACAAACACGGTGAGCAGATTTAACTATTACTATTATTATTACTTTACTTCACCTCCGTCTCCAAACCCGTTCTCCACTCACCGAACATCTAACCCTCACTGAGTGAAAATGTGCATCTATATATACTGTTGTGCTGGGATTCAATTACTAATTAATTATTCACTTGAATCCCAGCACGTGAATTAATTCTGTGCAACCCCGTGCTCACATATTACATTTAACCAGCACGTGAAGTGATTTGTGCTCTCCTCGTGCCTAAATACAAATCTACACTTTAAATACACGTGAAACACAGACCCGTTTATATCCCGTGTACCAATCTATACACCAACATTAACACACGCAACATACAACACAAAACACACAAATGCACACAGGGGCGGGGCGCATTGCCACATATACCCCCCCTTGTGCGCAGCACACATGGCCTCAACGGCCACCTCCCCCCTTAAAAACCCAGTAGTCCAGGACAAAGTCTCGGGCTGGGAAGGGAGGCTCCAGTGGGCCCATGGCTGGCCATGCTGTCAGCACCCCTGCCGGTAGTGGCACGGCTGACAGCCTGTTGGTCCCGTCCTGCAGCGAAAAAGCTGCGGGGGCAGGTGGTCCCCCGACCTCCCCCTTCTTCGTAGCCGGCAGCTCCCTCCTGTGGGGCTCCGGCCACAAGAACTCCTGCAGCGAAACTGCTGCTGGGGAAAGTGGTCTCCAGACCTCGTCCCCCTTCTTTGTAGCCGGTAGCTCCCTTTGGTGGGGCTCCGACCACAGTACTGCCGGCAGCGAAGAAGCTGCAGTGGGAGCAGGTCTCCGGACCTCCCCCACGATCTCCGGCAGCGAAACTGCTGCTGGGGTTGGTGGTCTCCAGACCTCCTCCCCCTTCTTCGTGGCCGGCAGCTCCCCTTTCTGGGGCTCCGGCCACCGTACTCCCTGCGGAGGTACGGGCAGCAGAGGCAGCTCCAGCTCCTCTGCTCCGGGCGGTGGTGGAGGCAGAGGTAGCTCCAGCTCCTCTGCTCCTGGCGGTGGTGGAGGCAGAGGCAGCTCCAGCTCCTCTGCTCCTGGCGGTGGTGGAACCAGCAGGTATTCACCCTCTGCTGGTGGAGGTGGGAGGGGCCAGCAGTCCTCCCACTGCGGTGGAGGTGGAACCAGCAGGTATTCACCCTCTGCTGGTGGAGGTGGGAGGGGCAAGCAGTCCTCCCACTGCGGTGGAGGTGGAACCAGCAGGCATTCACCCTCTGCTGGTGGAGGTGGGACCAGCAGGTATTCACCCTCTGCTGGCAGCTTGGGTCCTAGGGCTGTGGAAGCCCCGACTTCCCTCTCTTCGGGCTGTGGACGCACCGACTCCTCCCTGTTGGGCTGTGGACGCCCCGACTCCTCCCTGTTGGGCTGTGGACGCACCGACTCCTCCCTGTTGGGCTGTGGACGCACCGACTCCTCCCTGTTGGGCTGTGGACGCACCGACTCCTCCCTGTTGGGCTGTGGACGCACCGACTCCTCCCTGTTGGGCTGTGGACGATCGGGCTCCTCCCACTCGGGCTGTGGACGATCGGGCTCCTCCCACTCAGGCTGTGGACGATCGGGCTCCTCCCACTCAGGCGTAGGACGTTCGGGCTCCTCCCACTCAGGCGTAGGACGTTCGGGCTCCTCCCACTCAGGCGTAGGACGTTCGGGCTCCTCCCACTCAGGCGTAGGACGTTCGGGCTCCTCCCGCTCGGGCTGTGGACGCTCAGGCTCCTCCCGCTTGGGCTGGGGACGCTCAGGCCCCTCCCGCTTGGGCTGTGGAGGCAAAACCAGCAGGCATTCTTCCTCTGCTGGTGGAGACGGGGACAGCAGGCATTCTTCCTCTGCTGGTGGACCTGCTACCTGGGCTGCTGTTCCACTTATAACTGCCTCCAGGTAGCTGAGGACCAACCCCACACCTTCCTCCCAGGTGCTTACGGTCTGTTCCCTCGCATATGCCTCCCATCGCTCTCTGTCCATAAACTCCAGGAACTGGACGACTACTGGGATAGACTGGGCCTCCAGCCCAGCATTTTCCAGCATCCAGTCCCGCATTTTGATGGCGTCTTCTGCCATTTTTTTTTTTTTTTTTTTTTTTTTTTAAATCCAAATTGCGGTTCCTGCTCTGGCCCGAGTCCTGGAGGCGCTGTCGATCCCACGCAGGACACCACGTGTCACAAAGACGGCCAGAGTGGGTGGCGTCAGACCAGAAACAGGAACACAAACGACAGAGAGATGGGGTTTTTGGTGAGGCTGAACGCGTGATCGCGTTCAGCATTTAATAAACAGAACAGAAAATAAAAGGTTTGCAACAACAAAAACACAGGACACGGCACTTGCGCCAAAATAAACAGACATACAAAACGACTAAACACGAAACAGACGGTGCAGGACAGACGAACAAACACGGTGAGCAGATTTAACTATTACTATTATTATTACTTTACTTCACCTCCGTCTCCAAACCCGTTCTCCACTCACCGAACACCTAACCCTCACTGAGTGAAAATGTGCATCTATATATACTGTTGTGCTGGGATTCAATTACTAATTAATTATTCACTTGAATCCCAGCACGTGAATTAATTCTGTGCAACCCCGTGCTCACATATTACATTTAACCAGCACGTGAAGTGATTTGTGCTCTCCTCGTGCCTAAATACAAATCTACACTTTAAATACACGTGAAACACAGACCCGTTTATATCCCGTGTACCAATCTATACACCAACATTAACACACGCAACATACAACACAAAACACACAAATGCACACAGGGGCGGGGCGCATTGCCACAGTAGGCTACACATTACGTTATGTAAAAATATAAATCTGTACAGTAGTAAAATCGAATGAATACCTCGCACACTTTTTTTGTACTTAGCCTACTGTTAACACAAAATAAATCATGCTGCTGCATTGTACACATTGGTGTACAATGCTAATAAAAAAATATTTTAAATTGAAACTAAATGATTTTAGGGTTTTTTATTTTATTTTAATTATTATTGTTTTTAACTTGGTCTACTTAGTAGCCTAGACAATTAACACACAATAGTTCATGGCCTGATACAGATGCTCAGAATGAGCTGGAGGGGTTAGTGGCACATGTGTGCAGTCTATTGCTCCCAGCACGCTGGGAAAACCAGAAATGTCATAGAAATTTGTTTTTCTAGTCTTGTAAGGACACCCTGACTTTAGTGAAAATTAGTTACTTGGGTGTTCGCCTCAAAAATGCATTGAGCACAACTGGCAATGCACGAGAAAAAGCGGACTGGGAAATGCCAGCAACAATTGCGACTGTTTAAAACATGCTTTCAAAAGTTCGTAACAAATTGATGCAATTGTGTCGCAATTACAATATTTTTCATCCTGCATTTGCACCTCCATCTCCACCCTGTTTTTGCGAATTTCTGCATATACATATTCAGGCTAAAGCGCAAATAAGAACTGCGGCTGCCAGCCATTCGTTAAAATGATGATAACAGCATTGCGTTTGTTTAGTACATTTCACGGAATTCACGCTACACCTCCAACTGGTTTGCATGTGGTTTGCAATGACTGCAACAGATGCAACATCTACCCCTTGGTGTCATAACTGTTTAATATCCTAGTATTTGTGTTCTCTCCCTTCGACAATTATTTTTCTTTCTGCTAAAGTAATTATTTTTTTTTACCATTTTCTTACAATTTCATCAAAAGATTTCCTATTTTCAAACGCTGGGTCGACTCCTAAAATCTGAATTTCTGAAGTGAGGTGGTTTGAAAAATGATCGCTAGATCAGTCACTTCCAGAGTCCTTCCATACTTTAGTTTTGGCCCTGTAATATGCGATTGCTCTTCCCTTCTCTGAGTATTATTGAGTAGAACTCTAACAAGGAGAAGGGTCTTCCTCATTGGTTGGATGATGCTTGTCCGTGTGCACTGAGCACAAAGAGAAATGCAGCAGTGTCATGTGCAGTTCTCAAGGAGAGAAAAGGTTTGAATATTGAATCATCCCCCGTGAGGGGAGCTTGTATGTACTTGTCAATCCACTGCCACGATTTCAGATGCCAATATCTCATAAACCATTAGAGATGCCGCCTTCATGTTTTGAAAAAGTTGGTTTCCGAACATGGGAGGCAGGAGTGGGTATCTGGGTGTAGTAAATGTGCAAAGTACTGACCAAAATGCCAAAGAAGCCTTGGGCTTTTCTGCAAACCATACATGTGCTTGACAAAAACAAAATTAGAGATGCTATATATTTTAGAGCAATTTCATGTTGAAAATGATAAACTCTTAATTTCTAAAACATAACACATTTGTCAGAAATACCTGCAGCACTCTGCCCCTAGTACATGTAAGAAATGTCACATTTTTGCTATGTTTCAGAGCCCTTATGAGCCACGGGGGTGTCTCACACCCACTCGGGTCAGAGTGCTCCAGGAGGGCAGGTTACTGGTTACATCCTGGTATAGATGCTGCAAGTACATGTTTCAGAGCCCTTATGAGCCACTGGGGTGTCTCACACCCACTCGGGTCAGAGTGCTCCAGGAGGGCAGGTTACTGGTTACATCCTGGTATAGAAGCTGCAAGTACATGTTTCAGAGCCCTTATGAGCCACGGGGGTGTCTCACACCCACTCGGGTCAGAGTGCTCCAGGAGGGCAGGTTACTGGTTACATCCTGGTATAGATGCTGCAAGTACATGTTTCAGAGCCCTTATGAGCCACGGGGGTGTCTCACACCCACTCGGGTCAGAGTGCTCCAGGAGGGCAGGTTACTGGTTACATCCTGGTATAGATGCTGCAAGTACATGTTTCAGAGCCCTTATGAGCCACGGGGGTGTCTCACACCCACTCGGGTCAGAGTGCTCCAGGAGGGCAGGTTACTGGTTACATCCTGGTATAGATGCTGCAAGTACATGTTTCAGAGCCCTTATGAGCCACGGGGGTGTCTCACACCCACTCGGGTCAGAGTGCTCCAGGAGGGCAGGTTACTGGTTACATCCTGGTATAGAAGCTGCAAGTACATGTTTCAGAGCCCTTATGAGCCACGGGGGTGTCTCACACCCACTCGGGTCAGAGTGCTCCAGGAGGGCAGGTTACTGGTTACATCCTGGTATAGAAGCTGCAAGTACATGTTTCAGAGCCCTTATGAGCCACGGGGGTGTCTCACACCCACTCGGGTCAGAGTGCTCCAGGAGGGCAGGTTACTGGTTACATCCTGGTATAGAAGCTGCAAGTACATGTTTCAGAGCCCTTATGAGCCACGGGGGTGTCTCACACCCACTCGGGTCAGAGTGCTCCAGGAGGGCAGGTTACTGGTTACATCCTGGTATAGATGCTGCAAGTACATGTTTCAGAGCCCTTATGAGCCACGGGGGTGTCTCACACCCACTCGGGTCAGAGTGCTCCAGGAGGGCAGGTTACTGGTTACATCCTGGTATAGAAGCTGCAAGTACATGTTTCAGAGCCCTTATGAGCCACGGGGGTGTCTCACACCCACTCGGGTCAGAGTGCTCCAGGAGGGCAGGTTACTGGTTACATCCTGGTATAGAAGCTGCAAGTACATGTTTCAGAGCCCTTATGAGCCACGGGGGTGTCTCACACCCACTCGGGTCAGAGTGCTCCAGGAGGGCAGGTTACTGGTTACATCCTGGTATAGAAGCTGCAAGTACATGTTTCAGAGCCCTTATGAGCCACGGGGGTGTCTCACACCCACTCGGGTCAGAGTGCTCCAGGAGGGCAGGTTACTGGTTACATCCTGGTATAGATGCTGCAAGTACATGTTTCAGAGCCCTTATGAGCCACGGGGGTGTCTCACACCCACTCGGGTCAGAGTGCTCCAGGAGGGCAGGTTACTGGTTACATCCTGGTATAGAAGCTGCAAGTACATGTTTCAGAGCCCTTATGAGCCACGGGGGTGTCTCACACCCACTCGGGTCAGAGTGCTCCAGGAGGGCAGGTTACTGGTTACATCCTGGTATAGAAGCTGCAAGTACATGTTTCAGAGCCCTTATGAGCCACGGGGGTGTCTCACACCCACTCGGGTCAGAGTGCTCCAGGAGGGCAGGTTACTGGTTACATCCTGGTATAGAAGCTGCAAGTACATGTTTCAGAGCCCTTATGAGCCACGGGGGTGTCTCACACCCACTCGGGTCAGAGTGCTCCAGGAGGGCAGGTTACTGGTTACATCCTGGTATAGATGCTGCAAGTACATGTTTCAGAGCCTTTATGAGCCACGGGGGTGCTTAGAACTTGTGAGTGTTTTTTGTTTGAGGTCCTCAGAGTGGGATAATGGAGACAGAAAACAATGTACAAAGTGAGTCTATGCAAGAAGGAGCATGCATTGGTAAAGATAAGTTGCTCTTCAGTGATTTGTATTTCCGGTTGTCCCTGAGATGTATGTATGATTGTAGCATGCTGTACTGTGGCTCCATAGTCAATTGGGGCATGTGGACTGAACATTTGTTTTGGGTTTTATTTAGCCTGGCAGCTCAAGTCCATGTTTTGGCCATTTTGTTGATCTGTATTTACACTCAAGTATGCTGACTGTACAGTTTAAAACACACACAAAAAACTAAAACGTATCGGCTAAACCTGGCTACAGTTGTGAATTTGTAATGCTCAATACGTTAAAGGATCACAAACGGCGTCTCAAATAGACACAATGCTGTAATATAATGCTGCATTAGTAAATATTAATGGTTAAGGAACATGTATAAATCTCTGTAATTAAATGTGATTTTTCATTACAGATTATTATTAATTGATGTCGGTGGAAAACTACACACGTGAACTCGTTGGAAGTGTCCCCAGTGGCTCACCTAGTAAAAGCACTACTCCATGCAGAGCAGGCTGACTAATGAGTGTGGGAGTGCGCTGGCTTGAAGCTCGTAAGAGGCAATTCATTGTAATGTCAAAACACCACTGTAATTGAAACCTTCCTCAGCGTTTTCATGTTCTTCCACACAGAAATAAACTACAGAGACTGTGATGCACTGCTGGATGTTTGGTTTTCAAAACCTTGGGCCCTTGACTCATTATTTAAACAGCGTCAGTTTATCAAATGCGTGCTGCAGATAAAATGCAGCTCTGTCAAAGCAAGTATTGTATATGTATAGCTCTACTTCTCAGCCGTATGAAAAGGGATAGTACGCTGGAATGATTCATATATTTTTATATTAATCTCAGCCACATTTTAAAAATGAAATAGACTGAAGTCCTGTTGTTTCATTATTAATTACATGCATTTAACATTGGCTGTGGAATTGCTATGTTAAATAAAAATTCTTAAATGTATATTGTTTTGCCCAATTCTTTCAGTCACAGGTAGACAATGTACCTGTGTTTTGAAGTTTATAATAACAATAATATTTATTTTTAATATAGCGTCTTTCACAATAGAAATTGTTGCAAAGCGTTTCACATGAATAAAAAACATCAGTAAGAGAAAGCAAGAACAGTAAAACAAGGCAGAGAATAAAAGGAGCGCCATTTTAGCATAAAAACGCTACATTATAACAGTGTGCTTCCCTTACAGAGCTAGGCAGATCATTCCAGAGTATTGGGGCCCTATATCTGAACGCTCTACCACCTGTGTGTGTTTTTTTTAGTTTGTGGGACAATAAGCAACCTGGCGTTCCGTGATCTGAGTGGCATCTAGGAATACGTGGTATTAAAAGATCATTTCAATATGATGGTGCACGGCCATTTAATGCCTTGTAAGTTTATAGCAACACCTTACAATCTATCTTGAATCGGACCAGAAGCCAGTGGAGAGATGCTAGCACAGGAATAATGTGATCTCGTCTTAGTCTTGGTTAATATTCTAGCTGTAGCATTTTGTATAAGTTGCAGTCGAGATATAACATGGCTATGAGTACCTGAGAATAGGGATTACAGTAATCAGTTCTAGAAGATACAAAAGCATGCATCAGTATCTGAGTGGGAAAGAATACTTCTCAATTTGGCAATATTTCTTAGATGATAAAAATACATTTTAGTAAACATTCCTGATGTGTGTCTCAAAAGAAAGATTTGGGTCAAAGATCACACCTAAATTTCTCATTTTGTCTGTAAGTTCATAAGAGAAGCCACCAAGGGGTAAACCAGACATATTACTTTGTTGTTTATGATGTCCCAGAATCATCTCTTCTATTTAATCTTCTGAGTTAGCATTTAAATGTAGACTGCTTTCTTTCAACATTTTTATGTTAGCAAGACAGGTACTCAAAATATTCACAGCCGAGGTGTCACCCTTTTTTCAGGGATAAATATAGTTGTGCATCATCAGCGTAACAATGAAGATTAACCCCATAGCTACGAATAATATTACCCAGAGGCAGCATATACAAAGAAAACAGAGTTGGGCCAAGAATTGAGCCCTGTGGGACCCTGCATGTAACTGTCGACAAAAAATAGGTCTCCTCTATTTTAGCAAATTGCGACCTGTTCAAGAGATAGGATCAAAACCAAGACAGAACACAACCTGACAGTCCTACCAGATTTTCAAGGCGATCAATTAAAACAGAATGATCAATACTGTCAAACGCAGCATTTCAATCTAATAGTATAAGAGCTGAGGGTGAGCCTGTGTCAGGGGATAACAACACATCATTAACCACTCTAATAAGTGCTGTCTCGGTGCTATGATCAGGCAGAAACCCAGACTGTAACTTCTCATATATGTTATGAACTGCAAGATATTTGTTAAGTTGCTCGGCAACTACTCTTTCTAAACCTTTAGACAGAAATGGAAGATTTGAAATAGGCCTGTAGTTATTAAGAACATTGTGATCTAAGGTAGATTTCTTGAGCAGTAGTTTTACTATTGCAGTCTTGAAAGAGTTAGGAACAATACCTGATAAAAGGCAGCTATTAACAATATTTAATGTTGTGGTATTTATTTTGGAGAATACGTCTTTAAAAAGTGGAGTAGGGATAGTATCTAACACACGTGTAGTGGATTTCATCTTCTTAGCTATGTTAGCCAGATCCATTTGACTAGTCGAAGGAAATGCTCAAAAACGTGTATTGCGACCGAAGGTAAAAGCACCGTTTGAGGACACATCTAAATTTGGTACGCTGTTGAATATCTGATTCCCAGTGTCAGTAACTTTTTTGTTAGAGTGATTCATGAAGTCGTTACAACTTACAGAGTGTCTGATTGGACAGACTCTGGAGGAGGGTTAGTTAACTTAGCTATAGACTGAAATAGAAATGTAGGGTTATTCTTGTTTATTTCAATGAGATTTGAATAATACGCTGATCTTGCTGAGGATAGTGCAGTCCTATATTTCAAAATATTATTTTTTCCAATTCAAATAATGGACCTGAAGTCTAGTAGCTCTCTGTCTATATTCTAGTTTGCGACACATGCGTTTGTTCATATGTGTTGTGTTTTTAAACCATGGGGAGAATCTTTTTATACCCACTCTCTTCATTGTATAAGGAGCAATAGTATCTAAGGTGTTTGTTAGAATATCGTTATAATTTTCCACCAGCTCTTCATCCGATCCTGACAGTAAAAGATGAAGCAGACAGTGTTTCTAAGAACTTGTCAGTAGTTGATGAATTGAGAGATCGAGTTTTAATGCATCGAGCCAGGAGTTTTATAGAACCGGGTATTAATACTTCAAAAATAATAGCACCTGAAACCGTAAGATCAATGATGGCCAATTTCTGAATGCTTAGGACACGAGAGATAGCTAAATCTAAAGAATGGCCATGAATACGAGTCAGGCCAGTAACATGTTGAATGAAACCAAGAGACTCAAACAATATAATCAAATCTCTTCCAAGGGGATCTCGTTCTACATCAACATTATAATTATTTGTTTATTTAGCAGACACCTTTATCCAAGGCAACTTACAGAGACTAGGGTGTGTGAACTATGCATCAGCTGCAGAGTCACTTACAACTACGTCTCACCCGAAAGACAGAGCACAAGGAGGTTAAGTAACTTGCTCAGGGTCACACAATGAGTCAGTGGCTGAGGTGGGATTTGAACCGGGGACCTGCTAGTTACAACCCCTTTTCTTTAACCACTGGACCACACAGCCTCCTAACATGCACGTTGAAATCGCCTAACACCACAATCTTATCATGATTAACAGCAAGTGTTGATAAAAGCTCAGCAAATTCAGATAAAAAAAGAGAATTAAGTCTTGGAGGATGGTAAGTAATTACAATCTGAATAGTAATTTGGCTATAAATCACAAACACTAAAATTTCTAACAATGGATAATCGTCCATATTCTCATTCTTAAGAGCAAACTCCTGACCAAAAATGGCAGCAATACCACCGCCTCGTCCCCTGGGACACGCCTTATTATAAAAAGAGAACCCGTTCGGAGAAGCCTCTGCTAGCGGGACATGTTCATCCTGTTTCAAACACGTCTCAACCAAAGTTAAAATATCTAAAGTCAATTCCAAGATGAAGTTGTTTATTCAGACAGATTCATTACCCAGAGATCTTGTATTTAATAAAGCTAGACAAGTAGAACATAAGAACATAGTTGTCAATACAGTTTCACTTAAATTGTCACAGAGTGACGCTTTCTTAATTTTAATTAAATTCTCAGAATATGAGCCCTGGGAAGCAGCTGGAATAGACAGCGGGGGACAGACACTGCCTGAATAGAGCAATTCAATTGTGAGGTTTGATCATATAGCTCAAATTTGTGAATAACTTCCCTTGGTAATAAATTCAGTCAAAGATGTTTTACACAATTCTCTATGTTTTCCGCCAATCTGATCAAACCCCTGCTATTTGAGTGCAGACCGTCTTTCCTAAAGAACCCAGGTCTCTCCCAAACACTATCCATGTTATCAACGAAACCCAGATTCTCAGAGTCTAATGTAAAGAACATCTACTCTTGTGTAATGGAAATCATTATTAAATAAATACATCAGGAACTTTATACGGTTTAAGCTTTCTTGTGTGTTTTTATTATTATTATTATTATTATTATTATTATTATTATTATTATTATTATTATTATTATTATTATTATTATTTTACAGTAATGTCATGAGGGTCATTCCACAGTGAATTCCCATTAAATAGTGCTACTGTTGATATAAACATACCTAACAAAACAAAGGAGCATGAAATATTTCTCTTCTCTGGTCGTGTCCAAACCAGCATGCTTTCCACCAGTTCAGGCAATCTCTGTCTAGAGAAAGACGTGCCAATATGCTTGTAGTGAGTATTCCCAGTCTCAGTACTGTAATTGACCATATTAAACACAGCAATGACCTGCATCTGACACATTCCCATCGTGAATTGTTTTGCTGTCACTTTAAATCAGGACTGGCTTGTAAAGTCACCTTGTTTGGTAACCCAAGACGTTTACTATACTGACTCTAGAGCAGTACTCACATTTCCAGATTACAAAATAGAGCTTGCATTCAGTACAATGTGTTGAAAGGGTGACAGACTCGAGCAGGAGTTTGGTTTTCGGTGTGTTCACAGGTTGTGCTGGGGTGAAAGCAATGCAGAGAATCCCATATTGTGTAATCCAGAGTGTAAGATCTACAAGAGTATACAATGTGCTGTGTACCTGCTCATACACTCATGAGATGAGGGAACACAAAGCCACTTTGTGGCTTGGAACTTGGTTTCAGGAGACTAGGTTTCAGGCCACTGCATGGCACACCAGGGGAGACTTGGGTATGATCCAGCAAACTTGCCTAAAACTAGTTCTCCCGGTCTCCTGGAACAGGGTTTCAAGACACTGTTCCTGAAAAAGTGGATTTGTTTTCCCTCAGCGTTAGAAAGGGGTTCTAAGCATTCTAATGTCTCCCTGGGCTTTCTCTGGAATCCGTGTTTTATTTTGATTTGTGCTATAGAGTTTTATAGTGGTCCCAAAAGCCAGGCATCATACAGTAGCCATAAATCCTAATATTGGTTGTTTCTCCTTGTCTTTCAGGTGTGAAATGTCTTGAGGGAAAGAGGGAAAAAATCTGATAATTTTGATGTGTGGTGCAGATAGGCCATTATATGGAGCACATTCATACTGCACTAGCCTGTGATGGCTTACTGAGGGGCACCCTGTTTATTACAGCTTCAAAGGTGGTTCGATAACTGGAACCACTAATAAGGGGTTACAAATTTACATTTGATGCACTCTGCAATGTAATCTGAAGTGTTTGCCTGACAACATATGTGTGCTTGCAGTAAAATAACTGAGAAACACCACAAAAGTAGGCATCTATCCCAAATACTGTGCGAGAACGGAGAAATATCTGCAGTAATGAAACGGGGTATGATACGGTCCTTTTTTGCCACTTGTAAAGGAACAAGGATTATATATTGTCCTCTGGACCTTCATAGATCCTGTAATTGTTATCCTTTTGTTTCTAGAAAGTATAGTTCTCGCTACACTGTCAACCGTTTTGTATTGGTTAAAGTGTGTTTGTAATACCATTCTCGTTTTGTCATGCAAGGGAGCGCCTCCTCTTGTATTTATTCATGAATGTATTCATGTATTTGTATTATTAAATGTGCCCCGCGATAGTGTACAGCAGGTTGGCTTAATGTACATACCCAGTGTTTCAAATGTGTTATTTTTTCCCATTAAATCTTTGTGTAACATACATTAGCTAATAATAACTAGGGATCCAATTATATCAAATATACAACTTTGGTAATGGATGTTATACTATATTATAACATTATAGCCACATTGTGGATAGCAAAACCACAATAAAAAAATATATAGTCTAACCGGAAAATAAATTACGGCCAAAACGACTGACGACAACGGAAGTGATTGAAAGGGGAAAAAATGAGAAATCATTTTGGAAGTGGAGTGTAAATGCATTGCAGCCAGAACAGCACAGTGGTTGAATTTGGTTTATCTGTACCCGGGGTTTAATAAATTATTATTTTATTACTGAAGACAGCGCTCGGGTTTAGAAGGGAAGCTGTTCGGGTTTTGTATACTATAGGTATTGTTCTCACCACTGCGTTTGACGCTTTTGTGCCTTTGTCGTTCAGAAGAGAATCGGCAACTGGAGCGCCATCACTAACCGTCTTAAAAACAACACAAAAAATTACAGTATCAAACCAGTAGCAACTGTATTTATATTTATGCGGAAGCTTTACTTCACGAAGAAGAAAACGCGTACAAGTCTGATCTCTTCTTGGAGAGTAAGCATTTTTTTTCTGAAGAACTGAAGAGGATTTTTTTTTTAATTGAGCAAAATGTGTACCTCTTGTTTGGGACAGGTAAGTAGGCTAAAGTACATTTCTGAAACTTTTTACTGGATCTTCAGTTATATATTAGTGTGTGTTTCTTTCCTATTTAAAAAAGCAGTGGTTTTTAGACCCTTTTTTGGTACCTTCTGCTTGTTTAGACTCGTAACAAATGTGTTAACACTTTTTTTTTATTGTATTTGTGCAAAGATAATTCAGTTCGTTTTTTCAAAATTGTTTTCTCTCGCTTGTTTAAAGCTTGAGCCAGTAAAATCTGTTACTTGTAATGTATTTATTTTTAGATTTTCCTCGTATTTTACAGTTTGAGTGGCTGTGTGTTTTACAAGCTATCAAGTAAATTGACAAAAACAAACAAACAAAAAAATCAGTGCATTATTGTGTACCGGTTCGCGTTGTGTGTAGGAGCACTGCCTATTTCTTTGTGTTTATTTCCAGTGGATACCAATATGGATGCCTGCATCGTGCATAACAATAATAGGGGACAGAGTTTGGGGTTTTGCTACAACAATAGCTACTGTTTGTTTTCATATTAAAATGTGGCAGCTCCAATTACAGGGCCCTTGCCTAGCTCTGAACAGCGGGTCCACGAACTGTAACCTCCATAGCTTAACCTCTCCCAAATCACAAATAAATTTGTATTTTGACCTGTATGAAAACGATCAAAATGATGTGCTAGTAGCATCTTGCGTGTCTGCAATAATATATGCTCTCCTATTTAGTTTATTTAGCTTTAGTAGCAAAACATATTTTGGATTGTCGCCACTAAGTGGCAAAACATTGTGTTATCTGCTTATCAGAGGGCGACAGTCAGTCACGAAAAGATTAGCATGGAAAATGCATGTTATGCGTTTAGAGATAGCAAGGCAGCCCCTCCAAAACGATAAAAATAGCTGTATTACTCCCTATAATATATATATACTGTGTGTGTGTGTGTATATATACTGTGTGTGTGTGTATATATATATATATATATATATATATATATATATATAATATAATATCCCACCCATGTACAGTGTAACAGTTCTGCCCGTCTTCTGTTTATTGTCGTTTAGACTAAGCAGAAAGGAGACTACACTCCCATTACTACACTCCCATTGCATAGCAGTTGTGATCCATTCCAGGAGTTTAATAAGACTTGCCTAAGCTTGTTACCAATACACTGTGGCTAATCAAGCTCATAGTAAAACTTGGAATGGGTGAAGCTGCTATGCATTAGGAGTCTTATTTCTAACCCTGTCAAACTTTGACACAACTGACAACAATAAGTGCTTTTGTTTTCACAACAGGTGTTTCCTTTTATTTGTCACACAAAGGTTTTTAATTCCCTTGAGTCAAATTATTAACATTAAGCCAAGTGAAGAAACATGTTTCCTGGAAGTCAGTTTGTTGTCTTATTTATTTATTTATTTATTTAAAATGTTGATAACCAGAGCAACCTACCAGGGAGAATGTGTGCTAGGCTGCCTTAGTTTTTATATATAAAAAAAATAATAAAAAGTGTTTTCATTTGGATGGAAAGCTGTAGAAAGCCAAGCATCTGGAACTGCTGTTTTTTGGGT
The DNA here is from genome assembly GCF_902713425.1 of Acipenser ruthenus. Classification (NCBI taxonomy): domain Eukaryota; kingdom Metazoa; phylum Chordata; class Actinopteri; order Acipenseriformes; family Acipenseridae; genus Acipenser; species Acipenser ruthenus. The sequence continues at coordinate 9,596,186 of NC_081189.1, read as the reverse complement.
TTTTTTTCCATTTGAAGCTTGCTATTGTGGTATTGAAAACCAATGATAGAAAACTGGTTTTCTATTCCGGAGCAATACAATAAAATCAGATTATTGGAGAACAACAATTACGTTGTCCCTTGTAGGTTTTTGGGTTACAGCAGTCACTCTCGCAATCACATAGAATCAGAACTAAACCTGGTCTGTGACTAGCAAGCTTATCTTCCCTTCCTTCTTTTAGAATGCACTGCAACACAATGAGCCTCCTTCTGAACAGTAGGGTTATCAAACAGCACAGCAGAGAATGCACTGCAACACAATGAACCTCCTTCTGAACAGCAGGGCTATGAAACAGCACATCAGAGAATGCTCTGCAACACACAAGCCTCCTTCTGAACAGCAGGGTTATCAAACAGCACAGCAGAGAATGCACTCCAACACAATGATCCTCCTTCTGAACAGCAGGGCTATGAAACAGCACATCAGAGAATGCACTGCAACACACCAAGCCTCCTTCTGAACAGCAGGGTTATCAAACAGCACAGCAGAGAATGCACTGCAACACACCGAGCCTCCTTCTGAACAGCAGGGCTATCAAACAGCACAGCAGAGAATGCCTCTCAGCAGCTGTGTGCTTCATTATGTCAGGATTGCTGTCTGGTCAGGAGGTGGTTGTTGTTTGAAAGTTCTTTTTTTTATTGAACTTGTTTTGTTCTAGAGTTAATTGATTTGATGGAGGAGGGCTTAGGTCGGCCAGGGTGTCCTCGGCTCACCGCGGACCAGAGACCCCTGTAGACTCTACGGGCGACTGCGGGCTTCCCTGTAAGCTGCCCAGAGCTGCATTGTCCTCCGACGCTGTAGCTCTGGGTTGGCTGCATGGCGGGTTTGCAGTGAAAAAAATGGTCGGCTGACAGCACACGTCTTCACCGCTCCCGGTGCAGGGGTGGTAGCGGTGAGCTGAGCTTAAATACAATTGGATATATCAAATTGGGAGAAAAACAGGATAAAATCAATTGGTGACTACTAAATTAAAAAAAAAAATACATACTTCAGGAAATAAAAAAAATAAATAAATAAAACATTCTTTAAATGAATCCTGTGTTAAAGATTGCTGACTGTTTTGGTTTGCAAGCCAGACCAGACTTCCTGTTGGGCTAAGAAAAGCCTGGCTGTACAGTAAGAGTGGCAGTGATGCTCTGCTGTGTCATGTGCCTGTCTCACACAGTTCTGTAGACTTGTTCTGCAACCTCTTCACAATACTGTGGTTGCAAACAATGCACGATGTCATTGTTTCATACTGCCAGTTTCGGTGTCTCTAGATCCGATCTTCCTCTTTTGTTTAAATAGAAACCAAGTCACTGTACTTGTAGGCTGTTGGGCTTGGGAAAGACCATGATGTTTTATAGCTAACTAACGTACTACAACACACCTCCTCCCCTAAACACTGCTGCATAGGCCACCTGAAGCTGCTGATGAAACCAGTAGGAAGTTATCGGGTCAGGAAGATTAGTTCTAAATCAGGCGTGGCCATGTGCACATTACAGGAACAATAACTGAAATTGCTCTTGGAGTTCTACAGCAACATTGCTACAGTGCAACAATACTTGCACACGTACAGTAAGGAGCATACATCTCTCCCTGTTATCACAGTCTTGGTGTTTACCCTGACGAAGGCGCTGGCCGAAGCGCGTCGGTTAAACTAATAAAGTGTTTTCCACTTTTTAAACTATCTCCGAAGTGTTGCTGGGCTTCTTACCTAAACTATGTTTACGAAACACAACATTGTCTATCGCATTACAATAACAGGTGTAGCTAGTTGCTAGTCAAGAATGCTTCCACAAAGAGGACAGCTTTCAACACAGACGTGTTCTATTTTAGAAATGACCTAATGTTTGGGAATGCAGGGATGGAGGTTTTGCTTAGTCCCATTGCATAGCCCTTTAAACCATTCCGGTGCTGTGGAATTGGGGTCGTGCTTCTATTTCAGGATTCTATAAGCGGATATTCTGAGTCTGAAAAAGAGGAAAGGTTAATAATGATGAAATTATTATGGCACAGTAACATGTGGTCATTTACTACTGTATATACGTGTCTATTTGACGTCTCTTATGGTTTACTCTAACATCATATACAGTATTAGGTGCTTATTTGGCAGAAGTATAGAGAAAAGGCTAGTGAAGGTGTCTTGATTACAGCAAAGTTTAGTGCAGAAAACACACTGAGGCACATGTTGAAGTGGTCTCTAATACTGAAGTGTCACAGGTGATACTGTATATTCTCTACATTTGCTTGGCATCTTCTGGATGACCCCCTCCTTTTCTGACCCAAAGCAGTCTCAGACTCATGAGAACCTAAGAATGTTTACAAACGAGAGGAGGCTAATCGGCCCATCTTGCTCGTTTGGTTGTTAGTAGCTTATTGATCGCAGAATCTCATCAAGCAGCTTCTTGAAGGATCCCGTGGGTGTCAGCTTCAACAGCATTACTGGGGAATTGGTTCCAGACCCTCACAATTCTCTGTGCCTCCTATTTTCTGTTCTGAATGCTCCTTTATCTAATCTCCATTTGTGACCCCTGGTCCTTGTTTCTTTTTTCAGGTCAAAAAAGTTCCCTGGGTCGACATTGTCAATACCTTTTAGAATTTTGAATGCTTGAATCAGACCACCGCATAGTCTTTGATCAAGACTGAATAGATTCAGTTCTTTTAGCCTCTCTGCATACAACATGCCTTTTAAACCCGGGATAATTCTAGTCGCTCATGTGTTACATTGCTACTCTTTTCATTGTCGTAGCATTAGTTATGGCCCCGTTGGCTCTTTTATTTTGAATTCCCAGTACATACGTTGCCTGCATCAGTTTAGATATTCAGTGTAACATTGGCAGGGTGTGTTCAGTACACATGGTTACACATTGTTTAAATAACAATTTTATTATGAAGTTGGAACCAGTTCATTAAAAAGTTGCCTTGGTGGAAAAAGTGACTTGCTTTAAAATGGCAGCCTTTGACACAGCTGTTGAGCGCATGCAATTGCGTCTTGTTTTAAAGTTCTGTAATAAGGGTTGACCTGGAAAACCCTTCAGTGTTAGAATGCAATATTAATCCAATATGTTTGCTTTAGTGTATAGTGGGTATTGTGAAATGAACCATATTGAATGGGACCAGCAGGAGACACTAAGCCTTCTTATAAGGTGCTTTGCTCGATTTGATAATCTTTCAAGGCTGTATTTGGCTACCTAACCTACCTGTCTGTGGAATTTTTCTATAGTTCTCTAAATCTCTTGGACTCCACTGCAGTTGTGCCAGGATTTCTGTGTAGGTAGAGCATGCACAGTACCTGTAAAGAGCTCTGACTAGGTCACATGGGTTAGCCGTTTATGCATAAAATTGTTTGAAATATCTCTTCAGATGTGTGGCATTCATCCACTAGGCATGCTGTAGGTAATCCACTGTGAAGTTCTGTACATTTTACGAGCAGTTCCTGGCAGGCATATGGGTAATACTGTTGCAAACAGATATGTCAATGTTTTAGTCATAAAGGGCAAGTTATGAAATACACGCTGGAGTAGAGATACAGCTTTGTATATGAGTTTTAAAGCACACGTATGCTTTATATTTGGAGGCTTTGTGCTGTACATGTATTGTACTTCCAGGTACTTCAGTTACAGTAGCAAACATGTTGAGGTCATACTGATTGCTAAGAATCTAAAGAAACCGTATGCTCTGTTTTCTTTTTTTAAAACACATTTGCTTCACTGTAGCTTTGATGCTGTAGGCCAGGGGTACTCAGTACTCAGACTCCACTCCGAATCCGGATCACAAGTACATTTTGAGCAGACCGCCGAGTCATATGCTCATCTATGTTTTTACTTGCATTCACATTGGAAATGCTGTGATTTTTTCAGACCGCATAGTTCTTATGGGAGTGTGGTGTGCGAGGGTACAGGAGGTGTCGCTGTGATAGTATGTAGCAGATACTCGATGTAAGCTATGAATGAAACAAAATGTGCAAGTCAAAAGTATTGAAACTCGTTGGCTGCTGTGGCCTGTTTTGTAAGAGTCAACATATCCCTTCTCTATGGCTAATAAAACAACTGTCATAAGTCTTTAAAAAAAATACACAATTAAGATACAATTTTCAATACAGAAGCACCAGCTTTGAAATACCCATCCTGGTTTCTTGCTAACAGTTAAAAGTTGCCAGAGAGCACATCAATTCATAAATTCAAGTGAGGAATAACACATTACAGACTATGAATATTAATTAATACACAATCTGATTCACTCATATCAGGATGATCTCTGTCTTTTTCTTTGTTTGTGTTTTCTTTTTACTTAAACATGAGCAAGACATCCCTTTTATTATAGCAGTGCAGTTTGGCTTTAAGTACTGAACCCACTTGATTGATTTTCAATCCTGAAGGTAGCTACAGTACTTTTTCTACTGCCATAGTGACACACCAATGCACTATAGCATGTGAAATGTCCAGCAGGTACAAGAGCAAGGTTCTTGCCATTGGCCTCTCATTTAGCATTGCCTTGTGGGCAGCAGGGTTTGTGGATCTCAAAAGGGGGCTGCAGTACAGGCAGCTGAGACAAACAATAGGAGCCAGCAACCTTGAGAGAAGACTGGTATTGTTCCTTCTATACTCCCTGGAATGGGGGTGAGCTGGAAGGTGGAGTTTGAGCAAATAACAGGGGCGTCTGTATAGCCATGCATTCCATTGAGAAGCTGGCTGATAGTATGCTAATGCAGTTGTAGCTATTGCTGGTGTTGCCATTTGAGGGGGGAAGAGGTAAATTCAGCCTGAATGCATTCCCAAAATTAGCTTTTTGTGGGCAGGCTGAGCAGCTGTGTGTCTGGAAAGGGTAGAAACATTCTGTTTAGTTTGAAAGTAATTGTCATGGAGACTAGAACGAGACCCCATGTCTGCGCCAACATTGTCAGGCCTTTGAGATGTCATAAATTAAGCTGATACGGCTGCTTCAGTGGTATTTAAAACACATATTCTAATTGGTAAATGTGTACGTTAAAAAAAAAAAAAAACATTCAAATGGGGAAAAAGGTGGGAAATTAATTTGTGTTTATTTATTTATTATTTGTTTAGTTACGTATCCAAACTACTGTGTTCCAGGCATTTTAGATAAACCGTATTTAGCTGCAGTGCATATTTAGAAGAACAAGCTAGGAAAATACAAAAGCACTAATCGTAACAATGGGGTCTGTGACATATGTAGCATGCTATTGAAACAACAGACATTTTCTGATGGAATTTCCAAGGCATTTAACAAAAATAAAACATGTTGCAGTTTATAAAATGTGACGGGTGGCTTTTTGTATTTGAAATGGTCTCGGAGATGGTGGAGTGGAGTGGCTTGGTAAAACCCTGTTGTGTTTTATAGCTGGCGTGTTGCTGTGGTTCAGCTGCTTGCTCGCTCTGCTGTAGCTGCTGTCCGAAGATCAAGCAGTCCACTGGAACCCGCTTCATGTACGCACTCTACTTTCTGCTGGTCACTGTCATCTGCGTCGTCATGATGTCTCCCACAGTGGCGGAAGGGATGAAGGAACACGTAAGTATAGTATAGCCTGGGTGTCTCTTTCATAGACTTAGTTCTCCATTTTACATTTTTATTTTGTTCTCTCACATAACCTCAGCAGGTATGCTGATCCATGTAAATTACATGTTTACTATCTATAGGAATTTTTCCAAAAGTTAATAACTGGCAATTATACCCAGGCATTTAAAAAGTAGCATGTTGGTGGTTCTGTTTTTTTTCCAGCATTTTTTAAAAATCTCTGACACAATGTACTGAAATAATTCTTTGTGAGAAGAGGCCGTAACCATAAAAAGGTTATGTACAGTGCTCGCCTGTTATCTGCCTTGTTATAGTGCGGAGTCACTCATAACACAGTAGGCTCCCATTTGCTCCAGAATGCCATGACAGGAGCCCTTTAATACTCGTTATAAGGTGGAACACAAATAGCACGGTCTTGTAACTATGGCTCCCCACGATAGCGTTATAAAGGGGGGAGCACTGTATTAATGTTGCCCATGCATCGTTTATTTATAGTTCTCAGTTAGTCACAGGCTTGACTTTTATACTTCTGTTATGCTTGCTTTCCTTCTCTGTTCCTCTTTTCACAAAGAAAGAATGAAAAAAACTACCCATACATGACAAACTGTAAAATACAGGAAATTCAGCTACTATACAAGATAAACCTGAATGTAATCGAAATACTGCCACTCATTAGACAGTTAAAATAGAGCATTTTAAGAACCAAAGTTATGAAAATAAAAGGGGCAAATGAGATGAGGTTTCTGTGGGATCAAGTTGATAAGCTGTAGTACTACAAGAGATTGCAACAGAAGAGTACAGGACACGACAACCTCCATATATCAAACTAAATAAGGAATGTGTCCTTATCCGCAACTTCCTATCAGTGACACCTGTTACTGGAGAAGCGTGAACTTTTAAGAAATTATAGTTTAAAAGATGAACTGTTTAGGGTTTAGATTGTTAGTATGTGGGTTTCATTTAGTTAGTAAAAGACAATTTGGGTTTAATATTAATTACTGGAACACTTTGGGGGTTAAAACCTTCAAAAGCTTAAACAATCTCTTATCTTTATAACATCAGGGTTTCCTGAGTGGAACATCAAACAGGCTTTGATGTTACAAAGGTAATAAAATGAAAGTGGTCAATGACATTCCGTCTTTTCTGATAGGTTAAGAGAAAGGGGTGATGTCATAAGTTTAAGTCTATATTAAATCAAACATTGTATTGTATCTTTGGGCTCCCTTCAGCCTGTGCTTAGGGGGAGGGGAGTTCCCGGCACCATTACTATACAAATTGATCTTTGTTGAAGCTGCAACTAAGTTTTAGAATCATAATTATTTCTGTGCACGGATGCATGAAGAAGAGAAGAACACAACACTAACTAATTCTTATTTTGTTTTAAATTCAACACCTGTGTTATTTATTTTGAGACAAACTTTGTACTTAATTTACAAAAAAAATGTTTTTTAGTGTATGGTTTCTATAAGATAGCCCAAATTAAATAAATACAATAAATTAGAATAAAAACACATAGTTCAACAGATTTTTCAGATTTTCTTTTGTCTTACGCTTGTTGTTTTTTTCTTTTTTTTCTTTCTCTTTTAAGCAGAATCTTAAAAACACTCATTTTGTGCTTCCAGGCGCTGAAAAGGCCTAGTTAAATTGATGTCCTGCACACTATGTAGTGTATTTACCAGAAAAGGGGACATTAGTAATTATTTGTAAAGGTCTAGATCTGGGGAAGACTGCATCTGAAAAGAGCAGTGATGGGTGGAAGGGAAGGACTACAGGCACAGCTTGGAGAGGGCTGGCTGCAGTAGCGTGTGGGTAATGGGGTTATGACCGTTCAGAGCCTGTGAACCGCAAAGGGTTTTCACTCAGGAACTAGCATGCAGAATGGGGTTTAAACCACACAGAAACCATCTGGGAAACAGAAGTGTCAGGTGGCTAGGAGCCCCGGGCTCTGCTGTAATCTTGTGTCAGGTGGCTAGGAGCCCCGGGCTCTGCTGTAATCTTAAGGGTCATGTGGCTAGGAGCCCCGGGCTCTGCTGTAATCTTAAGGGACAGGTGGCTAGGAGCCCCGGGCTCTGCTGTAATCTTAAGGGTCAGGTGGCTAGGAGCCCCGGGCTCTGCTGTAATCTTAAGGGTCAGGTGGCCAGGAGCCATGGGCTCTGCTGTAATCTTAAGGGTCAGGTGTCCCGGAGCCCCGGGCTCTGCTGTAATCTTAAGGGTCAGGTGGCCAGGAGCCATGGGCTCTGCTGTAATCTTAAGGGTCAGGTGGCTAGGAGCCCCGGGCTCTTGGTAATGCAGGGGTTTCATTCAAATGAGACTGAGCTCATTCACAGGCCTATTCTGTTTAGATCAACTTACTGTTTGCCAAAACAAAAGATTGTGGAAACACTCTTGAAACTGAAAGCCTGCCGTTCCCTTCACAGATAAAAACTGCATTGCTGTGACTTCCACGGCATGAACTGCAATCTGACCAAAAGAATTGTGTGTGGGCTACAAAAAGCAAGAATTACCTTTATAAATCATAAATGATGCATTTATAATGCTTTCTGTGTACTCAAGCCTTGTTAATGGATTGAAATGATTGAAATTATTAATTATTGCAGTTATAGTCAGAATTAGCCCTAACTGGAAAAAACATAATCTGCTTAAAACCGAAGGAATTGGAAAAAAAAAAATAAATAAATGAGTTGTGGCCAGACCCACAAGTGTGGAAACAGATATGAGATTCCCCGGCCGTGCTTTCCTAGGCATTCCTTAACCCTTCTGAACAGTAACTGGGTTTTGCCAAGGATTCCCAAGGCTTTTAGCACAGCTTCTAGCATTTATTATTATACACATGCCAGGCTCATAGTGTCAATACACCCTCACGTATTCAACTCGCCCAGCGCAGCCTGCTGGAGGTGATATACGCAGCGTTTTAATTACAGCTGCTTCCTTTCTGCTTTAAATCTATTACTAAAATGTTTTTTCTGAGCCATAGCCTTCGCACCACTACCTCAATCAGTCCACATTTTACAGTGTAACTGATAGGATGATGTACAGTAAATGCCCTTCTAAAATGACTCCAGAAAAAATAACATTGTAAAATGGAACCGATTTGTAAATCTGCACTTAAATAATTTAATTTAAAAGCTTTGATCCTTAAGTTTTTGACCTTCCGTACTTGAAAATAAACTTAATCAGAAAACAGAATGTCTGGCCAAAATATTAAACAAACATAAAAAATCTATATATTGTACATTGTATTCAAGGAAGAATTCTCGAGTAAAATAGGCGTTTTTGTAAGATGTGCAACATGAATTGCAATTTCATGGCAACATCTTTTTTGGTTTACATTTGTCATTCAAGCAAGTTGCCAACACTGCTGTTTCTGAAAGCACTATTTAGCAGTGGAACTCAAGGCTCCAAGCCTCAGGATTCATGCATTCTTCTGTCTTTGTGGGTGTTCTTGAAAGCGATTTACTCAATCTGAAAGGCCTCCCCCTCTAAAAGAGACTGTGGGAGTTGTTCCCTGCTTTTCATCTGCTTCAGCACTCGACTCGCTATTGACACAATTAGCCCTATTCATCTGATGGCTTGTTTTGTGTGCTCAAAGGAAATAACAAGATTCAAGACCTAAAAATAGAATGGCACTGATCAGATATTCCCAACCTGTGGCTGATTTAGTATCCCAGGTCTAGTTTCTGTAGCTGTATATTTCATTGCAGTTAAACTATTAATCTACAAGACTACACTCAAGCAGAATCTTAACATTTTTTTTGTCATGTATAAATATATTCCATGTATCTAAAGTATGGAGTGGGGTTTACTTCATGCAAACACATTTCAATCTGTATTTTTTCCCCATTGCTTTATATGAGGAAAGAATGTCATCCTCATATGAGGTGATCATGTATTTGTGTCTTCCATATGCCTGCATATAAAGACTAGAAGAGAGTTTATTTTTTATTTTTTTTTTTTTTTTTTAATCAGTCCCCATATGAGGTCACCAGGCATGAAAGTCATAAACCAGGAACACTTTTTATATAACCACATCAACAAGGTAGTTTAAACTTGCTAAAAATAAAAGAATCAAAGTAGAACGAATTGACAAGTTAAAGCAGCAAAGTGCCTGTGCCAGTGTAACACCGCTTACTAAGAGGACATGCTTTTTACTTCTCCCTCAGATTCCCTTCTACAAGGACCTGTGTGAACACATGAAGGCCGGTGTGAATTGTGAAAAGCTGGTGGGTTACTCGGCCGTCTACAAAGTCTGCTTTGGGATGGCCTGCTTCTTCTTTATCTTCGCTCTTTTCACAGTCAAAGTACAAGACAGCACGAGCTGCCGGGCACACGTCCATAACGGGTATGTGTTTAAGTTAATTGGGTTTCATTGCATTTTAAATTGCCTCCCGTTTGAAATCCTGGTGCAATGCCGGTAGCATAACAATTGCACCGTTGCAGGGTTGTAGACTGTGCAGTGGTTAATGCACCAGCAATTCATCTCGTAGTGATCGTAACCTTTCATTACTTCAAAAATTCACAAACGCCAGAAGTTGCAGCTGGCAGCAGTAAAATGCAGTACAAATATATAACTGGTTTTGTAGCCTGCGTCTGCTAACAATCTGGTGCTAAACTTTCATTGTACTGTAGTTAACATGACTATTTGACTGCCTCAGGGTGCTTACTGTTAAAGCAATGAAAGCAGGAAATCTGCCACTGTTGGGGAAGCAGTTTTCAAAACCTTTAGCAGATCTCTGTTGAGCAGCTTGCTGTTTTGTAAATCTCAAAAGAGCTCTGCATCTCGTACTGCTTTTAACAGTTTGGCATGGGTAAGGATGTTGCTGCTATTCTGAAGGCAGCAGACATAAGGGAATGCAATGCACAAAGCAGCAGCCAAGAAATCCATACACTTCAGTTTTGCTAAGAGATTTCTCAGATTAATTGCGGACAGAATTCAAACTTAAAAGGCTGCAGTTAAAAAAAAAAAAATATGAAGTGACTTCAAGTTGGCTTCCACCATGCAATCTGTTAGCATTGGAAATCCTAAGGGGTGTGGGGAGGGCTGTCTGGTTAGTGTACTGATGTAATCCAGTGTGTGTTTGTTTTGAAAACCCAGGTTCTGGTTCATGAAATTTGCGGTGCTGCTCGCCTGCTGCTCAGGAGCCTTCTTCATTCCAGATCAGGATACATTCCTTAATGGTACAGTACGCTTTCTTTCATCTTAAAGGCACAGCACACTTTCTTTCAGCTTAAAGGCACAGTACACTTTCTTTCATCTTTAAAGGCACAGCTCATCTTAAAGGCACTGTACACTCTCTCATTTTAAAGGCACTGTACGCTGTCTTTCATCTTAAAGGCACTGTACGCTCTCTTTCATCTTAAAGGCACTGTACGCTCTCTTTCATCTTAAAGGCACAGCTCATCTTAAAGGCACAGTATGCTTTATTTCATCTTAAAGGAACGGTACGCTTTCTTTCATCTTAAAGGCACTGTATGCTTTCTTTCATCTTAAAGGTACAGTACGCTTTCTTTCATCTTAGTCTGCTTCATTCTCTGATGATCTGGGACAGACAGTGGGGCTGAAACCCTCCAATTGTTACACTGTCGTATTGCTTCTAAACTGTTGTGTGCAAGGTAGTGAATCTGTCCATATACATTAAATCCTGGTATAAAACCGTATCTGCTGTTTTTCCATGTATTAGTGCCCGTAGCTGGGGGGTTTTCAACTCATGCATTGCTGGTACTTTTACTCGTTTTGTTCAAATCCTTGCTTTTCGGTTAAATGACTGTATCTCGTTTTACAGCTGTTGATTTGAAAATGCTGTTGATTTAAAAAAAAAAAAAAAAAGACGGGGGGGGGGGGGGGTAAATCATGATCATCTACCATGGGATTGCAGAACAGTCCATGCTGTGTGTGTTTGTTTTATTATGCAGTGTCTGTGTGGAAGCCCAGGCATATTCACTTTAACTAGCCATTACACAATGTCTCTGTATCATTTGTACAAGCAGGCTGGTGGGCATACAAACATCTTTCAGTAGTAAAGACTTTTCAATAGGTAGATCTTTCGATTGTACAATTGCACAAATGACACTTTGAGGGAGATTTTTGTTAATTCCTTGAGGGTGCTGCTGTTCCATCGTCTCCAAGTCAACGCACTGTACCAAGTTACTCTCTGATCTTGCCATCAAAGCTGTTTAATTTCCTAGATGTTTTTGTGCATTGCCGTGCTAGCAGTGCCTTGCCAGTATTTACATGTGTAAATAATTTAGGACTATTAAAGCTTCCCTGAATCCTTGTCCCATGCTGAGACTACAGGAATTACAGTTTTTTGTTGAACTTTCAGAAAGTTAAAATATGTATCTTGTGTGAAAGCAAGTTATGTGAGAGGCAAGAAAGGCTCTGTCATCTCCTGCTCCTCAACTAACTTTTTGCACAAAAACAAATAAAAGCTGAAAGCGGCAGTGTTGGTGATCTCTGTATTAAAGATGTGTATGTATGGAGTGACATCTGTCTCTGGTGACCACGCTAATAAATAGTCATGTTTATAATTTTCCCGAGGGGAAGCCTCACTCATATTTTTTGGTTTCAGTTTGCGTAAACCTATTTACAGCCCCTAATGACTCCTGCTGCTGTGACTAGGTCGCTTCTGCTTCTTCCCAGAATCTCACTGGAAAATGTGTACGTGTTACAAGCGGTACCCCAAGATGAGAGGGATGTGAAACTAGGTGACACTTAATATTCAAAATATTCGGGGATAGTTGTATCTTTAATGACCAAACATTTGGTCGGATTGTAAATTTGTTTTCCGTCTTTGTACAGTTTAATTTATTTTGTGGTAAAATTGCAACCAAACGCATCTCGTTCATGGTATTTTCAGGAACTGGGAGCATGTATCGGCTGAATGTCATCTCCCTGAGGAGGTATCCAAGTAAAAGCTCCCACTTACAGGCAAGGGATTCTTGAAAAACACATTGTTCCCTAAATCCCATGATACATATGAATCTGTTCTGCATTGAACCTATCTGCAGTGTTTAAATTAAGATTAAACCATCGGAAAAAGCTAAGAGGGATGTGTTCAGCTGCATTCACAAGAACCTGTGAATAAAAACTACACTTGAATATTGCAGGGGTAAGTAAAAGAGTGATGTATTTCTGCTAATGTGTTTAGCATCTTGTTAACCCAATCTTGTTAACCCAATTAGGAAAGATATTCTGTGTAATCCTAACTATGCCTTACTAGTTCAGACAGCAGAGACCTATTCATAAAAGCAAACACCAAGCCAAGTCTCCTTTTTAAATTGTTTATTTAGAATATGTATACAGGAAATTCCCTCCGAGAAGAGACTCCCTGTTTGACGGTGATTACTGAAACACGAAGCCCCCCCCCCCTCCCCCCTCAGTTCTACCACGTGGGCGAGGTCAATGTCATTTCAGTTACACCACAGTTCAACTCCTGGCAATGGTTCCTGGCTCCTGCTTAGTACTGCAGCTGCATCCTTGAAAGATCACTGCGTGACTGAAATTCAGATAGAAATGTGCCATTATATTGTAAATTGAACTGACTTTCTTATTGGAATGTACAAAAAGCAATGCTTGTTAAATTAAGGGAATTGTTGAGAGCCTCTCCACTTCCATTGTGATAATAAGCACTTCAGTTCATGTAACAAAGCATGTGGACCAAGATCTCAGCACATCCTTTTAAACCTGTATCATATGTCTATCAAAGGCATTCAGAATATGTGCAAATGGTTCTCCATTATCATAAACCCTGCAAGTCTTTATCTAAGTTATTTAAAGAATTTCAAATAATGAACAATAAAATGGGATCGAAAACAACTAAGCCAAGAGCAGTGAGCGCCCCCTGTTCGTGCTGTCAAGCCAACCCCCTCTGTCACGAAGCTGCTGAACCCTGGAGGCAAGCGCCCGGCTGGGAAGCTTCTGCCTGGATTCATTGGGCACCTGGCCAGTAGAGGTCATTGAACTGTAAGGAAGTGAACTAACCTTAATCAGTGGGTTTCCTGCCAAGATTGGCAAATTAGCGTACGTGAGATTCGAAACAGGCTTGCATGTCTTCCCCAGCACTCCCCAATTGCAGTGCTTTTACCAGGGACACTCTTTCTGGTCTGCACGTAAACACACACCTTCCTTTCATTCTTGGCACACATGCCTATTGTGGTGGTTGCATGACATGAAAGTTCTGTTTATGGATTGTATGTTTTTGTCTAACAGGGTTTTGACGTTTTCCCTTGTTCTCTGTTTTGCTCAGTGAGGGCTGTTTGCGCATGAAACCTGTGACTTGGTTATTTTGACAGTCTTCTCAACTGTAGCCTTTCGAATCGGTGTAGACTTGTTTCAAATCAGTGTGTGTTCTTATTCTGGGCATGCTTTGCACTATACATTCATAGCGAGGCTTGTTTCAGCAGCCCTGGTTACTACAATCCTCTGGTATGGGCGTCTCTAGTACATTTACATAAACAAGATTTCAGAACTTCAGTGAGCGCTGTGTGAACACTGGAGTTGGGAGGGGGTGCTAATAAAATACTGAGTGGGGAAATTTTAAACACTGTATAATGGACATGACTGGGCAGGCCCTGGGTGTAATGGACATGACTGGGCAGGCCCTGGGTGTAATGGACATGACTGGGCAGGCCCTGGGTATGATGGACATGACTGGGCAGCCTCTGGGTATGATGGACATGACTGGGCAGGCCCTGGGTATAATGGACATGACTGGGCAGGCCCTGGGTATAATGGACATGACTGGGCAGGCCCTGGGTATAATGGACATGACTGGGCAGCCTCTGGGTATGATGGACATGACTGGGCAGCCTCTGGGTATGATGGACATGACTGGGCAGCCTCTGGGTATGATGGACATGACTGGGCAGCCTCTGGGTATGATGGACATGACTGGGCAGGCCCTGGGTATGATGGACATGACTGGGCAGTAGGGATGTCACGGTATTCCCGGTTTTACGGTAAAACATGACGTATAAACTGCCACGGTTTTGAAACCGCAACCATTTTTCTATACCAAGTTCACACGGTTTAAGGTGATATGGGCACATTATTATTATTATTTTTTTTTTTTTTTATTCACCGTTTGTCTGTTGGTGAGCCACTGTGTTCATTTGGACTAACTAACACAGACATCTCATGTTCTGAAAACTGCCATGCATGAGATTATCTGAGTAGACTATTAAATAAGTGACGCCATATTTAATATAAACCGCCCTGCTAAACAATGATCGCTAGCAAATGTGATTGTCAGTAAATGAAACACAAATACTCAAACATGAGCAAGGCACTGTAACTTCTCATCACTGCCTTCCTATTAATTGACCATGAAGTAACAGTAGCTATTATATATCGTATCGGTCAAGAGAAACGCAGTAAGCACACACCAATGCAGAGAATCAAAGTCTATTTACTATTATATAACTAAGTCTAAGATGCTACAGGCATTTGTATTATTTTAATTTTAAATGGTATGTTAAAGATGTTGCCATCTCCTCGAGTTGATAGTGTTGTGGGGATTTTGGTTTTATGTATTAAAAAATTAATACAATTTCATTCCCACTTAAAAAAAAAAAAGTCCCATAGATGCCGCTTAACTTTGCAACGGTGTCATACCCACCTTAACTTTTCTGCTTTCCTTTGTGTTTGTTGCTGTTAACATGCAGTCCAAAAAAAAAAAAAACAATTTGCAGGCGCCGTCTTCTCATCATTAAGTTTTGCACTCTGCTGAGAGATCAGTGGGCGGGCAGTGCATGTCTTAAAACGCACTCGATTGGCTATTGCTAGGTAACACTTGCTTCTCTTAACTAATAGGATGTCATCCAAACTGATAAAGATGAAGAGGGTATTCAGTTGCAGTGGTCACATCCTTACCCCCTATCGTTCCAGACTGAGCCCAGAAAATGTTAATATTTTGGTGCTTCTCCACAGTAATTTGAAATAAAAAAGCAGCAGTATTTTGCTGAGCCTGTGTGAGATGGAGTGAACACTACTTCCAGTTAGGTAGTGCCTGATAGAACTGCAGTACCAGTGTGTTGTATTTGTTTTAAGACTTTAAAGTTATTTTTCTTGTTAAAAAATGACTTGACTTAAGTGTATTTCTTTAAATAGCCAATTAAAAAATGAAGTTCATAGCATTGCAGTTGTTCTGTGAATGAGGATGGACACACAACACCAGAGCTCTCCGTGCCTTGTTGTGTGAAGTTGTTTCTTGGATTGCAGTGTGGCGTTACGTCGGGGCAACAGGAGGATTTCTCTTCTTGGTCATCCAGCTCATCCTCCTGGTGGAGTTTGCCCACAAGTGGAACAAAAACTGGTAAGACTGTCAATCATCTCCTATCTTTTTCTCTTAATAAAACTGATGCCTGCAGAAGATTTAGCACAGCACCTTATTACTAACATAATGATTTCCATGACATGAGAGTAGATGTTAAAACTTCATGCTGATTTGAACTCGCCTCTCGCCAAGATAAGCGCCAACTAAGACATAGCTTTACAGTAAACTAATGTGATCCAGCTGTGTCTCCATCCATTTGCGTTTCCTTCCATCTGATGATGTTGATATCCTTCTGCCTCGTGTTGATGGCTGAAGTGTAATGCTGGCTCCAGGGATCAGCTTAGTGGACTACACCTCCAAAGAGACAGTTAATTTGGGTGTTAGTCTGATGTTGGCAGCTGTCGTGTATATATCAGAACTTAAAAAGATTAATTTGTGAAATAAGAATAGTGTGGATGCATCTCTCCTTTACACATAGTGTGTGGGTCTGTGTAGGTTTAAAAATGAAGGTAAGCATGGAATTAAATACTTCGTTGACTATAAGGATGAGACCAGACCATGTTTCCAATCATTTGTTAGTTCCAAAGTACCAGACATTCCATTCTACATTGAACATTATTGTGTAGATACAGTACTGCCACTAGTACTAACAGAGATAGGCAATTGATGAGGTTACCTCCCCTGGAGAGAGCCCTCAGATGCTACACCGATGTCCCCGATGATCTGTAGGTATTGGGAGCTTCTCTCTCTGTGTATGCCTCTGTGCCTGGTATTTATACTCTATTAGCTCAGATCCTACATGACTGCTGTTTGTTTCTGTTGTCTTACTAATTATAATAGAAATGAGTTATTCAGCTGTTACTCCTCTCAGTTTTACCCAATCACAAACTACTCTCTTTTACAAGGCCACTGTGGTTAGTTGTTTACCAGATTTCTCCTGTCCTATTCTTTCTAGCACACGCTGTATCATTCAATCATTCTAAGCCTAAGGCAAAGTGGGTAGTTGCCTTAGCAACTCTACTTATGTCAGTCACTTTCAGTACACTGGTTTAACATTACCAACACATTTGCTTTCATATGATTGCCAATACATTTTCACTCTGCATCTGTTTTAAGCAAGAAGTGCAGGGGTGGGTGTTTTTCCCTGCAAACTTTGAGATGAAAAACAGAAGAACGAGAGCAGAGGCGTGCTTCTGTTTTCCCCTGGGAATAGGAATAGGAAAGAAAAGACTCATACAGTTGTGGGAGGTTTTTTTTTTTTTTTCCTTCAATTTACATTGCACATACAGATCAAGCTAAGAAGGCTCTGTTTCCTGGTGTGCACCTCCTCTGATTCTGTCATGGAAATCAGGCTCATTACAGTGAATAATTGTGACGGGGGTGTTTATATGAGTCACTTATCTGTGTCTGCTGGAGCTTCATTTTTTTCTGTTAAATAGCCTATATCTCTTGAGTTTTTGTTTCACAAACTTTAAACAATACAGGTATACTATACAACCACAGGGTGGGGTGGGGCTTGTTGTCAAGGCTTCTTGCATTCAGTCGGGAGTTTCAATTTAGAGAATGACAGGAAGGAGGTTCTGAAATTCAGATACTGTAATTTGTTTTTTATCTTTCTTTTTTTATCATTGTGGCCTAAAAATCTTTTCTTTTTTTCTTCTCAGGAGTTCAGGTACGAAGCACAACAAGCTGTGGTATGCAGCTCTGGCCCTGGTCACTCTCGTTCTGTTCTCCGTGGCCGTGGGGGCCCTGATTCTGATGGGTATATTCCACACCCATGCAGAGGGCTGCACACTCAACAAGATCTTCCTGGGGGTCAATTCTGGCCTTTGCCTATTCGTCTCCATACTGGCCATCACTCCATGCATTCAGAAACGTAAGCATCTACTTCAAACAAAAAACACAAGTCAAATATTTACAAATAATTATTGCATGTAAAGCGGGGTAAGACTTAAGTAAAATATACTGGCAAATACAGAGATATAATAACAAGAGAATACTAACAGCACACTGCTATGTGTGGAGGAAAATGGTTTCAGTGAGGTTGTTTAAAAGTGTATGTTTTATAAAAGGTTTATGGTTGTGTTCTTAACCTCTCTGAATTTGCTCTTCAGATCTACCAAACTCGGGTCTGCTGCAGTCAGGAGTTATCAGTGTGTACGTCATGTACCTCACATACTCGGCACTGGCGAGCAAACCTGCAGAACAAAGTGAGTCTCTGTTAACTTGGCTTAACAAATACAATGTAACCTCCTCCTTCAAGGAGATTTGTAGATGTTGCATCTGACAATGCACAGCCTCCTTATAAAAAAATGGGACCTAGACGTGTGGGCTGAGTATGGGTGATGGTGGAATATGTGTTGTGGTTGGTTAGGACTACCAAGTGGGTTCCCAGCACCACAAGGTAATTGACAGAACAAATGCAAGCAATAAGGTGGCTTTACATTCATTAAGTCTTTTACATGACAGCTGTCCAGCCTTGTTGGTTATGAGCCATACTGATCATCAAGGAATTCTTAGTGAGCCTGTTTATTGCAAGAACATAAACACACACACTGTATGGAGGATATGTTCTTATATGGGTTTTGTGAGGTGTAATCTACATGGGGCCTGTTTTCAAAGTGTGTTTCACCAGTCTGTAATTTGCTCCTGTTTTTAAAAGGTTTAGAGTTACAAAAACAAGAATGAAACGTCCATGTGCTTGAGAGACCTTTTTTCTTTGGTAAAATGTACATGTGTCTTATCCTCCCACATACATAGTCATGTTCATCTTCATGCTTTCTTAACTCTGGTTTGATTTCCTTGCAGTTAAGGGGCCAAATGGTAATAACATTACCATCTGTGTCCCTTCCTTCAGCTCGGGCCTAGACGATGATAACAAGCTAGTTTCAACTCTGGGCACCATTATATTGTTTGGCTGTGTTCTGTACTCCTGGTAAGTTGAGCTTCTTGGGAGTGTCCAAAAAAGTTTAAAAAAAAAAAAAAGTTTTATAAACAACTCAAAAAATAAAAGTAAAAAATCTGTTAGTCAGCTTTGAAGTGGTTATCGCTAACAAGATCATTCTGTAAATCTGCAGAGGTGAAATGACCTAGGAAGTGAAATAGCTACAGACTACCTGAAAGTAAAATGGAAATACACATTTTCTCCAATATAAGATTGAGGGCTACCCAATGATTACAACTGAACTGTGCACCAGCAGCCTGGAGAGACTGCTACAGGAGATCTGAATCACATTACTGTGCATCAGCAGCCTGGAGAGACTGCTACAGGAGATCTGAATCACATTACTGTGCATCAGCAGCCTGGAGAGACTGCTACAGGAGATCTGAATCACATTACTGTGCATCAGCAGCCTGGAGAGACTGCTACAGGAGATCTGAATCACATTACTGTGCATCAGCAGCCTGGAGAGACTGCTACAGGAGATCTGAATTACATTACTGTGCATCAGCAGCCTGAAGAGACTACTTCAGGAGATCTGAATCACATTTCTGTTTTATTTTCAGTCTGACCTCTACAACACGATCAAGCACAGCAGCTCTGCGGGTGTGCAAGACCACTGTCCCTGACAACGAGGTACGATCTGCAGCAAGCACAAACATGTAACGCCAATGATAGGGGCATCTGTTCAATGTTTTCAATGGGCATGATATAATTTCAATACATTTAGTCGTTGCCAATTAGTTTTTTTTATTATTTTCTCCCCAATTTGAAATGCCCAATTATTTTTAGGCTCAGCTAACCGCTACCACCCCTGCGCTGACTCGGGAGGGGCGAAGATGAACACACGCTGTCCTCTGAAGCGTGTGCCATCAGCCACCCGCTTCTTTACACTCTGCAGATTCACCGTGCAGCTGCCTCAGAGCTACAGCGTCGGAGGACAACGCAGCTCTGGGCAGCTTACAGGCAAGCCCGCAGGCACCTGGCCAGACTACAGGGGTTGCTGGTGCGCGGTCAGCTGAGGACACTCTGGCTGACCTAACCCTCCCTCCCCCCGGACGACACTCTGCCAATTGAGCACCGCCTCCTGGGAGCTCCCATCCACGATCGGCTGTGGATAGCCTGGACTCGAACCGGCAACGTCCAGGCTATAGAGCCCATCCTGCATTCTAGCGAGTGCTTTTACTGGACAAGCATGTAATCTAATGTATGTTTTGCAATAGCAATACATGCTAACGTACGATGCATACTAAAGGATAAAACAATGTTTTCATAATAAATAGCAGCTGGCATCGCAGCTTGTCAGTTTTGGGTCTCTTCTCAGTAACACCCTCTCCATGTGTATTTTGTGTTCCTCAGGTGGCACGTTGTTGTTTCTGCTGTGGCCCAGAAGATGATGGTACTTCATTGTTTGATTCATTATCTTCGGAAGCTGATGAGGCTTTTGGCTACAAACATTCTGTGACGAGTAGAACATACTAACCCCCCTAAATACCTTGTGTTTAGAATAATGGGTACATTTCTTACACTCGATTGGGACTTGTTAGCAAACTAATTAAATAAAGGTATTGCATAGCAAAACGCGGTCAGTTACTCTAATGCACTCCTGTAACATTCATATGTGAACAGTAATGATACTGACACCAAATATATAAAACCAAGGGGATGCAACTGACTGTTGAAACCTAAGGGATAATAGTGAAGTGAATTTAAACGTTTAATATTTACTGTGTGTCAGAAGGGCTGTCTCTCACAAGAAACTTTAAAGACCAGCCCCTATTTTGAGAGTCACTGGATTATAGGTGCTTCCTTTGCTTCACATCAGCCCTCTACTGGAGAGAAAGCAGAAATTAAAAACGCCTTTTTCTTTCCCTGTTTTCTGGTGTTTTTCCATTACACGCCTCCTGTTTTCACCTCAGTAATATGTGCTCCACTCAGATGACCTTAACATGGAGAAGTGGCGAAGCTTGTTTCTGTGCTAATGTGCTGTAAGCTTCAGTGATGTCACCTGTGCTGATTTACATACAAGCTCATATTACACATGACTATTTTGCTCTTTCACTGGGAAGAGACAGAGACTCGCAGTTTAATGTGAGAATAGTCCAGAAGTGTGGATTTTTTGTCAATTCAAACTAGTATTTTGATGCTGGGGAGACCTTAAAATCCATTTAAAATCTGAATTGGTTTCTTGTGCAAAAAAAAGACAGTATTAACCAGTGACCTTGCATGATCTTGGCTGAGTTTAGTTTAAAGGTTCATACTCATAGAAAAACTTAACAGTGGGATTTGAAATACTGTGGCCCTCTAAATGACTCTCATCCCCATAGAGTTGTAATGCTTTCTATTGAAATAGACCCACACCCTCAGTGGAGTCCAGGGGCCGGAGTTCCTTGTTCTGGTTCATTGTCATTCCTCCTCAGCAGCAATATGGGCTTCACTCTGAATTGCATGCTGGGTTCTGATTCCACAGCCCAACAGAACTGAGAACTTTGAATGTCTCAAGTGTGTAGAATCTCTGTCCCAGCCCAGGTGTCTAGGCCTTACAGTTTTTGAAGTAATAATGGAGATGTGGATATAATAAATCAGTAAACACTGTTTTACTCTGTACAGGTGATTATGAAGTGGATAATAAACATGGAGGGCAGGCAGTAATATATGATGAGAAGGAAGGCACGGTCTACAGCTATGCGTTTTTTCACTTTGTCTTCTTCCTCGGGTCTCTTTACGTCATGATGACTGTCACTAACTGGTTCCAGTAAGTAAACCCTACATGTCGGATTTAATCCATTAAGGACCAAATACATTTTTCTTTGAAAATATCAGAATACAAGCTGTATTTATGTAATTTGATACATTACATTTAGACATAACTTATGCTGTTAACAAAGTTATTATTACAATGTGGTTGAGAGAAAAATAAAATAACAGGTAGATGCCAGTTAAAAATGTTCTAAAAAATTACAAAGTAACAATGGCACTTAATGGGTTAAGCTATGGTCAATGGGGCAATATTGACTGAAAAAAAAAAATCCATTAGCAAGAGTTGACCAAAAAACTAATAACTTGTAACCTAAGCTGGATTTGAACTGTGTGATTCAGAGGGGAATACTGAAACAAGGCTTTATCGGTTTAGGAAGGCAGTGTACCTATAATTGCATCATGGCCCATGCAAATAAAACGTGCCGTGCGACTTTCTCTGTCGTAATATAAAGAATAACAAATGGGCCTCTAAATCTCCAGAGGTGACAGTGTTTATTGTTATAGGGGTTTGGCTCTAATTTATTGGTTGAGAACTGGTAAAATTAACCTGTTTTATTGTTTAATGACTTAACAGTTTCGATGATGCGAAAATTGAGAAGCTGTTCCATGGGAGCTGGTCCACCTACTGGATCAAGATGGCTTCCTGTTGGGCCTGTCTCCTGCTCTACACCTGGACCCTCATTGCCCCCATTGTCTGCCCAAAAAGGGAGTTCATCAACTGAGGGACTCTGAGCACTACCTTCCTCTTCTTACTGTCAACTGGTTTTGTGTGAACATGTTTTAAACTCCTAAAGCATTATATATAGGTACCTTTTAAAAAAAAAAAAAAAAAAAAAAAAGATTTGCCAGTCAGTAGTAGCTGTGTGAGATGTGTGTTCTTGCAAGCCATATAGACTTCCCTAAAGGATATCTTGTTCACTTTCCAATCTCCTCGCTCTGTGAGGATTCAGGACAGCAATGGTCTCAAGGCAGGCAGCCACTTTCAAAGGATTGTGTTACAATTCATTTGGTGAAGAGAAAGCTCTCGGAAAGAAACACCAGCAAGCCTCCTGCCTCTTGCCTTGCATGGATTTGAGGTCAAACACAAAGTTTGTGGAACTGTGTTTTTTTTTTTATTCTCACAATAGTGTAATGTAGTACATTTTATATTTTAAATTACATGACCAGGAATAATAAGAAATATACAAATAAGTGACCACAGACACAAGTGAATAATGTCTAATATTGTTTGGGACCAATAACTGTTAGTTATATGTACTGCTCTGGTTATTATAAGCTGTATGACTGTTTGTTTGTTTGTTTGTTTGTTTGTTTGTTTGTTTTTTATTTATTTGTTTTAACAAGTTTGAAAGCCATAACCAAAAAAAAGGGATTGTATTGTATTTCCACAAAGAAACAGGGATCAAATATTAAGTTTCTTTTCTAAAAAAAATATCCATTTGAAAAAAAAAAAATTCTTCTGGGGTTTACAGTAAAGGATCTGCCTTTCTTAATTGTGTGAATTCAGGTTATTCCTTCTTCCCGTACATGTCTTTAGTTTGCATGTTTAATTGAAAACAAAGCATTCTGTTCTGAACACATTATATTGCTGCAGACAAGTACAATTAAAAACTATAAAAGGGTGCTAACCAATCAATGTCTTCCCTCTTACTAGCTCTAGTAACCTAAGTACACCCCTTTTATTGTTACGTTAATTCAGTATTTGAAAATATATCATCCAAACTAATAAACTGCTACATCCTGGTACCTTTGTATCTCTGTGTAATTCAAATATATGATAAGTGCCAATAAGAAGAATGTGCATTTTAAAAGCATGGCCAGCACTGAAAAAAAAAAAAAAAAAAAATTACCAAAGATGAATCAGGAGTAAGATAACAAATCATGTCATTTAAATCTTAGAATACGTTTTCAGTGGTGATTTCATCACAAATCTTCTTCTTAACTCAGTCTCCCTTGAAAAATAGATTTGAATCTCAACAGGACTTTCCTGGTTAAATAAAAATGAATGATCTTTTCTCAGTGCAAGATTAATATTACTTGCGTTGAGTTTAGATGTCTTGTAACTATGACAAACTGAAGGATAGTAAGGTAATATTTGTAGTGTAACAGGAAAGTTTGTTGAATGCCAATTAATTATGATGGGAACTCCTTAATATCTATCTTGATTAATTTCACAAATAAGATCAAGAAATCTGTTCTGAGAATGACCCACATGGTCCTGTCAGTGTCAACCCACTGTCCTAGTCTGGTCCATTTTACATCTTGGCCTTGGAGACTGAAGAAGACTGTACGCGACTAGCCTATCAATTAAAGGATATTTCACCATTTTTGTCCAACCCTGTGCAACTTTTCTTTATGTAAAAATATCAAACCCCTGTATGTATGTATGTATGTATGTGTGGTTACAGCTATTCCATCATATGGTTTAATCCTTTTTTTTTTTTTTTTTTTTTTAAATAGCATTTTTCAGAATCAATGCATGTAACTCATATTTATATGGTGTGAATAAGATCTGGATATCATTTCAATTCAGAAATACAGATGCAGATTTTAAAAAGTTTAAAAAAAAAGATAAACCTGTTTAAAAAGTTTAGGAAAATAAGTTTGACCCCTTTTGACTTTCTGCAACCTTTTCTATATATTTCTGTGACTAAATAAAAAAAAGAATCAAGTGATTGTAGTCTTTCTCATTGTATATACTGTATAACAAAATATCCAAATAACTTAATATGATAAGATTTTATACCTTTTACAAGTGTGTTAAAAGTACTGTAACAAGTTCCACTTCTGTTTCTAGTTGGATTTTGCGCGCACCCTCCCTCATGATGTCACATAACCCATGGTGATCAGAGATCAGTGCGATTATGTCAAGATGTGAGTGGTTTTCAGTGTGGTGCTTATTTACTCACACTGGAAGCCATCAGAAACCAACTAGTGGCACTTTCACAGAACTGCACTGTGTGTCATAATCAGAAATCAAGTCATACAGCATGTGGAGTGTTCTGCAAGACTAGAGATTGAGTTTACCACACAATATAGCTGTGGGCATTTAAACAGCATGCTTTTTTTACAGGTTTGGTGGTGTTATAGTGGAGTCCTTTATCCGTTAGTCAAAAACCTCCCACTGTAAACCGTAGTTGAATTATTATGCTTCCTCTCAGCAGTTGCACTTTGTTGTATTTCTTTCTTTTAATTGTTAATATGAAGATGCTTCTGTTTACAAGTGTCCCCCTGGGCCCTTCAGAAACCAGCATGAGTTGTTGATACGTACAGTTGTATAACATTCTAGGAAAGGGAAGTATTCAGTTCTGTTGTATTTTTTGTAAAGGTTTTTCAATTGAGGAGTAATAGTAAAATCCAAACACGCACATTCCTGAAGGATCACTGTTTTGTTTTGTTTTTTTGTTTTTTTTTAACTGTTTTGCTTTGAATAAAAAGAAATCACAGTAAAGTGTCTTCTCAATTCTTTAAAACACATACCCTGAAGCAAAGTACATATTCTTAACCCGTGAAGGTACAAGGGACATACAGGTAGTGGACAAAAAAAACATCAATGTAAAGTCACTTAATAGGGTGTTGGGCCACTATGGTATCCCGCTCTGTGGAGTTCTCGGCAGACCTTTTTTGATGAAACTGGCTGCTCGCGCCCCAGGTTGAAATTTGCAGTCAATTGATCTGCAGTTGCTCGCCTGTTTCGCCTTGCACTTCAAATTAATGCACGGATATCACGATCATGGAGTATGTGCTTCCGCCCACTGTTGCCCTTTGCTGATGATGTCTTTCCTTCGGAGTTCCATGCCGACATCACCTTAGACACCGTTGCTCGTGAAACATCAGCAAGTTGAGCTGTCTTGGTCACTGAAGCTCCTGCCAAACGCGCCCCAACAATCACCCCTCTTTCAAAGTCACTGAGGTCTCCTCTGGCAGCCATGCTAGCCATAATTATAGACAACCAGGCCTGTCCAGCATTTTCATACATGACCCTAAGCATGCTGGGATGTTATTTGCTTAATTAACGCATGAGCCACACCTGTGTGGAAGCCCGTGCTTTCAATATACTTGGTGTCCCTCATTTACCCAGGTGTTTCCATTTTTTTTGTCCACTACCTGTATGTGTCACACAAATACAAATGATTTTTACTTTCTTATTTTTGCACTGAGGTGCACGAAACGGTTTAAAATGTGCTGACTGGTTTCCTTGTGATACCCGAGTCACTCTCAAATGTATTTTAAGAAGAAACAAGCTCTCAATTCCTTGTACACCACAAGAGGTTAAAAAAATAAGTGGTTGGCTTTTTGTTGTTATTATTATTTTTATGGAAAACAGTGTAAGATTGTTTAACTAGCAATTTGTATTTACAATTCTCAAATATGGTAAATATCACAAAAATATTAATTAAAGACAGCTTTCACCATACGTGGCAGTTTTCCCTGTTTGAAGTGAACCTGCTTACTGGTGTAAATCTGAACCCTCTTAGACTGTCTGTCCCCCTGTCAGCCTTGGTTGCATG
Source organism: Acipenser ruthenus (assembly GCF_902713425.1). Lineage (NCBI taxonomy): Eukaryota > Metazoa > Chordata > Actinopteri > Acipenseriformes > Acipenseridae > Acipenser > Acipenser ruthenus. The sequence continues at coordinate 9,570,150 of NC_081189.1, read as the reverse complement.
TGGTGGGGTTTGGTATGGAGGCCTGGCTTATTCCTGTCATATTAACAGAAACAGCAAGCAGGTCCAGCACCCTTTGCTTCTTATATTGTAAATCCTTCCTAAATTGCAGCCAGTGGAGTCAATTTCTTAATTACTAACCGTGTGCTTAAAAGGGTTATGTAATTAATCAGAGTATACAATTGTAACATACACAGTGTATTACATCTAATTGTGCTTTATTGTTTTAAGATAACAGGAATATGCAGTTATCAGGTATGCAATTAATTGGATTACACTGTACTTGTATAATAATTAAACCTCTAAATGAATCTAATATATTATTTCACCACGGCTACATTGTTAAATAAACTGACAAAAAAATAAGCTAAAAAATAATACTGACAGGTTACCTTCCATCAGTGAAATACTGTAACATGAAAGTTGCTTTTGTTTTTTTCTTAATTTTCAAAAATGTATATTCACTGACTGGCACACAACAAAATTAACTTTCTCTGCAACAATTACTAGGGCCCCACACTAGAATGATATGCAGGACAGACACTACATGGGCCTAGGGGCCCTAATACCTGCTGCACATGAAGTGATCTTATAGTGTTGTTGCAGTCAAAGTAAATCTAAAGTCTGGAGAAATTCTACAGCAGTCAGTATTGTCTGTAAAAGACAGATGAATAAATCTTAGGAGGAAAAAATATTTTAGACAGAAAAAACCTCAATTTCCTTGAGCAGAGATCTGGAAGTAAAGCCTGTGGTCTGCAGCACTGCTCTGAGGTTTCGACTCCAGCAGCCTGTTTGTGGTGGAGCACGAACCAGCACAGGCAGCTCTAGTTTTACTGCATCACACACCCTGCTGGTGCAGGTCACCTTTCCAATAGACTGCCTGAAGAACATCGACGGCAAGGCTTTCACCTTTCTAAAAGTGGACTGCGTTTCACCATGGCAAAGGCATAGCAAAGTGCAGTAAAGCACAGGCAAGCTTGGTAAACCTGTAAGATACTGCAAGTATGATAAAGCCTGGTACAAGTGGTGCTTCTGCAAGGTTTTAGTTTGACTCTACCACATAAAAGGAATTTATAAAATCAGGTTCACACAACGTTTTGCATAATTTGAATCTTTTTTTTGGTCAGATTAAGCATGGTTTTTCGCATCAATGTTAATCACTAATAGTTTCTTTCACACATAGCTGTGTGACTACTCCATTATTGAAGGAAACTTGTGACTATTTAAATCAGAGTTGCTCCTTATTCAGCAATGCTTTTCCAGGGGAAAGCCAGAGGGACTGAGTACAACTTGTGCAGATGAGCACTAGGCAATGTTGTTTGCAGACCAATTCAAGAGATGACAGTGTAATGAACTCTCTTGTCATAGTGTTGATACAGTAATTTCAAACTTCGAATGCCTACAGCACTTGCTATTTTCCCAGGCGGTCCCCCATCCAAGTGCTAACTGAGGCAAACCTTGCTTGGCTTCCGAGAGCAGACTCGAGCAGGCTTAGTCAAGGTGGTGCGGCCGCAGGCAAGATGTTGATACAGTAGTAGTTAGAAACACGTCATTGACACTTCGTTCAGAGAAGTCAGCAAAACCACACGTCCATTTTATTTTTATTATCAATTAAAAAAAAAAAAATGAATACAAACTTACAATACTGAGTTACATAACTGGAAGTGATTGGAGATTTACTTATTTTTTAGCAGGAGGTGGGGTGGTTCTGGAACAAATATTTGCACTGCTTCTGTTTAAATCTTCAATTTGTATGGCTTTTGAGCTTTTATTTAAAGAGCGTCACCTCCAAAGTGCTGGGCTCTGAACTCCTGAAAGTCCTCAGGGATTGTATCTGAAAAAGGGATAAGAACAAAAAAAAACTCAATGTGAGCACTGGCACAAAGTGTTCACTTCTTTTGGTTTCAGTTATAAATCCAGCTGCAAGACCAGAGCCAAGGACATTATAATAATCAATCCTAGATTCAACACAGTCCTGTATTAATCTTTCAGCATCAGACACATTATATGAGCTAATGAAAGATCAGGGTCGAAAAGGACCCCCACATTTCTAATTTCTCATTACAGAGAATTTGATTTTTGTGGTTATTCTTATCAGAATTCAGCATTAAAATGGACTGTCCCGGCTTTAGAGACAAAAATAAGTATAAAAGCAAAGTTTTTCTATCTAATTTATCCCAGCTTGCCTTTAAGCTTCCTTTTCGACGTGTATCTGCGTATCGGCTTGATCTGATGAACATGGCCAATGAGCAGCCTGGCTTTCCAGCTTCAATGACTTACCATTGCAGCGATACTTCAGGTTGGACCAAATGATGTTCTCCTGGGAGAAGCAAAACACGCCAAGCCTTCCCCCGCGCATGGTGGTGTCGATAGTCACTCCAGAATCAGCCACTAGTTCAGAGCCTTCGTAAAAGCGTGCCCTGTGGGAGAGAATGAATGAGACAGGACACTGAGGGGTTCCCAGCCATGTACCCAGCACTGTCTACACAGCTCTCTACCTGCATGTGGGCACTGTCTCAATACTGAATAAAATACATCTTTCAAAAAGAGCCTTTAGGATTGCTAAAGCACTCTGGTATATACAGTAGATGTATGACTGCTATAGACATTTGTGTAGTAGATTGTTATAATAGAACGCTAATGGTAACAGAATGCTTTATTGTAAGAAATAAATTATTTTATTCTTCAAGCTTGCAAAAAATATATTCCTGTAAAATACATGACCTGGTGTAAGTCATAATGCTTTCCTATAAGTTTTATTAACACATAGTTATTGTAGGGTTACTACCCACTGGAATGAAGTGTGTCTCTCTGTACCTGATGTACCCCACCTGGGGTCTGTGCTGCAGGAACCAGCGGTAGGAGACCTTGTCCTTCCAGCCCACGTTGCGCGGGTCCTTCCACAGCAGCCTCACCTGGTCTGTGGAGTCGCCTGTGTGCCACAGAGAGTTACGCAGGTGCTCCCCTGGGCCAGTCTTTGACTTGACAGCCTGGAGAAAAAAACAAACCTCTTTCAGATCCCAGACTGCACGTACAACACCTGCTGTGCTTTCCATACCCTTTAGTGATAGAAAGAGTCAACAGACACTCCAGCATCCTACACTGCCCATACAACACCATCCCATACCCTTTAGTGATAGAAGAGTCAACAGACTCTCCAGCAGTGCCACAGTAGAAAAGGATACAGCTGCAAGCAGGTGTTATAGGAATCACATCCCCGTCTAATGTTTAAGCCACGTTGTAAAATATACCAATTGTGTACTTGTCAGTAGTTCTTCCGTGTTTCTAAAGATGTATTTTTATTATATTTTATAGGTCTTTATAATATAATTGTATGTAATAATAACATATTCATTAGTCAGTCCAAACATCACAGTTATTCCTTTTTTAGGTTTAAGCTATCTTGTGTTCACTTTAGGAAGTGCTATTGTAAGATTTTGTGGTTTGGTTAAAATATATTTACTGTAAGTACAATAGTGTTTTAACTGGACACTTTTAGCAAACTGTTATTCTAAACCCTTTAAAAGGAAGGACACCCTTCCCTTTAACCCCTGTGTGGAGTGTTTAGGATTCAGGTTGGGCACAGAAGGGTCATTCACCAGACTATAGCTCGTGCCATTGTCCCTCACTTATCACAAGCACTATCATAAGCACAATCCAATCTCCTCTCCCATACCTTGAGCTGAATGCCGGGTTCAGCCACAGCTCTAAACGGCGTGGCTTGCCAATAGGTTTGTTCAGTCTGCTTCCACATGACCACGTAGAAGCTGGAGCTGTCCTGGTAGCCGAAGATGAAGCCAGCGTAGTCATCATCAGTCATAGTGTTCACGTGGAAAGTGCCCTCAAAGTCCACTCCATTGAAGGCAGTGTAACCTGGGAAGAACCAGAGGCTTAATGGGAGATTGTTTTAATGCAACAATACAAACACATTTACATTGAAAACCTTTGTGCTTCACACTGACGGTGTAGGGCCAGAAAGTGGTACATCATCAGAATGTGATACGTGTACCAAAATGTGACCCGTGCAAGGTCAGAAAATGGTACGCTGTCAAAAAGTGGTACGTTTGTATTTCAAGTTTTTTAATGCATGTGCCAGTTTATGTACCAGTTCTTTTTTTGATTTTTCAATATATACACTGATAGCAGTACAGCCTACAGCCCAATGTGAAGCAAGAAAGTATTGAATAGGCTACTGATATATGCTTGCTTTAAATATATACATTTCAGAACCATCAGTTGGGCTTATAAGTTGCTACAGACCTTAACATTTCATTAAAACAATATGCAGATTCAAAGCTTGTGGAATCTACATTACTTTCACATTTTTACATGTGATTGTGTTCCCTCATTTAAACAGATGGGTAGAATATATAATTGTATTAAATGAGGTGTATAGGCATGCTGCTTGTGTGAAACAGGCTCAGGGAGTCTCCTCATTGGAATAAAAACAACATGCCATGAATAGATAAAAGGTCATTACCAATATTTAAAATGTAAAATAAATACAGAAATAGTAATATTTTTGTCAGGTCTTTAGTTAGTTTTTTTCCCCCTGGATTTGACTTTTGTTTAAACAACGTTCGGTTCAATACACTCAGAGCACATTGCATTTGTAAAATGCAGTTATTTTTCAGTATAATAAGTAAAATAATTGATCAATAAAATTAAACCCCTTTGTAGAATATATTGATTTTAAACAGGTGTAAATCAAGCCTGATTTATTTAGCATTGCTCAACTGGGGGAAAAATAACTAAAAAATAATTTAAGCAAAAAGCAAAATAATTAAAACGTTTACAATGATACTTACCAATTGCCAGTCCAGGATCACTATTCATGGTCTGCACAATCTCCATACCCTGAGAAACAGAATTAGGACCAAATGCAATTAGATATATACACTATTTATGAAAAACAGTTTCGACAAACTAATCTTGAAGATATTTTGTATTGCATTCAATGATTTGATATTTAAATAAGGGCTTTCTTTTTTTTTTTAATACCAGACAAGGTTTATGGTGTATAGCTCATAAAAGCGTTCTTTACAATAACACTTTCTGCATACTTGTTCACCGAACTACTGCAAATGACATTTTAAATGAATAGTGCTCACTATAATGTCTGTGAAGAATATATTTATTTTGCATGTCATTTTATTTATTTCTTCACCTCTTCCCTACCTCTTTTAGGATGTTTACAGTCATTCTCTTGCTATAATAAATCATTTTGGTCATTTCTTTGTATCCACCTGCATTATCTGATGCTGTTGAGCACTAATTGCAGTTCCTGATTCCAAAGAAATGAAATGATTTAGGAGCTCTGCTGGCCCCTTGCTGCTCATTGGAGTCAGCAGTGTATGGACACTTTCATTTCTGATTGGTTCACCTTGTCCATTATCCAGGATCCTGAACACGTTCTCATACATTGCACATGCCCGCTGTCTTTCTCAGGCACAGCATTGCTGCTGCAGTAAAGGATACTGGTCTGTTTAAACCCCATTACAAAATGTACCTTGTCTATAATTGTTTACTTTGGACTAGTTGTTCCATGGCTATTCCAAAATATTCCGACATGTTGGTGTCTTATATTTTATTACTTTATTTACTTTATTGAATCATTTTAGAAAACTAAAGAATACCATTTTCATTAGTCAGTCCAAACATCACATGCATGCTTAGGCTGATTATGAACACAGCACCATCTTGTGTTAATTTAAGGAAGTAGTATTGGAAGATGTAGTGGCTTATTTATTTAAGCAGTATAATGCTCAGTAATATCTGTAGTAGTAAACAGTTCAGAATGACACTTGAGATGGTGCAGTAGGAGCGAGGGGTAGTATAATATTGTGACAGGCTTTCCACAAACACGCTTCTCCGATCTGCACCTTGTCTATTCGAATAGTCTATACTCTGTATTGCTGTTTTACTGCTATAACATCAGCACTCGCTAGCTGCTGCTGAGCAGGTGCTGGGAGGAGTCAGTGAAGAAGGAGAGGGCAGCACTTGAAAGCTCAACACCTCGAGTGACTTCTTTGGAAACATCAAGCACATTCCTTCAGCGCCTCACCTGGTTGAGAACCACCCAGTTGGGATCAATCTGAGCGTCTCCCTCGGGGTCGAGGACGACAGTCTGGTAGGCTCTGAAATCTGTCAGGGTGACCTCAGCGTTCTCGGGACAGATATCGATCCTGTCAATCACTGTGTCCTGGTCAAAGTCACTTTCACAGATATCACCTACTCCATCCCCTGAAAAGCAAAGGTGGATCCAGATCCATGAAGGCCAATGCAACACATAAACCAAAGAGGACAGCAGGGGGCACTCTAGTTTTAAATTAACAGTCTCCAATTATTTTACCCCCAGTTTTCTCCACAATTTAGAAAGTCCAATGTCCTCACCGCAGCAATTCCATACAGGAAAGGTGAAGGTCGGCTGATCACATAACCAAGCCAATTGCTTCTTTACACCCAGCAGCTCAAAAGCGGATGTTGGTGAGCTACTGGCTTCTGAAGGACAAAGGCCAGTGGCTTGAGCTCACGAGACACCTGGCCAAAAGTCCCTGCCATGTGCCTCTCTAACCTAGAGATGATGAAGAGCTAATGGGAACTCTAGCTGTGGAATCCCCTGCGAAGACCTGCAGCTTCACACTGCTAGGGAGCGAACCTGCACTCCCGACTGTGTGACTCCCCCTCCCTGCACACTTTGTGAAAATGTTTATGAGAGATGCTGGAAGAGAAACAAAGCCTGGTTGGTTCTTCCCCTTTTTAACTTCGCATTTAAAATTAACCCGTACCGTTGTCATCAGTCTGGTCTATGTTGGGCACCAGTCTACAGTTGTCTGGTCCCGGTGGAAGGAGATCAGGAATGCCATCATTGTCATCATCATCGTCACACTCATCTCCCATCCCGTCCTTGTCTGTGTCCAGCTGGGAGCTGTTAATCACGTTGGGGCAATTGTCCTTGCTGTCCTGGTGCCCATCTCCATCACTGTGTGCGGGTGCAGAGAGCGTGTGGAACCAGTTAATGACTGCTAAGCCTGTACTGTCGTTTCATTGTTAGATAGTTATATATGATTAAGGAAGGACTTGAGGTGCAGAAAGCAACAAAAAAAATCAATCAACAAAGTCTTAATATACAGTACTGTGCAAACGTTTTAGGCAGGTGTGAAAAAATGCTGTAAAGTAAGAATGCTTTCAAAAATAGACATGTTAATAGTTTATATTTATCAATTAACAAAATGCAAAGTGAGTGAACAGAAGAAAAATCTAAATCAAATCAATATTTGGTGTGACCACCCTTTGCCTTCAAAACAGCATCAATTCTCAAGTCAAGCATGTTATCTGTGCTGGCCTGCCCTTTTTTGGTTTATTTTAACATTTCTGTTTGCATGAATACTCTTGTTAGTGGATTTTACAATAAACTTTAGAAAATGCTCTACCTGTCTTGGTTTGTATCACAGGAGTCTCCCACGAGATCGTTATCAATATCTGACTGCAGACAAACAGGAAACACAATTTTCAGAATTAAGAACTGCTGATAAGCACATCTCACATGTAAGGGTATGAGTGAAGAAGAAACAATCTAAAAATGGCGGATCCATATCATTGTTCTGAACCGTTAACACATGAGGGTCCTTCACAATGACATTAGATACCATGTCGTTGTTCTGAACCGAGGGTCCTTCACAATGTCATTAGATACCATGTCATTGTTCTGAACCGAGGGTCCTTCACAATGTCATTAGATACCATGTCGTTGTTCTGAACCGTGGGTCCTTCACAATGTCATTAGATACCATGTCATTGTTCTGAACCGAGGGTCCTTCACAATGTCATTAGATACCATGTCGTTGTTCTGATAACTGCTTTATTGATAATATAATGCTGGTGGTTCCTAAATCTTTTCCCAGACTAGACCTGGTTTGGGTTGCTGACGTCAATACAGCTGTCACAGGCGTCCCCCACTCCATCATTGTCACTGTCCTTCTGGTCAAGGTTGGGGACACGCTGGCAGTTGTCCAGGAAATTCTTGATGCCTGCATGGAAACACAATGAATGTAAAGATAACAAGGAAACTACAGTCCTAGAAAGGCACATCCATGGTTTAATACAAATATGGTAAAAACCCATAAACAACTTGACTATACCAGTGTGTATGAAATGGCTACCCATGACATAAGTGTGGTTGTTTAAGAAACTGCCGACTTGCTAAACATGCCTCCTTCGACATGCCCTTTATATATCCTGGTGCTGCACTCAGCAATGCAACTCAAGGGCACGTGACTATTGTTAAGTTGTTTATTACGGTTACTATCCTTATTTCACAATAAAATTATGCTAAAAAGACACTCCCCTCCCCCTCTGTGCAAGTTCAATTTGCTAAGTAATTATAGATTTTGTAGCATTAGCATACTATGTTTCAACAGTAGCCTGGTGTCAGAGATTTAAAAATGTAGAACTTGAAGTGCTTTCATAAAATTAACTTGTGTTAAGTTGTTTTTTTGTTGTAGCTGTTGAAGCATGTCATTATTTATTTGTACCACAAGATGGCACTGCCACATTAGTTTGACTCGCAAAAGTGTAAAATGGGGCACCACCCCTACGCCTTAAATAAGCATTGGCACACACACATATACAAAGACAAAAAGAGATTTTACATTAACTGTTTTTAACTGTAAAGCAGCATTTTAAAATCTCCTGGGATATTCAAATCAAACCAGTTTTTAATAACTTAAAGTTCTAGTAGGGTTTAAGAAATTCCCTCCCGGCAGTGGCTAGCCCAGCGGATGTTGTGAGCAATGCTCCCAATGTTGTTCTGTATATTGAAATCCATCATGATACACACTCAGTTTAATCCGAGCTCCTGGCCTGTGCAGAAACACAGCCTGCCTGTTGTGGGATTCTGAATTCAGAGATCTCACCTCATAAGTCTGGCTCGACTGGAGGAGGAGGTCAGTGCTTCAAAGGAAAGGCCAGAATGAGACACTTCCTTTTAGGTATATGGAGGTTATAAGTAAGGCCAATAATAATTTGGCAGTTTAAAATGTGCTGTATAAATGTATAAAAAGCAAAGTAAACCAAATAAGGTGGTATTTAATCCTATTTCCACAGGAAGGAATCGGATGCCTGCTTCCTGTCTAGCACAGTGGCCCCTGTATGCTTTTACTGGTGCAAACATTAGGGCCATGTTTATAAATACATTATTATATATTTAATATTACCATAAATAAAAGGTTTTTACCAGTAACAGTGCCCCTTAATTAAAAGACATGATTTCTTATTGTTACTGTGTGAAACTGTACTGCAGTCCTTTGAATACTGACTATGAAATGAGTGATTATTAATACATTTCTCTACAATAGAATTAATATGAAAGAATTCAGTGTTGCTGAATTGTGATATTTTAAGGCATTGTGCTTCCAGATAAGAAAGAATAGATCCTCACTCTAACAAGCAATCCTAGCTTCATAAAAACTGGAGAAAAAAAATACATGCTTTTGGAAATAAGCAATGTTTGACAAGTGCCACTGATACTGGATTCCATTATTTTAAATATTTAGTTCCTTCTATCATCTTTCTTGTTGTAAGATCGGAATGCAGCTTATTGTACAGCACCTTCAGATGCTTGATTTGGAAAAGCTGCATAATTCAGAAGTGTTTGTTTGCTGCTTGTTTGAATGTCAATGCATCAGAAATTCAAATGTGAAAGTGTCCCTGAAAGTGCAGTGACAATTGCCTCACCGTCCCCATCCATGTCATCATCACAGGCGTCTCCCTTGCCGTCATTGTCAGTGTCCCTCTGGTCAGGGTTCACTGCAGTGCGGCAGTTATCACAGGCGTCCCCAAAGTTATCCAGATCGCTGTTTCTCTGGTCGATGTTGGGGTTCAGAACACAGTTATCCTGACAAGAAAATGCTATATTTAATATGATCTGCCTGCACGGAGCACCTCAGTCCATCAAACTGTTTTCATTCCACCAGTACAGTTAATGCCTGCTTAGAAGCTTGGCATTTCTGTAAAATGAGCTAAGAGTTCTACATCCATCTCCTTAATTCAGTAGAGTTAAAAACACATTAGGGGGATGGAAACACAGCTAATTTGACAGATTTCTCAATGTTCTAACAGGCAACATTCTATTTTTTTCGAAACTTCAGAAGACTACATGCACTTAAGATATTTGAGCAGTTTGCCAACACTTTTCTGAGTCATCTGTAATGGAAAACAAAACTAGAAAGTTCATCCATGAGATTATAGGGTAGAACTACACGCATTGTTTTGGCTCGTCACTGTAAATTGGTGTATTATTATTTTGAGGTTTATTTGAAGCATACTGGAATACTGGCCACAAACAATATCCATGTATGCTGTAAACATTGTTCAACCGAAATGACCATTTGGGTTCTATTTTAGCAGTTTACTTTCCAGTTTCCATTGTATATACCTGCTCGTTGGGAATGCCGTCGCCATCTGCATCCTCATCACAAGCATTCCCGTATCCGTCCTGGTCTGCATCTTCTTGTCCGGAGTTTGGAACATACATGCAGTTATCCTTTAGCAATAGAACAGTAGCTGTTAGCAGACTGACACATTATTTGTTATTGAATTGTTTTATTCCCAATGTGACCGTCACAGTCCACACTGTAATCCACATACCTACACAGAAAATCAACAGGCAGACAGCTTTCCAGCTGTCTAACCAATCTCCTCCACCCCCAGCAACCCTAACCCTAACCCTAACTAATCTTCTCCTCCAACAGCAACCCAAACCATAATCCTAACCCTAACCAATCTCCTCCTCCCCCAGCAACCCTAACCCTAACCCTAACCAATCTCCTCCTCCCCCAAAAAACCCTAACCCTAACCCTAACCCTAACCCTAACCAATCTCCTCCTCCCCCAGCAACCCTAACCCTAACCCTAACCAATCTCCTCCTCTCCAGCAACCCTAACCCTAATCCTAACCCTAACCCTAACCAATCTCCTCCTCCCTCAGCAACCGTAACCCTAACCCTAACCCTGACCCATCTCCACCTCCCCCAGCAACCCTAATCCTAACCCTAACCAATCTCCTCCTCCGCCAGTAACCATAACCCTAACCCTAACCCTAACCCATCTCCTCTTCCCCCAGCAACCCTAACCCTAACCCTAACCCTAACCCATCTCCTCTTCCCCCAGCAACCCTAAACAGCATGAATCCTGAACCCATTTCCCCCTGACCCAGTCTGCCCTGGAGCCTGACCAGCAGGGGACACTGTGGCCCTGTCCATTTTTCATCCAAACCCTATGGGAATGCAATGGCCATTGCAGCTCCTTGGGGACCCCCTGCCAAGAACGCCAACCCAAACAAGGATTTGAATGCATGACTCGCCCATAGGCCACTAGTTTACTAGCCAAAAGGGGACTCCTTGGTGTCCACATATTTCTCTCTGATAGAGTACTAATAGGGAACAAAAACAGAACCCTGGTTTTAACTAAGACCGTTACCTTTCTGCAGAATATATCTTTACACTTGAGCTCTTCGTCAGGATAGCCGTCAATATCTGTATCCTTTCCACACTGATAGCCATTGCCAGCCCAGCCAATGCCACACTGAAACAATACAGGAAAGGGAGAACGTCCAAATTACTGAACAAATGCGTAATTCTGATTATCCAAATTAAATATAAAAAACAATCAGCAATCAACAAAAGTTATAAAGGGGCTCCCGAGCGGAGCATCCAGTAACGGCACTCCGGGCGGCCTATAGCCCTATAGCTTAGAGATCGTCGATTCGAGTCCAAGCAATGCCACTGCCGACCGTGGACTGGAGTTCCCAGGGGGCGGCGCACGATTGGCCAAGCGCTGCCCGGGCGGGGTAGAGGTTAGGTCGGCTGGGGAGTCCTTGGCTCACCGCACACCAGTGACCCCTGTGGCTGGCCGGGCGCGTGCAGGCCAGCATTGTACACAATTCAGAACTGCGTGGTCCGCCGACGCTGTAAATTTTGGATATGGCTGCACGGCGGGCTTGTAGAGTGAAAAAAAGCGGACGGCTGACGGCACTCGTTTCGGAGGACGCGAGTGCTAGTCTTCGTCTGTCCCCGAGTCAGTTTGGGGGTTGCAGCGGTGAGCCAGGTTGAATAATAATTGGAAATTCCAAATTGGAAAATGAATAAAAACAATTGTTTAAAAAAAAATTATGAAGCGTAAGCTTCTGAAAGCCAGTCTCACCATGCAGCTGATGTCGCCGTCCCTCTCCACGACGCACTGCGCATGGATGTGGCAGGTGTTCAGCCGTCCGTTACCACAGCTTCTTTCTGGCCTGCAGCCCTTGGCTTGGTCTCCGATGTACCCAGCCTTACAACCTCCACAGCGGAATGAGCCCTAAGAAAACACCAGGAGCACAACTAATAAACACCTTTCACTTTGTACACCTGCATTTAAAGGAGGATGAAATGTGGGCTAATGATCTGAGCAAACAAAACAACACAAAACACCCTGTCTTTGAATCCTGCAACATTTACCAAAACACGAAGGTATGTTCTGCTCAGCATGTCAACAGCGCTCACTGGAATACTTGATCTTACTTATTAATTTATTTAAAAACAGAAGATTTCTTAAAACAGGAGGAAAAGAGTTTACTATTTCTCATAACAACAACAACAACAACAACAGCAGTGACAATAATAGTAAGTCATTGTCTTCAAACCTAAATATGTTATATCTAAATAATCACAAGTGTTAGAAAGGTAAACAATGCATTCCTACCTTAGTGTTTGTACAGATGGAGTTCGGTGCACAGCCTCCATTTTTGCCATTGTTACATTCATCAATATCAACACAGACCTATTTTAAAATAAGAAAGAAATGTAAAATCTCAAGTCTTAAAATGAGAATACGAAATATAACATCTGAATTTTTTTTGTCTGATGCTGAAAGCTTGGTTCAATTTGGTTATTTATAAAAAAGACATTCTGTAAGACTAAACAAACCCCAGTTACACTTGCATGCTCTTTTAATGTGTTCATGTATTTGTTTGTAATTGTATGGGGCGGATGCACATGTTCATTGTCTCTAATCTGAGCAGATCCTGTTGAGGTCAGTTTTTAGTCTGGAGTACAGAGTGTAATCTGTACTATTCTACAAACGTCTTCTCTAGTCTGTGTTTAATACAAAAAAAAGATTAATAAGCCTTTCAATAAAACGCAGACGCAGCTGCACATGTTTGAAATCTCATCATAAAATGAGGATTTGGGAGTATGGGTTGTACTGCTGCAGTCACTATAGATCAACTCTGATTACTGGATTTCACATTAGCCAGAGTCGACTGTACTGTAATCTCTCAACATAAAATCAGAACTGAACACGCGTATCACCAGACTGGCAAACCATAATCTGTCATTTCTATACTTCATTTCTATACTTCTCTTTTTTTAACACTTCTTCAGAATGCCATTAAAATGATGTAATTAATGGCGGATGTGGTGTTTTAACTGTGGATGTGTGTTATGTTACCAACATGGCAGATTTTCAGTCAAAGCAGATCAATTGTGAAACCCACAGTACAGCGCTTGCAAGTTTCAGCCCTTCTAGATGCTTGGGATGTAATTCGTACCTGTTTAGTAGTTTTGGCATAGGTGATCCCTAATCCCTTGACAATAGGACCAGTATACCCGAGAGGACATGCATCACACCTAAATCCTGGCGCAGTGTTAACACAACGGACCCCAGGGAAACATGGATTAAATCGGCACTGGAATTCAAAGAGAGAAAAAAGACTTTATTGCAGCTATCAAAATAACATCAATATAATACAATAACAGTATAGGGTCAGCAAAACAATGAACAATGTTTCAGATAATAGCCCCCGTGCAACGATACCCAGTAAACCGGCCCGTTCAGGTTGGAAACTGTTGGTCCAGTCCAGTTCATTCTTCCATTTTGGCATTACTTCAAAATGTGGAAGGGGTTAATGTGTTATTGGTGCAAATTAGGTGTTTCAGTCAGTGTGAATTCTATCCAAAAGGGATTAATTATATTTCAGTTTGAAGTTACAGATATGCTGGGCTATTGCTTTTTTAAAAAAAAGAATAAATAAACTCTGTACGAAAGAACATTTTGTCCCATGTGAAACCTACAGGTATTTAACTGGTTCAGACCAGCGAAAAACAAATCAGAAACAATTAAGGTCTGCAGCAGCGTCGGGAATCCATCAGCTGCAGTGCAGTGCTGTTTTCAAGAGGAGACGACAGAGCTGTGAACCAGGAGGGGATTAATGTCAGCCAACCTCGAAACTGATTTAGGTGACTTGTGAAAGTTGACATTTTTGGTAACACTTTACATTGTGTCTCTAATTACTCTGTATTTGCACAGTAGTTACATAGTAAATACATGTGTGCTTACACATCATTACAATGTTATTATGCATAGTTACAATGTACTTAACATGTACATCTTTTTGCACGATATATGTAAATACATAAGTGTATCAGAAAGTAATAACATTGTAACTATGTGTAAGTACACATGTAAATACATAATTGTATCAGAAAGTAGTAACATTGTAACTATGTGTAAGTACACATGTAAATACATAATTGTATCAGAAAGTAGTAACATTGTAACTATGTGTAAGTACACATGTATTCACTAAGTAACTACTATGTAAATTCATACTAATTACAGACACTTAGTGTAAAGAAGGATGCAGAGGAACAGACAAAACATAAATGTGACAGCTAAAATATCAGTATACAGGCCTGGACGACACTCGAATCCCTGCCTCATTCTCTAATCATTTTCATTGTTAGAAGAGGTTTCCCTTTTCCATGCAATCCAGTACCTCATCAACATCATCGCAATGAAACCCGTCGCCTGTGTATCCGTCAGGGCACGGTCCACACTCGAACCCAGCCTCTGTCTCGCTGCACAGGTCGTCACGGAAACAAGAGCCCGGAGTGCACCTGGGTTTAGAGACAACGTCTGGGACTCCAGGACTAATTCCACCCAACCCTTGAGCACAAAACACAGAAACAGGCGCTTTCAATTTCTTAGCTTAAAGTGCAACCACCGTAGACCCATTGCATAGGTCTCAAGTCTCATCAGCTGGAATGCTGGTCCAAACTATTTGCTGTGGGTGAGCGGGCAGTGGGGCGTTGGGTATCCCCCTTCCTCAATGATTCATCTGACCTAAATTATTAAATTTACATTTCGATGAATTAAAAGAAAAAGAAAACAACAACATTGGTTAATTTAAAATGATATAATTTGCAACTTGAACTAAGAAAACATTCAACTATGATACACATTTAACATCCATTAAACTTCATACAGAGGGGAAATGCTAGTCACAGATTTTTGTGGCACCAATTTAGGAAATAATGGTAATGGCTGCTTGTTGTTAGTCTTGAGTAATGGGCTCAGTGAGAGACTATTGGCAAAACTCCAAACACACCCAGTATCATCCATTGTTTTCCATGCCAATTAGTGCATTGCATTTCTGTACATGAGGCGCAGTCACAAGAAAGTTTCAGTTTCCTATAGCCGAACAGGTATGTTAATGCAATGTCTCACCACAGGCCTGGCATTCGGATATGGTGTTCCTCAGGAAAGCTGTTTCTTTCACCTGTGTAAACCAACATAAGAGACTATTAACAGCGTGTGTATGTTTTATTCATTTGGACAGTGTGCTATGAGCCAAAGCAGAAAACAATGGACAAAGGTGCAACCTAAGCCAACTCTGTGGCTTCTGTCATCAGTCGTCCATTAGCGCCTACATTACTTTGGCTTCAGCGCTGCTTCAGTCGGCTAGTTTAATTCCAATGTCAGAAAACGATACATGCAATAAGTCAGGTTCTGGTAATTTCAAAAGTGTTCTTCTTGGACAGTTAATATGACGAACATTTGCAATTTCAACCTAGCAGTTACTGACTGAAAAAAAACAAACCAAAACGTGAGATGCAATGAGTGGAGTACCTATTAGGATGCAAAAAATAAAAATGTGTGTGCAAGATCACATTTAGAGAAGAGGTAAGTTGATCTGGGAAGAAATTGGGTTTCCAGTTTTGTGTTACCCCTCAAACTGCTTTACCCTTTTTTCTGCAGTAAAAGCCAACTGAGGCTCAAATTCCAAATAGGCAGTACCTGTTGCCTCATTATTTCTTTCAGCTCTCCAATAACCTCTGTCAGCTGAGTCATCTGGGTAATCAGCTGTCTCCCAGCGTCACCTGGAAGGAAACAACTTGATATTCAGCTGTGCTATTTGGAAAAAGTATCCCATTATTTAAGACATCTTCCCCTGAATTTAATCAACACTTGCATGCAGATGTCAGTTGAGGGCTGTAAGATATTGGTCACATATTTAACATGCATTTTGATGGAGTGGTCATGAGCAATGCTGGGTTTAAGATGGCTGTGTCAGATTTTCATCAGGCCAGAGTTCAGGAGATTGTAAGAAGCTGCATGTTGTGTAGAGGCAGTGTATAGAAGACTATGTATTATTAGTATTATGAAAAATAGTACTGAAGCTAGAACTGAAAACAACACACTGTGAAAGATTCCATGGAAACAGAAAGTGAAATGCCATTATATTGTAACTTTTCTTTGATGAAATACCATTTTTTTAGGGGAAATTCAAGTTTGCTTTAGGGGTTGTCTTTAATATTGTTTATCATACGCACTCTGAAGCTGTTTGTTTCTCATTATGTAAAATTTCTCTCTTTTAAAAAAAATAGGACTTAAGATGTGAGAAAACTCTTTGAAAACTTGAAACTATGACTTTAATAATGCTAATCAAAAGGTAAGTGTGATAAGATTGTAGTTCATCTGCACTGTACTGTAGGTAAAATGTACGTTAATAACATATGCATACGCATTATTCTGAAAGTGAATCTCAGCCCGTATAAAAAAGTCATCATTCATCAATGTAGGGGCATAACTCATCAGTCACACTTCTGGTTTTCTTTTCTTCTTTTACAGTTATATACATACCGGAAATTCCAGAGTTCCCATGCACTGTAAAATGTGAAATAGCACCATTAATTTCATTAAACCTACTACTTTGTGATATTTCTTTTCAGATTAAGGCTGTGCTGTAATCTTTTTGTCTGTCTATCCATTTATGTTGATTTTTATCCCTTCAACAAAAATTTAATTCTCACACTGTGCAAGAGTATAAATGATGTGTACAGGGCATACTGGTACTTTCGAATATATCCTGTATACATCATGCATGTTAAAATTTTAAAAGGAGTTGACAAAGGTAACCCAAATCAATTAAGTAGAAATAGACTTCAGATAGAGGGAAGGAGACACTTCTTCACACATAGAGTGGTGAGTGCATGGAATGGGTTACCCAGTCATGTTGTTGAGGCAGAAATAATTGGATCCTTTAACTTGACAACGCTTTGAGATCAATCAGCTACAAGGAACAGGGCGAACTTAGACAGGCCGAATGGCATGCTGTCGTTCGTAAATTTTTGTATGTTCTTATGTTTTTATACCAGTATTCTTTAAAATGTTTTATAAGATATAACAGCTGAAAAACAGCCTAGTTGTTGGTCACATTGTGACAATTTTCACAGGGTCGGGTAATTTTTCATTCAGGTAATGCAATTAAAACCTTACCTATATTCTGTGCAGAATCGCTTTGCTGGAGCAGGCATTCTTGGATTGCAGCTACTTTTGTAAGGGAACCCCCGATCACTAGTTTAAGCTCCTCCAGAGTGTCCTGGGAAAACAAAACAAATTCATTGTGTTTGTTTAATACACAGCATTAAAGCCCTCAAATGTTTCAAAGGGGTGTCGATGTGTATCCCAGGGATATTTCAGCCAATTGACTCTTTCCACATTGTATTTAATCACACAGAGTTCAGTTTTGTGTCACACTTGTGTCACAGATAATACTAGACCCTGCTGGTGAGTTCTGGAATAAAACAATGCCATACAGTAAACTCTATAACTACTTGTCCAGATATTTCGTATTCTTTTGTGTACAACACATAAAGGTGTTATGATGCTCCACATTTGAAATAACTTTAATAACCACTGGAACTAATAGCAACAGAATGGTTAACAATTTAAAACAGTACTATTACAAAGCAGTAGCATAATGGTATCAGAACCATTGCATTGTCATTGCAGGGCCACTGCATTGCCATTGAAGCTCATTTAGTAAGGGTTGTCTACATCCATTTCAGTCACTTCCTCCTCCCTTACCAGTGGTCTTTTCTGGAGTGTCCGCAGCTCGAGCGAGTTGGGTCCTTGTGGTAGTCCAGTGAATGCTGTTGGTAAGTCCCTCACTGTGTCTATCTGGCTGCAGTCGACGTACAGCTCCACTGTGCTGGATCCCTGCTGTAACCCACTCATCCTAAACAGCACAGTGTGTCTCTTTCCATCAGCCAGCTGGATGTTGTTGAACGTGACCACGTTTAGCTTGCCATCGCTCTTCAAATATCGTAGAATTGCTGTCGAAGATCAAGAACAGCGGCTATAAAACATATATCTTCCAGGCTACATACCCTGCGCTAAAGAGGCACTGGTCCTAATAGGTTTTAGTGAAACTAGCTTGGCATGTATATGTAATATCACAGTTACCTTAACTAATTTGTTCTTCTCCTTGTTAAAGTATTCCAGGCATCATAATTTCTCATTTTTTCCCCTCACCGCAGCAATACTCCACACAGATCAGGACCAACAAACAGAATTTGAAAGCACTTCTGTGTCAAACATGTCTTGTCTTTAAGTACAGATTGTACACCAGAGTAAACCCATTAAACCGCCCCCTGCAACACTCTGCACCAGGGGGATCTAGGACAAGCATCAGTGTTGCTGGAGAATTGGTTACTGGTTTAATCTGTACATTCATTTCATTACACCATTAAACTGAACACGTGTACAGACCAAAACTGGTTGTGACATACATCCTTACCTCTGTTGAGTTTCCCAAGCACAAAAAACTCAAAATACTTGGTGTTATCCTTTGGAGAGTAGAGGCCGAAGATAGAGGTGCCAGACTTGGGCTGCAGCTTAAAGGTTGAGAGAATGTAGACTTCATTTACGGAGGGAGCCGTGAGCTCCTGCTGCACGATCTCTGTTATGTATCCAGGTGTGGAAAGCAGGTTGTAAACTGCAAGGAAAAACACTTGGTGACTACCGGTTCACTTTACAGCCTAACCTTTACAAACAGCAACAATGTGTTGAAAAAAACAAACATAACAGCTTAAAGGAGATAATGTTGTCACCATTAATGTTTGTAAGTCCATTAATGTGCTTAGATGCTGAAAGTAAACCATCAATAGAAACCTTAGTCAATATTCCTCTTCCTAGGTAAATTCATCATTGAACTGTTTAAACAGATTAACTACCCTTATTAGTGTGGACTGTTTGCTTGTGATTCTCCATGAATCAATAAAATAATATCAAATACAATAAGATGACTATTGATTGGTTTGCACTACTGTTAGTTTAGCAGCAGTTTAAACAACACACATTTCAATGTGATCGGCTCAGTGGCTGTAGTTAGTAAAATCGAGCTACAGATGAAAAGAAATTAGGCCATATTGATTTCAAATATATATGAATACATATTTGCTTGATAACATGTGATCAAAGCACGAGATCAGCACTGAGGTATACAGTACATACAAAAACAGTAATGTGCAGTTTGATTGCAAAACAGTATTTTCACAAATGGAATGCACAAAAGAAGACACTAGATTGGTAGCAAATGTTTAAAGTATTTGGCGTCTGCAACCTATTTCCTAACCCGAGCCTCCTCCCCACTAAAATAATCCAAGCAGTTTACATATTTACATTTAACTTGAAAGCCCTGACACTACAGGCCAGGGAATAAAAAAGGAATAAAAAACATTAGCTGGCCCATTCTGGAACCTGGACAGAGATTTAATTGGTACAATAATTAATTACCGCACGAACATAGTTGGAAATAAAGGTGCCTGTGCAAAGGCACGTTTTCAGAAAGGAATAGAACAATTTTAACAAATACAGCTATTTTATGTACAGTTTTTGTTAAAGCAAAAAGATTTGTTGCAAGTGTTATACTTTCAAAACTGCTTTAATCCTTTTAGAAGGGGGCTTGTTCCAAGTGCTCTGACATGAATCCATTCATTGAAACCAACACTTGCTTCCAAACAGTTCCTCTGATGCAGGGAATACATGAACAGTGACTAACTAACTCAATAGAAGTAGCATAGTTTCCATACAGTAGTTGGGCTTAATTCTGTTGCTCTGCTGTAAGAATCTTCTAGCTGAGAGGAAGTGATTTTTTTTTAGGACCAGCAGATAAAAGAGTGAACATTCATAGAAGCATCTCTGCTGTGTGTAACCGTCTGTGCTGCTGAACAGCTTGCTAAAGTACTAATGTGCATGCTTGAGCACAGCGAGACACGTTTTGAGTAGATCCTCTGGAGACGGATCTCATTCTGAGGATGGCTGTTGTCTTTTGAAGGACTCGACCTTCAACCCCGCCCCATACCCAAGCACCCTCTCCTCAATTCCCTGGTAAAGTACATTCTAACTGTTCCATTACAGAACCCTTTGACATTGTAACGTGTTTGTTCTTCAGTGTTTTATTTCATGTCCATTTGCACTCAGTCATGTCCAGGGTATCATCCATTGCTTTTAACCCCTTGAGCAACACAAGGAATTTAGCAGTTGTTCAACTGGTTTCTTCTTAAAATACAAGGAAACCGACAATTTGGATGACCAGATCCATCCCGTCAGGAAATTTTAAAACCTGTTTCGTAGAAAGTTAGCATAATTTTTTGGGACACATATGTCCCTTGTACCTTAAAGGGTTAAACGTAAAGCTATGATCAAATTAAGATAGGAAACCTCAGAACTTTCATCCACCAATTAGCAAGCTTCATTGTAAGGGCACTGCCACATGGTAACTGACCGTAGAACTCCAGCTTTAAAAAAAAAGTGCAAAAATGAATAAACCTGAAAATCAGAGATGTAAAAACTAGCCATTACCTTTGTGGTTGATCTGCACAGGGTATCACTTACCTTCCAGACTACCAGGTGGTAATGCCTGCTGTTCAGGGTTCTACTGCTTAATTGAATGTTACACAAGTAGTTTTAATTCAAAACACTATTTTAAAACAGCACAGACTCCTGGTTATTATCCTGCATAAAGCATACAAAAGGATAATAATTCACAAAGCAATAGTGTTTTTAACCAATCCAACTAAATACTGCATCTCTGAAGATCAGCAAGCGTACTGTGTTTGCTTAAAGCGGTAAGTATAAATTAAAACCAGACTGCCCTGCAAACCTGTAGGCTATTGCTGTAAGTGTAAAGAGCTGCCACTGTGAGTCCACATGTACAGATTCACAGTAATGACCTGAAGATGGAATCCAAAGGGAGAAATGAAAGACCCAGCTCTAACCAAACGGAAAGCTTTGTTTAAGGACTGGCTATATTAAAATGTATATATATTAAAATGTGTTGTGCGCCAGCTGCTGTTTAAACTTATGATGATTGTTCATATTGCGTTCAGTAAATGTAACAATCTTGTTCTGTTTGTTGGACATGCACATTGGTTTCTTTCAAGGTTTCCCCACTGTGTAATATGTAACAGGAACCTGTGAGAGTTGAGATTCATGCAAAAAGCCAGCAGTGCTGTGGTGTAAATGATTGGTTCTGTATAAGACTGGCTTCTGGTTTGCTTAGTTTACCTGTCTGTCTAGATTAAACGCAATATGCCAAGATGTTTGTTCTTTCATTGAAATAAACAGAACAGTAAAATGGTATGATATCTTGTGTCTGGGACCTTTAAGGGCATAACACAACATTCCATTCATATTATAAAACTTTTATTTTAAAGGTTTAGTTCTAAATGTAACAGAATTCCTCACTTCCACTTCATACATGCTATTAAAATGATATTGATCCATGTTCAAACACTCAAAATTAAGGTAAAACTAAACAAACTAAGTCAAGGGGCCAAACACACAGCTGATGAAAAGGGCAAAACACACCAAAGAGCTGGTGTATTTAAACGATGAGTGGAAGTTACTTACCTTGGTATTCTCCTTTTACGGACAAACTGTAGCGCAACTGTAAAACAACCTGCACAATGAATAATACCCCCTTCCACAGAGTCATCCTCGTTGCTTTTAAAAAAAAACTTAAAATCCAAATATAGGGCTATTCTGTACTGGTATTGTAAAGTGTAGTCCCTCAGTGTGTTGAATCAAGCAAAGTAATAATTTACAGCTGCATCACCTAGACTGTCATAGTTACTGCTTGGAGTGCTTCTTCAGGCTGTCTGTTTGAGTGCAGTCCTGCTCAATTACCACACTAAGAGAAGCAGTAGCTCCTGATTGAAGGGTTGTGTGCTTCCCAGACAGCCTCATATTGAGAAGGTGTGCCCAAAGGAATCCCCAGCCCATTTGTCTGAGGACCTAGACTGGAGGGGGAGGGGGAGGGGGAGGGGGAGGGGGAGGGGGGGTCTTTCTGTCCTGTAATTGTAAATGACAAACTGTCAATGGCAGTTAAACCTGTTAAAGTTGGTTCTGTAGAGCAAGTTCTGTTAAAATTATTATACATGTATCTTCTTACATTTCGGTAATACTGTATGACATTTCTTACCTTATAAATATCCCATTATACATTCTTCACCATTCTCTAAAGTGGTTAAATGACCACCAGCCAACACAATCTTTTCTGTTAGCCCTGCAACTGATTTTCCACTTTCTGGTAATAACTCAGTTACCACAGTGGAGCCAATACAGTCGTGTGCCCCTAGTGCTCTTTTAAAACCACCTCCCTTTAAAAATGCAGCCTTTAGAAGCAGGAGCCATGATTAGATGAAGGACAGTAGTTAGTAACCATGGTAAACAATAGAAAAGTATGCAAAACACACAATAGCACATTAACCAGGTAAGAAATGAAACCAAGTTGATGGTATAAAGTCTCTTTAAATAAAGAATAAAACAGCCAATGTCTTAGTAAGCTTCACTTGTAAATAATAATAGTTATTCTAAACTAGGTTTTATAAATAAACTGGTAAATCATCACAAAGCTACTAAATGTAAGTTCCTGTTACCAGTTAATGCTGTTCATCAGTAAACTAGCAGTGGCTGGAATGTGTTGCAAGATGTCAGTCTGTCTCCTTCCTATAAATGCAACCTTGACTTAACTGTGCAGAACATTTCAAGATGATCAAGAAGCTTTAACAATACTGTAGGAAACCAAGCAAAATGGATCCAGATGTTCCTAAACTTTTCAACCCGAACAAAAACCTTGCAGGCAATATTTAATGGGAATTGCCATTGTAAACAGCATGATGGATCTACAATGCCCTGACCTATTCAAGTCAATGTCTGAGATAATGTTACTACAGTTTTGATTAAAGTCACTTAATCAAAACTAGTCACACTGTCACGGTTCACATAGATGAATGACAACATCTTGGCTTAGAAGTTTAGCAAAAGAGTCACTGTAGCTGAAGAGTTAGCACCATATTTCTTATTAAGAATAACAGATAATAAATACAAGGACGAGTCTTAAAACACAATAGGGGTCTAGGAATGGAACACAATCCCATGGAAGATCAAAGACAACATGAAGGAATGTGGGGGTGACAGTAGCTGCCTCTTTATGCTGCCCAATTGGGAAGGTTATCATCCAGCAGAGGAGACTGACAAAAGTTATCGTAGTTCCTATTGTAGAAACGTGCTGTGATTTACAGACACTTTTCATATATTAAGAGTCAGCTCCGGAGTGGACTGCAGAAGGCACCCCTTACCATAATCAGCTAGAAATCTTCTTTGTTCCAGGTGGGGTGCTGCATCAGCTTGCAAACTGCAGGGGAAAAAAACAAGGTTTGACCGATTCGACATTGAACAAATGGAAAGCAAAACAGATTAAACAACTGCACAGCAGTCATCATCAGTAGCAAAGATGTAAGAGCCAGCATTGTTAAGACATTTTGTTTTGCCGTGCTGTTAAAGGAATTAGACTAAATATCTGTGTCTGCTTTCTTAGCGTGTTACCTCAGAATGTAGAGTTGAGTGTTTTAACACATGCAGCTCTCACTGATACTCACTTTGTAAACAAGCAGGCAGCTGGGGTCTCCTGTCAGTCTTTGTGTCTCTCTTCTGTTAGTGGTAAAGTCCCTGAACAGAGCTCTGCAGTAAAATGGCATCTGTTTTCTAGGTTGTGAGCATTATTGTCTGTGTCCAGTTCCACCTGTTGCCCAATTCCAGTCACACAAGCCACTGTTTGTTCTTCCTTGAAGGAGCTGCAGTTAGTGTATTGGCAGTTCTAATTATGACTATGGATCTAGTTAGGACTGTGGATCAGATTTCATTGGTACCAATCTTCCAGCCTTAACTCATTAAGTACCAAACACAAATTTATTAAAAAAAAAATAATAAATCAGAACACAAGTTGTATTTATGTAATTTGATGCATTCTCTTTCTAAATCAATATTTCGTCACAGAAAATTAACGTAAATTCTTTGTTTTGATTGATTACAAACTGCTGCGTCCTATTTTGAGGACAGTCAAGTTAGACATGTTCCCATAATCAGACCAGTGAAATTTCACACCAGCTATGAAGCTCAACACATAGAAAACTGAGCTTTATCATTACTATGGGTAGGAAAACACCAAGAAATTGATCATTTTTAGGCTTCAGTTTCTTATTATATTGAAGCATCATAAAAGAAAGGGTTGTACTGTATTTGCAGAATTAACAGTTACATTTAGACTTAACTTTTGCAGTTAACACAATGAGAGTAAGTTATCATAACAATATAGTTAAAGAGAACATTTAAATACATTAAAAATGCCTAAAAGATTACAAAGTAGCTCAAATGAGGACAGTGACACTTAATGGGTTCATCTGCCCTTACACATTAAGAAATCCAGTTGTAGGTTTCAGATTTCCACTGCAGTTCATCAAGTACAGATCGCATCCAGTGTTTCATTTAGGCATGTTTGTACTTTTCAGATGTATCTGTTCTGCTCATCATTTTGTACCGCTTTTAAATAATAATACAGGCTCCAGGTCCTCTAAAGTCAAATGTTCACCGTCTATACAGTCACTTAAAAAGCACATTCAATTGTCTTAGAGTGTTTATCCATTGCTCAAGTGTTAACCACAGGATTTCTGTTTTCAGTTACATCTGAAGCATATTTTCCACAGTAGCTGTGTGATGTTCATAGCCCCATAATAAATATGATGAGACAAAAAAAAAAAAAAAAAGAATACAGTGAGGCTCTGGGCCCTGCGTTTTACATACCCAAAATAAACTTTAATGTAAAATCCCACTTTACTGCCTCAATAAAAAAGAAAAACCAGGCAACTCAGCTTTTAATTATTAACAAAATTATTTGTAAAGTCAGCACTGGGGAATAATTACCGAGGTTTATGGGTCTTTATGGGTTTAATTTGTCAGAATATGGCCTGGGCCAGCATTTCCATTTCTATAAGCTTTTGTTTTGTGTTTGGACTGTTGTGAATGTCTAAGCCCAGATCCACAGTGACGTCATTACCACATTTTAATTGCTGGACTCCTGTTGTGCAGAGCTTTTATTTCAGACATTTATTTTACAGTAATCATGCTTATTGTGTGGTGCACAAGACACCATTCATACATGTAGTGAAACAGAAAGAAAGATTTTAATCCACACAGACTGGTGGTGGAAGTTTGGCTTGCCTGCCACCTTACAAACTTGGTTCTAACGCAAAGGGAAAGAATATCACAATAGAAATACAGGTGACAGTCCGGAAAATACTGTGCAAATGGTAACGTTTAGTCTGGAAAATACTGTGCAAATGGTAACGTTTAGTCTGGAAAATACTGTGCAAATGGTAACGTTTAGTCTGGAAAATACTGTGCAAACGGTAACGTTTAGTCTGGAAAATACTGTGCAAATGGTAACGTTTAGTCTGGAAAATACTGTGCAAACGGTAATGTTTGTCGTTTATAAATGTGCGTTTGTGGAGGTTCACTAAGGTAAATGATTCAGTGTGCCTTTGCTTTTAGACACTACAATTTGCATCAACGGTATGTGTACAGATTCTACAGATCAGCCAGTTTGACTGTTCAAAAGGTTTTTTGTTTTTCATTTGAGAGGAAACACAAGCGATTGTAATGGTATAAAACTATTGTTCTGAGTGCTAGATTTATAACATTATTCCACTTAACAAACAAACTACAGCAGAAAACAACAAGTAGACACAAATGAACCTAAAATCCAGGGGTAGCTCATTCTAGAAGGACCAGAGTATGAAAGCCATGTTGAGCCAGGTTTAGCTCTAGTTCTTGGCACAGAAAGGGTTCTCTGTACAACACTTCTTAATGCACAAGTCAATGTAGTACGAGACACAATGCTTTTAAGATAAGAAGAAAGCTGATGACAGTATTTATAAAAAGTTGTCATTAAATGATCTTTAAGTGTCAAACCACCTTAATTTACTTGCTTATAAAAGGTATACCAGAACCCACTATATATTTTCTCAGTAAGAAAAGTGAGAATGAAAATAAAGAAGAGATTAAATACTTTTTAAACAAGACAAAAACAAATGCATTTAAACATGTTAAAAGATGAAACAAATAAGAAATGCCCTATCCAATATGCAGTACTTGCACTTCAGTTGATTTCTGTGGACAGCTGTTTGCTGGTCGCATGTGTGCAGTGACCTGTGCTAAGAAAACACTTGAACAACCTCACATCACTGATGTTCAATGCAAAAACTAAGATCAAAAAGTCAACACAATATAGAGTTACAGATCAGTTTAGGGATTTTTTTTTTTTTTATCAGAGATTCAAAGGGTTCAGACCTAAAGAGGATTTGTTTTCATATGGGCATTATCCATTAATTTTGAAAGCTAGGATTCTGAAACAGTTACCAAGATAGTTACCAATATACAAATACAGTCTATAATGATATCTATAATGAATCATCATGGGTTTCATGAAGTTCCCCTCTTTAATATCAGTACTCTTTAATATCAGACCCTTCCTCACCAACTACTCCACGCAACTCATCCAGGCCCTGGTACTCTCCTGCCTAGACTACTGCAACTCCGGCCTCCCTGCGTCTGCCACCCGCCCACTCAAGCTCATCCAGAACTCTGCTGCTCGCCTTGTATTCTCTGCCTCGCTTCTCCCACGCTACTCCACTGCTCCGCTCACTCCACTGGCTCCCGATCACCGCTTGCATCCAGTTCAAGACTCTTGTACTCGCCTACCGATGCCTTGACCAGACTGCACCCAGCTACCTCCAGAACCTCATCTCTCCATACACCCCCACCCGACTTCTCCGCTCTGCCTGCACTAAGACTGACTGCACCTCCTCTACGCTCCCCTGCCTACAGAGCCCGCTCCTTCTCCACCCTCGCCCAACAGTGGTGGAACGACCTTCCTACAGATGTCAAGACTGCCCAGTCCCTGACCACCTTCCAGTGCCTCCTCAAGACACACCTTTTCAGGCAACACCTGTAAAACTCTTCCCTTCCGGACAATATAGCATTCTGCCTTTAATGCACTTTAACTTGCACTTATCTTCTCCCTATTTTACTGTATTTAATCTTGAACTTAATCCAATCTGTAGTATTTTGTATTTCACTTGCACTTGTACCTGACGTAACTATCAACACCGTTATCTGCTCTTGAATTGCCTCGATATCAAATCGTACTGTGTTTTGTATTTGCTCTTTTTAGGACTGAAGTCATTGTATTTTGTATCTTGCTCTTAATTGTACTGTAATTCTTAATATGTATTTTATTTTGTATACAACTGTAAGTCGCTCTGGGTAAGGGCGTCTGCTAAGAAATAAATAATAATAATAATAAATAAAAAACATTTATCAAAATTACCAAAGTATCACATTTTAAAAGTGAAACATTGTTACAGAATGCTCTTGTGGCTCAGAACTTTGTGTTGTCTATGCATAAGCTTGGCTGTAACGATGTCAAAGAAATAAACGTGGTGCCTTACAATCTGATGCACTGCAATTCAATTTTCATCAACAGGAAGTGGTCCTTTATGTACATACTGTTGACTGTTCAAAATAACAAATGTAGGCTCAGAACTTTGTGTTCTCGATGCATAAACATGGCCATAACCATGTCAAAAAACACCATAAAAATGTGAACAGAAATAGGAAAAAAATCTCTCCTTTACATTGCATCTTAAATTGTGTAAGCAGTGTTTTGGCTTGGCGGTTTTCTATTGTACGTAAAGTGTGGTGAATAGGTTTTTTATTTTATTTTATTTACTCATTTTTGTGTCTAGGTATGTCCATGGATAGTGTTAATTACATGGTGATGTATATTAAAAGTAATTAAATTTGAAAATAGAATGTTTTTAAATAAAAATGAGTGTGTCCCTATTCACCACAACTGTAGGGTGAACACTGACAGACATTGTATTGCTATCTCTATTCTACTCTCTTGTGTATGTGTTTTAAAAAAAAAATTGACCACTTTAGACAATCGGCAGGCTATTGTAGTGCTCTTTATTGACGCCATAAAATAACCTTTTCTTTGACAAAGGCATTGCTTCTGCCATCATGATATTCACACAACTAAAAAACACCTTGTTTTTTAGTTGTGTGAATATCATGATGGCAGAAGCAATGCCTTTCAATTTTTAACACAAACATTATTTTCAATAATCATGACAAAAGTATTGGTATTGTTTTGGTAGTGTCTTGTATTTACCCATCTTGCTTGTTTGGTTGTTAGTAGCTTGTTGATCCCAGAATCTCATCAAGCAGCTTCTTGAAGGATCCCAGGGTGTCAGCTTCAACAACATTACTGAGGAGTTGGTTCCAAACTCCCACAATTCTGTGTAAAAAAGTGCCTCCTATTTTCTGCTCTGAATGCCCCTTATCTAATCTCCATTTGTGACCCCTGGCCCTTGTTTCTTTTTTCAGGTTGAGTTGACATAACATTTCAGAACACCCCTTCTCTTTTCCTCAGGAGGGAGTGTAATAATACCAATGACTTGATCAAAGTGAAAAACACACTTGTCCTCAACGTCTGGCCATCACTGCGGAATATAGGTCTACAAAAGGTACCTCCAAATTCCTGTGCATTTAGTTTGTCTACAGCATACCCCCCAAGGATTCCAAATTGCTCTTCATATTTTCTATGCTTATCCCTGACTGCAGATGAAGCAGTGACCTCATCAACCCAGCCACCAGCCAATCTAATGCTATTGAGCCTTCCATCAACAAATAACCAGACAATATTTGGCTAACTGTCAAACGTGCTGATCTCTTTTTTTCAGTGGTAAATTCGTTTTGAAAGTTGGTGCAAAACTGTTTTGAAAGCGTAGCACCAGAGCCCAGAGAGCCAACTGGTGCTAATTATCAAACCCCGCCCTAATCAAGCCCGGGCCCCTCCCCGTGCTCGTCAATTCATTTTAGTGTTGTGTCACAGCCCAGACCCAATGAGAAACTATCATCATCTACTGTATGGTTACTAAGGAATACAAAAAAACTATAATAATAATGCAAAAAAAATGAAAGATGTCTACAGGCGCCAGAAATAAATGCTGCATACAGTATTGGTAAACTGCCGCTAGATTCTAGACATAGCGCCAAATTTGCCCCCGTTGTTTCTATTTTTGTTAGTATCACCCCCACTTTACGATATGTTAAATGTATTTGTTTAACCACCAGTGCTCTTGGCTTTACGAAAACGTTTAGAAGAATTTTGCACCAGCTTTACAGATTATCTTAATTGGCAACACTTTTGTGCAGCACTTGAGCTTCTCTGAGCCACTCAAACAAGCCCGCTGTTTGGTCTCAGCAGCAGGTACATGACATTGAAGCGAGGTGAACGGCCAGCAGAACAGAGGAGGGCTCCCTTTCTGCAAGTGTTTCCTGTGCAGTGAAGTAAAAATGGCGACTCCCATGGAACTGAGCTGCTGGGGAGGCGACTGGGGTTTGCCTTCTATTCACACTGAATCTCTAATTGTCATGGTAACTGCTTTTACTACAAATACATCGACGTATTCTAAATTAAAGAATGGTTTACGTTTCAGAGAAAATATAATAATTAATAGTGTTAGCTTGTACCTGGCGTCATGGTACGTATTTGAATACAGTACTAACTTACGTTAGTATTGGCGATTGGATGCAGCAATTAAACAGCGCAATTTGTAAACATATTTATTGTGCGTTGAAAAAGAGGACAGATGTAAGTAACAAAAGTTTGTGATGTGATGTGTTTTGGTTATGCCCACTTTTTTTCCCCCCCAAGGTCATCTTTCGTCTTCTGCAAAAATTATTTCACCGGTTAGCAAATTAAAACTTTTGGAATCGTAGGCCTATGCTGTATATTAAGAAATAAATAAATAAACAGTTTATTATTTTTACAAAAAAAAAAAAAAACATACCTGTCAAATAACTACAATTGCGCAGCTAATTGTTTCATAATGCTGCATTTTCTTTCAAGAGAAAGTCTGTACATCTTACTATTCAAATGACATTATTGTGTAACATTTACTGCAATGTATTCTGAAAACACAAACATGTTGTTAGGAAATGTTCATTTCTACTGCTGTAGTGTAAATTGGACGCTTCTTGTCGAGGTCTCCCGTAGGTATGGTAGCTTTTCTGTGTGATGCTAGTCGTCAGACCAGCGAAGAGTGTGTGGACTGGTCTTTATTCAACATGTTACTTTATTCTTTTCTTTCTGACAAAGTACAGTTTAGAAGATTGTCCTGGAGATTGCTCAAGACAAAGCCACATTCAACGTGTTGGGTACAAATTCGAAAATTGTGATGAAAAGCTGTTGGTTTAGAATTGAGTTGAATATGTTTAGGGCTCATTTCTACAGTGCTACACGCATAGGCTGCTACATTTGGCGCCCTTACCGCCCTGTGTAAGACATGTTGATGTTGCAGTTATTTTTTGCAGGTGAATGATAGTGTTGAAACAAGAGTAATATGTTTTCAACAAATGTATAGAGCTCACCATGCATATCAATATGTGAGGAAAAATGCAAAGAGGAGCATACTGACAAAGATAAATACATTGTGAACCCCTGCTTCAAATACTTAGCATAATCCTGCTTTAAAAGCCAAATCCATTTATCCAAGAAAAAAACACATTGGCTAGTCTTACTAAAACTGCAAAAATATACTAATATACTATACCAAGGATAAATATGTAATTATTGAACACAATCCCTATTGCAGAAAGTGCCAAATAACAAAACACACACACTAACTGCAATTATTTAATGCTAACACTGTATATTATGTAAAATAAATAAATAAATCTTCTTTGTATCAGTTGTTGTTTTAGTATTTTAAGTTGCTACTATTATACTCCCCAGGGGACCTTTTTGACCTGAAAAAAGAAACAAGGACCAGGGGTCACAAATGGAGATTAGATAAAGGGGCATTCAGAACAGAAAATAGGAGGCACTTTTTTACACAGTGAATTGTGAGGGTCTGGAACCATCTCCCAAGTAATGTTGTTGAAGCTGACACCCTGGGATCCTTCAAGAAGCTGCTTGATGAGATTCTAGGATCAATAAGCTACTAACAACCAAACAAGCAAAATGGGCTGAATGGCCTCCTCTCGTTTGTAAACTTTCTTATGTTCTTATGTTCTAATACCAAGTTTATTTGTACTATGGAATAGCATGTGCTACTCCATTTACTGCTTGATATTAGTATTTATATGTAGTAGTTAAATACTGTACACCAGTTACCATTTAGTATTGTACTGTAAGTAGTTCTTAAGAAGGATGAAGTCGGATAATGCTATTTGGTATTTCTTTACACGGCTTAATTTGATACTTAAGTTCTTTGTGACCGCAGTACCAAGGTACTACAAACATCCATAGCAACTAAGAAGTAATTTATTTGTATGTTAGGGGAAGTTTTTGCGTAGCAACTACCACAAGTCTTCAGGGCCAAACTTTCTGACCACTATCACAGTTGTGTGAATACCTGTTTCTGTACAGATCTAGACACTCTTAACAACACATGTATACCAACTTTTGTACTTGAAGTCAGCAGTCAGAACTGGAAACAATTGCTCTTTTTGATCTTTTCTTTTTGCTCTTGTTATTCATGTCTTTCTTGTTGAAGAAGCAAGGTAGCCCCAATTCTTCATAACATGAGCCACTTATTCTGACTTGGCTGTTTTTGTGCTATTTGATTTTTTGTGTAACACTGCTATTCAGTCGGAATTTTTAGTGGTGCTTGATGTAGTTTTTTTTATTTTATTTTTTCTAGGCATATGCAAAATTTTCTGGGGCTGAGCTGAAAATCCAGACTATTGATTGGACGTGGAAGACATTAACAGGTACCAATAGTTTTACAGTTCTGTGAGAAATATTGACAGCTTCCTCAATTGCTTGTATGCACTTGATGCAGGCTGTAAAAAGTCAATTACTGTAAATTAAGTTTTATCAGAATCACCAGCTTCAAGCTCAACAACCAGTATCTTTAATGAATTCTCTAGAATGAATGTCAATGCCTCATTTCCATTGCGAGCCGACTCTGGCCAAGAAAAACATGTTTCAGTGCTTTTTCTAAACGTCGACAATCTCAGAAGTTCTTGTCCTGCGTCAAAAGGTCACTAGGGCATTGTGGGATAGTATTGTGCTGTATTTTAAAGAAAAAACCCGTAGCAGTACTACATTCCGAACAAATAAATTGGCTGAGCAATGGATGCTGCAATTGAAAGAGCGTTCGTGGAACATGCATGTACTCTGCACAGCGCCCATTCACTGTGTCTGGATGTCACAGTCAGCCCACTCTGTTAAAATTGTTTTCATTTCTTCATTCTACCACATGCCACCACAATTACAGTACGGCATAAAACAGAACAAGAAAGCAATGTAGCGTCAGAGTGGGTCATAATATCATTCTGTGTATGAAATAAACAGAATTGAAATATACAAAGGGGGGGTCTTAAGCCATTCTCTGTGTCTGCTTGGTTTCTGCTCACAAACTCCCCCACTGACAAAGAATGCTTTTAGAAAGAGTTGTCAACTAACTGCTGGACAAGTGTTATCTTTTCCTGTCATTGAACAGTATCTTGGAGAAGGCACGCCAGACAGTTTTGTGTATGCTTTGACACCTCGGACAAAAAGCAGTACCCCTCGTCAATACAGCCGACAGGGGGCGAAGCCACGGACCAATTGAGAACAATGGGCTGTCTCTGAACGAGAACAACCAATGAGAAACACCTCACGTGGAGTCGGGCACAGTCCAAAATAACCAAACTAACCAATCACGGGGTGGAAGTCAGGACAACAAAACCAGCCGCGCGACTTTCAGAAACGCTTGAGTTTGCCCATGCTGGAGTTTGCCCATGTTTGAGTTTGCCCATGACAGAGATTCCCATGAGCTCCCAACACTAGAAGTGTGCCCCACAGAAGGAACAGCACTCCAGGCAAGAGAAAGAAGTGAGCTCCACCCCTAGAAGTGGCTTGGAGTTCGGAGGAACAAAGTGGAAGCTAAACTGCTCTGAAGAAAGTTTCTGAACCATGGGAGCATAAGTGCTTGAATTCACGGAAGGCAAGGGAGAACCAATGTTCTGAAGAGTGGCTAAAATCAGCTGTGAAGAGAGCCGTAGCTCTTTGCCCTACGAGAGACTGAAACAGTAAACGGAAGCATAGGACCTAAGGTCATGTACTAGCAGTACAGAAGAATTGGAACAAGAACACTTCTACAAACTACATAACTCTTCAATTGCAACGCATTATCTGAACTGAGTTACGTCTGATCAACTGAACTATTTCCAGTAGGGGTGAGACCGAATAGTCGAACATTCGACTATTCGATAACGATGGCACCTATCGACAAGTGAATCCAACATTCGAAAGTTAAAAAAAAAAAAAAAAAAAAAAAAATGTATATATTGATTTTATTTTAAAGCCTGTACTGCTGATTGGCTCTCTATGTAGCGGTAATTAAGATTGACTGGAGGGTGGGATTTGTTATTTCTTGTCTGTGATTGGCTAAACTAGAACGTACCTCGGCTAACGATGGCTTCCTCACAGAAAAGTTCTGCATGGAAATACTTTGACAAAGTAAATGAAAACACTGTTAAGTGTAAAATATGTGCAGTGCAATTAAACTACCACAAATCTACAACTGGTATGTTAACCCACCTAAAAGCCAAACACCCTTCTGTGACGCTAGTAACGACAGAAAAGGAAAGAGGACTGCAACAAACCGCCATTGCATCCTTTGCGTTGAGGCCTCGTCAGTGTGACAACGTACGTGCTGAAAAAACATCAGCCCTTATTGCTAATATGGTGGCAAAGGACATGCTTCCCATAAGTTTTGTTGAAGGTGAGGGATTTCGGGAGTTGATGAAATTTGTGGAACCTGAATACACAGTCCATGCACGAAAAACCCTGCACTAAAACAATTACCACTCGACTCGAAAAAAATGCATGCCGATTCAGCAGCGTTTGTCCGCAGAAACTTGTCAAAGGCTGAGAAGGTGGTGATTACTACAGATGCGTGGACTGCACTGAATACCGAGTCGTACGTCATAATAACCTGTCATTTCATAGAGGATTGGGAAATGAAAAGCGTAGTTCTACAGACTCGCGCCACGCCAGAGAGGCATACAGCAGAGAATCTCGCAAATGTGTTGAACACCGCTGTAGACCATTGGGGTTTAAGGGGGGAAATCACTGCCTGTGTTCACGACAATGCCAGCAACATCACCTTCGGAGTTTGTTGAATGGGACTCGAATTTGTGCTTTGCACACACTCTGCAGCTCGCCTTCAACGATGGCTTTAAACTTGGTGCCATACATAATGTAGTCGGTGCGGCCAGCCGTCTTGTGTCGCATTTTTATCACAGTGCAATAGCTACTCAGGCTCTGAAGTTGAAACAAAAACAACAAACTCTGCCTGAGCACCGTCTGCTGCAGTATTGCCGGACCTGATGGACATGCTGATTTTTTTAAACAAGAATAAATGAACATGATAATAATAATGGACATTGCTAGCCTAACTATTCCTAAAGTTTTTGTTAGGATTTTTTTTTTTGCTTCCATGGAAGGCTAGTGCGTTAATGCCACTCAGGCCTTTTTGTTCATTCATTCATTCATTCATTCATTTATTTATTAATATTATTAAGCTAGCTACATACATACATAGCAAGCTATTGCCTATACAGGCAATTTATTTTTTATTCACTGGAACTCGAACGCACAGGTATGTTGCCGATTTGATTTAACGTAGACCGGTAGTCTGCATGTTGTGTGTGGTTTGAAAACGTGGGAAAAGTAAATCGTTTAGTTAAGTGGATTGTATAAATTAGCTAGCTAGATAGTCTAATGCATTTTGTATTTCGCTGTTATGACCGGAAAACATTATTGCCACAAGGATGCTAATGTTAAGGCATTTGCCTCGCAGCTCACATTGCTAAACTATTATTGAATGAAAATTAAATTAATAATTGAATAAAAATTATACAGGAGACGCCCATATTTTATAAGCAAGCGTTATTTTTTTTTATTTTTTTTTATTTATTTTTTTTAATTGTCACAACCTTTATAGTTCATTTGAAATTGTAATTAACGGAAAAGCTTGTGACAATATCGGTAAAAAAAATAACACTTGCTTGCAAAATACGAGAGTCTCACACGAGAGTTGACAGGTATGCTTATGTTATTGCTGCTGTTATGGCATTTCTGTATGTTTCCTAATAGGAAGGTGTTTTTTTACATAGCCTAATGTTTATTTAACAAAGTTGTTAAAGTTGTTGTGTTAGCTAAGTATTTTAAAATAAAGTTCAGAATTTATTGCAATTGCAATAATTGTCACTTTGCATTATTTCGCATTTAATGTACGTCTCATTTTGAATGGGGGGGGGGGGGGGGCGACTATTCGATTAGTCGATCTCAACAGCTGTGGAATTATCGATAGTCAAAATATTTGTCGTGCACATCCCTAATTTCCAGTTGAAAAACTGCCAACAACAACTGTAATGCTGCAAGACTTGGAGATCAACAAGCTGATCTCCATTTGAAAAGAACTATTTGTTTATTGCGAGCCTACACAATACAATGCGTACAGCAAAGTACCGTCTTCATTGGAACTTCAGATCCAAAGAGCTGCAGTGACCATCAACACAGATTGACTTCTTTATATGGAAATCAATAAGTATTCAACATATTAATCTAATATAACTTCCTGTTTTAGAGTGTGTTAGAAATGTATTTTGTTTGTTGAAATGTGCAACTCAAAGGAGTTGCCTCGTAAATGCAGAGAATTTGATCATTGCCCCATTTCTGAGTTAATTTGAATAATCAACTGAGGTTGATAACATATTATTAGTTTGGTACATCATGTCTAAACTAAATTAACACGGTAAAACTAATTTGCTGAATTAGGTACTGGAATGTTGGATTCCGTTCGGAATGGGAAGTTGAATTAATTCTCTTGATGTTATGGTCATTGCAATCGTTTGACTATGGAATCAATGAACTGTACACTTGACGCATATCTCTAACAAATAAACTATTGTTTTATATTTCTGACACGTTGTGTGAATGTCGGTTATTGTCTAAGGGAATCAGAGTTCTACTTGATCCCGCCAAACTATTGTGGTATGTCTCAGTTATTAACATTTGGACGTTCTTAAACAGGGCACCTAGAGACTAATTTATATTTAAATAAATTGTATACCAAATTCACTACAGCAATCATAGAAACTAATATTTTCTCACTGTCTGTTTTCAGGGACTGTACCAGCACTGAACTTGGAAGATGCCGTTGTGACCAAACCTGTACACATATTGAACTATTTAAGGAAACAGGTTTGTATTCTATACTCCTGTGTTACAAATTCAGTCGTTTGGGGAAAGACACGACTCACTGAAATATTCTTGTTTTACAGAAATACAATGTTGACTACGACTTAACAGCTAAGCAGGGAGCTGACACACTGGCCTATATTGCACTTCTGGAGGAGAAGCTGCACCCAGCCCTGGTAAACACCAATACAAGAGGCACAAAAAGGAGGGCGGTTTTATAGAACGAAGTCCAGAACCCAAGGAGTGATGATATTTCCTTGCCTATTAAACACTGTTACATGTGTAATTCCCCAGATTGTTATGTACTGTCAAATAATAACGAAGCCAGATATTTTACAGGATACATTACCAATAGATATCTTTATAAAGAGCGTGTTTAACAAACACTTTTTAATTCAGTTTTAAAGAACTCCTTGTTTACAGTATAAAAAAGGAGTCTTGTAACCACTAATCACAATGTACTTCTTGCTCTGGGCCTAAACTAAACTAAACTAAAATCAGCAGTGGTTGCAGACTAATGATTTTCTGAAGCCGCTTGGATTGTATAAAGTAGCGGTACCAGCACACAGCGGTTAAAGAGCTCCTGGCCAGACTGCAGTACTTCGAATGGGAAATGTGAGCGCCCCAACATAATGTGTTGGATATGTGCTAGCTTTGCTGATTTGTGAATGCCTTCCTTCCAGCTGCATACTTTCTGGGTTGATGCTGAAAACTACTCCAATGTTACCAGGCCATGGTTTGCTTCCAGAACCCCATTTCCATTGAACTTTTACCTGCCATGTAGGCAATCCAGTGCAGCACTAAACCGGATTCTTCTGACCAAAGGGGAACCTCCATTGCACAGCATCACTGAAGTCGAGGCAAAGGTAACACTTGCCTGTATCAAAGTTCTGATTCAAACTGCAGGAGCCAGCAGACAGGTAGCACAGGCTGGCATGTCAGTGTTTACTGATTCACACTGCAGGAGCCAGCAGACAGGTAGCACAGGCTGGCACGTCAGTGTTTACTGATTCAAACTGCAGGAGCCAGCAGACAGGTAGCACAGGCTGGCATGTCTGTGTTTATTAGTGGCAGGTCATTAACTTGCAGTATGTGTCTTTATTAACCATTTTATTAACTGATGAAAAATGACAGTCTAATCTTTTTTGTGATACTGATGGCTCTAATTTCTATATTTTGTACAGCCATTCCAGACCCCACAGAGACTGGGTTGTTTAATGTTCATTGTTATATTTGGAATTTAGATACAAAGCTACTGTCTGCTTGGTACTGCAAATCTTTGCGAACAGGGCAGACAGTCAAATAATCTGCACACAAGATGTGAACCTGCAAAGATATGTATTAATGACCAAAATGACCAGTGTGAGAAATGAAAATGATAAATAATTACTTAAGTCTAAAAAAAAAAAAAAAGACTTTCAAAGGAATGCAGTGCTGTATAATCTTAACATAATGGATTGTTTACCAAAATGCAAGGCAGTGTATGTGAGTCTCTGGGATTAGGTGAAGTTCTCAAAGAGCCTGCCCTTTCATCTTGTGGTTTATGACAACCCAGACTGAACCCCTAGATGTAATCACTGCCTGTCCAGCCATTCATTATAAAATACATCATTGATCAAGTCAGATGCCTTAGAGAGATTTATGGAGGCTGTCTGTGTAGATCACAACTATCCACATTTAAAAACATGATAGTGGGTTCTGTATTTCAAAGGATATGGTTTCTTCACACAGTGTCAGCATCATCAGTCATGGGCTGATTATCTGGGTGATGCAGCGTGTGCTGATGTGGGATTTCAAGTCTTTTCATTGTCTTTGTGCACATTATACCTGGTGCTAGTTTGCTTTGTTTTTCCCCAAAAGGGAGAATCATGCACAGAGAAAATGTTGGCTCTTGTTGCTTGTTCTCCCAGCAGGCACTGCTGCCAGGTGTCACCTTCTGGCTAGTTCTTAAAATGGTACAAGCTATAAAGCTGAGAGGATAAAAAAGAAGTCAGTTTACATTCCTGAGAGAAACCGGGACCTTAACCTAGTGAATAAAACTGGAGACACATGTTGAGAAAATATAAAACGCAGTTCTAAGAGAATCCTCGACTTGTTAAAGTGTTCATATTTTTCCCTTAGGTTAGCATGATATATTTAAACAATTGTTAGTCATGGAATCTTTGTTTAAGTGACTGCTCTTTGTGATATTAATGCATTATGGGTGATTTGTATTTAAAAGAACGTGTCAATCAGATTTTACAAACCCATTATGTACCAAACCTAACCAATACATTTGTTTTTTTGGGGGGTTTGTTTGTCAAATTTGGCTTTTTGTATCATTAGATTTACAGTGATGCCAAGGAGTGCCTAAATCTTTTATCACATAGACTGGGAACATCGCAGTACTTCTTTGGGAACAAGTGAGTACTCTTAGCTTTCCGGGCTTTCAAATCGTCGCTCCTCAAAAACAATACATTACTGTATATGAATCCTGTGAAGGATAAACACTTTGTAGTGTCAAAGAAACCTGGTAGCATGCTAGCAATGATTTACATTAAACCCTTAATAACTCACAGAAACCTGGTAGCATGCTAGCCATGGTTACATTAAACCCTTAATAACTCACAGAAACCTGGTAGCATGCTAGCCATGGTTACATTAAACCCTTAATAACTCACAGAAACCTGGTAGCATGCTAGCCATGGTTACATTAAAACTCACAGAAACCTGGTAGCATGTTAGCCATCTGGAGCACCACAGTGTGATGGATCTAAATCCCCGAGTCGTATGGAAATGGTAGAGCCAGCTCAACCCTATAGATGAGAAAGGGGAACATGTTGGCCTCTTTGGACTGTCAAAACAGACAGGGTATGAATAAATAAGCTGGGCCGTGTCACTCACAGTAATCATGACAAGGTTTTTAATGCAGATCAAGCTGTTCCTTTCACAACAGTGTATCAAAACTGGAGCCTGGGGGGGCGGGGGGGCATGCTTGTTCTCCAATGCAATGCAGGGAATAACTGCTGATACTGTATTGAAAAAACGTTAAGGAAATAAACAGCACAGAATGTAATGCTTTTGATGACCCTGTAAATAGCATGGTAACATTGCAACATGTCTTTGTTCTATTTACATGTGTTTAATAACTGTATTACTGTTATACTTATAAATGATTGAGAGAACTGTTCAGTACAATGAAAACGTGGATTCCTGAAGGCAGCTCTTCAAGGGTTTGTGTTTGCTTGCATATTCAGTTGTGTGTTTTTATTTTGTTGTTTTTTTTAGCAGTTGCCATGTCCCATTCAGGAGAATTATTATTATTATTTTTTCTTTTTTTTGTCTCCTAGAAAATCTAAATATTCTCGGCCCCCTGAGCTCATATGTTAGTTATATCTCAAGTCTGTTCGTTAGCCTTACTGTGTAAGTCAGTTCAGTTATTTTATTTAATCAATGTTTACCACATGTTTAGGCCTACCAGCC
Source organism: Acipenser ruthenus (assembly GCF_902713425.1). Classification (NCBI taxonomy): domain Eukaryota; kingdom Metazoa; phylum Chordata; class Actinopteri; order Acipenseriformes; family Acipenseridae; genus Acipenser; species Acipenser ruthenus. Next base: position 9,529,926 of record NC_081189.1, on the reverse strand, counting down.
TGGATGCCTTTGTGTTTGGATTCCTTGCACCTCTGCATAAAGCACATCTCCCCAGTGGGCAGCTTCAGCAGCACCTCAAACAGCTCCCCAGCCTGGCTCACTTCTGTGACAATATTATCAGCACCTACTTCATACAGGACGGCTTGGGTAAGAAAATGCACAGTCTGCTTGTTGGTCATGTCATGGTTCATAAGCAAATGCACAGTCTGCTTGTTGGTCATGTCATGGTTCGTAAGCAAATGCACAGTCTGCTTGTTGCTCATGTCATGGTTCATAAGCAAATGTTTGCCTTATTGAAGCACTTGCCTGTTACACTGCATTAGGAACCTGGCAGCCAGTTTAGTTTGCTTCTGGTAAATGACTGCATAGAGCTGCACGATTTCTTTAAAATTTCTTCAAAGACAGTAATAACTTTAATTTGAATCAATTTTGAATGTGGCGATTTTTTTCTGCTTTAAGAAATATTAGGTTTAATCATGAAATATCTTGAAATACGATTTCTCCACCGTGAAATGCTGTGAAATAAACACATGTACTGTGATAAAAATACAGCCCTATCCATACTGTATGTTTGCAGTCCATTTGTCACAGAGTGCTGTAATGGGACCTTGTTACATTTTGATTTAGTACTGCTAATTCTGTACTTTTGTACCATATCACACTTACAATGTATTTTGTATAATTTACAACCCACCCAATGAGAAGGGTTAGAAACTCCCAATTCAAAAGTACCTTCAACAATTAAAGAGCATTATTTAAATGATCCGCAGCCAGGAGTACGAGCACGATCACTCGGCTCCCTGTTAAACAGATGGATCCTAATACCAACTCCTGATTGTACAGACTCCATTGAATCAGTCAATCAGTTCATTGCATATTTAGCACAGGCTCGATTGCTCAGATTCCCGGCACCTGGTAATTCCAGTAATACAGTACAGCCGAATGAGGGGAGTGCAGGGCTAGAGCGAGCTTCTAATGCCTTGAGTAAAACATCATGTTCTATATACAGATAAGTAGACATGTTGACACCACCTGTTAGCTGACTAAATACCATTCACAGATATGTGTGTTATTCAGTAACACATTTAGCTACTAATAACGTGAGGCAAAAGCACTTTCTGGAAAAAGTATTTTTTTTGCCCAAGATGGGGCATGCTAAGGATAACGACGTGAAGCCGAATATGACCAGATTTACTTTTTATAAAATTGTCAAGAAACCCCCAGCCGACTGGGTCACTATTCTCATTATCACAACGGCATTGTTTTTTGAGTGCCCCCTCTGGTTACAGTGGGCATGTCTTATTTGGATTCTTCATTATTAGATGAAGAGGACTATTCCTGCTGGTTTGTAGTCACTTGGATACAGTCAGTAATACAGAGTCTGCAGGCAGAGTGAAGGAAGCCGATCTCTCTGTGCACCTCTAGCTGACTTTGCAGTAGTTTTGGATGCACTCAATAATACAGAGTCTCAGTAACGCAGAGTCTGCAGGCAGAGTGAAGGAACTGTGTCTCTCTGTGCACCTCTAGCTGACTTTGCAGTAGTTTTGGATGCACTCAGTAATACAGTCTCAGTAATACAGAGTCCGCAGGCAAAGTGAAGGAAGCCTATCTCTCTGTGCACCTCTAGCTGACTTTGCAGTAGTTTTGGATGCACTCAGTAATACAGTCTCAGTAATACAGAGTCCGCAGGCAAAGTGAAGGAAGCCTATCTCTCTGTGCACCTCTAGGTGAATTCTCAGTAGTTTTGGATGCACTCAGTAATACAGAGTCTGCTGGCAGAATGAAGGAAATCTGGCGCTCTCTGCACCTCCAGCTGAGTTCTCAGTAGTTACAGAGAGGCTGGTAGATAAACATCTGGAAAAAGGTAATGAGTAATTGGCTGCTTTCAGAGTCGATGCTTTGAGTTAAAGCGTTACAAAGTACAGGATTTGTTTCTTATAAACAACTTAAGAAAATGAGTAAAAATGTTACAAAATTGAGCCATTAAAGTACTTAAACAATAATTACAGTGTGTTAGTTTTTTTCCTTTGAATGAACTTGTAATCAGTATTTAGGGATGTGCATAGATCAGGCACTGGGATAAAAGAGCAAAGTGACCTACAAAACTACAAATTACTCTGTTTTTATGTTTTGTACCATGACCACATTCCTCCAACGAAGCACCACTTTGAAGCTCAAACATGTGGACTGGACCATTAATAGATGAGCACTCTGTACTACTACAGAAAGGGTCACTATAAGTAGAACACAGTTGCTTTCAGAATAAATGTGATTTTGCTAACCTGCTTGATATGTGTGTGTGTCATTTGTATATCTTTTGATTCCTCCTATTGTAAGCTGCTTTCTTTACTGTAGCCCGCTTAGTTCTTTCATCTTGTTTCTGTTTTGGCTTGCAGGCTCGTCTCCCGCTGGCCAGGACACAGTAGATGCAAATCTGCAGAAACTGACGCAGCTTGTAAATAAGGAGTCCAACTTAATAGAAAAGGTCAAATTCAGCTTTGCTTGTGTTTTCTGACTGCTGTTTTATCTTCCTGTTATACTGAACTTTTTCTTCATAATTTGTGTTGTGGTGTGATGCTAACGTTTGCCAAAAAAGTAGCCTGTACACCACCACCCCCTACCCCCTCTGAAAATGGGAGAATCAATGTACTGTGAGAATTGTTATAATGTGAGACCAGGCATTGAATAGTTACGTGTTCCTTGCAGGATATCATGACAAATGCAATACTGCCAGTGATGCATAAGCACATAATGAATACTCAATACACATAAGTACACTAATTGTTTTACTTACCACTAACAAGAGATTTTATATAGACGTTTCCCTTTAGTTAAATATCCATTTGGAACACTTAATCTGAAGTGTTAATGTATTGTGTTGTACTAAATACTGATGAGAACTGAGTCTTGAACAGTTTTCATCCAGTTTTCTATTCACTTTTATTATCGTGCCATATTAATGAATTCCTTCATTATTTTTGAGCAGATGGATGACAATCTCCGCAGCAGCCCTCAGCACAGAGCGAGACGGTCGACTAATTCAAACGCCTCCCTTGTAGCTGAGGAAAGCAGCTCCTCAACGCCAGCCTGACTGAACAGCTCTGCCTCTGTTTCAGGGTTCGGAGAATGGGATATCAGTGCAGCCCCGGACCTGAGGAAGCATGATTGTAGATCCCAACACCCTGATCTCAGCAGAGAGGGCTACGCCCTTAACTCCATCCTACTGGGGGAAGCCTGGCAGCTCAAAACAAACAGCAGTCTAAATCAAACTAGTGTTTCAGATATCTCTTTCCAGCATGGTTCAAAGATCGCCTTAACATAAAATACAGGCAGATTTTGAAGCTTTGTTTTACTGGTCTGGATCAGAGGTGGTTAAAGAGTTTGTTCCAGTGGCTAAATCTATACACTGCGAGTAGGAACATTTTTGCAGTTCCACTGATGTTTTAAAACCTGTTAATTTAATCAAAGCTTCAATTATGTTCATAGTATAACTACGATTTAAAATTAATGTATGGAGCCAAGTGCTATGTTTCTGGGATCCACAAATTTCCCACACATTTTTATGGTTTTAAAAGTTTTTGTCCCGTCTTTTTTTGTTCGCCTTATACCCAGTTTGTAGCCTCAACACGCCTGGGTTCAGGAACCTCTTTCCTCAGCTAGCCTGATCCTGAGTCTGCAGTTCTCCACACCAAGGCCCGTTACATCGGGTGGGTCTGTACATTTTCAATTTGTAACTTCATCTCAGTAGAAAGCCATCATGGATGTTTTTTCAAGACGGTTGATGGACCATTTTGCACATGTTCAGGTTGACTGATGGACCATTTTGCACATGTTCAGGTTGGCTGATGGACCATTTTGCACATGTTCAGGTTGGCTGATGGACCATTTTGCACATGTTCAGGTTGGCTGATGGACCATTTTGCACATGTTCAGGTTGGCTGATGGACCATTTTGCACATGTTCAGGTTGGCTGATGGACCATTTTTCACATGTTCAGGTTGGCTGATGGACCATTTTGCACGCTGTACATTGTGAGAAGCATGAATATGACCCGGCACGCCTTCACCGAAAGCTCATGTGTGGTACAGTGTGTGGCATGATGGACTGTGTAGTTCTGTAGTTTTATTGTGTGTCATTGAGGGCGTTCTGTATGGAGGAGTCAGGAAGCTGTTTGTTGCTTTTCAGGTAACTTGGAAGAAAGATTTGATTATGCTTCACAAATCTGATCGGGACAAGGAAGTGCCTTGGCTGTTTCCATGGATATTCTGCCTTCATTGTCGGGAAGTGAAGACTTTATTATTTAATTAAGCAACTCTAGGGAGTATCTTGTACTGGAATTCATCCTCCTGTCACTAATGTTTCAACCACAACACGGTATCCACAAAGTAATGATGATTTCTCAAATCCACTTTTTTGTTTAACAAACTGTGGACAGGTATACTGAACCTTCGAACTGAAGTATTAGGCACTGCTAGGCTCGTAAAGGTTTGTAAAAATGGGATTATTCAAGATAAATGTATTAAGTGTTCAACAAACTCAAATGAAAACTGTCTTTATGATTCTCAAGACAGTCCACTCCACAGAAGATATTTACATCAAACTACTATAGGGCAAAGGGGGGGGAGGGGGGGTACCGGTATATTTTTTACCCTGCAGAATTATTACCATTGAATCAACTAATTTACCTCAGATCTAGAATGTACTGCAAATTAATGAATGGATCATACTATTCTTGTAATTCAGGAGTGGGGCTGAATTTAAAGTAATCATTATTAATATATAATCTTTACTACTGATTTGAATGTAAAGCATACTGTATGTACATTGGCTGTATGATTTGTTCTGCTGCAACATTAGATACAGAAAAACGCTTGACATTACTCTATGAATGGAACTATTATTGTTAGATCAATTTATCATTTTATATTGCGTATCTATATATCAGTAACCCATCCATTGTCGCATGTTTAAGCACTGTGTTTTCATATAATTACTTTTTTTCATTTTCATTGACGTTTGGTTAGCTTATGAAAATGTCTGGCCCTGAAAAGTAAAAACATATTTCTGGTGCCGAAGTCATGTTTTAATTAACAGATTTGAAATGTTACATCTAGTGTTGAGTTATCTTAAGAACTGCTTGTACAGTTGCGAAAGGCCATTCTCTTTTCAAGAGCATAAGGGAAGGTATGCATAGGTACATCACCATGACTTTCTGAGTCCTGCCCTTATACATATAACTAATAACACCAGGCAGAATGAAATATGTAAATTAGTGCTCGTTACTTTTAATGCAGTACACATGCGCTAGTCAGTAGTGTAATCTGTACATAATGGTCTTTCTAGCTACAGTAAGGAGCAGTCTGCTAATCCTGGTACTTTTTTGTGTGCCTAAAGTGTTGGCAATAGCAATCCAAGGGATTACCCAATAGACTGACAACCAAGCTGTGTGCCACAAAGTCTGCTTGCCTGGTATTTTTTCCACTCTTTGGACAGCATTAAACTTCTCTTAAAGACGCTACACATTGCCCATTACTGTAGAATGATCCTTGTACTGTATATGTGTGTGTGTATATTTAGGATGTACCGTAGCAAGCAGATTCATTTCAAATCCTTTATTCACTACTGTTGCTTAAGATGTTATGCAGACGTTTTGACATTCCGCTGCAGCTAACGAAATGATAATAGACAGTTTATTCAAAAGCTCAGCAATGTATAGTTGAGGTATTTACAGTAGCTATCCTCATCCTTAACCAAGGAAATGCACTGGAACGAATGCTCAATGTGTTTTCTTTCTTTTCTTTTCTTTTGACATGATTATTCTGTTATCTGCCTTGTCATCCCCAATCTTAACCCCCTGTTTTGTGCTAATGTTGAAGCATTTAAGAGTCATTTAAGAAATAGATTGGATTGAACAAAGTCCCAGTCATTGTGAACTCTTTCCGTCTACAGGGGAGATATGTATGCTGTGGTACATCTTATTACTACTAGCCAGTAACACAGTATGATTCAATAATGAATGTGCTTCTTGTTGCCTTATGAATGATCTCAGTATGATTTAGCCATTGAGCAGTTTGTGTCCTTCAGTAATGCATGCACTTTATATCCTGTGGTTGCGTTTCCAGATCTTGTTTTAGTTGTGTGTGTGTGCTGGTTTCTCACTCAATAATAGTAATAATACTAATAATCTCATACTTGAATAACAATAATAGTAAATCATTATTACTGGGTTTGAATGATTATTGTTTCCCTTTGTTATCGGTTATATCTGTGTAAATAGAGAGGGTCGTTTTGTGATTGTTCATATTTGTTCTCTGAACCCTTTTACAGGTAGTACATTGTGGTTCACTGAAAGGCTAACCTCCGATACATCAGGCGGTTTTGACCAGGTTCTGAGCACAATCTACCACTTTCTCTTGCTCTTTTTCTAAAGGTATTGGGGGAGGAGTTGTATCCTGTAGTAAGTCAATAAAGAGCAAGGCAAGGTGAAGAAGAATGTCTGCCCTTAATATGTTTAATGCTATTCTTTTAACAAACAAATAACTTCCTATGCACTTTGTGTGTGACTGACTAACCTGTAAGAAATAACAATAATAAAAAACATGCAAAATTAATTGTCAACTGCTTTGAATTATATTTATTGAAGGTGTTTTAGATAGATATGTGATCATTATTGGTTCATTAAAACTATTCACAATATTGATTATTATTGTTTTATCAGTCATCATGGTGTTATGTTATATATATATTTTTAAACTCAGAATCGTCATGGGCTCTGCACACACACCCTCCGCTTGTGAGAGCACTGCCTCCCCTCCTCCACCTCTGCACACACACCCTCCGCTTGTGAGAGAGCACTGCCTCCCCTCCTCCACCTCTGCACACACACCCTCCGCTTGTGAGAGAGAGCACTGCCTCCCCTCCTCCACCTCTGCACACACACCCTCCGCTTGTGAGAGAGCACTGCCTCCCCTCCTCTACCTCTGCACACACACCCTCCGCTTGTGAGAGAGAGCACTGCCTCCCCTCCTTTACCTCTGCACACACACCCTCCGCTTGTGAGAGTGAGCACTGCCTTCCCTCCTCTACCTCTGCACACACACCCTCCGCTTGTGAGAGAGCATTGCCTCCCCTCCTCTACCTCTGCACACACACCCTCCGCTTGTGAGAGCACTGCCTCCCCTCCCCCACCTCTGCACACACACCCTCCACTTGTGAGAGAGAGCACTGCCTTCCCTCCTCCACCTCTGCACACACAACCTCCGCTTGTGAGAGAGCACTGCCTCCCCTCCTCCACCTCTGCACACACACCCTCCACTTGTGAGAGAGAGCACTGCCTCCCCTCCTCCACCTCTGCACACACACCCTCCGCTTGTGAGAGAGAGCACTGCCTCCCCTCCTCCACCTCTGCACACACCCTCCGCTTGTGAGAGAGCGCACTGCCTCCCCTCCTCCACCTCTGCACACACCCTCCGCTTGTGAGAGAGAGCACTGCCGCAACACCTTAGAAATGTCTGGCAGACAGAGAGCAAAAGCAAACCCTTAACCAAATTAAAGGGATTGTTTATATCTCCAATTTTCTCATTATTCAATGTCTTACCTGATTGTACATTCTGTGTGTTTTATATTTTTTTCTGCTTAGATTGGTATTTGTCATGCTACCAAAAATTCCTTCTGAAAGGAAGTGGTGGAATATGGTATGCATGGCGAATTAAAAGCAGCAACAACCATTTTGAATCACAGAACACACATAACAGGATATTTAACAGCTAAGGAATTAAGCATTAGGAAGATGTCCATTATGCCTACAACTAGCATTTTGCCAACTATTTATTGGATGGAAAGTTAATTCCATTGTCTCTAAGAGAAAAACAACTTTATATTTCTTTATGAAAAGCATCTCAGAGCTGAGCCCCTCCTGTGGTGAAAGATGATTATAAAAACAGGTTGCTGCTGTTCAAATGATGAGCTATACCAGGCTCAATAACATTCCTGAAGGACATGCACAGATGATATGTGTCCCTCTACCTGGAATACAAAAAACAGGAGTCAAAAAGTAGGAATATGCCAACTGGAAAAAGAAGAAAAACAGCTTCAGAAAACAAAATATTTCATCTTTGTGAAACAATATGCAGGGAGTCAGTAGCTATGTTTAAAATGACTTTTGGCAAGAGTGTTAAGAAATGCTTATCCTACAACTTCAGAACACAACACCAGGGCCAATGAAACTAAGTATTAAAAAATGCCATTCAGGGAAAGGGTATAGTGCTACATCAGTGCATTACATCTGTGCAAAGTACATTATTAGGGATTTCATCACACACTGTTTATACTGTCTTTTTTAATAACAAATACTATATATTATAGTGGAGATATACACACCTCCAGACTGTTGCTGATAAACCACTGAAATCTCAGCAGCAAGTCAAACTCAGTGTACAGCAGCCCAATCAATAAAGACTTAGCTTAAACTCCTTAAGATCATAGCAATGAATCCCACTGTTAAAAGTATTTTAATACAAAGGTACTTCCCTTATTATAATGATAGCAGTTATAACCTCTCTTTGAAAATTGAATTCGTTTGGAGTTGAGAATAGTACATCTTTTACCAGACATGTTTTGAAATGTATATTACAGTGCAGCTCCTGATTCTGATGATGATGGCATTGCAGAGTGAGGAAGGGAAATACAGTTATTGAAAATAGTTCAAAAAAGAAACTTCAATGGGATTAGTAGCGATAGCCTATTGACACACCTTTAAAATAAACTTCAATGGGATTAGTAGCGATAGCCTATTGACACACCTTTAAAATAAACTGCAATGGGATTAGTAGCAATAGCCTATTGACACACCTTTAAAATAAACTGCAATGGGATTAGTAGCAATAGCCTATTGACACACCTTTAAAATAAACTGCAATGGGATTAGTAGCGATAGCCTATTGGCACACCTTTAAAATAAACTTCAATGGGATTAGTAGTGATAGCCTATTGACACACCTTTAAAAGAAACTTCAATGGGATTAGTAGCAATATCCTATTGACACACCTTTAAAAGAAACCAATGGGATTAGTAGCGATAGCCTATTGGCACACCTTTAAAATAAACTTCAATGGGATTAGTAGCGATAGCCTATTGGCACACCTTTAAAATAAACGTCAATGGGATTAGTAGCGATAGTCTATTGGCACACCTTTAAAATAAACTTCAATGGGATTAGTAGCGATAGCCTATTGGCACACCTTTAAAAGAAACTTCAATGGGATTAGTAGCGATAGCCTATTGGCACACCTTTAAAAGAAACTTCAATGGGATTAGTATCGATAGCCTATTGGCACACCTTTAAAATAAACTTCAATGGGATTAGTAGCGATAGCCTATTGGCACACCTTTAAAATAAACTTCAATGGGATTAGTATCGATAGCCTATTGGCACACCTTTAAAAGAAACCAATGGGATTAGTAGTGATAGCCTATTGGCACACCTTTAAAAGAAACTTCAATGGGATTAGTAGCGATAGCCTATTGACACACCTTTAAAAGAAACCAATGGGATTAGTAGTGATAGCCTATTGGCACACCTTTAAAATGAACTTCAATGGGATTAGTATCGATAGCCTATTGGCACACCTTTAAAATAAACTTCAATGGGATTAGTATCGATAGCCTATTGGCACACCTTTTAAATAAACGTCAATGGGATTAGTAGCGATATCCTATTGACACACCTTTAAAAGAAACCAATGGGATTAGTAGTGATAGCCTATTGGCACACCTTTAAAAGAAACTTCAATGGGATTAGTAGCGATAGCCTATTGACACACCTTTAAAAGAAACTTCAATGGGATTAGTAGCAATAGCCTATTGACACACCTTTAAAATAAACTTTAATGGGATTAGTAGTGATAGCCTATTGGCACACCTTTAAAATAAACTTCAATGGGATTAATAGCGATAGCCTATTGACACACCTTTAAAAGAAACTTCAATGGGATTAGTAGTGATAGCCTATTGACACACCTTTAAAAGAAACTTCAATGGGATTAGTAGCGATAGCCTATTGGCACACCTTTAAAAGAAACTTCAATGGGATTAGTATCGATAGCCTATTGGCACACCTTTAAAATAAACTTCAATGGGATTAGTAGCGATAGCCTATTGGCACACCTTTAAAATAAACTTCAATGGGATTAGTATCGATAGCCTATTGGCACACCTTTAAAATAAACTTCAATGGGATTAGTAGCGATAGCCTATTGACACACCTTTAAAAGAAATTTCAATGGGATTAGTAGCGATAGCCTATTGACACACCTTTAAAAGAAATTTCAATGGGATTAGTAGCGATAGCCTATTGGCACACCTGGACAATATAGCACTCTGCCTTTAATGCACTTTAACTTGCACTTATCTGATCCCTATTTTACTGTATTTAATCATGCACTTAATATTTTGTATTTCACTTGCACTTGTATCTAGCCCTGATGTAACTATCAACACTGTTATCTGCTCTTGAATTGCCCCGATATCAAATCGTACTGTGTTTTCTCTTTGCTCTTATTAGGACTGAAGTCGTTGTATTTTGTATCTTGCTCTTAATTGTACTGTAATTCTTGATATGTATTTTATTTTGTATACAACTGTAAGTCGCCCTGGGTAATGGGCATCTGCTAAGAAATTAATAATAATAATAAAATAATAATAATCTTAATGGAAACATTTCACAAATAATTACATTTAACCATCCTCGGTGATAACAAAAACAAAGCAGAGACGACACAATGACAACCTCTGGTGCAGCACTTTGAATCTTGCTGTAAACCCATGTCATCATAAAAAAGGGACAGGGTCCAGTGGATTTGTTCAGGAACAGTAGCACTACAATCCTTTATAGGGACTATTAACTCATTAAAAGTCACTACAAAGTAGCTGCCGCAGTGGCTAAGGATAAAGAACTGCAGGTCACGTATTCAGGCAACTGGATCGTATTTACGATACGAAGAAGGGCTGCATCCACCAAATATAAGGCGGCGAGGTATACATTTTCCTGCAAGCAGGAACTCGTTTTGGTTGTGTGCATTTCGAAAGACCTGAGGCAGAATGAATGCTGAGTTTCAGCAGCAGTTTAACAACCACCTTTGATGAAGTTCACACTTTTTTTTTTTTTTTTTGTTGGTCTGCAGAGAATGTTCAGACATGTAATGAGAGCCTTCATTAGCTTCCCATGAGTTTACAGTGGAATAATAATAATAGGCACATTTACCTCAAATCTTTCCAGCAGAATCTGGATCACTACCCTGCCTTCGAACAGCATGACACATCGTCGACTGGTCCAGCTCTGACCGTGATCTTTTTAACAGGATCTTTAGCGGTCTCCACGCTAATGCCTGTGGAGTCTGCGTCTCAACTGCGCATTCCACGTCTTTGTGTCCCAAGACTGCTATTGCTTCCTCATTCAAACAAACCCGCTCCTTCCCCTTTCAGTTCAACAGCACTCCATCAACTTCTAAAGCAATTCCCCCCAATCGCTCTACAGTCAGAGATCGATATGGGCATTCCATCTCTTTTTCTGGACCTAGACAAATATGCAACCATTTCAATAACAACGCCTGCCTATGAAAAACATGTATATTTCTTCATATTTGCAGTTATTGTGGCAACGCCCATTTTTTTTTTAGGTTCAACACTGATCACAGTATTCACCCCAATCAATGTACCTGTGCTGGCTCAAACCCTAAGTAGCCCTACCCAGATCAACAGTTCATCTCCTATCTGATCAACGGCTTAACTAACGGTTTTCATACCAGTCTTTTCACGCTCTCTGCTCAACCTTTTATCTCGAATAACCCTCGTTCTGCCATCAACGAACCCTCCATCGTCAGTTCACTAATCCAAGCAGAAGTCGGTAAAGGCTTTATGGTCAGTCCTTTTTCTGCCTTCGCTAACTATCGAATTAACCCTATCGGCATCGCTACTCGAAAGGTTTCAGGCAAGAAGAGATTGATTATTGATCTTTCTGCTCCCCGTGGCAAGTCAACAAGCCGTATCAATGCACTTATACCTCACCACCAGCATTATCTACATTATATTACAATTTCGGAAGCCATTAAATGCATTAAGCGAGCTGGCCAAGGCTCTTGGCTAGCCAGAGCCGTTATCTCAGATGCTTTTAAAGTAATGCCCATCCATCCTTCTCTCTGTCACCTGTTCAGGATCAGCTGGCAAAACAACTTCTACTTTAAAACTCAACTCACCTTCAGGTGCCTCAGTAGCCCAATGATTTTCGACTCTCTCTCCGAGGCTCTCTGCTGGCTGCTGCTTAACTCTCGCCGCGTTCCATTTATCCTGCATCTCCTCGACTACTTCCTGCTAATATCTCCTCCATCAGACCCTCCAGCTCAAGCAATTTCCAATCTAAAATCCTTATTTTCATCAATCGGTGTCCCGATTTCTGAGGATAAAACCATCAGTCCAGTCAACTCCATCGAATTCCTCGGCATTACACAAGACACTCTGAAATGTCTTCCTCCATCCAAACTAGATCGCATTCGCCTCCTAATCAACACTTTTCAAGTTTCATCCTCCATCACGAAGCGTGACCGTCTATCCCTGCTCAGCCACTTTAACTACGCCATCCACATCATTCCACAGGGCAGGTCTTTCATATCCCGTCTCCTGCAGCTATCAACCACAGCAAAACATCTTGGCTCCCACATCAATATAACAGCTGAAGCAAGAAAGGATATCAAAATGTGGGCTACTTTAATAAGTCACTGGAACGGGCTGTTCTTATTTTATGAAACCTGATTTCAGCTCCTCATTATTTGAATCTCTTCACCGACACTTCATTATTAGGATTCGGAGGCTACCTGGGGACCAAATGGTTTTCCAGTGAATGGCCCCCGGAAATTCAGAATATGTCTCCTCTCCTTAAAGCTACAGCTCTCCTGGAACTATTATTATTATTATTATTTATTTCTTAGCAGACGCCCTTATCCAGGGCGACTTACAATCGTAAGCAAATACATTTCAAGTGTTACAATACAAGTAATACAATAAGAGCAAGAAATACAATAACTTTTGTTCAAGCAAAGTACAAGTGTGACAAACCACAATTCAATAATACAGCAGATAATAGTGATAGTTACATCAGGATATGATTAAATAGTGATAGTTACATCAGGATGTGATTAAATACAAAGTACTACAGGTTAAACACTTGGCAGATTACAGTATTCTGAAGTACAGGATTAAATGCAGTAAAATAGGGGGCAGATAAGAGCAAAATAAAGCACATTTACATGAAGGGTAATAGTGTCCCAGGATACAAACAGAGGAGTTCTACAGGTGCTGTTTGAAGAGGTGAGTCTTAAGGAGGCGCCGGAATGTGGTCAGGGACTGGGCAGTCCTGACATCTGTAGGAAGGTCATTCCACCACTGCGGAGCAAGGGTGGAGAAGGAGCGGGCTCTGGAGGCAGGGGAGCGTAGCGGAGGTAGAGCTAGTCTTCTAGTGCAGGCGGAGCGGAGAGGTCGAGTGGGGGTGTAGGGAGAGATGAGGGTCTGGAGGTAGCTGGGTGCAGTCTGGTCAAGGCATCTGTAGGCTAGTACAAGGGTCTTGAACTGGATGCGAGCGGTGATTGGGAGCCAGTGGAGCGAGCGGAGTAGTGGAGTAGCGTGGGCGAAGCGAGGCAGAGAGAACACCAGGCGGGCAACAGAGTTCTGGATGAGCTGGAGCGGACGGGTGGCGGATGCAACTATACATTATCGTCGCAGCCGCTCAAATTTGGGGCCACCAATGGTCACGAAAATCCACCATGTCCATATGATCAATAAAGACTCCCTCATTATGCAGTTACTATGTTGCCTTATTTGGATCTCAGTGTCATTTAACTTCTTCATTCAAGCCTGTTACATTCCAGGTTCACACAATAATGCGGCCAATGCTCTTTCTCGCCTACAGGTCGCCAGATTTCAACAGTTGGTCTCCGCAGCAGCTCCAGCACCTATCCAAGTTCTGCAATACCAGCTCCTAGTGTTCCTGTGAGATCTACTCTCATCAACCTCCTCTAATTGGCCAAAGATTACATGTCTGCTGCTCTAGCTCCATCAACAAGATCTTCTTATTCTACAGGCTGGTCTTCTTTCTCCTCTTTCTGTTCAAAAAAACAAATTCAGCCAATTCCATTCAATCAAAATTGGATCCTAGCCTTTATCGTCCATGCACAAGACATTTAACACATCTCAGCCTCCACAATCAAATCCTATATCTCCAGAATCCAGTTCTACTACCGTATCATGTCGGTATCTTCTTCCTATTGACCAGGTCTAACTAACCTCTAATTAAACTGGGCACATTTCTTTCCATATCTGAAGCACTGTATAAAAAAGCCAGGCTAGTTGATGAGTAGTTACAGATCTGATATACTGCCTACTCGTCCACTATCCTCGTTTAGTATCCACTCAAAAAGAAAGAAAAACAATCACTAATACCTCACAGTTATTGTTGCAAAATCCAAGAAAGAAATCCCTTTAATCTCAAAACTAGTCTTCTTCTGTCATCCCCTGGAACAAAAAGAGTAGGTTTTGAGCTCACTTTGTAATTTTGGAAACACATCAGTTACCCATTAGTCGCAGTGGAGTGAACCTGTAGCTTTCCTGTCATAATGTCATTAGATGCATTCTTCTCATTGTTTGGCATTATCCATATATATAAATAACATTATAGAAGGGACTGTAAACATATGGAAAATGTCCCTCTTGAATTTCTTTATGAAGTCTGGTAACCCATATTGGATTGCTGAATTGAAGATGACGTGTCTTTTTAAATACATTCCCAGGGACATTTTCAATCTCTTTTTGAAATTCAAGTCAACATTTCCTGTCCTGTCTACCATGGAAGATTATGTTTTTTTTTACAGCCGGGTGTGCAACTGTCTCCTTGGCAACAAGACTACAGGATATTAAGCAGATTACTCCACAATCTCTGTCATTATACATCACTGTTTTTTGGTTTTTGTAAGGGGACGTTTCAAGAGCATTTCAGAACCACACTAACGGCACATCAAGCCTGTCAGTTTAAAGCATATCAGGCGCTGGGAATCTGTCCCTTTACTATCCTTTATACAGAGAGGATCAGAAACCTTGTGCTCAAACCCTATGGGGACTTGGTTACTGACGACACCACTCTCATAAAGAGTAAAGAGTATGAGAAAGGCAAGGGAATCAGCTATTAGCATTATTCACATACAGTAAAACAGGGTTACTGTAGTTAGGGTTAGGGTTACACTTTGGGTTAGGTTTTTTTTTCAAGTTCACTTGAAAAAAGCTTGTTTTTGGTAAATAAAATATAGGCTTCTTCAACAACTGTCTAGAAAAGTTTCATTAATATAAACATGTCCGAAATATCATATTTTATTAATTGACATCACAAAACACAGGGTGCGATGTTGCTAGTCCTAATAAAAGGCTAGAAAGCTTTCCTTTCATCACATGCAATCACGGTGTGGAGGATTGCAAGTTGGGTATAAACTTCTATTTCTTCAGTAACAGTGGGCTATACTGTATATAATGCAAACAGCATCATCCCTTGTGTTTTACATACAGTACCCTTCCAGGCAAATGAACACTCGAGAGAGGCACATGCACTGGTAGAGATGTTACTTAAGCTTGGTATACAAAGAAAACCTCTAATGAGCTACATCCTGCTAGTTATTAAAGATCATTAAAAGAGGACCCTCAGGCACTCTTACACAACCTGTACACCAAGTAGCCTTCCTTAGTATAGCATGCATAGCCTCCCCTATTCTCATCCATGGAATTGAAAGAATAGAACACAGCAAACCCGACTGAGCATGTGCTGCAAATGAGCTCCCAATGACAGCATAGCCAATGAGAAGTGTTGAGTCAGTTGGGCCTCCCCATCCTGAGTTAACTATACTTTCTATATCAAGCCCAGCAGAGTATGGTATTCAATTTACACAGCGAAAGGAAATAACCATAACAACTTATTATAACAATATAGTTAAAGAAAACATTAAAATCACAGGTAGATGACAGCTAAAAATGCTCCAAAATTACAAAGTAGCCTGTCCTCAAATGAGAACAACGGCACTTAATAGATTAAGAAAAAATGCTTCAAGAAAGAGTATAATGAGTGTCCATTTACACATATTTATATATGAGGACTACAGAACTATCAGACAGTTGGATACACCGAACCTTGTGAAAAACAAAATGTTATTAGGACATCCAGAATAACAAGTGCCGACCCTCATATGAAACGCTGGCAGTCGCATACTCTGAAATGTGAATTGAAGCTTTCATATAAGTCATAAAACAGATGTCTTTCAGGCTGTTAAGCTAATAGGGAGACAAGGATTTCAAATCACCCATTAATCAGTGGATTATAGCCACAGCAGACTGTTTTGTAATGACTAATGAAAGAAGCTATTCTGATTCTGTGTGCCAGTGTGGTTGTCAGCAATGCTAAATACACTCTGGGAGGATTGTCTGCCAGCTGAGGGAGGCTCTGCAGTTCAGCATGATATCTGGCTACCATCTTGGTCCTCGTTCATGGGCTGGATATAAAAAAAGGAATCCTTCGTCAGAGTGAAAACCATTTAAGCGGATGTAGCAGGCAGTGTTCTGTGATACACTGGCGTTACGGATTCTGTCCTGTCTCTCTCGGTGAGATGAGATGTGGTTAAAAGCTCTAAAAACCAGGAATGCAGGAGTCCGGCTCTTTTGCATTGCGGTTAAGACGCTCGCTTGCGGTGCGTAGGGTCGCCGGTTCATAGATTACCGAGGTCAAAGGGTGAAGAGTGTTGTGTGATACACTGCCGTTACAGATTCTGTCCTGTCCCCTGTCGATGAGATGAGATGTGGTTAAAAGCTCTCAAACCAGGAATGTAGATGTGCTCTTTTGCATTGTGGTTAAAATGCTTGCTTGTGGTGGATGAGGTCGCCGGTCAGCGCCCAGCCTCTGCCCTGTTACATGGACGTCACTGTGATGTGAACTATACAGTCGTGCTGGGTGTGATGGAGATGACCGGCATAATGTAGAACCACAGAGGAGTAAAGACTTTCTCAGGAATGAATGTAGAACACCACAGAGGGGTAAAGACCTTCTCAGGAATGAATGTAGAACACCACAGAGGGGTAAAGACCTTCTCAGGAATGAATGTAGAACACCACAGAGGGGTAAAGACCTTCTCAGGAATGAATGTAGAACACCACAGAGGGGTAAAGACCTTCTCAGGAATGAATGTAGAACACCACAGAGGGGTAAAGACCTTCTCAGGAATGAATGTAGAACACCACAGAGGGGTAAAGACCTTCTCAGGAATGAATGTAGAACACCACAGAGGGGTAAAGACCTTCTCAGGAATGAATGTAGAACACCACAGAGGGGTAAAGACCTTCTCAGGAATGAATGTAGAACACCACAGAGGGGTAAAGACCTTCTCAGGAATGAATGTAGAACACCACAGAGGGGTAAAGACCTTCTCAGGAATGAATGTAGAACACCACAGAGGGGTAAAGACCTTCTCAGGAATGAATGTAGAACACCACAGAGGGGTAAAGACCTTCTCAGGAATGAATGTAGAACACCACAGAGGGGTAAATACCTTCTCAGGAATGAATGTAGAACACCACAGAGGGGTAAAGACCTTCTCAGGAATGAATGTAGAACACCACAGAGGGGTAAAGACCTTCTCAGGAATGAATGTAGAACACCACCGAGGGGTAAAGACCTTCTCAGGAATGAATGTAGAACACCACAGAGGGGTAAAGACCTTCTCAGGAATGAATGTAGAACACCACAGAGGGGTAAAGACCTTCTCAGGAATGAATGTAGAACACCACAGAGGGGTAAAGACCTTCTCAGGAATGAATGTAGAACACCACAGAGGGGTAAAGACCTTCTCAGGAGCACGGTAAGAAGTAGGATGGAAGCATTATTTCCTGTTAATCTGAATCTCCAACATAGAGGCGTGTCCAGCAACTTTTTTCACCAACATATCTCACAAAAGGAAAGTGCTTACAATAATAGATTTAATTGTTTTGGTGCTGTTTATTTTTTACCATTTAAAGTACAAGTGACATATGTGTCCCACAAATAAAATGATGCAAACTTTCTTATTTTTGCAATGAGGTGAGTTTAAAATGTACTGACATGTTGGATCTGGTCATCCAAATTGTCAATTTCGTTGATACTTGAGTTACTCTCAAATGTATTTTAAGATAAACCCGTTTGAACAAGCGCTCAATTCCTTACTAAGCTTCTTCTATAAATGCAACATTTAATATTTCCTTCATTAATTGAGAGGAATGAGCTGAATGACGCACACTTCACTGCAATGGACTCTTCTGAACAGATCCTGTTATGTCATGGAAGGAAAATCCATGAAATCCCTCCTCAAAACAAGTGGAGTAAAGTTCCACATGTCATGGTGAAAGCAAGAACGCTCTTCTGAAACTTTTCATCCGCCAATGAAAGGTCTACAGTAATTAGAAATGGATTGCTGGCATTTAAACAGAATATTTAAATCTAAATAAGAAAAAAAACTGTAATTATATTCAATTTTATAGGGCAGAATTTAGCTGCATTACAAGTTGCATCTTAATTTATAAGGGTAATGCTTTTTAGAATGGAAACCAGGTGGCATATTTATCAGCATCAGTCTACGTCAGCCGTATGTGTTAGTATTAGAGGGGCTACCACAGCGGGGTAATTCAAGATCAAAGACTATAAAGTTCTAATAACCTCATTAGATTCATGCCAGACCCTAACCAAACGCTATGCTGCAGTTATTTACTTTGCTCATAAAGGGGCTCCCAGATGGGTTTCACTGGAGTCAAATTTGGAAGACATATACTAAATCAGCACATTTTACAAAAGTACAGCAACCATATGCTTTCTTCAGTATTACTGACTGTTCTGTTGTCATGCAGAGAAGGTGTTAGGAGCGGTGAGGCGTTGAGTGAGAACAGAGTCATTAATGCAGCTCTGCACAATGGATTTGGAACACATGTTGTGCAGTTGTCCTAATACAGAAGCATTGGTTTATACCATTGTTTAATAACTGTACTGTAGGTCACAACAAGAACATGTTACCCCTGTGCTAACATGCAGGTTCCAGCGTTATTTATTGCGAGGCTAACTTGCAGGTCTCTCTCAGTTCAAACCCCAATATTCTAATCTTCTTCCAACATGTGTATTTCATGTTGGTGAAAGTGGTACACACGTGTGACCATTTTATGTTCTTGTTTACAGTGCTACCTTGGCACGGTAGTTTTGCAGTTTCATCATGCTTTTCCACGGTTATCCCATCATTGGTACTGGTTTTACCACACCACGATGTGCTTCACCAGGATATCATCGTGGATGATATAAAATGCCTTATTAACTGAAAACGGTGTTATTGTTATGCATTTTGGGAGTCCATAAAACAAGAAATGTGTTTGCAATGTTTAAAATGTGACAGCTTGTGGATGTTTCACTGTACTGTATATCTTGGTGGTCGATTCCCTTTTGTTCCAGCTCCTTCCCCTTCTCTGCTTGGCGGTGTCGTCCACAGTGAAAGATGACGTTTAAGACAGCCCCTGGACTGTTGTGATCTTCTCCTCGCAGCCTCCCCATACTCTGAGCACCTCCTACCATTCAGTCTGGGGCTCTGTCCTACAGAGCCTGTGAATTGTGCTGTGCTTTACATAGACAAACGCCTATGGGGCTAGGTTGAGAACCACCCCCAGAGTACAAAATGAATAAAACACATACAGTATGTGACTAAATGATTCGCCACGAGAAATAACAAAATATACCACATAATTACTTTCATGTCTACTTTGGTTGTATAATAATGCATGTGTAAGGTGACCAGATTTTTAAGTCCTTAAACTGGGACTCCATAACTTCCTATGTCCAAGCTACGTGGAAGATCTCTGGTTTTTATTTTCACTTTGGCAATGTTTGATCGAATATTTTACTTTCAAAAACTTTTTTTTATGAATAAATTATCTTAATGTCTTTGTAATGTCATTTCTACACAAGTATAGTTATTACTTTACACAGTAGCAATTCAATAATATCAAATTCTGAGATTCTATTTTATTGCTGTTTACTGATGCAAATCTAGTCCCTTTTTCTGCCTAAGAAACTGCATCTTCTCCTCTGGTTTCCACTTTGAAGTCTCTAATCTAAATCAAAATAATAGATAACGACGCATTTGACCATGGCTAATTTCTTTGCTGATCTTGGCTGGAGTTTGTTTTTTTGAGTCAACAGTATAGGCCGAGACACGGATCCAGGTGTAATAAGATGAAATTGTATTCTTTTTCTGATCAAATGAAATGTCGTCGCTTCTTTACTTACAAAGGAATACTGTTTAATCTTCTTTAATATAAGCATACGCATTAGCCTGTGTAAAATGCGCAGAGACGCTTTCACATTATCATTGATTGGTACTGAAAAACTGCACAGACAAGGCAGCAAATGACATCATACAAATAACACGTTTTTAGCAGGTTTCTTTCTGTTTAAAGTGATACCTGTCAGCTTAAAAAAATGTTAAAAAGGACATTTGGAAATAAAACTATCTGGAGAAACTTAAAGGGATCCCCAGTAATTCAAGCCTTGACATTTGCCTCTTTTGCTGCAGGACAAACATGTTTTTATCAATGTGTTGTTTTTCTTATATTAAACTAATAGCTGTGATAAAGTAAAATACTTATAAAATCCCTTATATAGCTATCACACGTATGCAACAGATAGCATTAATCTTAAATATGAGTAGGCCTACTCCATTGTCTCTTTTTTTTCTTAAACTTTGTAGGATAAAATATACTTCTTCATAATACATTTAACACAGAAATAAAAATAAGAGGTAGAGCCAGTCTTCTAGTGCAGGCGGAGCGGAGAGGTCAAGTGGGGGTGTAGGGACAGATGAGGGTCTGGAGGTAGCTGGGTGCAGTCTGGTCAAAGCATCTGTAGGCTAGTACAAGTCTTGAACTGGATGCGAGCGGTGATCGGGAGCCAGTGGAGCGAGCGGAGTAGTGGAGTAGCGTGGGCGAAGCGAGGCAGAGAGAACACCAGGCGGGCAGCAGAGTTCTGGATGAGCTGGAGCGGACGGGTGGCGGACGCAGGGAGGCCAGCCAGGAGGGAGTTGCAGTAGTCTAGGCGGGAGAGTACCAGGGCCTGGACCAGGAGCTGGGTACCATTGTTGGTGAGGAAGGGTCGGATTCTTCGGATGTTGCTCAGGAAGAATCGGCAAGTGCGTGCCAGAGTGGAGATGTGCTGGGAATAAGAGAGGCAGGGGTCCAGGGTGACTCCAAGGTTCTTAGCTGAGGAAAAGCGAGAGAGTGTGGTAGATTCCAGAGGAACAGAGATAGAGAGATCAGAGGAGGGGGAGGAGGAGGGAAAGAAAAGGAGGTCAGATTTAGAGAGGTTGAGTTTGAGGTGATGCGAGTGCATCCAGGAGGAAATAGCAGACAGACAGGTAGAGATACGGGAGGAGATGGTGGAGTCAGAGGTGGGGAAGGAGAGGAAAATCTGAGCATCATCAGCATAAAAATGGTATGAGAAACCATAGGATGCGATGAGGGGGCCCAGGGAGCGGGTGTAGAGAGAGAACAGGAGAGGACCCAAGACTGACCCTTGGGGGACTCCAGTTAAGAGAGGGTGAGGTGTGGAGGTTGCTCCACGCCAGGTTACCTGGTAAGTGCAGTTGGAGAGGTAGGAGGAGAACCAGGCCAGAGCAGTGCCAGAGATCCCCAGGTCAGCGAGAGATGATAGTAGAATAGAGTGATCAACAGTGTCAAAGGCAGCAGAAAGGTCGAGGAGAATTAGGACAGAGGAGAGAGAGGCAGCTCGGGCACACTTTAGTGAGTTGGTGACAGACAGGAGGGCGGTTTCAGTGGAGTGAGCAGAGCGGAAGCCAGATTGGAGAGGGTCAAGCAGAGAGTGGTTGGACAGGAAAGCAGAGAGCTGGCGGTGTACAGTCCGCTCGAGGGTTTTGGAGAGGAAGGGTAGGAGGGAGACAGGACGGTAGCTCTGGAGGGAGGTGGGGTCGAGGGTAGGTTTTTTGAGGAGGGGAGTGATGGAGGCTTTTTTGAAGGCAGAGGGAAAGATACCAGAAAGTAGAGAGGTGTTGAGGAGGGAGGAGATGAAGGGGAGTAGAGCAGGAGCAGCAGCTTGAAAGAGGTGAGTGGGGAGGGGGTCCAAGGCACACGTGGTGGGTTTGTGACCCTGGAGCAGGGAGGAGAGGTCAGAGTCTAAGAGGGGCAAGAAGGTGGAGAAGGAGGGCGAGTTAGTAGGGGATGTAGTGGGTGTAGGGGTTGGAGCAGGAGGGGGTGCGGGGGAGGGAGAGGTGTTAAAGAGTTTGCGGATATCTGAGATTTTAGAAGAGAAGAAGGAGGCAAAGTCATCAGGGGAGATAGAGGAGGGAGGAGGAGGGGGGGAGGGTTTAGGAGGGAGGAGAAGGTAGAGAATAGTTTACGTAATAGTCATCCTTGCGGCTAAGAGAGGTTCCAGTAAAAGTTTGCAAGGGAATTGAAGGCAAAAAAACCTGAATAAATATGTTGGTCGCATAGCTGCAAATGTAAAGTGTTGAGCGTGGGTGTTTATGATTGGTATGACTGAAGGCACAGTTAATACAATATCAAAACACAAGTACAGCACCATGTGTCAGCAGCAAAAAAGGTACTGGACAAATTAAGAAAAGCTTTTGTTGCCCATTTTGCCCGTCTCAGACCCCCTAAATATGAAATACTGTATATTGATACCTCTCCTCTTCAAATGATATAACACAATTTTAATTAAAAAGCTGTCTCCCAAGTGCAGTGGTACAGTACCTGTAAGTCTATTAATTTACAATGAATACCGAACGAGGGGGCGGGGGTCCAAGAGTGGCTTTAATAGGTTAGGGGTTTTGTGGTAAAATTGCGATTGAAGGTCATTGAAGGAGGCTGTGTGGTCCAGTGGTTAAAGAAAAGGGCTTGTAACCAGGAGGTCCCCGGTTCAAATCCCACCTCAGCCACTGACTCATTGTGTGACCCTGAGCAAGTCACTTAACCTCCTTGTGCTTCGTCTTTCGGGTGAGACGTAATTGTAAGTGACTCTGCAGCTGATGCATAGTTCACACACCCTAGACTCTGTAAGTCGCTTTGGATAAAGGCGTCTGCTAAATAAACAAATAATAATAATAATAATAAGGTCAGGATTAGGGTTATGTGTAGCTGCTCCTGGAAGCGTGATTGTTCCTCGAGCATTTGGTTCTGGAGAGATCGACAATGTGCTATGCAGCAGACACACATGCCTCTACTCCCAATAGTACTCAAAGAAATGAAAGAAGCTATTTACAAACCGCTAACTAAGATCATGCAACAGTCTCTTGAGACAGGGGTTGTACCGACAGACTGGAGAATTGCAAAATGTAATACCGATCCACAAAAAGGGTTACAAAACCGAACCAGCTAACTACAGACCAATAAGCCTGACTTCTATTATTATGAAACTACAATAAGATCCAAAATGGAAAATTACCTATATGGTAACAGTATCCTGGGAGACAGTCAGCATGGTTTTAGGAAAGGGAGATCATGTCTAACTAACCAGCTTAATTTTTTTGACGATGTAACATCGACAATGGATAATTGCAAAGCATATGACATGGTTTATTTAGATTTCCAGAAAGCTGATGACAAAGTCCTGCATAAAAAAATCCAGAAAGTACTGATTAAAGGAGAAACCTCAAAATGGAGCGAGGTAACCAGTGGACTACCACAGGGATCAGTATTAGGTCCTCTGCTATTCCTAATCCTGACTTAGAGTGGCAAACACAGTTGCAGCAACAAAGGTCACTCAAAATGATCTAGACAGCATTCAGAACTGGGCAGACACATGGCAAATGACATTTAATAGAGAAAAGTGTAAGGTACTGCACACAGGCAATAAAAATGTGCATTATAAATACCATATGGGAGATACTGAAATTGAAGAAAGAATCTATGAAAATGATCTATGAGTTTATGTTGACTCAGAAATGTCTTCATCTAGACAATGTGGGGAAGCTATAAAAAAGGCCAACAAAATTCTCAGATATATAGTGAAAAGTGTTTAATTTAAATCAAGGGAAGTAAGACCTCATCTAGAATATTGTGTTCAGTTCTAGTCACCTCGCTACAAAAAGGATATTGCTGCTCTAGAAAGAGTGCAAAGCGACCGGAATTATTCTGGGTTTAAAAGGCATGTCGTATGCACACAGGCTAAAAGAATTTAATCTATTCAGTCTTGAACAAGGAAGACTATGCGGCGATCTGATTCAAGCATTCAAAATTCTAAAAGGTAGTGACAATGTCGACCCAGGGGACTTTTTTTGACCTGAAAAAAGAAACAAGGACCAGGGGTCACAAATGATTAGATAAAGGGCCATTCAGAACAGAAAATAGGAGGCACTTTTTTACACAGAGAATTGTGGGAGTCTGGAACCAACTCCCCAGTAATGTTGTTGAAGCTGACACCCTAGGATCCTTCAAGAAGCTGCTTGATGAGATTCTGGGATCAATACGCTAAACAACCAAACAAGCAAGATGGGCCTAATCGCCTCCTCTCGTTTGTAACCTTTCTTATGTTCTCTGAAAGTCTAAATAAAACAGCATCACATTCATCAATCACCTACCTAACTACTTGCTCTTCAATCACAGTTCATTTAACGCATCAACATTAACTCTCTAAATTTATTTTTAATCTGAATTACACACAGCGGTGCTGATTACTTTATAGCTAAACGTCATGGCCCCAAGTGACTTGTTGTACAGTGACATCTAGTGGCAAGAATAAATGTGCGCTCCCTGGCGAAGGTGTCTGAATGTATTTAGCAGTGCAGATCATTGTGAAAGATCTCAAATCCCTCCAGAACAATTTGAATACCTTGCAGAACCGTCAAGTTGAATCAGGACCACCCTGACATTGTTATAGCAGGCATTTCCAAATCTTTGTATCTATAATATAATAAGGAGAATATGAGGCTACATGCATCCATACCTAAATCATAAGAACCCCTCCATACACAAGCACACATACAAATGAAGAAAAACACAAGAGAATGAAAAAGAATTCCATCCTATTTTATTACACATCAGTTGTATAGCGCAGTAGCTTTCATCTCACTGTATGAAATCCCCCATCAATGTGACCTGGACACCTCAGCACTCCAGTTCAAGAGCTCAATGTGAATCTGTAATAGTACTTCTTATTCATATTGTCTAAAAAACACACACACAGCTGTCCAGTAAGCAGTACAGCAATCACTGTACTGTACATTATGTTGCAAAGCCCAAAATATGGTTGGCATTTACAATAAGATATACCATTTTATTATGGTGGAGATGCATTGTGCATGTATGTGTGTGCTGACAGGGCTGCACTCTGAATGCAGAGCGTCAGTGCACTGAATTCTCAACTGAATGAACAATGGTATCTATACTCAAACATCTAGGTCTACTGAGGGCTAAGTAAAGTAATTACATACACACACACATATATATAGTAGGCTTCCAAGATACCAATTTATTATACATTCTAAAAACAGCAGAAAACTTTAACAAGGAATTAGCCCACAGTTCACTGTGCGATTGACAATAGGCTGACAACAAAGCTGTCTGTATGAAAATGGCTCTTGACGTCCTGTGAAATATCCTTGCTCAAGGTTGTAAGCAGACTGATGTGCGACAGCAGCAGCAAGGAGCTCAATTCAATTTTTTTTTTAAATGGTTACAGTTTACAAAGAAACCCATCCCGCCCTAGCCTGGATTTTCTATGGTGACTGACTGATCACTTCTCACTCGGTATAAAGCATGCTATCATGTTACACAGTAATGCATTGCTGCTGTTGCACATTGATGACACCACACAGGTGTGAAGGACAATGGAAACAAAGCAAAGACCATATCTGATGGTAAGCTCTTAACAGTCCTAATAAATGACAACACTGTCACTGCTGACTGGTAGTATTGCACATGTGCAGCCATGCTAGAAAATCCATATTGCAGTGAACAGATACAGTACAAGGTAGTTACTTGATAGTTGATAGGATGCTAATAGTCTACATGCACCCTTCTATTTTCCACGCCTTGTTAATGTTGTTTAAGTACCGTTATATACCCAAGTGCTCTCATCTTACAGACACCCCACACACACCAAGATCCTCTCCTATACTAAAAGCAGAATTATACTAAGTAGGATCAATCATACTTTACATTTTATTAATATATACAATATTTTAATTAAGCATAAACTGTACATTTTTCAAATTCTTTTGTTAGCTCTATTTTTTTCTCAACCATAAATCAAGGTTTCGAATTCGGCCCGAATACCTACTTTTTGAGCAGGGTTCGGATTGCTTAGGATTCGGTGAACCGAATCTGAATCCTACATCCGCCCAAACACACATCGATTTTAATACATCCCTCCAATGTGTGCAGTTTTTCTTCAAATAAAAGACACAAATCCGGTATTGAACGTAACTGTTGTATTTATTAATTTAATAAGATCACGTTTGAGAAACACTGTCGCGGCTCTCAACTCTCTAAATTACTGGTGGTGCATGCACCAAACACATCACGCAGCTGCTGAATGTAAACATACCCCACCCCCGTATGCAACAGCACATTCACATCACACTTTTCATGGAGTAAAGTTATGCAGTAAACCTGTAATATATAGTAACGGCAAACTGTTGTAGACTTTTGTGCTTTGTTGCTTTGTCTGTGAAACGTGTTCTAGAGATCATACTGAGATAGAAAATAAAAACTCGGTGCACAGAAATATATATTTTTTTGTAACTTTACAACTGTCAGATGTGCAAAATGTTGTTGAACAATATGCTTTAGTAAATTGCATTTTACGTTATTGTAATGTGCCAATACAAGATTAATCATTTGAAACTGCTGTGTTTTATTAAAATAATTTTAAAACTGTTTTGTAGCCTATTTGATAGGTGTTACACACACGGTGCTTTTAAATCAACGTGGGTTTTATTTCGCAGGGAAATTTAGGTCACTTATGGTAATTTTTTTCCTCATAGCTCTCAGATCAGTTGACACGTCATAAAAGAAAATAGTGGGTTATGGCAAAGATGCAGCTCTCCTTTCTTGTAACGGTAAAGTAAACCGTCCTGTATTTTGATATTTCTGTTGTGGTGGGAGGGTGACAGTGGTAAATTGTGTAAGTTTCAAACTGAAATCAGGGATATATTTCCATTCGGTAATAAAAATACTATTAACTAAAAGGCTCAAAACAATAGATTGTGCGTGTCCCTTGCTAGTAGCTGCCAGTCTGTTTTTCATTGAAGAGTTTCCTTCAGTTTTCTTGACAATTTTTGTAGGATTCCGTATTCGTACGAATCTTGAGAGGGATTCGGTATTCGTCCGAATTCCCAAAACTTGGATTGGGTGCATCCCTACTTATGATACACATGTAACCCACATGCCTCATATGTAACAAGCATCCCGTGTGTAGCACACCGCAATGCGTCCCCTATGGTACCTATACACAAGTAATGTTTCCACACTTACACTAATACCTTCTTAAAATAGGAACAATAACTAAATTCACACTGCAAAGAAGCATATTCTAGAAAGCCTAATGACTGTAAATGTGCGATCCATTTGCATGCTGGTATTCAGCACCAGAAGTGAATATATCCTTCACCAACAACAAAGATAACATCATGAATATTTCTGCTAAAATCGGTTTTAAAAAAGAATCTCTTTGTTAAACAATCCTGAGAACATCAACAGCACAGTATCTGTACTAGGAGTGCTACCTGTCCTGGTTTAATATAGAGCGCTCTTATTAGGACGAATTTAGGGGCAAAATTAATAAAATCAAGACCCAAGAAGCATTTTTGTGTAGTTCTGTTTTAAGGCAGCATCACTGGACCATATCATCTATTATACAGCTAATACTGTAACCAACATCAATCACAATTGCCAGTAAAACAACCCCAAACTGATAAACAGCTTTGTCGCAGTGGTTCGGGGTTTCCTGGGCAATCACAAGGCCGAAAACAATGTGGAGCTGGTTGAGACTCTGGTGAAGAACTACGGCACAATGGGCTGTAGGATGTCCCTCAAAGTCCATATCCTTGATGCTCATCTTGATAAATTCAAGGAGAACATGGGAGCGTACTCGGAGGAGCAAGGCGAGCGCTTCCACCAGGATATACTGGACTTTGAACGCCGCTACCAAGGACAGTATAACGAGAACATGATGGGAGACTACATTTGGGGGCTGATTCGTGAAAGTGATTTACAGTATAATCGTAAATCTCGAAAAACTACTCACTTCTAAATCTTTTGTAGTCATTTTTGTATTACTTTAGTATAAATACATGTTAATTTGGATTCATATGTTGTTTTTTTCTGACTTTATATGAACGAAAAGACACAAATTCGCCTGTTTTCTCATTGGAAATAGGTAAATTTCAAAATATCACTGTCCTGGTCACAAAAGCAAAGTTTGTGGGGAATAATAGCCATTTTCTATACTTTTGAGGCATAAGCAATTAGGAAATAACACTTACTACCCAGGAACAAAAATTGTGTTACATAGTGTAATTGTTGATCTATGATTAACAATAAAAAACGTAAATATTGAAGCAACAAATATAAAATAACTTCTCACCCATGTAAGATACAGAATGATTATTTGGGGACACCCCTACCCACCCTCTTATTTACACCTGCTGGTGAAACACTATTTCAGCCGTAATCTGTGACAAACCAGTTTCTATTCAGAGATCGCCCTCTAGTGTGCAGAAGATGCAGGACAGGTTAAACCGTATATCATATTGACTTCAGTTTTATCGAGCGATTCTTCTGCATTTGTACAGCTGGTTTTGGCTGCCACTGTGTACCACCTGACTGCCACAGAAGTGGTTTTGAGTTACTTCTCCAATGATTGACACCGCACACACCCAATCAGATATATACATACATACACTAGAGTTTGTGAAACTGCTTTCTATTTTTAAATTAATCCTACATGTAAAACTAAATTGGGGAGACCAGGTATTTCAGCAAGTAATCATTTCAAAAGAGGGGTCACGACCTACAAAGGATGATGCATGTACATTGAAAAGTCAGTTATTTTACAAGATCTGAGGAGACTTTCGTTCTAAAGACAGAAATACGCATGGATGAATTAAAATTATATATATATATATATATATATATATATATTTTAGCTCAAAGAGCATACTGTATATATAATGTTTCACACATAATTTAAGACCAAATGCAAAGAATCCAATTCAATTTTATGCCATCATAACATAGTGTGTGCTATATTTTTATGAAATAAAAAAGCAAAAATTGCATAGACAACACTGGTTACTAGAACACTTAAAACAGGAACCCTTTTTAAATCAAGGATGAGCATGAATTTTGATAAAAACTTCCTGATTGACACTTTATGGACTGCATCAGATAGACATCAACTGGTAATCTGTCATGCTGTCTAATTAAAAAAATAAAAATACCGCTCTCTAAAGATCAAACCTCACATGTAAGTGTGACGTACGCATGTACAAACCTCTGTAAGCCTCCACTTTATTATGCATGTTCAAAACTCTGGATCAATATGTGCAGCTCGTTGTAGGTCTTCTGGACATGCTCCTCATCAGTTATTGATTGGCATTATCGATAATCTCAGAAGAAATGCATCTATGAAACATCAGAAGCTGCAGATATGGATAACATTGTTAAGCATCTGTCTAACTAGATTTACTTGTAAACCTTTGTTTAATTCAGAACAAAATATCAAGTTTAACTAGGATCAGAAACAGATAAGTCAGTGCAGAGAAAATACTATTTGCTGCAATTAACCACGAAAAAAAACTGCAACTTTACAAAAAAAAAAAAAATTAAGAATAATGCAAATCATGCACACAGTCCATCATTGAGCTTTTTTTCATTTCTTATTTTAAGGCAGAAAGCAAGAGGCGTCACAAACTGAGCTAATGGCCACCCTCCTGGGTGATGTGGTTAGCTGTGCTTCACAAAGTCTGGTGTTTGGATCCCTGTGTGCAGAGTCAGGGACCCGGGTCTATCCACTGCCAGGGCGGGGTGGCAAGCCTCTGTGAATGTGTGCCGGTAGGAGAACAGCAGCTGCCCACTCTGTGTGTTGAAGAACAGCAGCCGCCCGTGCAGGTAATCCAGCAGAGTTCCGATCCGCAGCGGCAGCTCCGCCACCTGGATGTCAGCCTGGGTACTGCTGTGGAGGAACTCGAACCTGCGACTGAGATCAAGGGATGGAGGAGAAATTAAGCAGAAGAAGAAAAAGCAGAATAAGCAGAAGCAGCAGAAGCTGTCTGAATAAGCAGTACCTTGTTGGAGAGGAGTTGCAGCGAATGCACCAGGAGGTGCTGTTCTGCCCCAGGGGACTGTCTCTCGGTGTGGAGGGATACAGCACTCCGATCCTGTAGGCCTCACTTCCGCCCACTGCAGTTTCCCAATAGTGATACCCACGAGGGGGTAGCAGCTCCCCCAGGACCCCCAGAGAGCTGGGACAGAAACAACAGTGAAACAAAACACACTAGAGACTGTGTGCAGGGCTGTGAAATATGGGGATTAAAGTAACAGCCGCAAATTCAGAATGAATTCCGGCTGAATACCACAGGAACAACACCTGAATATCTACTGCACTTCCTCCGAGTTCTGAAGCACTTCATTTTGAATTCGGCCCTGTTAATTCATAGCGATTTTAAAACGTTTAAAGTTCCCCTTTCTCCTCCATCCGTTCCTTATGAATTCACTGTTTATTCTTCACTAATTCATACCCTCTTACTCGCCCAGCAGGGAAGTGCATAAAATATTCAGGGGTTATTCCTGTGGTATTCCGCTGGAATTCATTATGAATTTAAGTGTTACCAGTAATCTTAATTAATAGGGGCCCTGCAATAAACTGATAGCCATGCTGATCCTCTCTGTACATTAAGAACGCACTGTGATTACTTGGGTGTCCAAAGGGACAAACACAACAAAATTCCAACAGCCTAAGGGGCTGAATAAAATGGTCTAAAATCCAGATTATAATACACACATTTGTTTTATTTTTGATACCGCAAACAGAAATGCAGCAGTACAACTAATGGTTTAATAGCTAAAGTCATATGGAAACTTACTCATTGAGTTTGGCCCTGTGTTTGAAGGTCTGCTCCTGGTAGTGAATGGCAGTGCCGTCCTCTGAGAGCACGAGGGCTGAGTTGGCGGTTTCTTTTAACAGGTGAAACCTGGTACCTGTTGATTAAGTGAAGAGTGGCAGGGGTTGGGTGGCTTTCATTCAAGGTGACAAGTCTGCAAGGTGTTTATATTGTTCTGGAGGGCTACAGGATTCTTTTAATGCGTTCAGGGGTGATAATCACATTTGAATCTGTTCCTGGCCCTCTGTCAGATCAGCAGTCTTGTCCATTTTGACTGAAACTGACTCTCAAAAAGAGAGGTATATTACATAATACTGTACTTTATAAAACAGCAGGCAGAGATGCTGCTCTCTGATTGGTCAATCACACGTTCCACCCATTGTTATATTTCACATCACCACCACGGCTGGAGCCTCATCACAAAATATTGATAATGAAATATTAATCTGTTAAGAGTAAGCGGAAACAAAAAGGAGACGGGAAATTGAAGAACACAGGGACTCCAGGCACCCCTCCCGTCACAATAAAGAATGCACTACACCTGAAGAGCTTCAATACAAACAGACGAGTCAGGAAGAAGATATGCAACAAGACCATTCAATGAATCAAATGTGAATCAGAACGCCCACACTCAAACACATCATTCAGCAAGACCTGTCATTGATGATGTTCATATTCTCACCAAAGCGGGGCTTGAAACACGGTAAATAATGTCCAGAATGGGTCACAAAAATAAGGCATTCATCACAAGCTACTGGCAAGCAAGCAATGAAGAAAGAAATACATGGTCCCATATGCTTACTGGCAGCAAACCAACCAAATTCAAACAGTCCTTCGTCCACACTGGAAATGACCCGGAGCAAACAAAGCAGAGACAAACTCTTCCCTCTACACAAGCATCTGCACTGTCCTCTCTCAATAACACAGAGGCTAACTCCTCCCTCTACACACACATCTGCACCGTCCTCTCTCAATAACACAGAGGCTAACTCCTCCCTCTACACACACATCTGCACCGTCCTCTCTCAATAACACAGAGGCTAACTCCTCCCTCTACACACACATCTGCACTGTCCTCTCTCAATAACACAGAGGCTAACTCCTCCCTCTTCACACACATCTGCACTGTCCTCTCTCAATAACACAGAGGCTAACTCCTCCCTCTACACATGCATCTGCACCGTCCTCTCAATAACATGCACATGGGAGCAATAGCTAGTATTACTATTTGTACAAGAATACATGTAGTCTCTCTGTCACAACATCATGATGTATCCTTACCTTTCGTAGAGATTAGCGCTGCCTCGCTTTGCTCACTCGCTCCAGCAAAGTTTACAGCTTTGATATAGAAAAGGTAATTCTCGCTTGGCTGTAAAAGCACCTTCTGTTCACAGTTTCTTATTCCAGATACAGACCTATAAAAGATACAATAAAAACACAATCATGCCTTTTAATGAAAAATAAACTAAACCTAAACTAGGTACATGGTTGTTTTGTAAAGAATATTTCTTACTGCCATTTGAGAAGCACTTTATTACTTAAATAAATTTGCTTGTGTAATATTTAATGTATTTATGCTATATGCTAATGTTTAATAATCTTTTTGGTGACTACATGCACAGTAGTCACAAAAAGTAAAAATTTGTAAATTGTGTGTGCTTGTTGTGGCTAGGACCCCCTTGTAAACAAAGCTAGGACCCCCTTGTAAACAATATGATACATCTAAAGTGTTTAAAACAATTCAGTCTGCAGTCAGCAGTTTTGCAACATCATATAGTAAGCGTAGTAACTATACAGTAGGCATACTATTATCTATGATGCTCAGATAAGCAATCAATATCGAACATTTCATGTAGGCCTTGAGTGTTTAAAGATATTTACATCAAATGGTTTTAACCTGGTGGCTGTATGAATTCTGTTTAGTCTCAAATGGTTTTAACCTGGTGGCTGTATGAATTCTGTTGAGTCTCAAATGGTTTTAACCTGGTGCCTGTATGAATTCTGTTGAGTCTCAAATGGTTTTAACCTGGTGCCTGTATGAATTCTGTTTAGTCTCAAATGGTTTTAACCTGGTGGCTGTATGAATTCTGTTTAGTCTCAAATGGTTTTAACCTGGTGGCTGTATGACTTCAGTTTAGTCTCAAATGGTTTTAACCTGGTGGCTGTATGACTTCAGTTTAGTCTCATCAAATGGTTTTAACCTGGTGCCTGTATGAACCCCTAGAGGGCAGTGTTGAGACACACTAGCAGGGGGACAGTGTGTGTGAGGTGGCTGGCCCTGCCCTTGCCAGTGCTGTAGATGGTCTGTGGATATATTTTAGTGCGTTGAACAATTCATGAGAAACTGAAGGCAAAAAAGTAATGTTAAAAAAATAAAAAAATACATTTTGCACTGATAATGATTTATTTACTAAAACTGCATTGTTAGTATAGTCTGGAAATACTAAAATAAACGTAATAAAAAGTCAATGAAAACATTTCCACTAGAATTTATTTTATTTTGTCAAAATGTTTGACTTTGAATTTATTAAGTTGAAGTAGAATTTGATATTAATAAGTGCTACACCTTGCTGTTGTGCTAGATTATTGACAAGAATGTTACATTGAAAGAAATGGTCGTAGTGGAGCGTTGCTTTGCAGAGCGATGGCCTTTCAGGGCCTGACCCACCTGAGCCCTTCTCCCTCACAAGCGTATTGCTTGCAGTACTCCAGAGTGAAGCACTCCACGGCGTCCAGGTTTGCTGAACTCCATCGGATGGTGGCTGTGTCCCAGCACACCGTGCATTCCTCTGACTTGATTACAGGGCCTGAGGGAGCTGCAAAACAAAACAGGAGAGAGGGGGAATCCCACGGACTCTGCACTCGCGCTAACAACAGGAGTTCATCCAAGAAAAGTGTGGGGCCGCAGGTCAAATGGGAGTAACAATTTAATCTTCAAAATGTGTCAGTCCACTGCAGAGAGATTTCTATGACACCACCATTTCATCTTCCAGTTTATTCATTTTAAGTTTTACAATTTGGGACACATATGTTATGTGTCCCAAACATAAGTTAGTCCAGTGAATCAGAAAGGAAGGCTTGAATAAAGAAGACATAGAGGATACTGTGTGAATATTCATCTGAAGCGCGTGAGTGGGTTATATATCTGCCTGCCAGCAATTACCAGAGTACAACACCAACGCAGATTCACAAAGATGGAGGAGATGCGATAATATTGCTGCGATTTTGCATGTCTGATTCCAATGGATATCTATGTAAACTATTCTAAGGACAACTGAGTAACCTGTTTCTGATAGGACAGCTCCAGGGGCCATGATAGCAGTAGAAAGAAAACAAGATTGTGAAATTGCGCAAGTCATTTGTTTTTCCAGTCTGATAATATGAAATGTTAAGGGAAAGTGAAAATTGAGAGGACACACAGATGGACTTAGATTTAAATGATGGTGGTATTTGTATCCACATACATCACTGAAATAGACTGCAATTATATATATATATGACACACACAGTACAAAATAAACCAATTAGAATCATATACACTCCCAGGAAGCTGTATGCTTTCAAGCATGTAGCGGCAACTTTCAAACATCTCTAGATGCACTTTAGGGCACACTTCTGGCTATACGAAGTGGCGGTCCATGAGTCTTTGGAATTCAGACGTGGGGTGCTGCGTGCTGCCAAGTTCCAACTCGTTTCAAGCAGTGGTTATCATTGAGTGTGAAATACCATCCCCCACAAACATGATGCATCTCTTACCTGTTCTAAAAGAGGTCTTCTCACTGGGTAAACTGCAGCCTGTGTAGTTCACAGCCATGACCCACACCAAATAGCACTTATCAGGCTCCAAGTCCTCCAGTGTGCAATAGCTCTCCTTCACTGTCACTCTGTATTCTTCAGACATGGCTACAGGGTTAAACAGACACACGTTAACAAGGTAACAGCAGGAATCGCAGGCATGTTACACACTGCTAAAGGGTTCATGTTGCTGTTTCCCTTCTACTTTTTTCAAGCGGTGAAAAAAAAAAGCCAGCATGAGTGTGGCTCCTTGCTGGACTCCTGTGTACCACAAACTGCGGAAATAGGAGCAATGTAATATGTGTCGAGATTCCTACAGTTATATATTTTACTGGAAGAAATATATTTACACTATTCTTTCAGAAATGGAGATTTTCACGGCAGCTACATATTACGCGGGAATGGGTTAATTCCACAGAAATCGTGAAATCCGTGAAAAAAAATGAAGCCTTAGAAATAATGAGGTCCCTGGTGGGAGTGAGTACACAGAGATAGAGCCTCTTCTTAACAGAGTCTAGAGGGAGTGAATGAATGAGCCAGCAGCAGCTATGGTCTGTACCTCCCTGTGGTTCCTCCATACAGTAGACCTGGAAGCAGTCAATAACATCGCCCTCGTTCACCTTCCAGTAGACCATCACAGACGAACTGGTGGCAGAGCTTGCTTCCTGTGGCTGTAGCTTTGGGGTCTGAGGAACTGAACAAAACTGCATTTAATACGCACGCCACGGTAAACAGGACAGGAGAAGTCAATCTGTGAGCCATGACATAACCTTGTAGAGGTTTGCAAGGACTATGGAGTGTCTTGTCTTACAGCTCCTGTATCATTTGTGTACCACTTTTTAGTATGGTCAAAAACAGCCTGGATTGTGAACCAATAACTAGCCCCAGCTTCTATTGTGCCGAGAATCATTTGGTTCCTCAGAAAACTCTATAGATAAACTGCAGCACCCTGCTGGCACGTTTGCTGTTGATCACATGGCACAAGATATGATTAAGGTACCAGGAAGCAACAAGGCCGTCTTTAAATTATAGGCATGGATTTTAAAACCTTTAATAACACCATAATAAATGCATGTGTGCATGTTAGTTATAAAAGTATATATAATTCTCTCCAGTCATTAGCTGCTTTGTGTAAAAGACTGAGGGCTTTCTTACCAGCAATGCTTTTCAGTAGCTTCTGTCCATTTCCCGAGGTGCTTTTAGCATAATCTTCAAACACAGGGAAGGCACTGGGGGCCAGTTCTAGAGCCACGGTTGTCTCTAGGGCATTGTTGAGTCTATCAACACAAAGCTAGCTGTATTCATTTAATGACAACACAGTGTAATAAACACAGACTAGTAATGAACACCCAGCAATACTAAGTACAGACACCAAATTAAAACCATCAGGGAACAACAAGGTTAAGAGCCGAGTCAATATCAGTAGTTAAACCTTCAGCAGTTAAGGTTGTTATAATATTATAAATGGTATCCAGAACTTTTGGTTTTTTTTAGTTATTGTCAATGGTTTTTACCCTGGTTTTCTCCCCAATTTGGAATGACCAATTATTGTTTTTATCCCGGTTCACCGCTACAACCCCCTGGCGACTCGGGAAACAGAGGCTGAAACATGCGTCCTCCGAAATACGCGTCCTCCAAAACGTGTTACTGCCAATCCGTCATTTTTTGCACTGCAGATCCACAGCGAAGCCACCAGACTTATAGTGCCAGAGGACAACACAGATCTGAATGACCCACAGGCACCCTATCAGCCACAGGGGTCGCTGGTGCACGGCGAACCGTGGATTCCCCTGCCGACCTAATTCCTCCCTACCCGGGCGGCACTCAGCCAATTGTGCGCCGCCCCCTTGGAACCCCCAGTCAAGATCGGCAATGACATAGCCTGGATTCGAACCTGCGACCTCCAGGCTATAGGGCGCATCCTGCAACCACACAGAGCACCTTTACTGGATGGGTGTCCAGTACTAATTTGAAAATGATATGGTTTAGAAACATCTTAGAACATGCTTTTCCACAGACTACAGTGCACTATTGTACATATACACAATCATACTTTCAACAGATAAACATGGCAACATTCAAAACAAGACAAAGCAGCATTTCTTTTTTATAATTTGAAGTCATTCACAGTGATGAAAGGCTAGCAGTAAGCCTGTTGTACTGCATGCTATATGAAAGGCTAGCAGTAAGCCTGTTGTATTGCATGCCATATGAAAGGCTAGCAGTAAGCCTGTTGTATTGCATGCTATGCAAAGCAGTGCAACTTGCCGCCATTTAAGTTTTCAATTGAATGGACATTGCAGAATCAGCCTAATTTAATGACCCACTAATTATAATGAAAGGAGTTTGCATTATGCAAGACTA
This sequence comes from Acipenser ruthenus, assembly GCF_902713425.1. Taxonomy (NCBI): domain Eukaryota; kingdom Metazoa; phylum Chordata; class Actinopteri; order Acipenseriformes; family Acipenseridae; genus Acipenser; species Acipenser ruthenus. The sequence continues at coordinate 9,492,567 of NC_081189.1, read as the reverse complement.
CTTTGTTGTTTCTTACAGGACTGGATAGTGATATAATCAGAGGCAAGTACTTCTGAGCAAAAACCTTAGCTTTATTAAATTAACTTTAATCTGTTTATAACTATAATGCCCATCACAGCCTTGTACAAGTTGAGTATGTTAAAAGCAAACTGTAGTAAAGCACAGCTAGTATGGTCATGCATGCTGAATGAAACATGACAAACTACAGTACAGGACGGTAAATGCATTGTAAAGACACGGGTAAAGCATGGCAAAAGTACTGTGCAAATTCACCATGGTAAACGAAAAGGAAAACATGCAACGTGTTATCAGAAACTTGCCTTAATGTTTCCATATTTCACAACAAATCTACAGCTGAGTGCAAATGTATTAGAACACCCCATTGTTGTGCATATGAAAATCAAACCACTGGAACTGAACATACTGGAAAATGGTCATAATAGACAAATTAGTGCTTGTCTAGTTTAATTGAGGACTTTAATAGGCCACATGTGCAGTTCATTTAAAATAGAAGGTTTACTTTAACCAATATGCTGCACACAAAACCAGACACAAACTTGTAAGCGTCATGCAGATGTAAATACACATGAAACAAGAATCCAACAAATCTGTCCTGGGCAGCCACCACAGTTAGTATCTCACTGGCACAGTAAGCAAACTTCTTTAAGTTACCTCCTGCTAATGTCGTTGGAGGACTGAGGACAAGAAAGAGGGGAGAATGGTTTTGTTTAGTTTGTAAAGTGAAATGCATATGGAATCTACAGAAAGATACTGTAAGTCTACTCTATTGTAGGACTGAAGAATGCATTGCAGCGTGAGAATGTTACCAAGCATGACAATAAAACAAGCGTTTCTTACCACACTCATCTCCTATGCGTCAAATCAGAAGCTGCCTTGTTTCCCTTTTTTTTTGTTTACTGATAATTAGTACAGTTGCTTACTAACATGTTAACAAATGGGCTTCACTGTCAGGTAAGGTGTAGACACCCTACACACACATACAGACACACGCTTGATGAAGTCTATCATAAAAACAAAAAGTTAAAGCCTTAAAAAAGCAATGTTTGTTTGCTCACATGCTAGTGAGCTAGCAGTTGCTAACAGTTATGTTTTCACTGAGTTTCTCTCTCTGTTCTCAAAGATGGTCAGACTGCATTATTCTTTCTACCTCAGCAACGAGCAGACTGCATTACTCCTACTATCTCAATGCACAGACTGCACTACTCCTACTATCTCAGCAATGCACAGACTGCATTACTCCTACTTTTTCACAAATGAACAGACTGCACTACTCCTACTCCACTGGAGTGTATGTCTCATTGCTCACTCACAGATATGAAGATCAGATCCTCGGGCTCCTCCACCTCCTTCACACTCTCCTCCAGGATCTCCTTGGCAGACTCTGTGCTCTCCTGGAAGGTGACGAGCTGGTCGTATAGCTGCTCCAGTTTGTTCTTCTTCTCCTCCTCCAGGTTCTGAGACATCTGGCTGTACTGTTCCACCACCGTCTTCATCATCTCCTCGTTCTGATCGTCCAGCAGCTGCTCTGTTCTGCTGCAGTTCTCCTAGGCGTTATTCAAACACAGCGGCATGGCTTTACCCTGGCATACACATGGAATCGAGCACTGGCTCAAATGCTTTCTTCTTCAATTACATTTCAGAGTGACTCTGGTATCACGAGGAGGAAACCGACTGATCCAACCTTTCAGTGAATTTGAAACCCTGTTTCGGGAATCTCATTGCGAAAAATAAGAAAGTTAGCATTTGTATTTGTGGGACACACGTCCCTTGTACCTTAACGGGTTAAATATAGAGCCAAGTTATTACATTTAAGGCTATGTATTTCTAGCTCATTTGAAAGCTAATAATCATTTAACAGTTTTAGACAGCTGTTAAAGAAGGCAACAACAACGTACATTTTAAATAACACCCTCAGCATCTTCCACATCGTGAATTACCTTTCGTTTCTGTACCGTCTGGTCATTTCATTTTGTGTCGTGTTACTGCTTAATTAAATTAAACCATAAAATAAGCAAGGGCACTGGGTGTTACTAATTCTAAAATAACGTTCTATCATGAGTGAACAAATACAGCTTATTCTTCTTACTGAAGATTCCTAGAGGTCATTTCAGGATCTTATCTTTTGCATCAGTGAATTCAACACAATGAGCATTCCTGTGTCAGCATCTCCTTCTCTTTTGTACAGCATTGCAGCAAGTTCTAGTCTAATCTTTTCTGATGATTTAACTCTGTAAATTCACATTTTGCTAAATGCCAAATGCAGGAGATTATTTTAAGTGCAAGATTGAACTATTTAAAGCTCAAAGGATTAGACAATTCTTAGATTAGATGATTTTTTTTATTGCAAAATATGCACACAGCTGGCATGGCTTGGCACGATTTCTTGTTTCCCTGATCGTAGAATTGAAGTACTTGTTTAAAGAATTTCTGATTTCAGGCTGGAACACTTCAGGAATAACTCTTACCTCCACTGTATTAAAGGCCAGTTCCAACTCGGACACCAGATCCTCAATCTTTTCGGCTCTTCCTTGCAATTCAGATATGTACTCAATTAGTTTATTCTGTAAGAAAAACAAACAGGAAACATGAAGCACACATGGAGACATGCTTGTAATGCAATGCAACATTAGTATAGGCAAAACCCCTGTTTCAAAAGGTCATTGATTGCTCCAACTGGAGTACGTGACACAGGGGTGCAAATCGTTTTGAAAACTGGTGCTAATCTGTTTTGAAAGTTTAGCACCAGAGAACCGACTGTTGCTAAATTATCAGACCCCCACCCCGCTCTTCAATGAGTTCTTATTGATAAACGATATTAGACACAATCGTGTGCTGTATATTTATATGTATAATCGCTTAAGACCACAATTGCAATATTAACAAACCTGAGTAGCCCAAATGTTCGACATATTAACAAAACAATAGCTCATGAATTCAGCTACACTCGATAGTTAGAAAGAAATCTGTGCACATTGTTGATTAATTTTATGGATTATTATTATTACTATTATTATTTATTTCTTAGCAGATGCCCTTATCCAGGGCGACTTACAATTGTTACAAGATATCACATTATTTTTTTTATTTATTTATTTTTTTTTACATACAATTACCCATTTATACAGTTGGGTTTTTACTGGAGCAATCTAGGTAAAGTACCTTGCTCAAAGGTACAGCAGCAGTGTCCCCCACCTGGGACTGAACCCACGACCCTCCGGTCAAGAGTCCAGAGCCCTAACCACTACTCCACACTGCTGCAGGGGAGCAGCGAGACAGAGACTCGGAGACAAGGAAGGCTGCAGTTTAAGCGCTAAAGCACACCTTTAATACACTAAATAAAACAAAAATACAAACAAAAAGGCACACAGGCCAAAATGAAGGTTTAACAAAACACCAACAGAATATTAGGCTGGGCATTTGCCTTCACTGAACAAACATCTAGTATTTTAACACAGATTCACCCACCAAGCTCCTCTCTCCAAACCTCTTTCAAGCTGCTGCTCCTGCTCTACTCCCCTTCATTGCCTCCCTTAACACCTCTCTCCTCTCTGACCTTCAAACAAGCCTCTATCATCCCCCTACTCAAAAAAACTACCCTCGACCCCACTTCCCTCCATAACTACCATCCTGTCTCCCGCTTACCCTTCCTCTCTGAAACCCTCGAGCGGGCAGTACAACGCCAGCTCTCTGTTTTCCTGTCTAACCACTCTCTGCTCGCCCCTCTCCAATCTGGTTTCTGCTCTGCTCACTCCACTGAAACTGCTCTCCTGTCTGTCACTAACTCGCTAAACTCTGCCTATGCTGCCTCTCTCTCCTCCGTCCTAATTCTCCTTGCTCTCTCTGCTGCCTTTGACACTGTTGATCGCTCTATTCGCTCTGAGGGCCATTTTTTGTTTGCTGTCAAAATCCCTTTAAAACTGAGCAGCTTCTCGAAGTATAATGATATTCTTTGCTATAATTATAAATCGGTACTGTATTACCTCCTAAAAAGATACAAAACACAACAAAAGCACATGGGTTGAAAGGACGGAAAGTATCAAACACAAGCTGAGGTAAGACTGATAAACTATGGGGTCCCTGGCAGTGATGGCAGTGACTGCAGTGGCAGCTGTTTAAAAGATACCACAGTGCCTGACTCAGAAGCACCAGGCAAACAGAATAGCTGACGCTATGAAAGCCTCTAAACATGTGCTACATGATACTTCGCATGTTCCTGCCCTGGTTGAGAACAAAAAATAACCCTTTGCGGGCTCGTAATTGGATGATGAAAATGAACATGGCATAAACTTGCGTCTGGATAATAATTTGTCCTTTTCCTCCGTACCAACAACTTCAGGGAAAACACATAGGTGAAGCCTATGCCTTTAAGACCAGACTGTGTTAGAGATATTTATAAAACTTACGACTGGAGCACCATCAACTTTTTTGGTCAACCCACCCCAGAATCCCAGAGGAAGGGGGAGGAGTCTGGGGGAATGGGGAGGAGTCTGGAGGAATGGGGAGGAGTCTGGAGGAATGGCTCCAGCTGCCCCGCACCTCATGTCTCACGTCTATGGTTATTTATTCCTCTCCATTACAATGTGCAACCTGCTTTAAACCCCAAGCTCAGTATCCTTCTTCCTTTAAAAGCCAGTAAACACAGTGAACCCTTTCCTGTTATGTAAAGGTAAAAATATCACACCTGCACTTCAAAAGTTAAGCACTGGCCATTTAGGTTTGCAGAGCATACCTTTTAAGAATATTAGGCCTATTTAGCCTTTACTGGACTATCTGGGAACAAAAGAACCACATGCCTGCACCAAGGTGCTCTGTGAGATATGAGGTCCTGTCAGTGCAGCAGTGGCACAGCCAGGGGATTTACTAAAGAGGTGTGTAATATGATTCCCAGAGTCTGTCAACAACACTTTCAAGTGTTATACCACATAGAGAAAAGCAGTGCATGACATTTTTGCTCACTGCCTGCAACACTCTTCAATAGCCCCTTCGGTTACGATTTTTTAATTTAACTTTTAGAAATTTTAAAAGTTTGCGTGAACTCTATGGAGTTCGAGAAGTTGTCCTGCCAAAACTTTGAAAAAAACATTATACAAATAGATTATTTCCGGTTCAATAAAAACCTGATTCTTGCCAATAAATACCTGCCGAATTTAATGTTCAAGTCACAGGCATTTCTTTTATAAAACCGATAAAAGCGGAACCTCCACTTGTTTTTATTTTGAACTCCATTTCCTAACATCCCCTGCTGAGAAAGAATGCGTGAGAAGGCTTCCCGCATCAGTTCGGACCTGGTTTGTTGTTGTTGCATACACTCCTTACAATTTCTGTAACGTCCAGGGGATTGTTTCATGAAGGTCCTGCGACTGTGACGTTGTTGCAATGTGGTTGTGATGAGGTTGTGATGTGGTTGTGATGAGGTTGCAAGTGCCATCGCTTATGATCACTGTTTTGCGATCTGTGCTCAATAAAATCAGTAACTCGATAATCCACTTTAAAGCACAGTGACGGATTAGGAAATTACACAATTATTATTATTATTATTATTATTATTATTATTATTATTATTATTATTATTTCTTAGCAGACGCCCTTATCCAGGGCGACTTACAAGATATCACATTATTTTTACATACAGTTACATTATTTTTTACATACAATTACCCATTTATACAGTTGGGTTTTTACTGGAGCAATCTAGGTAAAGTACCTTGCTCAAGGGTACAGCAGCAGTGTCCCCCACTAGGGATTGAACCCACGACCCTCCGGTCAGGAGTCCGGATCCCTAACCACTACTCCACACTGCTGCCCCAATGGCAGGGGTGCAAAGGGAAACATTTTTTTTCAAAGAAGAAATTGATACAATTATAGAAATGGTTGCCCAACACAGATCTGTTCTATTTGGCAAGTTTTCTGGAAGTTTAACTAATGAAGACCAGAAAGTGGCACATAATCACTGATGCAGTAAATGCTTTAAGGGTGGAGCAGAAAACAGTACCCGAAATAATAAAATGGATAGATCTAGTAAGTAGAAAGAGATTAAAAGAATAGATGAAAAAGACCTGAAATGAGGAGGAAAACATTGTCTAAATATAATTGGTTAAGTAGCTGTTGCTGGTATTGAGAGCAAAAAAAAAAAAACAGATAGAAGCTGTTCCTGCTGCCTTTAACCCAACATAAATAAACACATCTTTTGTTAGCCATCTAAGTAAGAAATAATGAAAATATATAGTTATAAGTTACACAACTTGTTAATAAAATGCATTATTAACATTATTATTATTATTATTATTATTATTATTATTATTATTATTAATAATAATAATAATAATAATAATAATAATAATAATAATAATAATAATAATATCATCATCTTGCCCACTGTCTCCCAATATCTCCACTGGCAAAGCGATCAGCAAATATCACAATTTGCCCAAATGGATTGGACTAGTAGTTTTAGTAGTATAAGCGCCATTGTATGTTCTAATATTTGAGCGGAGCTTACGATTGTGAATTGTCGCAAATCACTTTTCTGAAACAGGCTCCAGAACGATCCTCAATGTCTGCAGCTAGCTTGGAAAAATGTGTGCATTTCCTACAATCAAAGCAGATTTAATTCTGACTGATTTCTTCATTTGGCCCGGCTTTAGTTTCAGGCGAGTAAATGCCTGCTACTAGTGTCACAGGCTGCGAATATTTATGTTTTATTGATGTTAGTACTGTTAATATTTCATTACTGTTTAGGTTGTTTTATGTATACCGATTTTTACCAGGTTCTATTGTGGAACATGGGCAGAGGGTTGTTTTAACCAATTTTTACATGTTTCATGGTCCTGAAAATAAGTGCCGATAAGCACCTGCTGATTTATTTATTTATTTATTCATTTTTTAAATGCAGAAAACCGGTCTCCCGAATTATAATGGCTCAATCCTAAAATGCTCGGTGATGCCAAACGCTTGCCATAGCTGTAGATAGGAAACTTAACATGGTCCAATTATACATGCAGTGACTGAAGGGGTATTGTGACTCTAGTGGTTAAGAATCCCTGTGGTCTGGTACACTGTGTTAGTTAAGTGTTAAGCAACATTATACATATCTTTACTTTACCATCATACTTTTATTTTGTATCCCTCCTGTAGTCTCCTAGTTAATCATAAGACTAGACAGGAGTTTCTGAGCCAGAACTGTGTGATATCTCAAAAACAGAAGGTTGGGACAAAACGGAACAAAATTGAAAATGTTCTATAAAATTAAGAATGCTGCTGTAGAGATATCAACATTGCTTTAACATCAATGAATAAAGAAATCTGCTGCTGGAAATGTTGTTTAGCACTTACCTTTGTAGCCACAACTGCTTTATCCAATGTTGACACATCATGGTCCTGGTGCTCTCCAAACAGCTTATCAATAGCTGAAATTGGACATTTGCAGACCAGACAGAATGTGTCTAACAGAGGCTTTTTTGGTTCCTTCAGAGCCATCTCAGCATCTGGGATGATGGAAGTTCCACCTAAGGCCTCGATTATCTCAAAGTCTTCCCCAGTCACTTCTTCAGCTGGTACATCCTCAGCTGCTTCGTCAACAAAGTCAAATTCATTCTCATGATGCTCCCCGGTGCCCTCACTAATATATTCTCTCTCCCCGAGCAGCTCCATCTCTGACGTTGTGTAATCATCTTGTATGTCTTGTTGAGTGACCATTTCATAATCTAAGTCCTCTGCGGTTTCCTCGTCACGCTCAATGCACTGCTCGAAGTACATTTCTGACTGTGATGGTACATTTTCCAAACCGAGATGCAAACCCTCCTCGTATGATTCTGTATCATGTTGCTGAACATCTGGTTTAGCAATGTGCTCCACAGGAGGGTGTTGGTCATCCTGCTTTTCGGGTACAGTTTCTTCCACTGTTTCTTGGATCACTTTGGTCTGGGTTTCTTCTGAACTTCTTAACTCCTGCTCTTGACGTTTTACCACAATATCTGATCTTGCTGTGGATAAATCTGCACTATGCCATTCCTGCAGGTTCTGCAGTTCTTCAGGTTTTTCCACATCTGTATCATGGGTTTTATCTGCAGTTTCATCCACGTTGCAAGTGTCTCTGTGTTCCATGCTAATCTTCTGTTCAGTTATGACTACCACATGATCTACTGCAGCTTCCTTCTTCTGATGGTCGTCTTCAATCAAGGAAGCTTCTGCTTCTAGTTGCTCTGGTTTGATTAGTTGTGGTTCATCCTCTGGAATTTTGACTGCTTTGTCTTGCGTGTCCTGAACGGATACGTGATCTGTTTCAGAGGTTGTTTCTGCAGTGTACAACTTGTTTTTACTTCCTTCCTCCAAATGAATTGGCTCAGAAACTGAGATTTCTTCTTCAGGTTTCAGTTCTGGGACAGCTGTATAAATGTCTTCTGCAGACTCAGCTGAGACCTCATATTTTATTAGAGGTTCGTCTTCAATTTCTAAAGCCTGTGCTTCCATTTCACCTGCTGATGCTTTATTTGGTTCAGAAGGCGCTTCCACTTCACTTTGGTCAAGCTCGTGAACCTCTACAGGAGCATTCAAGGCCGTTCCAGACAGCACATCAAATGGATGTTTGCCAAATTCAGGACTGCTAAGAGTATCCCGAGTAACAACCATGCTTCCTTCCTTCTCCTTTTCTGCTGGCTTTTCTTTTACATCTTGTTGAGTTTGGGGTTCTTCTTCAGCCACCTCCAGACTCTTCTCATCTAGTGTTTCAGCTTCTCCTGCTGAGACTGCGTCATCTTTACTAACCACAGCTTCGAAGACTAAATCCTCAGACTCCTCATAAACATCAATAAGCTGTTTTGCTTCCTCATAAGGAGACAAATCAGAGGTCTTGCTACATGCTTCAGGGCTTGCATCTTCATTAATGATGTCAGGTTCCTTTTTTTTTTGCGTGAAACCACCAGTGAGCTCAAAAGTATTCTGATGCCATATATTTTGTGCTTTCTCCTCTTGAGGTGTAGGTTCCCCTTCGACTAAGGGAACATCGTCTTTCAAATTATATTTTTCAAAATATATGCCTGTGTTATCATCCGAGTCAGACAGCCTGCTAGGGAAAGACGCGTCAGAATTAAGACTCTCTTCATCCGAGGGTTCGTCATCTTTCTCTTTCCTTCCAGTTGCCTGGTCATACAGATCTGTATAGAGAAATGCCATTGCTGGTGGTTCCTCCAGAAGAGAAAGATCAATGTTTTTGGTGGTTACAGGATAGTAACATTTAGTAAGGGTTTCCTCTTCATGGCTAAATAAACTGGCACCACTTTCTTTGAGATGTGCATCTTTTTTGTCATTTGTTTCATCTTCTATGTAATGCTTGGTTGGGGTACAGGCCTCTGCTTCAGTTTGTTCAGTACCATAAAATACTTCATCCAGATGTTCTCCTGCAATTTCAATGTCATCCACAAAGACAAATACATCACGGTCTTCAGAAAATGAAACACACTTAGATTTTTCCTCCACGTTTTCTTCATCTTCATTGACAAGGGTATCCTCCTTTTCTGTTTTTTCTACAATAGGTTTTTCTCCAGGGACTTGCTCATCCATTAAAGTGAATTTTTCAAAATAATCCATGTCGCTATTTCCATTTATCGAAAGTGGAGCAAGCGCTGAAGGCTGTGTTAATTCAGTAGAAGTAGTGCTATTCTGTTCTAAATTTTGAGTCCCTGTTTGTTCTACATTGTCGGTTTCTTTTTGTTCTGAAATGATTGTGTCTTTTAGTTCTCTTTTTTCTTCGCTCTTTTCTTCAGATATGTCATTGCTCTCTGTTTCCATCTCTTCTTCAATGACTGGTATTTCATCAGCCTCTACTGCCTCTTGTAAGACTTTTGGTTTAATTAGTGGATTGTCTTCCAAGTAAGCCAAGTTATCCTGCATGTGACTGCTTTCCTCTTCATCAATGGACAACATTTCCGGAGGAGCAATAATGTTCAGTATTTCATAGCCTTCAGAGACAATGTTAAAGAGTTCTTTCTGACTATCAGGCTCTGCTTTGTGTTCCGTGGTCTGCTTGTCTGCCTCTGGTTCTTGTGAAGAGGTAGCTGCAATAACATTAGGAAGTGTATTCTTGCTTGGATTAGGCAAGGAATATTCTGCTCCCATGAAAGCAGTACCAGTAGACCTAAGTAATGGTACAGACTCTGTTACCACTGGATTCTGGCTCATGTCTGGTAAGAAGCATGGATTCTGCCGAGATGGCTCAGTGGGATCAGCTGCAGAGCTTGCGACAGGGGCTGGGTTTGACAAGGCACTGTCTGGTTTTGGATTATCAGAGACTGAGGACCTCAAGGGCGACGAGGGGTTCATATCTGCAACTCTGGTTTGGTCTTCTTTGGATTCTAATTCTTCTTTTACAGGATCTTTAGAGTATTTTTGGAGGGAAAATGTTGAAATTTTGTGTTCTGGTGGAGGAGTGTTAAATTTCAGTAATGCTCCTTGTACCAATCCACGAGGTTTATCTTCTCTTTTAGGAGGGTCTATTTTTTCTACTGGCTTAGCCGCTACAGGAGCATGAGGCAACAGCTCCTGTGTTTCTGTTTCTTTTTCCTGAAAAGGAAGTGGATGAGGATTGCCTTTGACCACTGGCTTAGCCGACACTGCTGTGTGCTCCGATGGTTCATTGTTGTCTGCTCCTGAAGGATTTGGATGCGGGTTGCCTTTGAACCCTGGCTTAGCAGTCACTGGCATGTGTGGAAGCATCTCCTCTCTTTCTCTTAAACTACTGGGATAGGGGTTCCCTTTGCTTGCTGCTTTAGCTGACACAGGAGTATGTTGTACAGGTTCCTCTGCAACAACATCTGTTTCTCTCAGGGGGTTTAGATGTGGGTTACCTTGGCTTATTGGTATAGATGTCACAGGGGCGTGTGGTCGAGGCTCCCCAGCATGTATTTCAGACTGTCTGTGGAGTGGATTTCCTTGGCCCCCTGATCTAGCCGACACAGGTGAGAGCTCCTCCGGGTATATTTTTGTGCGTTTCAAAGGACTTGGATGAGGGTTTCCGTTATTTGCTGGTCTAGATGTTACGGGAGCATCTGGCGACGGTTCATTTGTACCTGCTTTTTGCAGACTTACTTCCATGATGGGGACAGCGGCTTTCCTGGGAAACTGTTTGGAGTTATCCCTGGTTTTCCCATTGGTTTCACTCATCCTGCTCCCTAGGCTCGATCTTTTTCTCCTTCGAACTATTTTATCTTGATCCATGATGAACACAATTTTTCCTGGTGTGTATCCCGCAGGAGAACCTTCCAAACTGAACACATCAGAGGTACTGCTAGCTTCTGAAGCCCATGGGGTGGAACACCTGCTTGAGGAGGTCTCCCACACTATTCCACTGTCTTCACTCTGGACTGTCACCATGGAAAAGGTAGGGTCCACCATGAGGCACTGCAGCTTGGGTTTGATAGATTGGTCCTGGACAAGATCCTTCAAACTGCAAGAAAATAGCATTGAACAGTTAAGAATGATATCAAATACAGAACTGACACAGAATTAACTACTGTTTTGTTATCATGATTTTACACATACCAAGGGAAAATAAAAGTTATTAAATGTTTTTTTAGAGAGCAATAGCTTCAAATGTCCTTTTTTCCTCTCTCCCCTCTGGTCTTTTTGTGATGTTTGTGATGATGTACATAAAATCACTTAGAGGACGGTTTCTTATTTAACTCTGTTTATTGTTTTCAGCAATTTTTACAAAAGCAGAAAGTATGAAAACAAATCTCAAGCAAATGATAACAAACAAAATACCAAATTAAGTGTAAGTGTACAAAAACAGAGAAGGCAGTAAAGTGATACGTTCTGCACACTTGCAAAGTGTAACTAACATTTTATTGCAAAACGTAACTTATGAAACATGGTCTTTTCTTCAGTACCAATCCCATCTCCTGTTGCTGCACGACACAGAAGGCCAGGGTTCGTGTTTTTGTTCAATTATAGATTAAAAGTGCTTAAGTGCACACAGAAAACAAGAATAAAACATTCCTCTTGCACAGATAAGAAACATTTTCATCACTGCTTTTTTTCATCTTGGCTTGCTTTCCAGCACATACAGTTTGCGGAGAGAAGTATTTTAAAGGGCATAGGCGTAATTTACAGGGGGACATGTCCCCCTCACTTTTTCAATGATGGGGAAATGTCCCCCTCACATTGCAGGAGCACTAAAACTTTTATTTCACGATAATGCATTGGTATAATCACTAGTCATTATAGAAGTACTTGAAAATAGTTACTGGCATGCAACATTCACAATTTTTTTTAAATCTGCAAAATATACATAATTGTATAATTACTCAATTCCGTTACTAGGCTGTGTGGTCCAGTGGTTAAAGAAAAGTGCTTGTAACCAGGAGGTCCCCGGTTCAAATCCCAGCTCAGCCACTAACTCATTGTGTGACCCTGAGCAAGTCACTTAACCTCCTTGTGCTCCGTCTTTCAGGTGAGACGTAATTGTAAGTGACTCTGCAGCTGATGCATAGTTCACACACCCTAGACTCTGTAAGTCGCCTTAGATAAAGGCGTCTGCCACATAAACTAAATAAAGTAATAATATACAGTATGTGTGTAGTCCACATGCGCAAACCTTTTTTGCTGTAAATATGTCCATAGTGAGATATCCACACAATGGATTTTTCACCTTTTATCTTGTATATCTGAAGACAAAACAACAATAAAACCACACTGCTCAATCCTGGGTATATTATTTACATTAAGTACATTGCATTCAGGAATGCCACAGTGAGATGTTCATTTGGGGTCATACACAAACCCCATTCCACTGCAGTGCCGAATGAATTATCAATGAAGACTGACAGTTTGAGTAAATTACTGTGTGTAAGAATACAAATACATTACAAATGTAACGATCAGAATAAAACACCCCAGCTGGTTTGGAATAAAGCCAGTGAAGAAAATGCCTTATATTTTACATTGAGTTACACAAACTCTCAGTCCTCAGAAAAGCTTTCACTGTTCTGAAATTACATTTTACCATATATAGGCTACAGCCTACAAACATGTTTTTATCACTTAAAAGAATAAACACATATTGACACACTACCTGTCACACTGCATTTAGGAACCTGACAGCTTCCGGTACAAGACTGAACACACGATTTCTTAAAATGTCTTCATGAAAAAGACACCAGTGGCATCAAAGACAGGAAATATTTCTGCTGAAGATCACTCTGTCCAGTACAAGAAAGGGACATTTCACGTTGTCTGTTGTTATTTTTACATTTATGTTTTTATTTTCTTTGTTAATTCACTGACGGTGAAAACAGAATGTCTTTAAAAGGTTGATATAAAAAAAAAAACTAAAATATGCTACGGTTTAGCATTTACTGTGTTTTTAAATATAATGACTCTAGAGAACATGATCGATTTTGAATGTGACAACGCTATTTTATTCTGCTTTAATAAATATTATGTTTAAATCGTGAAATATTTTATATTTCCCCTTTCCAAACACAATTCATGCAAATAATACTGTGGTACTTTTAATGAAAATGTCTCTTTGCATTAGATTTTCGGCATACCGTGAAATGAATTATTTCCCAATAATTTCCAGCACTGAATAAACATTAATCTAGTCAAATCATATTCTTATAATATATAACCAGACTGGACCCTCATAATAAGTCAACATGTATGGTAAGCATATTAAGGGAAGCTCAAACTGAGATTTGAAAAGCTTCTTCAGTTTTTATTATCAAAGGCTTTGGTTGGATTAACTAATATTGCCTAATTATTCTTTCTGAACCGTCTTTGAATGGTACTGTGTATGAAAGATAAGAGACTGAAAGCATACAGATCTCACACAAGGCTTATTCGCCCTACTCTCGACAATGTGGCACTGCCATTGAAAGTGGCTTCCACTTTGTCAGAAATGCACTCCGCACAGAAGTGCTGTACACAGAGAGGGGTCTTTTCAATACCGGGCTTGCTCTTTCAGACACATGGCTTCAATTCCGGTACTTTAAAAGCAGAAACACAGAACTCAATTCAAACATTCATAGTGAGGTGAACAACAGACAACAAGAGGGTCTGCTTAATGGACCTCGACAGCAGCCTGTGTAAATATCATCACTGTTTAGAAATGCAAACAGGATTCTTTGGGAATGCTAATCTAGAAGATGCTGGAGGTGTTTCTCTCTTTAAAAACGTGTAAAAAGGGGTTTAATGGTTTAAATGACAGGTGCACCACATTCTGCTGATTTCCCAGTGGAAAGCACCACTGGGGGGACCCTGTTCCCCTCGTCACATACATGATATCAGACAATTAGCTGGGAGGCTATACGTATAGTCTAGTGGAAGTAAAATATTGTACCCGTCTATTTAATCAGGTGAAAAGCACACTCAGTATAGCCACTGTATACTGTGTGGTCCAGTGGTTAAAGAAGGCTGTGTGGTCCAATGGTTAAAGGAAATTGGCTTGTAACCAGGAGGTCCCCGGTTCAAATCCCACCTCAGCCACTGACTCATTGTGTGACCCTGAGCAAGTCACTTAACCTCCTTGTGCTCCGTCTTTCGGGTGAGACGTAGTTGTAAGTGACTCTGCAGCTGATGCATTGTTCACACACCCTAGTCTCTGTAAGTTGCCTTGGATAAAGGCGTCTGCTAAATAAACAAATAATAATAATATACAAGTTTAACGCTATTCCACATTTAGTCATCATGTGTTTTTTTCTACTTTAGATTGGAGCTAGAGATTTGTACAACAATCTTAAATCGATTTTAAAATTGCCATGAAACAGCCCATGGTCTTATTTGTGTGAAGGGTTATGATCCCTCTCTGGGGATGCCTTGTGAAGGGGATACAGTGGGGATGTCGGGATCACACTTCACAGATTTCATGAATCTTGTTATTGACATTTACAATATCACATTCTGGGATGTGGGGGGGGGGGGGGGGGGGTGTCTGTCTGTATCTATCTGTTGAACCGCTCATTATCAAACTGTCATGAAACTTGGTGGTGATTATTCTGTGCTATTCTGTACATACAGTCCTACTGATACATGTCTGAAAGTTATTTTAAAAAATAAACCTTATTAAAGTTTGACAACAAATATTGAAGGAATTTTTACTAGTCCAGTGTGAAACAATACACATGACCATAACATGGCAGCCACATTCAGGGGGTAAGGTTTACAAGGAAGTATTCAAGCAGCCCTCTATATGGAATGCCAAGTAAGTACAAAGTTAAAGGGTGTCGGTGTGAATCCAGAAATAAAACTGGTTCGCTGTAAGAAGCATCAATAGAAATATTGTACCGAGTACAGAACATTCTTCGCTGCTTTACAATGTGCATACTTTTAACATTGTATTCCTCTCTGTAAACCGTTATATTTGCTCTTGATTCAAAAAAGCACCGAGAGTTATATTAACCCTTTCATTAATTAAATATTGAAAACAGCTGGAGGAGAAAAGTAGTTTTGGGCACATCATAAATATTTTTTCACTGACAACTTTTTCCCCCCCTAATGATATGGGAGAAAAACGGCATCCTCATATGAGGCGATCATCCGGGTCTTCCACTTGTCCCCATAACGAACTCGCCATGCATGAAAAGGTAAAAGAACCTGGAATTGTGAAAGTGTTAGAAACGAATAATACCCAAGTTTCTTACTATGTGCTCAAATAAAGTGATGTCTTCTGAGTATAACAAGGTTTGATCCATTTGTAAAACGAAGAACGCAAGTTGTTGGCAACTTTGCTGTCACTTTAGATCAATGTCAATGTCAATACTCAACATAGAAATACTCCTGAATGACAAAACGTTATCAACACGTGATAAAGATTGGGAATAAGAATATTTAAGATACACCGTTACGTTATAGTATTCAAAACAAAAGTAGTAGAACCTTAACAAAAATGAAAAGCAAAAGAAAAACAGCTACCTGTTGCCGAGCTCCTCCGCTTCTTCATTTTCAATCGCTCCTACTTCACTCGACGCATCATCGATCGTGAAAGCAATCTCGGGCTCGATTCTATCTTCAGGTAAACAACAAGCCTCCATTGTCACCGGTTTGAATGATGAATTTGTAATGTATGCCCCTTAATCCTCCAGACAGAGACTCCAAGTCCGTGTCATTCCTATGGTGCAGATCGCCTGACTCGGCGGAGACTTTAAATAGAAAGCATGCTAAGGCAGTTCAGTTTTCTTCTGCTTGAGTTTTGGAAGAGGGGGGAGGGGCTCCCAGTGGCCACTGGGTCTTAATGCCCTTTGGGTTTGTTATTTATTTTCTCAGTTTACAGTAGTGTGCAAATGTGTTGCAATGTGACTGAGGTTAAAAAGTTACCCATTTGTTTATCACCCTTTCATAAGTAAATTACAGAGATATGGTGTCAAGCAAGATACTATAATACTTCTCACAAACTCATTTGGAATAATAAAAACATCGTAAATAAGATAAAATCTATTTTCCTTGATACTTGGTTTAATTCAGGTATTAAATACAGCTGACATTTTGGATGTTGAGGGGAACTTCCTTGCAGATAACAGCCTAACAGAAAATACCAAAGCCACATTATATCAAAGGGAATATGAAATGATTAAGAAAGCTATTCCAAACAGTTTGCTTAGTCATATAAAAAAAATGAAATATGCTACAATGCTAACTGTAACATAAATCAAGGAGATTTAACCTAAAATAGATGGAGTAACATTGCAATCTGTTAAATGCAGTAACATTCGTTTGTAAGAACATACCGTACTTCAACTAAAAAATAACAACACGAACAAATAATATTGCAAAGTGGCAGAACATCGTGGCTGTACCAGAGATGCATGTATGAGAGCGTGGACATCCCCTTTTAAATTCGCAGTCTAAATAAAGCCAAGAAATTCACTTCAGTATTCTACATAGGATCTACCCAACCAACATAAAGAGAATCCAGCCCGTTCTAAATGTTTCCCGGTGCGGTTTTTGTAATGGTTCTAAGGAATCTATTGCACATCTCTTTTAATGTGATATAACCTGTCGATTCCGGAAAGATCTTTCAAGCTATCAGTCCGACAAGCACTCCACTCAACTAACAATTCATGTGCGTGATGTGACCTTCCACTTCACTTTTTCCCCAAAATCATTTGGATTTCATTATATTTTTATATATATATATATATATATATATATATATATATATATATATATATATATATATATACAGGTTAAGCATCATATTATTATTATTATTTATGTCTAAGCAGACGCCCTTATCCAGGGCGACTTACAATTGTTACAAGATATCACATTATACAGATATCACATTATTTTTACATACAATTACCCATTTATACAGTTGGGTTTTTACTGGAGCAATCTAGGTAAAGCACCTTGCTCAAGGGTACAACAGCAGTGTCCCCCACTGGGGATTGAACCCACAACCCTCTGGTAAAGAGTCCAGAGCCCTAACCACTACTCCACACTGCTGCCCATATCCATAAATGTAAACAAAGGAAAACAATAATATTGAATCTTTTACTAAAGAAGTGAAATATTACATGGTAGCTTTATGTACCTGTACAAACATGAACATTTGTAAAATCGTTGAATTGTATAACTGTTATTTTGAATAATACCCTGGTAATGTTTATCAATAATTTTAGATAAATAAATAATAAAAAGTAGTGTGCAAATGTATTAGAACACCTCAAGATTTGTTTCCGTTATATACCATACCTACCTGCATGAAAACCTCAGGGTGTGGGAATTTCAGTTTTCAGTCAGAAATCTACGATATAGAAAACAAGTGTGAAAAATGGTAGACCACTTTGTGCTTAATTAGGCAACTCAAACAACTTCTAAAAAGTCTCACACGTTTTACCATTTGTGGTTGTGTGTTCATGTTCTCTTTCTCTTGCCTATTTTGACATTATTCCAAGATTTTCAGTGACAGTGGTTTGATTTCATATGCACAGCAAAACTACAGAACAATGGGGTAATACATTTGCACACTACTGTAGTATCTTTCTTTCAGACCTGGCATAAATGGCTTGTATGTCCCAGGTTACCAATAATTTTAAAACAAATAACAGAAATACTATATATATATATATATATATATATATATATATATATATATATATATATAGTTTTAGTATTTGATCATGACCCATCTGTAAAAGCAGTGTAAGTCACCATTCTCTAACCTAAATATGAATTGCAAATGACATTGTTTAAACGTTATTGATTTTATATATATATATAAAATACAGCAGGCATATTTTACTGTTTTTTTATTGAATTTTTTTTTGTAATTCAACAAAGCTGCAACTTTATTTCCTGTGTGAGAGTTAGCTGCCTCACACAAAGTTCCAATCAGTACAAATAGAACTATGTGGGGTTCTATAACCTCTAACACAGGAAGTAAACTTCAATCAAACATTTAGTGTTGTAGCAGCAGTGTGCTTCAGTGGAGTAAAAGTTAAAATGCAGCCATATTACCTTACACTTGTCTCAAAGCAACAATATAATAGTAACTTCTGTAGTTAATAAACGTCATCACCTGCTTAGCCTAAGAACAGCTGCACAAACCAACTGGCGAAATCAGCTTATCTAAATGACACATTTTGACAGTAAAGTATTCAACAAGAAAATGCTTCAACAATGATTTCACCGCACATGTACCTCTGTGAAACCGGAAACCATATAACTTCATCTGATAGCTAATGACAAAGTGGGGTTATAGTTTCACCAGGACACCTTGGTAAAATGACAGCCTTATTATATTTTATTTCTCATATTATACATTCAATTTCTTCTAACAGGATGAATCACTTGCACTGCAAGCTTAAAGAGATGTCTGAAGAAAATGACGGGAAACCTGCTGTATCTTTTATAGCACACAACAGCTATCAGAAACATGAATACGTGCACTGCATTCCTGCAGGTCTACTGCAGCATCAGAGAATCCACCCATCTACCACTTGTTTTTAAGGGTAAGCCCAGGATACGCATGGACAGTTGATGCAATTCAGGGAGATTCACCTAGTGCTATAAAATATTCAGGGGAAGAAAAAAGAAATAGCTTATCACTCTTAATTTAGTTGATGAAAATGTAGACAAACCTGGTCCAATGTGTTACAGACCTGTCTTTGGTCTATTAGATACCAAAGACCTGAAATACATGTCTTACCGTTTTAGAATTGAGAAAACCATGCAAAAAAGAGAACAAATGTGAAGTGTTTAATTTTATTTAATGTACTTAAAGTTTAATCCAAGTTAGTCAACAACATACAAAAAAATATATACATAAAAAGAATTGACAAAATAAAACTTAAACAAATGACAGCCAAACAGTAAGACCTAGATTATCAGGTATGAGAGGCACAGTCTGTGCTACAGCAGATTCACACCCGAGTTCAGATTTGCTCCCCCAACATGTCATCCTTTGAGAAACCTATGTTGTTCAAAATCAAGTGAGATATACATTTTCTACAATATTATAATTTATAAAGACCCGTTTTAAGTTACGTCATTTTTCAACATCCATTACACATAGCTTCGCTTCATAGCAGCTCTTTTCGTCGGACCATTACCAGCAGTACCATGTTGACTTTGGGAATTGAATTTGCTTCCTCCCACCATAGCCACAGAAAATGATTTCACTAGCTGAACATATGCATAGCCGAGCTTTGGCCCAAAATGTTTATTTGCACCCCAATTCAGGAAGGACCAAAGAACAACTTAAAAAAAAAAAAAAAAAAAAAAACAGAAAAACAGACATGGATATACTGCATGGCAAAACAAGAAGATATTAACCACCCAGAAAAGTGCATGTTAAAACAAATAAAAATAGAGTCTGTAAGGACTGATGCTGTATTGTTATGCAGTTTAGAAAAAAAAGAAAATCTATTAAAAGCAATTCCCATTCTCTCTTCAGTGAAGGTATGTGAAATTCCATCATCCTTCATGCTTGTCATGAACAGCCACTCACTCTAATGCTAGTTGTTTTGTTTTTTTAAACTACCTTGCTGTTGCGGCTACAGCAAGGTGTTAAAGAAGTTCCAGTGATGGAGTCGAACAATAAAAAGACAACAATCCTAGGAGTCTAGAAGAGAGGTTTAGTTTCCAGACAAGCCTCATTAACCAAACCCTTCAGTGATACTACCTAAACCAGTTCCCTTTTTAAAATCTTGTTCTTTATTTCAGAGTTGTAAACAGAGTCAAAGCGAGTACATATAAACACACCAAATTTCCAGGTGACTTTTTTGAAAATGGGGTAGGTAGGGTAAGGTAGTTAAGCACAGATATCTTCAGGTCCTCCAAATACATAGGTTCCTCCCTCGTTACTGGCATGAACAAGAGTTCTCCTTTTTCAAGTGACATCACAGCCAGACATCAGGTCGTTATCTTTTCTGTATTGTAGCTCTCACTGGTAAGATGACATTCAGATCTTTTCGTACTTGCAATTGTTGCCAGGACTATATATATAAAAAAATATAATTATTAATACATTTAGCTGGGTAGGACATTCCAAATATACAGTTCATTCAGATAACAGTTCAATAACCTTCCACACATGCATGTATTACTCAATTACTATACATATGAAAACATTTTGCAATAACAGGGCCTTTGGTTAGGTACAACGTGTTTTTGTCTCGGAAAATAAAACTTGAGAGAGAGAGAGACTGCAGTGATTCAATTCAATGGTTGCATTGTTTTTAGAGCTCAGTAACAATAACGGAAAATAAGTATTTTATAAAACTATTGACTTGAAAGCCGAGGGGATAGGCTTTCACTGTTTAACTGCACAAAGCTAGTAGTAAACAATTTACTTTAGCATGTTAACTGACTGCATGAATTTTCCCTGATTATCTGGTTGTCATGATTATCATGTTTTAAATATTTTAGACATGTTTAAATAAGACACTTTTGACCTGCTGCTTCTCCTTCTGACACCGAATCATACCTCCATAAACTCTGTTTTGATGGCATCAAACTTCATTTTTTCATGTACCGCTCTTGCTGTGTTTGATCCGTCAAAGGGTTCTGAAACACAAGGTGACAATTCACATTGGCAGTCTGTCCACATTTTCTGAAGTTATTTTGTTGTATCCCAGATGTGGCAAAGATCCTGCGTTTCTTTCACTGCAGAACCAGTCTAGTAATGATAAGCTTGATAAAGCCCCGTAACGTTTTATAGAACTGTAGATGCATTACACACCTGCCTGCATGATCCTGAATTTGATACTTAACAGTGATAACATTAAAAGTACATCTTTTGTTGTCTACTAAACTAAGAAGTTTGATAAGATTTATCGAAATTACAGGGTATTACATTTTGTTTCTAAAATAATGGATATAATTACTAGAAATAATCAATCTTTTCAGCGTTAGGACAGCAATCTGACTTCTTACACATTTCAATTACAATGAATAAGAGGTTATACCAGGATCATTTCGAGTTCTGTACTAACTAACAATATTTTAGTACATCCAGACATACAGTATGCTTCAGAAAAGTTACGCTACTGAATAAGTGCGTGACCTCTACCTTCAACACAGATAAACTTGTTCTTCCATTCATTGCTTCCAGGTTTGGGAAGAGCTTTGGCTTCACGAACTGAAATCATACATTTGTCCCAACTGGTGGAGAAAACAAGAGAGCACTTTAAAAGCATGCTCAGTGCTTTAAAGTAGATTAGGCCATTTATCAAGAAAGATGCATTTGAAATGATGAACCTTTGTCACCAGTTTCCCAGTTATGTGCTACACACTAAGCGTGTTGCTGCAACAGGTAATATTGACAGGAGGTTGGCAAGTAAAACAGTATTTCAAATACAGCTATGAGAGTCGGATCATATTTTTAGGGAGTGCAAAATTCCTCCTCTGCTAACTCTGATGCAATCGTGAATGAGTCAAAACCTGAGCTTTTAAATGTTATGCATATTATTTTAGATTGAAAATCAGTCATTCAAGGATGTGGGGGGGGGGGGGGGGGGGGGGGGGCTACAAAGTTAATAAAAACATTAAAAGATTAAAAACTTGCATCCAAAAACATCTCAAATACAATCTAATTTGATATTACTCAAAATATAAGGAGCATCCAGTTTCTAAGCGTATTTAATTACATTTTTGTGTTTGTTTTTTGTAGCTTGGCAAACTCTTAAAAGAAAAAAATATATACATACTATATATTGCAAACCCAATCAGTAAAGTGGATGGATCTTATCACATGTGGTTTGAATACACAATTAGGGCCTCTGCACATAAACAAGCTATGTATCGAGTCTGTGCAAGTTCTGCCAAAGGCCGAACGTCAACATTTCACCTGCTGCCATCAGTCCCAGCTGCTATGTGTAACTAGAGTCTGGAATGGTAAATGAGACTCCCTGCTTGCATGTTACACCTGCAAAAGCAGCTTTCATTTCCAGATACAACTAAGCCTCCCCTCTGGATATAGCAGCCCAACTAAAGTTCATCTCCAAGACAAACAAGGATTAAAATGGTGGATAAACTTCCTAGAGATAATTTCATATTTTCAGTAGAAAGACTAGCTTATCAAACATTACAATTAAACATGCAAACCGTTTACAAAAAATGCACTACAGTAAGGAGAGGAATGTTCAGTACATATTAAAGTACATGACCCCAAATCCTTGAGTGGTATTACTAAGTTAAGGTTGAAAGTAGTATAGTTAGATTGTCTTTTATGGTTTTACGGTTGTATTGATTTCTAATTCCAACAGTGCTCCAGCCTTATATATGTATTATTTTTTAAAACTCCATACACTTGTGTTTACCTTTTTACTGATCTTTCCTAAGTATCAGTGTTAATGAGAAAGAAAGTAACCAAACAATTCAATCAATCATATTAAGAGGTGGGATTTTGCCAGAAGATTTTTTAAGATATGTGTTATGTAATAAAAATCTTAAATGCTTTTTAAAAATTCAGGAGTGATTTGTCCAGAGCCTGAAAATGATGACAGGGTTGACTGCAGAAAGTAGGCATGTGCTCAAGCTGGTGTGCTTCCTGCTGGAAAGCCTCCTCTACTCCAGTCCCGGTGGACAGACAATGAATTCACGTTTACATTCATCTTCCTTGTAAGCAACAAGCCAGCATATTCATGCTGTGTCAGGAAAAGAGTATTCACAAATGAAGCACTATGTGGCCTGCTGGTTTCCACTGATGGAAATATTTTCCCATATGGTAATTCAGACCATTTTACTTACTTGAAAACTGTGGCATAGTATTTAAGGAAGCCCAGAAGCAAATCTCCGATTGTTGATCGATTCTTGGAGTGGTACTGAGGAACGTTACGTGGTCCTTCGTGTACAAGGTGAAGCTGCATAGCAGAGTTGAAACATTCCTAGAAAATGTAAATTTCATATATATATAAATTTCATATATTTTATTTATTTATTTATTTATATATATATATAAAAAAAATTCATATACTTTATATATATATATATATATTTTTTAACTTTTAAAGCATATTATTAAATAAATAGATTAAAACCAACTAATGCAACAGCTTTTGTATATTTTTGTTCAGCTATCTAGATGTTTTTTACTCTGTAATGAATACTCCTGTATGAAGTAAATCTATTTCAGGTGTGAGTGAAGTACATTACAATGCTTTAAAATGAACCCGTCTCTGCAGAGCTTGCTCCTGACCGTCACAATGTGTTGGTTACAATAACCACTACCTAAAACGTACGTGTGCATGCATTAGAGGAGAACTAGTGTGTACTTTGTGTGGATGAGCTGTCCATCAAAGAGCATATTACATCCTAACAGCATCAACAAGCCAATGAAGAGTTCAGAGGGAAAACGAGTGCTGTAGAGATACACTGACAATGTGAAATGTGCAAACTGAACCATGAGGACCTGGGATGAGACCTGCTATTTATCTGAAGAGTGCATGCTTGTTTTAAAAAAAATGCACTGTATTAGTGCAATGGGTCATTGTTGTCAACATAGATTAGATTTTCTAAATAATGTGTAATCTTCAACACTATAAAAGTTAATAGGACCTCGGTGTAAAATGTGCTCAGAAAAATGGCATCCATATAGATGGGATGCATGGGATTTATTAACATTTGGATCAAGTAGGATACACTTCCAAGGCACAGCTAAGAACACTGGGGGGGGAAGCTGCACAATATAGAGAAGCATCTAACAGGCCTAAAAGACAGACACATAATAATAATAATGAAAATACTAAATGTGTCAAGTTGAACCACAATTGAGAAATTTCACCAAAAGTATTTCAGCATCTTTTAATTTCCATTAGATTAACAAAAAATACCAATATACAACTACCAACAGCAAACACAAAGTTTGTGAAAGCGCCATGTAAATCAATGCACACTAAAAAGTGGTTTCTGTACATTCTTGTGATGTGTAGAAAAAGCTTCCGTGATGAATGAGCACCCAGTCTCCCACAGCATTTAGATATCCAAAGATTAAAGATTATCCCCACTCCCTGATTACCATGTACAGATATCTAAGAGGTAAAGATGATCCCCACTCCCAGATTCCCATTCTACGGAAAGTTTGGGCATGCTTTAAAGATGAAACTACCAAGCAAAGCAAACCGTTTCTGATAGAGCCCCACAATGCAGTGCATGCTAACCCCACAGCACAGCAGCCAATCAAGTTCCACTTGGTCATCATTTAAGTTCAGTATTGTATTTAACTGAAGTCAATGTTCAGTATTTGCCCGCCCCCGATGCAAAGAAAGAAGTCTGTTAAATTAATCTCACAAATAAAAAATGCTAAATCATTTTTCACATTTTAAAGTACATGTATTGCTTCCAGTCTCACAACATTACTCGCCATCAGACTCATTGAAGTGACTATTTTCATTACAGAACGATGGTGATGCAGGACACAACCAGCATGTATGCAGCAAAATGTCAATTCAGTAATTAAGTCCATATAATTGCTGTCCCTCAAAAAAACAAACTGTATTTTAACATCTGAAAGTAATCCTTTGAATTCTGGGTTTTAGCCAATATAGTTGTAAGTTTATTACATTTTTACAGGCTTATATATGTGCCCATTGACAACACTGGAATACACTTACTGGATATTCCTTCTGGAGACAGGGAATAACAGGTTCAGGTAAGGCTAGTGGGGGGGAAAAAAAGGAAATTAACAGTAAATACAATACCCTGACACCTATTCATTGAAATTATATAAATAGATAGATAGCCAGATAGATAGTATACTGCATGCACATTTTGAATCTGCAAGTAACCAATTTGTCTAGAAAAAAAATGTATAACAAAAAGATCAGTTTCATTCCAGCTAATAGCACAGGTGGTAAAAGGTCCTTCCGTACTCACTCTGCAGATAGTGCAAAACCATCAGTACCAATGAGTAGCTACTCAGAGTCCCGCGGCTGGCATCGTTAATTCCATGGTGTCGAGCCCACTTCTTTACCACAAGTATAAGGGGACGAACTCTGTTCTCGACTGCCAACAAACAAATCAAAAGATCTAGGCATTAAACTCCATGTCTAGAGCAGCAAAACAGAAATGGGAGACCGCGTGTTAATAAACGTTAAATGTTAATAAACAGCCTGCAGGGTGTCTCAGGTGGTTATTGTTATAAGCGATGTTATCTAGTGCAGTTTGGCTTTTGTTTCTCTTTTGCTCATCTATCTCTATGCATCACATAAGGAAGTATCATTATTCACTCGTACATGATAATAGCTTCACACCCAATAATACTGAAAGGTTGGAGAGCAGAGCTAGGTGAAAACAAACAAACAAAAGAATCTATGCAACACCGGCAACATACAATCAGACTTGTTAGTCCCTGGCATGTAATAAAAGTATCACTTACTGAACGCATAGGTCCTGAGAAGGAATGTATTTCTTATTCCAACAACATTGTTTACATTCAAGTCAAACTCCACTCCACTGTGGAAAGAAAAACTTGTTAATTATATGGTTATAAAAGACATCAAGTGGATTAAGTATTTATCAGGATAAATTAAGACTACATTTGTGTTAACATCTTTATAATCATAAAACACTGAAATTACTTAGGCTACTGATAAGTATCAATTCCTCAATTTGTAAGTCAGAAAGAGGTTTCTTAGGAAAGTCTGGTTGCTTTTGAGTCTTTGTTCCAGTTTTAAAACACAACCGCATTTTATTACCAGAATTATTTTCTGTTTAACCTTAAAAAAGTGAAAACAAAGGGATTCTTACAAATCAATAACAGAAAGCTTAAGCACATCTTAAGCAGTGATCAATCTGTAAATGAATCTACACTCAGGCACTGTTTTGTAACCTAAAGGTGATTTCCAGATTGTTTTGTTGCACAATACATTTGCCATATGTCGTTACTGATTAGTTACTTCTCTGCATCATGTTTTACAATTTTGCAGATTCAGCCTGCTATAATTTTTCATGCTAAACCAATGTCAATTTATTATCCAAGTTCCATGCACAACAGGTGTGTACTTTCTAACTGTGCTTCCATTTGTGTCATTACCGGAATGAGTCATGGCACAATCTGCACTTTATTCAAATGTAGTGCAAATAATAATGTAAATAAGAAAGGGTGTTTGCTCAACATGGTAAATCACCCCAACGTGCTTCAATCCATTACAGGTTGGTTTTGCAGGTGTTTATAATAATGGTTTGTTATAAAAATCTGAAACTCCAACACCACTAGTAAAAAAAAAAAAAAAAAAAAAAAAATTACAAAGCTATGATGCCCTGCCTCGTAAAAATAAGTTTCAATTCTATCTTTATGAGATACACTCCAAGCATTCATACAGGAAAACTTTAATATATTTTCTTCCACCTTTATTGGTTGATTGCACGAGCACAGCAGCAGTCAATATACACAAAGTAGACAGTCTGATAGTTATGGCATGCAAGTGGGGATTTGAGATTCCTGCCATTATATTTCTATGAAAACATGTAAATAATAAAAAAACATAGTAAAACTGTTCATGCTCACTTAACACTTACCTGACTTTATCCCTGAATTTTAATATGGGCACTTTTGCTCGAATAAGCTGAGGTCTCTCAATGTAAGCTGTAGAAACAAATACGTTACTGTACCAGGTTTCAAAAGACAGATTCCTAAAATTACAACCAGTAATGTGAGCAACAACAGAAAACATCTGCTTCTCTAACAGGAAGCTTATAGGGTTAGGGTTAGCGCAGGTTTTGCTTTCATGTAAAAATGCATTTGATTGGGATTTATGTATTGAGACACCATAACTGCCAGCAAAACATTATTGGGGGTTTCTCAAGGTTCCTTTTAGACCACCCTCTATAACATGCAGGGATACCAAACATGGTACACCACATACCTTAATGTGTGGTCATAATTTGGGCTTGCTCTGATAAACCTTCAGTTAAAGCATATTACCTGTCAGGAGTATTGTGGCACCAACTCAGTTTAAATATTCACCAACAAAGTTGTATTAAAAAAACAGTTACTTCAATAAGACAACAGAAAGCACAGTTAAGTAACATATGCGTGAATGAGATGAACTCAGAGCAGCTTGTTTTGGAATCATGGAAAGTAACTTGCAAGAACATTATCACGTTAAAGAAGAAAAGCATGCAAAATGAACTTAATCAAATTCATAGGACATTTTATTTGGACGAGTGTACGATTCATTTCCATGACCCAACAAAGGGCAGAATGTGAATCATGCAATTAGCAAGATTCATCAATGATACACCCAGGACTGGATTCTGCTGTGCTTTATGTTATTCATAAAAAAATAAATTAAAAAAAAAACACAATCTTACAAAAGTAAAAGTTAAAAGCAAAGTCAGTTGAAGAAATATTTCGGCTAGTACTGTCATCAGTGTAATGACGTAACATTTAATTCAGTAGCACAGTAATATGAACTATATACAGTATAAGTATAATTTCCATAGAAATACTCATATTTATATAAAATAACTCAATTATAATTTCCCCAATTTGATTTTGATGGTTACTTTAGGTTGAACACAGTTAAAGAAAATACTTACATAGTCTGTAGAACAATTGCTGTACTAGACTCAGTATATATATTGCATTTGTTCTCTGATCCACCTGTAAATGAGACAGCTGAGGAGTCAAAAACAGCAACAAAAAAATAAAGATGTCAACAAATTCCTAGGAAGGATTCTGCAACTTCATTAAATAAATTAGCCAATACCTCTGCTTATCTTTGACAGTTTTGTGTGCATTCAAGTTAAGACTTAATAGTGAAAACTCTAGTACTGCTTCAGGCTCACCTATACTATGGGGTGGTCTCTCAAAGGCAGGCTTGAGGGATGTCCACAGGGCAATGTTAATGCTCCATGGATACAAATCAAAACAAAACAAAAAACAACACGGCAAACTTCTTCTGAATGAACTGTGGCAGTGTTTCAAACAGTACCCCCAGGCTTCCTGCAAAGTGAAACAGCAGCGACTGTATCAATCAAACACATACCGGACCCTCTTGAACAACTAGACACAGATCTGCATCGCTGCTTCGACTGCCAAAACCATTCAAAGATGACCCAGCCAAATATACCCGGCTCTCTGAAAAGCAACGAGACATAGACATTGGCATCTCTCTGTAATGCTCTTCTCCAAGTTTATGAAAGTGTTTAAAAAACACAAGTGTTTCAGACATACGTGGGAATAGCCTCTGGATTTCTCTCTGAAGCTCGGCTCTACAAAGCTCCTTCTTTTCCAGATCATCAGACTGCTGCTGGCATGTCTGAAACAGTTCCAGGATTTGTTGACTTAACTGTAAAAAATAAGAGAGCAAATACATGTAAATTTTTAGGATTTATTTTTAAACAGAGTTTAGCCATTAGTACAAACTCAATTATAAAGGGTTTATACGGTAAATGTTTTTCTTTTCCTCAAAAGTATATTTGTTACTAAAACAAGGATTTTTCCACAAAATTTCTATGACGAAAAATGCAACCTTTAAATTAATGGTGATCGATCACACTTTTGTGTGGTCCAATAATTTCAGTAAATTGTCTAATACTGTTGTTACTGTTCTTGTAACTCAGCACCAGTCGAGGAAGGCACATTCCTAGGGCTTTTAAGACTTGCACAAAACCTTTCACAAATAACCCTAAAATTGTATTTTTTAAAATCTATATATATTCCTTTCAGTCACATGATTGTAGCTAGATCACTGGCGAGAGAGTATCAACTACAACCCATTACGCAATTAGGCACCAGGAAGTAGCAGGAACTTTTCATCTACAGCATACAGTAATCCGTAGCGTATCCGTCCGTCACATATCCGCCCTAACCGTTTATCCACCATGATCAAGCTCTTCAGCAATGTTAGTTTATTATTGAACAGAGAAGATTAGTTCAGCTATTATAGATCCCACCAAAGTTCTCGTACACTGTGTTGTATGTGCTCCATGTGCTGCCATTGCTGGTAGCGTCACGTGAGCTGTTCATTGTGTTGATATGTAAATAAATCCTGTTAATCTGCGGGGCGTATCAACTTCAACCTCCGTCTCAATCTCCTGCTTGTCACTCAGCAGCAAATGCACGCACACACACGGCTACTCTGTCACAAGCATTAATACCCAGAGTTTCTGTGACCAAAAATATAACATCCCTGGTTTTAAAATCCATTTAAAATTCACTAAATGTTTGCACCTACATGGATGCAGTAAATGAAAGCAACCTTTGAAAGTACCTTGTCCTTAGCAGCTGGGATTGGGCTGTCAATGAGCTCCGGATAAGGGGAGCCCCTTAGAGGCGGCACGCAGCCAGAGGGCTTTGGAGTCTGTGGTGAAGAAGCTGCACTGAAGGCTGGGGCACAGCTCCTGCCTTCACTTTGCAGATGCACAACCGAATGGGTGGCTGCTGCTAGAGAAGATGCTGCCGTGGCAACCGCTGCCTGAGAGAGGGGTGACTGGAACCGCTGCCGCTTGACATCAAAGGGGCAGTGCTCATCGCTCCGCCTCCTGGAACACAAATACATGGGACACTTCTTTTTTTGTGCAAACTTTTAAAGCACATGCACTATATAACCACACTCATAACAGCAGAACAATGAGGTAGAACATACAGATAATACTATAAAAGACTACTTGCATATAATATCAACCTGGATTTGTGTGGGTGTTTCCATTTATCATTTCCAATATTTTACATGCTGTACCAGAAGGGTGAGTAATCTAGAAAAAAAGTCTTACCTCAAAAGCCTTTCAAAATGCAGAATAAGCCTGAGCAGTTTAGATGACATGGACTGTAAAAATTCTGATCTGGGCAGAAAAGAACCTCCATTCATTCAATAGTAATCTGTACCTCAATAAAAATGATTCATCATGTTGCTAAAGCAGTATCAAAGATACATTTTAATTGTAGTTCATCTGACAATTAAAGCAAGTTATCCTTTTTTCATTTTGGAGTCATTTTAGTGCTTTATATGGAACTGACAGACTGGTTCAAAATGAAAGAGGATTGGGCTTGAAACAGTACACCATTATTTTTTTGGTTGTCCAACAGTACAATGTTGCCCATTAATATTGCATGGACTTTTTTTATAGCTAGAGTACACCTTACCAAATACTGGTCTGTCATAAATGTTGATATCAATATTACAGTATCCACCACTTACACCATACAGGTTTATTTCAGGCAGCCGTTTATCTGACAAATAGTGTTTGCCATTCCCATTGATTTCAATAACAAAGGCATCGTTTATACCGTGTTAAGCACACCTATATTTCAGGCAAACTCAGCTGTTTGGATCTCGTTGTGTGCCATTCACATAGATTGTAGTAATCGCTCTTCTAATCCACCAATCTGTTTTCACTTTTTACTGTAGTAAAAGCTTGACAGATCGATCAATCAGCTGTTTGAACCCCGTTACTGAGCGATTACCCCTGTACTGTACCTTGGCTATTTAATCCCTGTACGCAGTGTCGGGTTTACAGTTTGAAAAAACAGCACTGACTGCAACAGCAAACACGGCTGGAAAGAGAAAAGTGATGCGCATCAGCACAAAAATTCAATGTAAATAAAATGTCTCTGTTGGATGCTATGCGCTTGCTAAAGCATGCTTGGAACTCTGTCAGTCAGCAAACAATGCAACGTTGCTTCAAAAAGCTGGGTTTTCTGTAGTTGAGGAGGAGTGGGCTGGCGAAAATGCAACCGAAACTGAAACTCTGACAACAACAGAGGGGATGTCAGAGGAAGAATTCCCAGCTCTGCCTGAATCAGACACCGATGACGTAAGCATGCGCCTGCGCTTTTAACACTGCGGCGTGCTATGGAGCAGCATTCAGATATAGAGCCCAACTGGGATTTTTTAAGAAAATGCTGAAAGTTTGCCGTCCATACTTGCAAAAAACGACCGTCCAAATGCGTATCACAGAGTTCTTCGCTGGAAACAATCTGCAGTAATGTAGCCTACCTGTTCTGTACATTTCTGCACTTGCATTACTTTTTGGCACTTATTTTTTATTACATTCATAGGTTTTAATACATCTTTTTTATTAGTGTAATGAGTGTCTTAATAAAGATTTTTAACCGCATACACGCTTGTTTGTTTTGATCACTGTACTGGTGACAGGGGGACATTTTGAATGTCAGGTTATTGTGTGGGTGTTTATACCGTCCCTCGCTTACTATGGGCGAATCACGTTAACACAAACGCGCCACAATGTTGCCACAAGATTTTCAATGGACAACTGAACTGTTTTACATTCATCTCTAAAATACATACCTACAGCGTTCTAGGAAAAAGAACACTACATTTACTGACTGTAGTGTTGAATGGGTTAAATATTGACACCAACTTAAATATAGACTTGGGTATTTGAAATTCTCTGTAATAAATTCAGCCATATTTACATGACAATAGGTTGCTGAAACCTAGAATGTGAGCAATATTTGTGGACACCAACTATACACACAGGTGAAGGGGTCTGGACACCACTGTACACACAGGTGAAGCGATCTGGACAGCACTATACACACAAGTGAAGAGGTCTGGGTTGGCAAATGCACTTACTTCCTGCCTTGAGATGTTGT
Source organism: Acipenser ruthenus (assembly GCF_902713425.1). Classification (NCBI taxonomy): domain Eukaryota; kingdom Metazoa; phylum Chordata; class Actinopteri; order Acipenseriformes; family Acipenseridae; genus Acipenser; species Acipenser ruthenus. The sequence continues at coordinate 9,460,547 of NC_081189.1, read as the reverse complement.
GGGCACAGCAGCGGCCTGTGGAGAAGTGTGGTTGACATGGTTCCAATCATGTGATGATGAAACCGATGGGAAACGAGAAAGAACATTCAGGGGGACACTGTGAAAGCTGAAAAAACAAAACAACATTTAACTTCTCTTGCATACATTATGCTTTATAAGAAGGTTTGTAAGAATATGAAACTAAAAACTATTGAATCTACAGCTCCGTATTTTAATCCTGTGGTGCCTATCACACTTCCAGTCCTGTAGCCAATGTTCACAATATCTAGTCCATGATCAAATGTTGCAGATGTGTTAATCCTAGTCTGTGCCGCCACATCTAAACTTCTTACATGAATAGTCAGATGATTTAAATGATCACTCACATGTTTGTACTGTAATTATATGTAGGGCCCTGCGTTTTACGCGACCTGCTTTCCTCCTACCGCAAGGTGGTCATGTAGTCTGCTTAATTAAACCACTTATTGATTAATAATCTCCTGATTCCTTTAATCATCTCAATTAGTCATTCTATTAACGCGCATTGGTGCGTTGATTAGGCGGCAGCAGCAACTATGGACATTTATTTAGTCATGCATCCCTTTATTACTAATACGTCTTATTCAATATTATTTCTTAGAATGTGTAAATAAATCATTTAAATGTTTCAATTTACTAGTAGAAACACATAATCTGTCAACAAAATATTAAAAAAAAAACAGCACTGATTCCGGGAATAATTTATATAAAATACTGAACTCATAGCATCAATGCTGTAACATATGTATTACAAATATAACATGATAATAATGCAAGGTGGTTTGCAAGCAGCACATTAAGTGTCACTTACAGTTTCATGAAAGAAAATGTCCCGCGCATTAAAACGTTGCTATTAAACTTAAGCATCGTCAGTTGGTTAACCCTGCCTTCTTGCATAGATTGACGTCATTCTGTAAAAACTTGGCCATTAGAAACACTTCTTTCAGCATCTACTGAATTGGTAACTGCCAAATATGTTTTAGCCTTTCATGTTAAATTGGGAAATAATTCTTCAGCTTTAATCCAAAATTCATTCAAAGTCATTCTACTGCTGTTTTCTTTTGCATATGGTAGGTATTTGTCCATTTCTGATTTACAGTCAGCATCCAATCCTGGAATAGAATAGAATATAATGGGAGGGCTTCCAGATCCAAACTACACACTTGTTGTGGGTCGAATATCCTTACTGCCATCAGAAAGTTATGAGCTGGTTGAAAAAAACATGGTTTCTTTTGCATTGATCCGGGTTGTAGTAATTAGTCAGTTTTTCAGAAACGTCATGGAAGGTTTTTACACAGAGTTTGTTTATTGTGGCGTCTGTGCTGTGTACCTCTTGTGCCATTGTCTTTGACTCCATGTTTAGGTGTCTCGATTTTTTTTTTTAACCCATCAATTTATTCAATTATTTATACTCATCATAATTAGCTTTTATTTTTCTAAATAGTCAAAGCGAAATGTGTTGATTCCTTAATTGTGAATTCGATTACTATAACTGGAGTGGCTGCAGGGACATCTAGGGGATAGCAGTTGAATTACAATTTACCAGGATCCAATCCAGATAAGATCATCTTCACAGCCCTTTCCGCCTAATGATTTCATTTTAGTTGTGTTAATTGTCCCTGAATCATTTAAATAGTTTGAATTCAACTGAAAAGTTTAGAGCAGAACATTGTATGGCTTTTTTTCAACACTGCTGACTGGTCAAGGAAATTTAACTCCATTTAACTCAATGCCACTGAAAACAGCAAAACACACCAATATAATATGCGATCTATACCCATTCATTTTTTTTTTTTAATTATTGAATTGGTTATTATAGGGGATAGTCTCTGTAAAAATCAGCTCCAATGTCACTTTTCTAAACAGTAAAAAAAAACCTAAATCCATCAAATGTCTTTTAAATAGAGTCGTCTCCATATACCAGATTTGACACCGTCAACCTGTGCTAAATAACTTGCATCCCCAGCACGTTTCATCACAATTAGTGGTTTTCCATATTTAATGTAAAGATGTGACATACAGATGGTTTGATACACACCTACAGCACAGGATAAAACCACTATCCGAATTAGTAAATCCTGAAATTAAAAAAAGGCTTTTTTTTCTACTGTGCCCTCAGTGACAAAACCTGGCTGGTATAACCTTTTTATTTGGGGGGGGGGGGGGGGTTCTTGAGTTTCTGTTTATTTAACATTTAGAAGTTGAATTATTTCTACAAAAGCGATTTAGAAAAACATTGTTTTAAGATCAAGAAAGGATATCTGAAGATCTCTTGCCCGACATTCTCAATACCATTAAAAGCCCCCGGTGCAAAGGCCAAGTCAATTTTGGCCAAACATACTGTGCAAAAACATATTTTAATAAAACCATTTTCTGCAATACCTACTTAGCATTCCTGGAGTTATACTCTGACTCGATTAGCTGCTGTTGAGAGAACAAGGCAGGTGCTAGATTAAGAGGGATCTGATAGAGAAAGTCATTGGATGTGCCTCTTTTATAGGGTGGGCGCCCCAGAATGGAAGAATTGGGGTACATAATCTTCTTCACTGAATCCAAGCATTTATTCTTCTGCCTGTATATAAAAAATAAATAAATAAAACAACTTCAGATCTCGTATCAAGAAATTTCTCTAATCGGCAACTGCATTTGCGCATCATCATAAATTTCTTTTTAGACCACTCGATCAAACCGACACATTATAAAATGGTGTAAGTACTGTAGGTGGCACATCCTGATAATTCATTTGCCACTCAAGCCTGGGCTAGAAATCCGGTTCTGGTACCAAGTGAAATTGGTTGTGGTCTCAATATAGTCTCCACACCATTGCCAGTCTTTAAATGAGAACACGAGAAAGAGGGAAACTATTATAACCAGTGGTACTTTAATGAAGTAAAATGACTAAGACCTTATCAGAGGTTGGGATTAGCACTGTATAGCTTCAAGGGTGATTCAAATCACCATGTAAACATTGTATAAACTACAAAAACAATAGGCACTAACTTGTAAATATGCTTTTTCAGAGTTATGAATAGCAAAGGCGAGTGGGTTACATTTGTACTTGTGAATACATTTTCATGAAAACGCAAAAGAAAAAAAAACTAGTTAATAATCAGTTTTGTTTTTGTTTTGATTTTAAACTAAATGACTTATTTTTAATGTTACGGGTTATGTCTGTAACTGTAGTTTCGTTACTTCTAATAACCCGCTTGTTACCGTTGTTCAGTTCTCTCGTTTTAATCTTTAAAAGGAGAAAAGTAAAACACCGACAAGACTAAACTCGACCTTTCACAGCACTGCTCGGTTGGGTATTATAGTTTGCTACAGGCACTACACAAAGTTTCACACACTATTTCATTTTCACTCTTTATCAATACCAAAAACGCACAGCTCAAAAAATGAAGACATACCCACATCTGTCGTTCCCGCCCAGATAAATAGTTTTCTTTGTTTGCTCAGCCTTCCGTATGTAACATTGGTATTTTTCATTCAATTTCTTTATTTTATTTTATTTTTTAACATAAATGTTTCGCACAAACTCCTTTTTCTTCCATTTACAAACACCAACCAGACACTTCCTGTCTACGTCACGGGTGAAAAGTACGGCTTCCGGCGCATCTTGTCTCAGCGAAGATAGATCACGTGACAAATAATTCACTCTGCTGTTATCTTGCTGATTACACTGAGTTTTGTACTTATAAAAATGTGAAAACAATAGCAAAACTGGGACGATTGAACAATTGTACTGTTTCCGACCGGGACAAAAAATGATGGCTGAAAACTGTGACAATCCCAATTTTCTTGGGACGTCTGGTAACCCTACAGATCATATCTACCAGTGCAAATTTAAGGCACGAGCCTTAGTTTCTTATAATACTTTTAAACAGCCTGTCTATATATTATCCAAAAGGAGTAATTTGAGATGTAACAATAACTGGAGTTAATAATCTATATGTTATAGCATAATATTAACTTATTATTACAGTTATACAATAACTCAGCCACCTGAAATTTTTTAAAAAAGTAACATGTTGTATAATAAATGCATGGCTCAGTTGATAACAACACAGACACGAGAACCAGTTCAAAAGCTAAAGGTGAAACGCAAGAAGTTGAAATTTTAAACAGCAATGCAACATTTAAAATCATGGCTAAAAATTCCCACTATCACTGACTCTATATAATTAAGTTGAGATGTCAGTATACCCCATTGGGGAATGTTGCCATGCATGGATCGCAGGGGTCACATCATGAGCTAGAGAATGTTTTCTAATATGCTGGAACACACCGTTCCCTTCACAGACATTGCCAAGGGGGTCACATCATGAGCTAGAGAATGTTCTCTAATATGCTGGAACACACCGTTCCCTTCACAGACATTGCCAGGGGGGGTCACATCATAAGCTGGAGGGGGGTGGTTATTATTTCATATCACTATTGTGAGTTTATAATAAAGGCAAAATAAAGGAGAGGATTTAAAGGTAACACAACTTGATAATTATTTAAAATAGGGAATTATTCTTAGAAATAACTAACAATAAATAACATATTCTCACTCCGCGTGGAGTGCAGGATGTGCCCTATAGTCTGGACATCGCAAGTTCGAGTCCAGGCTATTCCTTTGCTGACAGAGGACGGGAGCTTCCATGGGATGGTGCTCAATTGGCCGAGCGCCGCCCAGGGGGAGGGTGGCCTAGGCTCACCGTGCACCAGTGACCCCTGTAGGCTGGCCAGGCGTCTGCGGGTTTGGACCTTACTAAATTGGGGAGAAAACAATAAAAATAATTGGCGATCACAAAATTAAAAATAATAATAATAATAATAATTAGAAATAACACATATTCTGTTGAATCACATGGATTTGTATTGCTTCTTGCTTCTTTTTTATAGTATTTATCTATTTTATTAATATTTCACACTCCTAAGAGTGACATAATGCAACACAGGCACCTGAAGCTACCAAAACCTGCATACAAAGTGTAGAGCTCAGACAAAACCTGACACACTTTTTAAAACCTAGCTTTTTATTTTGGATCCAGCCAGCTGTCCAACCAGCCTGATGACTTCTGAAAACGATATGTACTTTTTGTTTTAAAAGGTACTAATCCAGTGTCTAATAATGGTGGCATTGTTTATCTTGCTTTTTGTTCTGAGGAGGAGTTCAACAAGGTTTGTGCATCATCAGTAGTTACTGTCAGTGAGAATGTCTTAACACAAGGACTCTGTCATCCAAAAGGTTGCACTTGGGGTACCATGATTTAATGGTGCTGTAAAGAGATGCAGAGATTCACAATCCTTCCCAAAACCTCTACCTGGTCTCCTGTGAATATCACATGTTGTAACATACAGTAAAACCTGTCTAACCTGGCATCGCTTGGGAACGGAAAAGAGTGCCGGATTATACAGTGTTCTGTTTAGAGAGGTACTGCAAAAGGTATACAGTACATGACAAACTATTTGAACACTTTCAAAAACTCATTGCAAGACATTCAGTAGAAGTACAGTCCAGGTATATCCTGTATGTATCCTGATGTATTAATGTTACTTTCTCCATTAAGTAAACAAGGATTTTACTATACTGTACCATTGGGTCATGTGCATGTTATGAAACGTACTTGATTATAAACCTAGAAAAGAAAGACTAGGTGACTTGGTGCCAGACTGCACAGCCAGATTTCCATTGATTTTAGGCAAACAAGACTTACAAATCATCGGGATTACAGAACAGGCAGGTTCTGGACTGTAGAGTATACCACGTAATTAATGTCTATAGGGATTTGGTCGGGGCCCGCAAATTCTGCCGAATTATATAGAATGCAGGCTTGTAGAGGGACTGGATTCCAGGTTTTAAGATACCGGTACTTCACTCGTCACACTACAAACAGCCCTTGTCGTTTTTAGTGAAGGCCTTTGGTGTTTGCTTATTTTGAACCAGTCTGAGTAACTAAAAACCTGCACAGCTTTTGCTGATCGATTCATCCAGTGTTCGGTATTGTTGGACCTACACTTTTACAGATACAGTTGGTACTACTGGCTTACCAGAATCTGCTCTCTTCTCCATGTAACATCAGATCCTGTCTCTTCTTGTATTTGGCAAGTTTTCCACCACGCTTACCAAACCAGCTGGGTTTATTCTCAGAAGTGAAGGCAGTTTATAGTTGCTGTTGTGTACCATATGTTGCTAATCTTTCAGCGTGATCTGATTAATTTCTGCTCAGTTCTTTAATTTTAGTGACTAACTCCAGAACTTGAGAATATTGTTGGTTAATCCTTTTAATAGGATTATCTGAATAGGTAGATACATATTTGTAATATATACATTTTAGATATTGTTTTTTGCAGCTGATCCTTTTGAAGGTTATTGCCAAAAAAAATCTTTGTTTTTTACTTCTCAGATATTCATATTCTCTCCTTCTCTCAACAGCCAGATTCATACTGTAGGTACATGGCAGCTATGAGATTGCTTTCCACTGAGTAAGACTTGTTTCAGTGTATATCAACACCAAAAAATGGCATAGAAGCTGAGACATGGGTGTTTTCATCTTGCGAGCTTGTTCAAGCAAAGTAAAGAGTGGTAAGCAGTTTGTACGTGAACATTACATCAGTTTAATAGGTAAGAATTGCACTTGGTTGTTCTTAAGCAGTGGGGAAGCATCTTTGAAGCTGCCCTATACCTGTGATTTATAACAGCCACAGCCACATCACTATTGTAATAACATCACTTGTGCTTTTAAGAGGAATCTCCCTATTGAATTAACCAAACTGCGGCCTATTTGAATACCACCAGTGTTTAAATAATTAGGGAGTCCACAGTGACTCACCTAGTAAAACTGCAACTAAATTATTTAAGAGCGTGAAGTCAGCTTATATGAATACGGGAAAGTATGATACTCATGAAACAGTTCTAGTCTCCTGAAATCTCAATATAATATACAACAAATATTGTTATACTAGATTCACTTTTGTATGCATGATTCTGAATTGAAGTTACTGTAAGTAGTAAGCTTTGATCAATACACTTAAGACTGATAATGGATTGTGCCTGATTCTTGTGACTAATCCTGCATTTTCCTTGGATTTGAAGGTAATAAACAAATTGATTTGACAAGTATACCTCGTTTTCACCTATTCACATTTCTGCTTTAGTTATGTAGTAAATGCATTGCGGAAGGGAAAACACTTGACAGGATTCAGATTGAGCTTTCAGTGAGGTTCTGGCAACTGAACCTTGACTATGATAAACTGCGGCCCCACGGAGAGCTGCATTAACTTTTACACTCCCACAGGTTTATGGAAGGGATTGCCTGGGGTTACTGTGCCTCATTGCGCTGCAGCAACCCCTACTGGTCAGGAACATGTATGACCAGGTCAGGCAGAGGGTTCCCAGGCTGGGTCCTAGGCTCCAGTTTTGTAATTGGTTTGGCGGGTGAAAAGAGGCAATTGGCTGGACAGCAGTAATAGAAGTCTCTCATCAATCTTCTCTCCTCCTCAGCAGTAAGTGTGTAGAGCTTTGAGTTGGAGGTAAATTGTAAAGGAAATGTAAAGTTTGTGGAATTAAGCGAGTGAGTATGAACCAATATTTTGAATAATAATAATAATAATAATAATAATAATAATAATAATAATAATAACCCTGCTAAATCAAGGTTTTTAGATAGTAATGGGGCTTGTCGGGATATGATTATCTACTGAAAGTCCAGTTTTTTCAAGATGTTTGCCTGACATTGTCCGAGCTTGCAACAGCCAAAGAATCTTCCATCCCCATGTTTTTGTTTGACATGTGGGTGGCTATCTGTTCTAGTTTCTATGGCCTCTGAATACCATATAACCACCTTTAGCCGAGCTGCTTTGTCACCTCAAAGAATCATTAGATACTGCAATGCAATAGTGCTGATCTGCAGTTTCAAATGGTCTCTTCTGGCTTTAGTCCCACAGGTACGGGGTCCCAGGAAGTGAACAGCAAAATCATAGCTTTTAAATCATAGCAGTTTTTTTTTAGTTTCCAATAATAAGGAATTTCCAGCATGGGAGTAATGCCATTACATTTGTGAAGTGGCTTCTTCAGAACATCCACAGTAGAGAAAACTACATTACTAAATATTGCTTTTGCTTCCTTCAGCTGAGTTAACATTTACTTATATTCTGCAAGAGCCTCTGAAAGTATTTACACATAGACCGTTAGCACCTTGGTGCAATTTGTGTAGATTTCATTTGTTTTTTTTATTATGATGTATCCAGTTTCTCCAAAGCAGACTGAGATGTTGCGGAGTCTGTTGCTGTCAACTTAAAATACTCAAAACTGAGACGAGAGGGTTTAGCAAGGAGTGTTCAGGCCAGCTCTGAGGTGTACCTGCAGAGTTACAAGGTGAATCACTCTAAACAGCTTATTGGGATCCTGAGAGGCTCACCTGGTAAAGGTATGTCTGTGTGGGGTGCTATAAGTCATACAGTCTGGGGAGCGTAAAATCCTCAGGGACTGTTTTTCCTGCAGCACCCTCTACTGGCCAGACACCTGGTGAGCTCAAGCAGATTTCAAGTTAGCTGTAACATTTTATAAGTAACTTGAACTCTGCAACTGACCACTGCCAGAGGCAGGGATCGGAGGACGTCCACTGAACTTTCAGTTCTCCTGAGCTGGGCGGGGAATCACTGTGGTGAGGGAACATAATTGGACATAATTGAGAACTAGCCTGTAAAATAACATGTTATACATTCTGGCGAGTTTCAGAACTATGACTGAAGACAGATTTCAATGCTTGCACCTCAATAAGCACCTTCATTTTATTGGTCAATCCAAGCCCCTCAGTTTGTTATAGGTTGTTTCATTCTTGATATCATCTGTGTCTGTCTTCATTGGTGGCAAGTACCTTATTGCTCCATAGACACTGCGGCAAATATACAAACGGTCCTACGATGGAATTCGCTTCTGATCCATAAACTCATTTTCAGCAGCCTACTATGCACTAGAGCTGATGTTATTGAGACACTGTGGCCCTACATACTATGCAGGGGAATTCGTATTTAAGTGCAAGTTCAACTGTATCAATGTTATATAAAGTATTCCAACATTGAGTTTTATGTATTTTTAATCAATAAACTCTCAGGTATATAAGGACTTACTACTGAGAACATTCACATTGTCTTTCATATTACTGTACTTTCATTTTTAATTTCAGAAATGAAAACTTAGATAGTACAACCTCTTTGCCTGGTCACCTGTATTATCTGCCAGTAAACCCAGGAACATGTTTTTACAATAGACGTGAATGGTGTAGACAGCTTGCATAAGCCTCTCAGCTATTAGCAATGATAACCCATAGTGGCTTCCTATAAAATGATTCCTAACGGCAGTGTGCGTTGTAATCTGGTTTTATTACTAACAGTCCCACTCCTACACATATAGCCTTCATTTTAGAAAGCCAACGAAAAAACTGCAACACTGCGCTGGGGTTAGTGGATTTGCATGATCTTTCCCTTTATAGTAAGGCTTCCTGAAATAGTTGGACGTCATCCCCTTGATGAGAGTGACGTCTGTCCCCGGAGTGGGAGTGACGTCAGTGCGGAGGGTGGCGTGATGACGTTGCCTATTTAATTCTGTCAGTGAGCGGAGGATGGAGACAGAGGAGTTGGTGACACTGAGACAAGAGGGAGAGAAGCAGCCGGCCGTGGGGAGTCAATGACGAGGATGGAATAATAGGCATCTTTCTGCAGACCCCTTTTTGAATAACACTTGTGCCTTCAGATATTGCTACTGTAAAGGTTTTGGATATTTGATTTTCTTTCTTTTTTTTTAATGCACATTTCTCTGGATGTGTGGCATGTGAAATTATACAAGAGGTGATGGAGGCTTGAGAATGCAGCAACACTGAAAGACGGCTCTATGCTACAGAACGCTCCTCTGTAAAAGCACAGTTTAGCTGAACATTAGCATTTGAATCCTGGATTATTTTTTTTTTGTCCATTTGACCGTTCTTTGTGTTTTTACTGTGAAGGAATTTTAATAGTACAGACAAGATAAGATAATAACTGAATATCAGTGAACGAGGAGGGGAAGAAAATAGTGTCCATTCAGTAGGCTGGGACTCGGTTTTGCATTTGTCTTGCCTCGGGATACGAATGTAGGAGGTGTCAGTTTTGGAAAGTAAATACCACAGGGGTGTTGTGAAAGAACACGGAGCAGTATATAGTCTTTCTGACCGTGAATACAAGGGTCATTTGGAGATCAGAGAAAACAGTGGCGCTAACCAGCCGTTTTCTCAACCACTCACAGCTGCTAGGGAATTCGTATTTAAACACTTAAGAAAAAAATCAAACACAAATTGTTCTGAATACACATTGAAAGACGTAAAGAGACCATTAACTTCGTTTCAAAACTACTAGTCTGTGGAAATGTACGAGTCCGAATAAGATAAATCACGAATGCTGATATACTTCTAAAAATATATTAGGTTTTATTTTTCAGTGTAATGAAAGAAATAGGTCTGGGTCTCTCTTGAAAGCTGCCCGTCTGATTACAGCGCAGAGCTTGGTTTAACAGCAATGTCCTGCTGAAGCCAACTGAATCTCGACATCGCCGCCCTCATCAAAGATCAACAGCGGCTCAATAAAAAAATACTTAAAACAGGAAAATCTTTCCCACAGCGAAGCTACACGGACGTGTCACCGCCTTGTCAAGCAAACATGGGGTAAGTTATTTTTGAACTGGAGTTGTAATGTGTTAATTCATGTCGTCATGAGCCTTCTATAGAAATCTCACGTAACAACATTGCCTATAGTCTCCTACACGATTACATTGGCTCACAGTGCTTGTTTTCTTCATGTAAGTTACTGTGCTGTATTGGTTTGCTGTCTGTTACGAGTAACATGTATTAGATGTACAACGGGCTTGCAGTATACTGAAATATAATGGTTAATTTCAAAGTACTGTAGTTATGTGTTGTGTCACTGGTCAAGATGAAGTGATCATTCCATTGAAACCAAGTAGCCTAGTCCGTAGTGTGTGTGATCTGTACAGTTGAAACAAGTGAGAATGTCACAAGGGTCATGCGCTTATAATCGGAGGAGGGGAGTGTGTGTGTGTGAAAACAAAGTCCACATACTGGTGAAAACAATGCTATGTGTATTAATATTGTGTGTGCTTTCTGTCAATTTGAATGTAAATGCAGAGCTGTCAATCTTTGAGACAGAAGAGTGATATTTTCTTGCTATAAACAGGGAGGTCAAAATGACAGGAAACCTTGGTAAAGAAGGACAGCTGGTACTTTTGAAAAGGCATAAATGCTTGTGAAACTTTTAAAATCAGGATATCCCACTCCTTTCAAAGGTAATGCTGTATGCATTGTGGTTGTGATTCTAATACAACATGTTTTTTTGTCAGGTGTATGTATGTGTGCCTGTGCTATGATAGTAAATGGATATCATTTTTGTCAAGTGTATGTGTGTGCACCTGTATTATCCACTTACAGTAGTAAGTGGATATCATTTTTTTTCGAACACTAGTGTTTAAAGCCTTGGTGTCCCACAGTCCATTGCTGGAAAAGCACCAAGTAGTTGACAGCCCAGTTTGTTTACATTACCTAAGGTGGTTTAGTTGTAGGGACAAAGCTTTCTCCCCAGTGAAAGTGAGTGAGGCCACATGCAGTATGAGTCAGAGTCCCACTCAATGGCTGAAGAGCAGAATCATTTGGGAACACATGCAATTAAACATGTTTTTGTTCTTCTTGTTTTTTTTCTGAAAGGTTGCTTGGATAAAGAATGTGTTTGCCGTCTTGCATCTCTGCTGTAGTGTCAGGTTAATGCCATGATGCTGACTCCAGTGTTTGGAGCTCTCGTCCCTTGCTTGATGTATCGGCTCCACAGTTTCCAGCTGTAATCCAATAGCGCCCGGCTCTCCGGATACATTACAGACAGACTTCCCAGAGTGGGGGATTGGTCCCGTAGTGTTCACTTCGTTTTGGGTTTACGTAAGATGAAGCCGTGTGCACCATAGATTCCTTCCCTTATGACATGTCATTCCTTCCACGTTCTGGTGTTGTCTATTTATTGTAGTGTAGGTTTTTGTCTGCAGACACAATTTTTAAACCAGTTTTACAAACTGCATTTAAACCCAGTGACTGATTGCTAAACCGTGTGAGTTTTATTGCCTGTGTCTGCTTCCATGCATAACTTCTAAAAAGTATTTGAAAAGTTTTACATTTGCAGCGCACTCAATTGAGTTGTTGTTAATTCTGCAGAAAGTCTATTAAATGTTTGAGTTTTGTGTTGGATGTGTCCGAGTCACCATATTTCCAGTATACTGTAGGCTTTGATCACAAGTAAAGGTATAACTAGCTTGACTAATTAATCAGTGTTTGGCTTGGAAGGGGCTTCTGTAGTGAATACTGAACCAATTACCAGTGTAGCTTTATTTAGGGTTATTCACATTTGTGCTCCTTAAATTAGCAGTTCAATCATGGCCCTATATATTTATTTTAGATGATATCAATAACTGAATATTATTTGATTTTAAACCCCTAAAACACTGGAATAGATCAGTGTAAAGCTGCATACTGTACATATGAAACAAGGTTATAGGAAAGGTCTGTTTCGAGATCTCTGATTATGCACTCCCAATGCAAAGCAGGTCAATGAAAACACATGCTTGCAGTTATTTAACTACAAAAGTATCTCTTTGTTCCAGTCTTTAAAAAAGATTGTATCTATTTGACTTAATCTGTTATGGTATTTCCTTATCGGTGTTCATTGTTCAGTCCTATTGTTTTATAACTCAATAAAAGTATGTGTGCCTTGTTTAAATACCATAGTGCATGATTCATTTCATTAAGGAAGAGAAGTCTTTACAGTATTTTCAGTGACATTTCGTGGTGTCAGCAAACAAACTTTGTTCGATTTCTACAGTAGCACCTTTTGTAAACTTTTGTTGTTGAGACCAATCTTGGGTTATATGAGCATCACATAACTGGTCACATGAGGGCACTGTATTTAATGCGTGCTGAAATGGAATTAGATGGTAATTTAATCAACTAATCTCCCACTGGTCCCATTGTTTTAGATTTGAGCGGGTGAGATGGGAAAGTAGAAATTTGATTTTATTTAAATAAGATTCAAATAAAACAAGTACCGTGCTCTTGAGAACAGTACTTCGTAATGCGCCCAATGCTCGGGGTGCGTGCAGTACAGTAATACACGCGCTGTGCGTTACATTCCAGAACATTGCGTTGTGTCTTTACTGTGTTGCCCCTCACGATGGAGATCGGTTACAGTAGAACTGTTTATTGAGATTGGGGTCTATGTATGTATGTTACACTATCTGTGTAGATCACACAGCAGGAGATTTTGTTTGTTTTATTTGTACAGTTTTTTTCCCCTTTTTTTTAATGATTATTATAAGGCCCCTTATTTGTTGTTGTATTCCACATCAGGGGTGGACAAATCACTACTATATGTGGTAGACCGATGGGCTACCAAAAGGTAAACTATGGTAGCCCATCACACATTTTGGTAGCCCACATTTTTCAGTAGGTAAACATTTCCATTTAACGCTACGCACCATTAAAAACAAATGTAGACAGATACAATTGTAAGGTGGTAAGGTTCAGAAAAGAAATCCGACATCACTTCCGAGGGCCAATAATAAAACGTGTTTTTTTTTTACCATATATAACCAGATACTGCCAAAGTTTGCTGTTACTATTTCTACCGAACAATAACAAGCTAATAATAGATTCCTTATATAAAATGTAGGGGATTATGTTTGACCGCATCATTTACATTATTTTCCCAGACTTGATCAGTCCGGGGGACTCACGGTCTGTGTTTTTATTTTTCCTCACCTGTGCCATTTACAGATCCTAGCCCCACCTTTTACCTGTCTTCATTAGCTAAACAATTTTGTACCGTTTACTTTTGTATTTTTAAATATTCATAAAATATCTATAAAACACATAAATATAAAAATGATTAGTTAATTTTCCTTTACCCTGTGCACTCACACTCACAGTATCCACTGCACATTATCAGTAACTAAACTCTGCAAGTGTTACATCTTGAAAACAAATGCATTATTATTATACAATCGATATACAGTAGTACCGTACAAATAAACCTGGTGGCCTAAACGTGTACACAGAATATAAACATGAGCACGGCTTTCTGCTGACTTAATAAAAACAACAATAACGTCAGGGTATACATTTAAAATAGTACAAATGCATTGCACACTTTATAAAGACATTACGATGTGAGGGGGCTCCCTCCCAATACAGTTAGTTAATTGTTCAGTTGGAAATAAAATAACGCACCTTTAACTTTCTACTGTGCTGGAGCTGCAGTGTCCCTGCACCTCGGTAACACTGCGATAGCCACTGAGGTTACGGTGTTCTCTCCTGTTTATTAATTTGTTTTATATATATATATGTATATGTATATTCTCAGCCATAAATCCGGTAAAATATAGTAGCCTACTGTATACTTGCAATCGCTATATACCGCCGGTGCCATTCTAGTAAAGTATAAAGCAAAGTCCCTGCTCTGATTGGTTTATCTGTCATGTCACTGATCTTGCAAGCAATTAATGCTAGATTTAAAAAAAAAAAAAAAATGGAATGTCATGAATCTTAAGGCATGAACCAATCACGATCGGATTTGCTGGTTACTATAGCTACTGCTTCAGCTGAGTAAGCGTGTACTAAACGGGAAGTAAACTGAGCTGGTTTGTACAAAGTAACATTACAGTTCGGTAGTCCGGACCCAATGTTTGGTAGTCCCGGGCACCCGGACTGCCGATTTGTCCGCCCTGCACATGCGAATATTAAGACTGCGAACACTTCAGGTCTTCAATTTATTCTTTCTGTTGCTAATACAACGTGATTTGGTGTTTTTTTCCAGTGTTGAAATGGCACCTTTCCATAACCATTTAGCTTTATGAAAGGATGCTGCTGTCACAGTGCCGATTTCCTCTCCTGATAATAATGTGCTTTACCTCCCAGTTCTCTCCTGGCGCAGTGTGGCTGTGTTCATACTGCCAGCTCTGCCCAGTGGTGGGCTCTGATGAGACAGCTACACTGCTCATTTGGTTGGCAAATTTTAGGAAACCTCAAAACGAACAATGAACACAATCAAACAGATTCCCTTTGCATCGCATGGAATAGTTTAGGAAATGCACTTCAGATGGTGTCATGTGCACAGGTTCAAATCAAATGCGCTGCACACAAGGATCTTCCCATTTGACAGCTCCTTGTGTGAGGTCCAGGAGACTCCTTTCACATTATTTCTAGAACAGCGTTTCACAGACTCGTAAACATGAACATCAATCGTGTATTGGATGGCAGAGCTTGGAATGTGGTGGAGAACCTTGTTTTCTATGTGAACAGCTTTAGCATTGAATACTAGCATGGTAGAAAGCATATAGGCTAGCGACAAAAATATTTACATGTCTTCTATAGCTCTGCATTTTATATTTCATGTTCTATTTTATTTGTATGTTAATAATGTTCTTTTTTTATGCTTATATCAAGTTTTTTATTTGATCTGTCTTCTGCTTCAGCTCCCCAGCACATAAGCACAGCCTATATACAGCCCCTTTCACATTGGCATGTTCTACCTGGGTCGGAACCTACCCGGGTCGGGACCCGGTGTCATGCGGGTCGGCTGGGCGATTTCACACTGCTTTTGATAAAGCAGGGTTGACCTGGGTGACAGACACAAGTAAACAATACGTGTATCAATGCCCCGGAAGCAGCTTGTTATGGACGCTTTCATCTAAGCTTCTCTGGATTGAACCGTCGGCCCAAATGTTGATTAGAGCAAATGTTTCTACATCCCTGCTGCAATCTGGCTCATGGTGTGTCTCAATCAACACAAATATGGTGGGCTATTTGATGAAACATGAAGATGGGAGGTGCCCACCTGATGACCCCTGCGAAGTGCCCCACCCAGCCCATTCCAGACGGCTGTCATGCTGAGGCGCTTGGGAGGATGCAAATAGGCTGATCCCTGGAGGCAGCAGTACACAATTAACACCGGGCCAGTAGGAAATCCACATTACCTGGCAGAGGAAAGGCACTGAAGACAGTGAAGCTACGTCTTGGCTGGTCCACACCACTACTATCTCATTTTATCTTCTCCAGTACTGGCATGAAGTAAATGACAGCTCCTCTCATGTAATAAAAATGAAGACCTGTCTTCTTGCAGTCCACGTTTTTACTGGAAGGACTGAAAGCCTGGGCTTCCAAGACTAAGATTACACTCTAGTCAGTGGTGTTGTTCTATAACAAGCCATGTGAACAATGCTTATATTTATTTATAGTACGGGTTACTCTGGCACAAATATAAATAACTCAAAATGTTGACTTTGAAGTTCCAAGGCTGATTTTAATTTTAGTTTTGCAGGGAGCCTAGTTTGACCCTTGTACTGTGTGAGAGCTGAGCTCTTGTGTACGAAGGCAGACTGCTCTTGCTGTGGGGGTTCCTTCACTAAGCTGTTTAAGGGTTTTAAAGTTGTTAAATCGTCCTGGTTTTGCTCTTGAATTCACATTTTTCTTTAAACTACAAAACTGTAGCAGTGTGCTCAGCAAGTTAACAGTCATTTATTAGGTTGTGTTTAAAAAATAAAATAAACAACCTTTTGGATTTTTTAAAAATTATGATTTATGTGTTTTATAATTTAATATTCTGTTTAATTTCTTGGACTGTGTCTAGTCTTTAAAAATGTGATCTTGCTCATGCCAGGTTAGCCTTAAGTTAGTCCCAATTTTGATAGGAATGCGTGTGTGGTTCCTTATCACTAACATGTCAAACTGGCAAATATTTGTTTTATTTATAACCATGTTGCACAGTAATAGGAAAGTAACTTGACTTAGTATAATCTTTGTACAACAGAACCATGTACAGTGTCAAAAGCCCACTCATGCTGACTGTTGGAACATTTTATTTAGATATAAATTAATTTTTGGTCTATGAATACAACCTCACAGAATGGGTTAAACATTAAGTCAGATTCTGGTTAAATTCCTAGTCAGACAGTAAGTTGATAAAGATCTTTCTGGTCACTTTTGTCTTTGCTAGGACAAGGCTCAAAGACAGTCTGAAATAGGTGTTGGCCTCTCCTTTTGATGTCCAGTTCTAACAAGAAAGGCATTTGCCATTTAGGGTAGATCATTGTTTTTGTGTCAGAAGTACCAACACATTGTTAAACATATTTACAGACTGGAGGGTTATAAAAACTAGCTACTTCAAAGACAAACTGGATTGAACCAGATGCTTGGAAGCTAGGGTTAGGACAATGGACAATTAGCCAAGTGATAAGAGATTTGTGTCTTTGTCTGATTGGTTTAAAGAAAAATCATGATGTCACTGAAAGACTGCATTTAAACTGAGAATACTGAAATGTTGTTTGTATTGCTCTGATCCGTGCTTGGAGAGAGGATACCTGCAAACAGATGCAACATGCGAAATATTTGATGGGCCTTTTGTATTTATTATAAACTAAATTTACACTTGTAGGACATTTTAAATAACATGTCAGGATTACAATAAATGCTTAGGGGTTGTTTAAGGGTTTTACATCATGTATGAGTTCTGATTATTGATTGTAGTCTGGTAGGTTAAAAAACGAGAGAGAGAATTTACTTACTGATTTAAATGAGGGTTTATCTGCACACACACAGAAAAGAGGGGAGGGGTTGTGTGAAATAAGGTTCAGTTTAACACCACAGAAGTTTCAACTTTTAGCCAAGTCGTTTCCACACACTCCCTTTATTAAAAGGATTCCGAGCTTTAGATAAGAGCAGGCTCATAATGCTGAAGACATTACTGAAGAGTTGAAAGTTTTCAACTTCTGATTTTGATCCCGGTGGTAATAAACAAGGCTAAATGGGATGTGTCTTTGAATTTCCAGTTCTACCTGAAGATGAGATTTTTGAGCTCTTGAAAAGAGGTGATTGTATATCACAGTTATTTTAATACACCGTATCAACTCCCTCAAAGCCACTGTATATGGGATAAAAGCCTGCAGCTGATATTTTTCAGTTTTTTTTAGCAGCATATTAAATTAGACACTTCTGTCTGTTTCATTCTTATAAATGCAACAAAAACCTTGCTTTTTCACACCTGTAAATTGTGCATCAATACCAACTCTCCATGCATCAATATCAACTCTCTCTGTGCATCAATACCAACTCTCTCTGTGCATCAATACCAACTCTCTCTGTGCATCAATACCAACTCTCTCTGTGCATCAATATCAACTCTCTCTGTGCATCAATACCAACTCTCTCCGTGCATCAATACCAACTCTCTCCATGCATCAATACCAGCTCTCCGTGCATCAATACCAACTCTCTGTATCAATACCAGCTCTCTGTGTGCACCAATACCAACTCTCTCCGTGCATCAATACCAACTCTCTGTATCAATACCAGCTCTCTGTGTGCACCAATACCAACTCTCTCCGTGCATCAATACCAACTCTCCGTGCATCGACCATAATCTAGCAAAGCTTACTTTAATCACCTGTGTTTCCCCATCAGTCTCCAGCCAGCTAGCATTGATTCATCATTTCAGTACTTTAAATAATTACTTTTGTGATTCCTAAATTTAGAAGCCCTACCAATTACTTTACAGTCCTTTAGGACGCGTCCGGGAGGTCTTGCAGGACCCCTGTGGCCTCGGCCGTTACTTTCCCAACATACATGGCATGAAGGAATCTCCATGATTGTTTTATTTTACACAGTGCCATATTAATCTTATTAGCCAGATAACTGACAGTAAATTAACTTTGTGCAAGGTGTAGCTTTCAGTTCATAGTGCTGACCAAGGTAATGCATAATTTAAAGTCAGCATTTATCTGGTGTAAGTGAAGCCCATTAACCTTGCATGCTGTAATAGGAGCCACATGCCAGAAATCCTCCCCTTTAATAAGACACTTCTGTGTCTAGAGGTTAGGTACAGTAATTCCCCTTGTGGGAGATGCATTTCCCATGCTTTAACATTGCTCTAATCTGTACTTGTACAGCAGATTTTTTTTTTAAATGCAGAAAGTGTTGTACTGTACAGTATGGAGGAACAGTGGAAAGCAGAAATAAATGAGGTGGTACTGAACCACACTGTCGTGTGAAATAATAGAGGCCTGCATAAGATAGAGGCTTACCAGAAGGCCAAATTGACTTGTATGTACCACAGTAAATGCAGGCCAGTGCAAGTAATGCTATAATTACACATTAACACATTATTAAGATGCTCTTAGTGGGGTCCCCTCCCTCGCCACCATGTTAAACATCAATGATGGTAGGTCAAATGCAGTTTGTGGAGCTGTTGTATTTTTGTTCCATTGCTGCAGCAGAATCCCAATTAACAGGGATTAACCTTTACTGTAGATGTTTATACAAATGAAAACCTAGGATAGCACAGCAGAGTAAAATAAATACATATTTTAATCCTGGAAAACAATGGCATATGTTATAAAGGCAAGATCAGATGTGCAATGGAAAGCAACCATGTTGAAAATCGAGTTTTCAACAGGGAAAGGCAGACAGGCAACAGCATACTTGTTTTCCCTTCCATATCCCATTCCAGTTTCAGGACTGTTGGAATGCTAGTTGAGAATCCCTCAGGAATTGGATTGCACTTTTTTTTCCCAGTCAATTTACTGGCAAATATGTTTCTATTTTTTAGCTGTGATTTAAAGATGCACAACACATCTAGCGTTCTAGGTCATGTAGTTTCCTTGAATTGTCAGACGCTTAATACAGTAATTCTTTTGGGAATGCTGTACATGTGATGGATAGTAGAGATCAGTTTTGGGAGGGGGGGGGCTGTACTGATGTGGATCAATGTAACTCAATACAATAATAATTTCCGTTGATGATGGATGATGTAACCTGCAGTACAACACGGTTGCTGCTGATAGCCAGATTGCTTACTACTGTGGATCTACCGTATGCCTTTCTGAACACATCTATAAGCACAGTGATTCTTGCTGTTGCAGTGCTGTGCTCAGGTCAGTTCCTCCTGTACCGTAAACACTCACTCTTCAGGTACACAGTAGTAATAACAAGGAACTTTGTAATACATTTACAGCTGCTTTCACAGACCTCGATTTAGCACTAGACTTGGACTATACCTAAATTAACATTGAGTAGTGCAAGATTAGCGCGAATTTTGGTCTGTAAAACCAGCCAATAGACTTGAGACTTTGTGGCCCATGCAGACTAATCCCTGTTTCTATGTGGCTGTGACGGGGCGGGCCTGTCTTCTGGTGTTTCTGTGTGGATCATGTGACTGGACGGGCCTGTCTTCTGGTGTTTGTGTGGATCATGTGACGGGGTGGGCATGTCTCATGGTGTTTCTGTGTGGATGATGACAGTTAAATAAAAAATAAATGTACCATGAGAAACAGCATAATTTTCAGGTCTATTTGGCTATAAATAAATCACCATGGTTTTAGCATTTTGTATGTGTGGGAAATTGACTGAATGCTGGTCTCTCTAAAGAACAGTGACAGTTTCTGTCAAGTTTTAATAACTTCCATGATGATATTCTCATGAGAACTAATAAGTGCATTTATTACAGGGGAAGAAACGTGATTTGACCTCCTGTACTTAAATTAACTTAATTTTACCTTCCTTGAAGAAAACAATTTCAGCAAGATTCAATGAAATGTAATTCTTTTAGCAGGGTGACACCTACGTGGCCTCGCTATCTCACACTGATGGTTGATAGTGACTGTGAGTGACAATCTGCAGCATCGTTTAATAAGAATCTTTTCTATCCCGATTAATGTGGGCCGATTGAGTGATCCACGGAAGCCCTTACTGTTAGGCCTTGAATAATATTGCTGCTGTAATCAAATACTGTAACCTACGACCAAAGCACTACAGAATACAATGACGCCCCAGAAATGTATACTGGTATCGCCCAAAACATGCTTCAGGAGTGTTAATAAGCTAGCATTGCATTGTGTTGTATTAGGCATTTTAAAAACAATTCACTTTCACTCATAATGTTTATTCTTTATAGCTTCAACAATCTTGTCATGACAGCAATGGTATTGTTTCGATCTGTTTCTAAATGAAAGGATTAACTGATTGCCGTTGGAATCCGCGGCATTGTTTAGTTCCAGTAGTGATGTGGAGGAAATCGTCTTGGGAGTGATAGAGGAGTCTCCTCTTACTGTGAAAGAAAGGGGTGGCACCAGTGTAAAAGTGGCTATCAATCAGTACAAAACCTAAGGGAGGTTCTTTTTAAAAATGCGTACCCTTAAAAAAACGAGAAGATAAAAGCGCTCAGGAAGTCAAACTTTGGAGGGGTGGGAGGGTTACGGAAGCAGTGCCAAAAGTAGGCAGTGGTGGGGGCCGAGGCTCCTGTTTGTGAAGAGGCTCTTGTTAAAATGAGTTTTAATGTGCTGTTCCACGGGAGACCAGGGGTTGGATGCCTGCCGGTACTGGGGGATAAGTAGGATGCATATGTTTGTGTGCAGCTGGTGACATTTTTACACAGCAGCGGGTTGTGTTAGAGGAGGAATATTTTTTAATTGTGTGGGTTATATCTCCAAGAATCCCCTGGGTGTGATTTATTATTGCTTGTATCTGTTCATGTGCATTATTCACCTGTAACAGCTCAAATCCTGATACAGAGCAACATTCAGGGTGGTCATACAGTATTTAGACCCGCTGCTGTTTTTGTCTTTGCCAGACCGGGTTCCCAACAAAAGTCATTAAACCTTTATAAATAACGTGGTGCAATTATCAACTTAATTTCAATCTGGAAAGTAATGTAGTTTCATTAGTATTTCAAGCCAGAAGAAAAGTTAGTGTTTTAATGCTCGCTGCACAGATAGAGTAGCACATATAGTCTGATGAGAGCACTTCCTGTAATTTGATCTCAATTTACATAGATTTATTTAATTAAGACTCTTTTTTAAAAATGCACTGTAGGTAGTGGTCACCATGCACACCAGTTTGTATTATTGAATTATTTTAATTTTGTGAGGCTGCATGGTGGAATCGGGAGTATTCATGTTCTTAGCATTTTAAAAATACACCTAAAATCTCTCTCTGCACTGCTGACTGGTCATTAGCCATGGTTTAAAGGTGTTCTTGGCTGCAGACCACCTTTTATAATAAGTTATTGTTTAGTGCTTTAGCTGCAAAGAATCTCCCTTGGGATAGATATTACTGAGCATGTTTACATTAATGTGACGGGATAGCTGATCATCAGGCTGGTAAAAGCAATAAAACATGCAGGGGTGCACACTTGAATTTCTAAATAAGCAGAGGATTTTTAAACCTAAGCTAGCTCTTTGTCACTGCGGTTCAGAGAGGAACGCAAGCTCCTCCTCTCAACTAAACTGCCAGCCTTCGGAATGAGGTGCTTCTATATTTAACTAATCAATTTACCAAATTTAGCCTGACCAGGCTGCACATCCCATTCCTGACAATGAAAGGAAAACACACAATAATCACGTGCTTCGTAATGCGTAGGGATTTTGTCTTGTCCAAGATGAAAACCAGTGTAAACAATACAACTGAAGAATTAGCTATTATTGAAGTTATGTTTGATGTCACTGCGCTAAATTAATTGTAACTAAAACGCCAAGTTGAGTGAATTCATCACGGGACTTCACTCGAGTGTCTCTGCTGAAAGTCAACATGGCGGCGGCGCCAACGAAGGAAACAGAGAACGCAATGTCTACGCAAAACACAAGCTAAAACATTTCTGATCATGTATGAGCGGGGGGTGGTGGGATACTATTCTGCAAATGTTGCTATCATTCGATTGATCACATACGAGTCAATACCGTTAAGATCATATTGAAGTAGTAAACACATAGAGAACAAGAAAGCAAAAATGACAGGAACAAATGCAAAGCACTGCATTCCGTGCTGAGAAACATAGACCCGGGTGCTGTGCTCAAGCCAGGGCTTTCATAGACCCGGGTGCTGTGCTCAAGCCAGGGCTTTCATAGACCCTGCTGTGCTCAAGCCAGGGCTTTCATAGACCTAAGTGTTTCCTGTTTTATCCTGGTTATTGTAATGGCAATAAAACGCTAAACTTCAAGTCGGATTACTCTCACATGACATTGCTGCACTGTTACTAAACTGTTCAGTATGTTTTATGTTGTTATTGTAATGCCAGCAATAAGATAAACGGGTCTTATCAAAACACTGAAGACTGTAAATATGATTCTCACAACAGTGCAGGGTATTTGTTTTCTGAACCATTGTAATATAATTATGTTTTACTGCTATTTTTACCAGCAATGAGCCAAGCAATGTTGATAAAAATTCACATGTTTGAAGGTTCTTCAAGTGCTTAACTTTCTATTACAGCAACAAGAGTCTGATTTGAAAATCTTGACTTTAATAAAAAAAATAAAACAAGAATTGTGGTAGTATTTATTTTTATTTATTTATTTATTTATTTATTTATTTATTTATTTATTTATTTATTTTAACTATCAACATTATATTTAGGTTCAAATGCCATGTTTAATTATCAATAAATTGATAAAGTGGAACAAAATGGAAAAAACAGAAACTGGTCATTTTTGAAAAAGGGAATTTGCTATTCCCAGAATGGAAAATCAGTAGCGCTGCAATTGCAAGCCACTTTCTTTCTTTAGTGCCATACAGTAGCTGTGCAATCCCTTTGGTGAACATGCAGTTGAATGCTTTTCATCAATAGTTTTTTTTCCACAGAAATTGAAATGATGCTATTGAAGGACGTAGATCATTCGTTCGTCATGCAAATGTCCTGCAGGCATGCAAACTACCATTCTGTATAAGGAATGTAATTAAAAGTACAGTATATTGCTGTTAGTCGAGCTGGTTAGCACTTGTGAAAGGTAGCTTGGAATAGTGATGAAGTACTGTAATGCAGTGGAAGTACAGGAACCATTTAACCAGCCAGCAGTAGGATGATTATTCAGTAATCTGTTATGGTCTCATGCTAAAATTCTCAAAACAGACGGCCTTCATGAAACGCATTGGATAATCTAGTCTACTGCACTGTGTAAGCCAGTGGCATGTATC
This sequence comes from Acipenser ruthenus, assembly GCF_902713425.1. Lineage (NCBI taxonomy): Eukaryota > Metazoa > Chordata > Actinopteri > Acipenseriformes > Acipenseridae > Acipenser > Acipenser ruthenus. Next base: position 9,436,503 of record NC_081189.1, on the reverse strand, counting down.
CCTTTCCATGTTGTCCGATCTTGTTTCACATCATTCCTGTTGGAGTGAGGCTCCCTTATCGGCGCTGTGGTCAGAGCCAGCTTCAGGCTCCGTATTAAAGTTGCAGTGCCCCACAGTCCTGGATGACTGTTTACAACACTGACGTGCACTTTGCCCCTCTGGGCACTGTACTTGATTAGAAACCAGATACTGTCGGCTTTCTGGTTTGCTTGCATTCTGTAAAGAGGATTTCAGCAGTTGGCAATCTGTGTCATTTTATTGTCTTATTGCCTTATTGTCATTCTGCAATGTAATCTGGTGTGGTTTCCCTGTTAAAAACAACAATATAATAAGTGCTCGGACGAACACAGGATTTTCATATTCGGATATTCGCTCATAACTTAAATATTCATTCAGCTATTCCTTCGTTTTCAAAAAGATATAAAACCCATTATATTGCTCGGAATGCAGGCAGAGACAGCATAGGGGCAGGGGGGTGTGGCCCCTGTGTGTGCGCCTTTATTTTACAGCAAGACGTTACAATATTTAACACGTTAAAGTAGAAATATATCCCAGGAGTAAAGAATGCGTTGTGCAGGACTTACTTTACCCCAGTGAATTAACTGCAAAACAAAGGATGCCAAATAGCAGTTCAAGGTAAACATTGTTTCTTTATTCCTGAGATAAATAGTACATAACGTTGACAACGCATTGTATTAATTTTTTACTTTCTCATTCCTTTCCATTGCCGTGTCTTCCCAGTAAACAGCGGCCATCGACACGTTTTCATAAAGTAATAGGTGGTTTACTTGTGCCTTTTTGTAGCTACAGGCAAATGAAAACTGAAATTTTAACTTTAAACACTTCAAATAAAACAAACATGGAAATGGCATTGTAAAACAAAGGGAAAAAAACCTAATCGTTTTGGTTCTTGTTTATTCCACGTAACAAAAATATATAATATATACAATCTATATACAAATCACTACACAACCTTTTCAGGAAGTTGGGTACTATTTAAGTTAGGCTTTTATTTTTATATATTAAATCTCACATACCACACAGAGCTCTTTTTCATTTTTTGTGCAAGGGATTTTTGTCATTTCCAGCGAATACGAACATCTGATTTTTGTATCCGAATACACTACATGTGAAAAAATATTTATTCGGATATTTGTCCCAGCACTAAATATAATACAAACCATGGGAAGTAAAACTAAATGTACACAACAGAAGACAGGATCTCACCTTCTTCAAAAAAAGAAATCCAGGAAATGGCTTGAGTAGATATTTTAGGAGTGTAAACACAGCTTCCTTTTTGTCAGTTAAATTCCCCAGATGAAAACCCATTACGATTTTTCATTTATTTGCCAAGGGGGCCTGGACCGCTGCACTGCACATGATTTAGCCTCTGCCTCTAAAGATAGTTGCTGTTTCTAGTGTTGTGTGATAATGACATTTTCAGTTATCCAAATTCCTGTGGAAATCCTCATACATATGTATTTACCAATATGTGTTATTTTTATTACAGTCAAGAAAGCATTTTTCCCTGAATTAACTTATAAGCACTTGGTAAGTGTGACCAAACACAGTTTTCATAGGTAACAACCATCTATTAATAGAAAAATATGTTTATAAAATCCATAGTAGTGGAGTATGAAATAATACCACACCCAGTAATACAGTAGCACTGTACAGTGGTAGAACTGGCATGGATTGAAACAGTGCCACACCCAGCAATACAGTAGCACTGGCACATTCCGTTTTCCCATCTGGACTGCATGGCATCGGCATGTTTTTTTTTAAACCCAGAGTGATTAAGGGAAGAGGGGAGCGATATGTTCAGCTGTGCCTGTCCATGCAGCGGAAACGCATCCTCTGACCTGAGCAGTTTTAGATCTGAAGCACAGCCTGAAAACAGTTATTTTAATTCACTTGCTAATCCTTGGCTGAGCACTGGACGTTGATAAGTAGCTGTCTCTCTGTTTTTTTTTTGCTATCAGTCTCTGACGTTGTAGACTGCATGGTGAACATCCATTAATGTATGTGCCACTGCAGAGCTGTACAGCTCAATTCCCGCTCTGATTCGCTGCAGCATCCCGGGGGTTCAGTCCCTGGGCCTGTGAGGAAGATGAATGGTTTTAGATGTGAAGGACATGAGGATCAGCAGCAGCTCCTCGCAGGAACGGCCCCTCAGAGTGCGCTGAGTACTTTAGCCTCCCCTTTGATCACAACTTGCTGTGACATTTTTACTCTAAAGCACTTGAGTGCTGTACTTTGGAAGCAGCTGGCTTCAAAGTGCAATAGCTGCCAGGCTTGCGAGTGTCACGTCTTACTGGAACCCTTTTCCTGTCGAGGGAGTGTTCTCATCCTCCAAAGCTACTGGCGATCCACAGCCAGCAGACCTCTGTGAATCCCAAATCAATCAATCAACTGTTTGTATTCATTCTGTTGTTTCAATGAAACTGCGGTTACAGTGGATTGTTGTGTGATCTTACCAGAGCCGACCCGCTTGATTCCAATACTGGAAAGACAGAAAGCCCCCCTGTGAGCCGGCTCTATTATTATTATTATTATTATTATTATTATTATTATTATTATTATTATTATTATTATTATTATTATTTATTTCTTAGCAGACGCCCTTATCCAGGGCGACTTACAATCGTAAGCAAATACATTTCAAGTGTTACAATACCAGTAATACAATAAGAGCAAGAAATACAATAACTTTTGTTCAAGCAAAGTACAAGTGTGACAAACCACAATTCAATAATACAGCAGATAATAGTGATAGTTACATCAGGATATGATTAAATAGTGATAGTTACATCAGGATATGATTAAATACAAAGTACTACAGGTTAAACACTTGGCAGATTACAGTATTCTGAAGTACAGGATTAAATGCAGTAAAATAGGGGGCAGATAAGAGCAACATAAAGCACATTTACATGAAGGGTGATAGTGTCCCAGGAAACAAACAGAGGAGTTCTACAGGTGCTGTTTGAAGAGGTGAGTCTTAAGGAGGCGCCGGAATGTGGTCAGGGACTGGGCAGTCCTGACATCTGTAGGAAGGTCATTCCACCACTGCGGAGCAAGGGTGGAGAAGTAGCGGGCTCTGGAGGCAGGGGAGCGTAGCGGAGGTAGAGCTAGTCTTCTAGTGCAGGCGGAGCGGAGAGGTCGAGTGGGGGTGTAGGGAGAGATGAGGGTCTGGAGGTAGCTGGGTGCAGTCTGGTCAAGGCATCTGTAGGCTAGTACAAGAGTCTTGAACTGGATGCGAGCGGTGATCGGGAGCCAGTGGAGCGAGCGGAGTAGTGGAGTAGCGTGGGCGAAGCGAGGCAGAGAGAACACCAGGCGGGCAGCAGAGTTCTGGATGAGCTGGAGCGGACGGGTGGTGGACGCAGGGAGGCCAGCCAGGAGGGAGTTGCAGTAGTCTAGGCGGGAGAGTACCAGGGCCTGGACCAGGAGCTGGGTAGCATAGCTGGTGAGGAAGGGTCGGATTCTTCGGATGTTGCTCAGGAAGAGTGCATCCAGGAGGAAATAGCAGACAGACAGGTAGAGATACGGGAGGAGATGGTGGAGTCAGAGGTGGGGAAGGAGAGGAAAATCTGAGCATCATCAGCATAAAAATGGTATGAGAAACCATAGGATGCGATGAGGGGGCCCAGGGAGCGGGTGTAGAGAGAGAACAGGAGAGGATCTTTCACACACTGCTTCTCCTGAATTAGTTAGCAAGGGGTTCAGTACGGCACCCCTGGGAGAGAATCCCAGCAGCAGTTCAATAAGAAGCTGGTTCTATGTACTGTACCTGGCACAGCAGATGAGTAAGTGCCTTCACTAGCCTCTCAAGCCCTTCACCTTGGACTGGGTTCAAATCCAGCTCAAGTGAATGTATGTGTCAGTAGTCAAAGAAAAAAAAAACACACACACACACACACACACACACACACTTTGTTCAATTTTACTTCTTTACCTAAAGGGGCTTGCTTGTGTGTACCATTTTCATCTCATGCATTTTCGCCAGCATACACATGTTATTTATTCAGAGTTACTGGACTTCGCTTTGTTTACATACACTTTAAGTAATGATGCCAAAACATCCACCCCCACACACACATGATTTGAACTTGAGGAAATAGAGATACAGAGAGCTGTCGCCATAATGCAGATATTTCATTTTATATATACCGTATTACTTCAGTTTGGCGCTGCAGCGTTTATTTTAAATTGATCAGAATGACTGCGGCCCTTAAACAAGGGCGGCGATTATACGAGGGCGGCCTTTATTAATAATACTATGCTTTACTAACGCTACAATATTTTATTACATGATTTAAACATTTTAGAAATGGTGCTATGAGAGACTGATCTGCAGCACTATACTCTTGTGTGTTTTTGGGGCTTGAATACGTTACATTTACTGACAGTTAATGAGAGCCTATTAGGTGGGAGTTGTCAGGGAGTTGGGAGGTCAGGGGGGTACTGTACCAGCAAATCAGGAGTGTGTATTAGTTGCTATGGGGCTGGACAAAAAGAGGAGAGAGAACGGTAGTTGAGTGTGATGCAGTTGTTTTTCTTAACAAAAACTATTACCTGTGAATATCAGTTTGATTTCTGTTAAAACTAAAATATATCCTTTTTTTCTCACTGTAATTTACATGCTTGTTTATAATTTCTCTGTAAGAGAAACTGAAACTAAATCTTCTCATATAGTAAGAAAGTTGTTATATATATATATATATATATATATATATATATATATATATATATATATATATATATATATATATATATATATATATATATATACATATATATATATATATATAAATATATAAATAAATGTACAGGACTGAGTAAAATTCTATTTGAATAAAAAACTAAACAACTAAACCCCCTGTCTTCAGCCAGCTTTCGGATAGCGCTTCGAGTGACCGGCAAAACTCTAAGTTCCTCTGAGTTTAAGTTTTCACCATCAAAGCTGACGACGAGGTAAACAGACAGCCCTTGTTTTGTTCTCTGCTGTGTTGGCACAGAACTCTGCTTGGGGAAAAAGGGATGTGAAGGACTGCTGTGCTGTAAGTAGTTAATCTTCGGTTGTCTGTTGGGACTGTACTATAAAATAACATTTGCTTACTAAGGTGGGTGTACATTAGTTTGTATTATATGCTGGATTGAGGTTGCAGTCTCTTCGGGGGTGTCATGTACATAGGCAGAGTTGCGCGTTTCTTTATTTTTTGAGCAGGGGTAGGAAAAAAAAATACCTTTACGTTTCTTTATTGAGAGCGGCGTTTATTTGAGGGCGGCGTCTATTAAAAAGCTGGTATCTAAGTGAGGCGTTAATTTGAGGGCGCTGTTAATTCGAAGTAATACGGTATATATATTTTTTTACATATTCATGATAAGGTAACTTTAATCTCACATGGTAATATCAGCTCAAAGATGTTTCCTTTAAAAAATAGATACCGTATCTATGTATCCAGCAGTGTGCACGTTTATTAGAACACCCCATTGCTTCTGTAGTTTTCATTTGTGGTGCATATGAAAACAAAACACTGTAGGCAAATTAGTGATTGTCTAATTTAATTGATGACTTTAATAAGCAAATAATTTAAAATAGTAAGCGAAAAGGAACACATAGATACAAATGGTAAAATACATGAGACTTATACAAATACATGAGTGCCTATTGTTTTATATATCGCCGATTTACTGACCGAAAATTGACATTTGACACCCAGCGGTTTTCATGCAGGAAGATATATAAATGATACATTATAAATGAGCACAACCAATAATATTTACTGTAGGGAGACACCAGACTTTCATGCAATAGCAGTTGATAGTTCCCTTAAGCTGAGGGAACACTAAGCCACTTTGGTTTCATGACACTGCATGGCTCACCAGGGGAAACTTGGGATTTGATACAGCAAAGTTGCCTCAAACTAGTTCTCCAGTGTTCTCCTGGAACCAGGTTTCAAGCCACTGTTCCTGAAAAACGGCAGATAATGGGTTTCCCTTTGAAGGCAATCGACTCAGAATTCTTTAAATAGGACCTTTATCAGCACTTTGCAAAAGCAATCTAGAATTAGCCCTTTCTAAAGACTGAAATGAGGTAGCAGTTAAGTAGCGCAGTGGCTAAACGTGTCCCTCGATGACCTTGGTGTAAATCCAGCTGAGGTAAACACAGTGAGTTTGGTGGAGTTCGTTTTGCAGAGAAGCTGACCCGGTCACCCAACTCGCTGTGTCTGGGTGCATCTAGCGTGTATCAGTCTCTCGCTTTTCGGCACTCAATTCACAGGCAATTTTTAAACAAAGAAGAATTGACTGTAGATAGGGATCATTTAGCCTCTAAAAAGGCATTCTTCCCTCCAGTGAGGGTAACAAAAGGGGCAATAGGAAAGGGATAGTTCCTCCTGTAATTCAGTGAGCTACAATATGCTTTCCCAGTTGTGCTCAAAATTGTGCAGCACTTAATTTGCAAACACATTTATATAATTTAAAGGATTAAGAGAAATATACAATACAGTACAAATACCATCTCTCCCCCCCCCCCCCCCCCCAGATGCCTGTGCATGCCCTACTCATGCCCCCTTGTGGAAATATTTGACAACTGCAGGTGTTTCTGCTGTTTGTTTTATGTACTTTTAACACTTTACCATATATAAACAGCCAAATAAACAATTTAATCCACTTCTTTATTTGTTAGCCATCTCTAATCTCAACAGAGTACACAGTGACTACTGTGTCTGTAAATGTTTGCATGTGGCTCATAAATGAGTGCAAACAGAACAGAACTTCTTGCAGTATTTCACAATGACAGTGACACTAGTCTATTTTTCTTGCATTTTTCTCCTAGGGGGGTCTTTCTGTAAAGTAAACTCCTGCAGAATTTGCTCACGTCTGTATCTTAATTTTCATATCTGTCACTCCTCTACAGCTTCCTGTGTCTTGTCAATCTTGATAACCCTCTATGCACTGCAGACTATTGGGTGACTGCTGTGGGTACTTATTGGCTGCACCGCTGGAACTAAGCGGGCAGTCTCAGAGCAATCTTTAATACATGTTTTGCATTGTAACTTTGTACTGTAATTCCCGTGCTTTACCATACCTATCAGTGCTTTCTGTGTGAGCCTACACTTTACCATGCTTTCACTATGAACTTGTATGGGTAGAGAGCTGTCCTTATTGACAACCCAATGACCTTTCTACTTGATGGGCTACAATAAAGTTGACTGGTTGTTTCTACGGCCATAGCTCCCATTAAGATTTAGTGTTGGAAGACTAAATAAGAAAGTGGCTAAACACTCATAAATACCCAGAAATTTAAATCAGTGATAATCGGTCTCCTTTTGACCTACTGCTATGGCCAAAAGTTTTGCATCACCCTATAGAATTAACTAATTCTGCTTTATGAAGTCCATAAAAATGTGACATTTTGAAATCGAACATGAAACACTGTACTATTATGGCTTCCGTTAGACTTTCGCAATATAGTTTTGTAGTTTCTGTGATTACATGATGTTAAATAAAAGATGAAAATGATGTTCAGATAGTGCTTTATTTTTTAATTTATTTCTTTTAAGTCTCAATCCTAAAATCCTATAGGGTGATGCTAAACTTTTGTCCCTAGCTGTAGTTCTGAAGCTCTTTTTCATTTCTCCCTGCAGTAAGAGCATCTCAGTGGTTTCCCGTGCTGTGTGCACATCTATCTGGGCCCAGGTTCATTTGATTGGGGTTTGGCACACTGCCGGCTGGGGGCTTGCACACTTTGTTCTTGGACACAGTGAACATCGTCCACTCAATCAATCAGCCAGTCTCCACTCAGGGGCACTTCACTGATTGCTTTGTGCAGGCATGCGTCTTTCCAGACGGGCCCTGGCCATGGTTCATGGTGGGAATCTGAACCTGAATATACCCAAGATCAGCTTACTGATTCCTAAAGTAGTATGTCCTCTTAAACATCTGCTGTGCAAAGCACAAGAAACCGACTTCTTCTTACACACTACTGTAGCATACTGTAAAGTAGGTACTATACAGCTGCTGTAAGGTACTAATTCTCACATTTGTATCATGACATACAGTAGGCAGATACAAACAGTCTTTAAGCAATAAAATCGGACTCTGGTATTCTAGTGTTGACTGGCACATGAATAAAGAGACAATTTGTTTTTTTTCTCCTGTTTTTTTCTTCTTTTTTTCAAACTGTCACTTGAACCAGGTGCTCACCTGTGTATAACAGCCAGTAAACCCCAGAATGTATTATTTTCAACACAAGTGAACAAGAGAAGCACTTGGAATACACACCCACCTGGCTCTGGTAGCTGTAGATGTCTATTCCCTCCCCACTGCACTGGAAATATCCCCCCGTTCTGTCTGTGAATCTTACACTGCAGTACAAAGTGATTGAGGGGAGAGCTCTAGCGTGCCTGTCCAAACACACAATACAAAACACAGTGCAGTTTATTATTCACACTTGGATGAACATCTTCCGGCACAGCGCATCACTTCAGATCATTTCAGTCCTTAACAAAGTATCCCTAGAAACAGCCCAGGAGGCATTCTTCATTCAGATGCCTTGCAAGCACTTTTTACATTACATGGCAGCGCTGTCATTTTCAGTACCAGTTCAGTGTATTCATGCTGTCCTAATCCTTTAGGCTTTGCCTCTCGCTCTGGAAGGTTGTTGACTGGGGCTGCATGGACTGTTTGTTGACATGCTTGCTGATCACTCAGGTTCCAGGGAATGATGGGCTAACAGAATACACAATTCTTTCACTTTGCATTTTTGACATAGCTTTTGATATATATATATTTTTTGCCAGTTTGTTTAGTTGTCTCAATGTGCATAGACATTTGTTTACTTTTCTCAATGTGCATAGACATGTGTTAAAGATAATTTACTCTACATAATGAAACGGTTATCATATAATTTTGTTCACTGACACGGAACACAAACTACGCTGCTGTCCAGTGGAGCAGTGTATCCCAGTGCAAATGAGCCAATAAAACTAAATGCCAGTTAACACCGCTTCTGCCCTTTTCAGTTTTATCTGCAGCTGTTATTTATTTGGCATACCAGAGGATGTGAATCCTAGCTTAAGATGTTTTTTTTTGTGATTGCCATCATTCATTGTTTTAGTGCAGCAGCTTCTAAAGGGTTACACTTTTATTTAGGTTTTTTTGTTTGGTTTTGTAGCTGGTTTCAAATGGGGAGGAGGCTTGTGCCCCTAGAGCTAAAATGACCATTGGGGAATTCAAACAGATTGCTCTGTTCTGAAGGGTGCACAGGAGTCTGAACTATGGAAGATAGGCCCATCAGGGTGTGTGGTCTGTGAAAATGTCCTGATTCAGGATACTGACCTGCTTTGAAGCTGGGCAAGGGATTAGAAGTTAGGAATTAATCTAGTGCCCACCTCTCCATTTAGTTAACATTGAATGCACACACACACACACAACCCCCCAAATAGAAACAGATGCACCTCTTCAGTACACTATACCGTATGTGATTGCTCACTACATGATGTTCATTACACTATATAGTATGTGATTGCTCACTACATGATGTTCAATACACTATCCAGTATGTGATTGCTTAATACATGATGTTCAATACACTATCCAGTATGTGATTGCTTAATACATGATGTTCAATACACTATCCAGTATGTGATTGCTCACTACATGATGTTCAATACACTATCCAGTATGTGATTGCTCACTACATGATGTTCAATACACTATATAGTATGTGATTGCTCAACACTATACAGTATGTGATTACTCGATACACTATGTTCAATACAGTATGTGATTTGCCCTGCCTGCAGTTACTGCATCCCATATAGACGTCCCCATCATACAATTGATAGTTTCCGAAACATATTATTAGATTGCCAGTGCATAAGCCCCCGCCCTTCCCTTCTCTCGCTCTCTCTAAGAATGGTGTTCTCAGCAGTGTGTAAGCCCCCGCCCCTCCCTTCTCTTACTCTCTCTAAGAATGGTGTTCTCAGCAGTGCATAAGCCCCCGCCCTTCCCTTCTCTCTCTCTCTCTAAGAATGGTGTTCTTAGCAGTGCATAAGCCCCGCCCCTCCCTTCTCTGGCTCTCTCCAAAAATGGTGTTCTCAGCAGTGTGTAAGCCCCCGCCCCTCCCTTCTCTCGCTCTCTCTAAGAATGGTGTTCTTAGCAGTGCATAAGCCCCGCCCCTCCCTTCTCTGGCTCTCTCCAAGAATGGTGTTCTCAGCAGTGTGTAAGCCCCCGCCCCTCCCTTCTCTTGCTCTCTCTAAGAATGGTGTTCTCAGCAGTGCATAAGCCCCCGCCCTTCCCTTCTCTCGCTCTCTCTAAGAATGGTGTTCTTAGCAGTGCATAAGCCCCCCCCCTCCCTTCTCTGGCTCTCTCCAAAAATGGTGTTCTCAGCAGTGTGTAAGCCCCCGCCCCTCCCTTCTCTCGCTCTCTCTAAGAATGGTGTTCTTAGCAGTGCATAAGCCCCGCCCCTCCCTTCTCTGGCTCTCTCCAAGAATGGTGTTCTCAGCAGTGTGTAAGCTCCCGCCCCTCCCTTCTCTCGCTCTCTCTAAGAATGGTGTTCTTAGCAGTGCATAAGCCCCGCCCCTCCCTTCTCTCGCTCTCTCTAAGAATGGTGTTCTCAGCAGTGCATTGCCTTGTCTGAGGAGGTTTTATTTATTTATTTATTTATTTATTTATTTATTTATTTATCTTTACATTAACCGTTTCATTAATCAGAAGCCATGGATTTAATCTGGGGTTTTAAAGCCATGTGACTTGAACTGTAACCCTGTGCTGTGTCAGCTCGGGTTAATTCCCTTTGGGAAAGCTGTTTTATTATGGTATTCTTTAAACAGTGGACTGTTTCAATGTGTTGAGTGTTCCTAGGACGGAACGCTGTGTTTCATGTTAAACAGAGACCCATTTACAGCAATGACAGCAGCTGCTGTACAGTAGGAGTACTGGTCGTTGGATATGAAAGTGAAAAGGTGGTTCTTTTGTAAGTGATACAGAGACCAACCCTGGTGTATGATTCTGCAGTATAGTACAGCATGTGTTTCCTGTTCTTTTTATAAAGCACAGAGCTCTAATCAGAAAAGTGTTCTTGCTGCTTTTTTAATCGTGAGGCGGCACTGCTTCTCAGTTCAATGGATTTTAAACTGCTAAAAATTCATCAAGTATACATTCTAATTATCTACATGCTTTTTCATTATAATACTTTGAATTTTCCCCAATACAAAGTGTAGCTGTACATTTCTCAATTTACAATTGTTCATTTTGTTAAGACTGGCAGATTTTAAGTTTGTATTACAGTAGATAACCTAGCTACTAATCTTTACAGGGGATTTTATTTCAAATAGTGAAACTGAAATTGACACAGTGGGTCATTGTGTTTTGCACCAGTGTAAAATTTGATCCCATAGTTGTTGTGTGTGTGTTTTTTTTTTTTTTTTTTTTTTTTTTTTTTTTAAAAGTCTTCAATAATAAAGGAATATGAAGCTTAAAAATAGAGTAATACTCCTGAAATAGCACACAAGATAAAGCTGTCTGAGTAGAGCACACTAAATATAAACTTTGCACAGGCATTTTATTTCCAAACGTAATCAATGATTTACTGCTCATTGCAGTAAATGCTGCAGTATAAAAACATTTCTATATTGAAAACAACACTTGATAATGACTGTTCCGGATGTTTTTTGTAAACGTTGGCAGATTTTAAGCCTCCCATCTTGCCGTGGCTGTGGATTCAGCAGAGGCATGTTGGCACAGCTCAGCTCGCTGTCTGTAAATGACAGGTGTAATGTGTCGCTGCCTGTGGTACACATTCCAGGGTGAGGAGTGACGGACTGCACACGGGTCCTGTTACTGTGCCACTCCAACTGCTTTGTCAGACCCAGACACTGGATACAACAGAACGATACAACTGTCTCCAGAAAAAATAAATATCCACATAGCCAATTGTGTTATTTATACTGGATAATACAGTACATGTATTGGAACATCCCATTGCTTCTGTTGATTTGATTTGTTGTGCATATGAAATCAAACCATTGTTACTGAAAATCTTGGAACATTGTCAAAATAGGCAAATTTGAAATGGTCTAATTTAATTGATGACTTTAATAGGCCACACATGCAATTAAATTAAATTAGTAAGAAAAAAGGAACACATAGCCACACATGGTAAAAGTAGCTCACTATAAACTGCAGTAGTAATAAACTAGCAATGCTGTACAGGCTGTTCTTGAATGGAGACAGCCCACAGGGTCTAGTAGCGGGTACTGTGCCAAGACCCTGCAGAGTGTGAATGAACCGCTAAGCTGTGAGTGAGTGAGTGACTAGCCATAGTGATGGGAGTTATTGCCTGGCCTGGGACCATTGTAGGATAGGGCTTCCGAACATTAGCATGTCCACTAAACATGAGCAAACTAAAGTGCACGGCTTTTACACTGTTGTAGAAGTGAAAGCAGTGCTCCCACATACAGAGGCTCCTCATAGTGCCTGAAAGGTTTTAAATATTTGTATAAAATCAAGAGTTCGGTGGATGATTGCTTAACGCACTCTGAAGCGTCTTTATAGGATGGCAAGGAGCGTGTGATAAGTTTGGTGTGGAAGCCAGGTGAATAGGTTATTTAGAGCTTCATTCACAGCAACGTGTCTGACCAGAATCTCTTTGGAACTTGCAACTGTTACAGAGTATCACAGTACAGAGTATCACAGTACAGATAAGAGTTATAAAGTACAGTACCATCAGTAGCAAATAAGATCAAATTCAGATAAGAGCAAACTGAAGAATGCAGTGAATAATTACCTTTTGAGAGCGGGTTCGACTAAGAGCAGTTAACTTTTATAGTAAATATTTGCTTATGCGAGTAAAGTCCAGTAAGGTATAAAGTAATGGTAAAGTTATAATGAAAACCTCTACTGATTGGAGCTGGCTGATCATTTCATCCTGCAAACATGTTTATGTGTGCGTTCTTTATGCTGATGTGTAACACCCTTTGGTAAATGTATCTAAACAAGCAAGGCTTTCAGTGGATTTATTACTGTACTTCTTACATAATGGAGCCCCTGTACTTACATGCAGTGTAATGTGCAACATGTAGAACACTTCATACAGCCTACAGTATCCCAAGAGAAGAGCTTCTGCAGTTCTACTGAACATTTACAACGTTCTGTATCACAAGCTGGCTGCCCATAAATCACAGTTCTATTTTCACGTTACAACACAGCGGATTTCGGTCATGGGGATTCACTTTGTCAGGATGCTTACTGATAGCTCTATTCTTTGATTTGATTTATTTTTTTTGCAGACATAGCCGCTGATGTACAGTAGGTACTAGAACATGCTGCTGGTTTTACCAGGAAATGTAGCAAGACTGTACATTTTATTACATAACAATGAAGTATCAGGGAGTAGCTTAGCTTATGTTGATTCTAACCAGCTTAGTCAACTACTCTGGTGGTCTGCATATATTATTGATGGCTTTGCATAGCTGTATTCCTAAAGGATGGAGGCTGGCTGGCCCTGCTGAGATGCTACTGTAAGTATCCCTTGTATTAAGAGGAAGGATGCCAGGATTTCTAATGCAGGGTTGCAGAGGGATTCCTCTGACCGGATCAACTACACTCCCTCCGACCTAAGCGTCGTGTTTTAATTAATTGCAGTAAAATGTTATCTGAGTACGCAGCAGTGAACTTTGGTGAATTTCTCAATTGCAAGGTTTCTTGATGTTGTTGAGAGGTTGAACACTCTAGCCTGTGTGCACCCCCCCCCCCCCATCTATAGCCACTGTAAATATTCATATTTAAGACAGCTACTCATAGCTACATACTGTACTGCACTATAGTATGCTTTGAATTCTTTAGTACTGTACTACAAAAACACCATTACAGTAGTATGGTTCCTTTCCAGACTGAAGGATCATAAAAGCAATCCCAGGAAGTGGAGATGGACAGGATACATTGCATACAGGGCAGCAGTCTGGAGTAGTGGTTAAGGCTCTGGGCTCTTGACTGGAGGGTCGTGGGTTCAATCCCCGGTCAAGGACACTGCTGTTGTACCCTTGAGCAAGGTACTTTACCTATATTGCTCCAGTAAAAACCCAACTGTATAAATGGGTAATTGTATGTAAAAATAATGTGATATCTTGTAACAATTGTAAGTCGCCCTGGATAAGGGCGTCTGCTAAGAAATAAATAATAATAATAATAATAATAATACATTTCCTGGCTGTTTTTACTTTTTGTTTTTCAGTTTAGATATACTTAGAATCATAAGTCTCTTGTCAGCAGAGCATTGTGGTAGCTCTCTCTCTCTTCTTAAACACTTTCACTGTGTACTGTTTGTAAATCTTCCCACTTCCCATTGAAATCAATCTTAATCCAGCATAAACGATGACAGGCATGTTACCAGGATGAACAGATTGGGGGAGGGGCTATAGAGATTGCCATTTCTCGTGCTCTATATTTAGTTGGCAACTCTCTTCTCCCCACACAGCTGGCACTTCCATTCACGTGGAGAAAGGCCTGCGCTGTTTCCACTGTCCCCACTGCTCGCTTCGGATCTTCAGTTGGGTTCTTGTTTGCACGCGAGCGGCGCTGTGTTTGTGTGTGTGTGTGTGTGTGGTTCTTCTGGATTATTTTTCTTGCTGCTGAAAGACTAGGCGATGCAAGGCGAGATGGTGTGCCGTGGTGTGCCGGCCAGGTCGGAGTCACCTGCAAGACTCTGTGAGGCTACAGTGCTGCGGCCCAATCAGATTCATCACTTCTACTTTCTTCCTCTCAGGGAGCAACCCATCTACAGCACACGAGCTCACGTCTTCCAAATCGACCCCAGTACCAAGAAGAACTGGGTCCCGACCAGCAAGCACGCAGTGACCGTGTCCTACTTCTACGACAGCACAAGGAACGTCTACAGGATCATCAGCCTGGACGGGGCAAAGGTAAGCAGACACCCTTCTGCATTCCGGATGGGTAATGTCACTGGACAAAGAGGCACTAACGATTAGGGGGAGTGCGATTAGGAGTAGTCAGAGTTGAAATGGCATGCCCTAGTTTTTGGAACCCTGCTTTTAAAATTGCACTGGCTGTATTTCCACACTGATACGGCATTCACATTGTGAAAGAGACATCAATGTTGATTCCAAATGAACAGATTCTCTTTTATAATGATTAGCAGTTTTTTGTTTTGTTTGCTTTTTCTAAATTCAGGTTCATTAGTAATATTCTTTGATAAACATTTTCACTAGAAGTCTTACACACTGTCTTATTGCTACCCCATTGCTGTGCTTTTATTGTGTTGAGATAGCTTTTTTTGTGGAAATCATATTGCTGTGTTTACACCATGTGTGGCTCATGTGCTGCTACTGGATTGCCTGAATGAAAGTTAAATGCCAGCTACAGTAGTAACAAAGAACTGAGTTACAAACGCATCTGAGTAATTGGTTGGTGGTGATGTGGCGCTGCACTGTGGAGTTATGCCATCATGTTGTGCCTGCTTTACTTTACTGTATTTTCTTAGTGTTGTATCGCCACAAGCAGGGTTTGTGGTGTGGGTTACTACAGTAACTGGGCTGAAGGAGGGCCGTGCTGAAAGGGTTAGTCACTCAATGGGGGGTTGAAGACGGAGATCACAGAAACATGCGAGGTGAGATCGGAAGTTGTCAGCTCATGTCAATAGGTGCAGAGTTTTATACAATAGTGTGTTTATCAGCTTGTGTAAAAGGAATGTGTTTTGTACTGTTTTGGCAGCTTCGTATGTCAAAACACAATGTATTGTTTTTCAAAATCTGATTGCCTTAGAAGTGGTGTGTGATTTTCACATATAGGCACATAAAGAATTTTTGGTTAGTTTTTCAAGTGGAAAACACTGCGTGGTAGAGTATTTATTGTACTGTAGTAATACGAAAAGAAGCTTAGTAATATACTTTGATAAACATTTTCACTAGAAGTCTTACACATTTTTCTAAGCTTTTTCTGTCATGACTGCTGTGGAAAATGTGGCCCAGTAAGAGTGGGCTGTTCATGACATTTTTGTATTTATTATTACATCATGTATTTATTTATTTATTTAAATTAAGAAATAAATAAGTTCAGAAATGATGCTTGCATGTTTAGATTTAAAGGGTGTTTTTCACACTATGGAGGTCGTTGGTCTATGAGACGATACTGGTAATCTGTGCTAAGAGAGCAGTGGTGTTAGCAGGTGGAGCTTGTGTGACAGAGGCTGGGATTCCTACTGTGGGGTTTCACATTCCAGCCCCTGCAGAGCGAAGGCATCTGCTAGAAGACTGCTGTATATTCCTCTTACAGAGCAAGCAGTTCTTCTGTGAGCTAAATATTTAGTTACAGTATGTATTCATGTATATAACATATGTTGACAGTACAGGGTTTTTAATATCATATTTTTTATTTGCAACTTTGCAAGGTTTTTTTGTTTGTTTTTGCTTTATTAAAAAAAAACAAA
This sequence comes from Acipenser ruthenus, assembly GCF_902713425.1. Lineage (NCBI taxonomy): Eukaryota > Metazoa > Chordata > Actinopteri > Acipenseriformes > Acipenseridae > Acipenser > Acipenser ruthenus. The sequence continues at coordinate 9,420,050 of NC_081189.1, read as the reverse complement.
AAAAAAAACATTTAAATAAACAAACTAAAAAACGATCTTGGAACACCAGGGTTCATAATTCATAAACATACATAAATAAATAAAGAGAGAATCATACAAAATTATGATTATTTTGGTTATTTTTGTGAATATATCTATATCTATATCTATATATATATATATATATATATATATATATATATATATATATATATATATATATATATATATATATATATATATATATATAAAATATTCTATCCTTAAGAGAAGACTTTCTGAAAATTAGAACGCAAGAAGCAAAGAAGTACAGTGTGTTGGCACTTGCCATGTTGTATGAAAGATGAAAATATAAGTGCTTGTACATGTTTTTGCCTACTCGTAAAGTTATGGTTATGTGTAAAAAGCAGGACTAAATGAAGAAATCAACCAGAAAACTTCACTTTTAAAATCGGTTGTCACTATACTTCAGCTCTGGCTAAACGCATTGCATCACCCTGTAGAATTCACTGATTCTGCATCATGGAGTCGAATGAAACCTGCTCAATAATGTTACATTAACACATTGAATTACACACCGCTTTGTAGTTTCCCCATATATTGAAAAATTTGACATTTCACAATCTAACATGAAATACTGTACTGCTTTTGTGGCTTCCGGTAGACTTCTGCGATTATCATTTTGTCGTTTCTTTGATTACATGATGTTCAATGAAATATCTAAATGATGTTCATGTAGTTGTTTTTTTTTTAAATGATGTCTCAATCCTAATTGTAGGTCATTGTAAACTCTTTTGGCAGTAGCTGTGCACACCTGTAATCGAGCCACACCTATTTGTTCCCTTTTACATATATACTGTAAAATACCTGGTCATGTGCAGATCCACAATCCATCATCTCACAGAGCTTCTGGTCCCTGGCTCGAATATTTCACCCTTCTTTGCTATGAAAAGGGTAGGTGTACATGCGTTATACTAGCCCTGCCTTCTTTGAGGTAAAAAGAGACTTTACTGCCCAACACCTAGGTTCCATTGACAGTAATAACATACTGGAGGCTGCTGTTAGGAGCTTAATAGCACTTCATTACTCAACATCGTGGCCATTATGCATGGCAACAGTTTCCATTTCCTTGAGTTATTATTTTTATTAATGATGTTCCTCTAATGCCGTAATTACACATGGAGGCACTCCATAGCTTCAAGCAAGAGTGCCTTTGCAAGAATGAGAAAGTAAAACAAATGGCCTTTTACATGAACTGGCCTCATTATTCAGTTCTGTTGTATGTGAGCTTTTTGATATAGTTTATCTGCAGTCCTTTCTTTCTTAATGGAAAGTGCTGTGAGCAGCTCCACAGGCATTGCAGGAGATAGTTATTGCAGAGGTCAGCCACCTGACTATGAATGAGTACCTGGTCTAAACTGGGCAACCTCTGATGCCACCAGCTCTATGTGCACCATTATCTAGTCTGTAAAATGTAATGCAGTACACCCCGCTATACGTCCTTCATTATAACAAACCTATGGCTATAACGAACCTGGCCCCTGGACCCTAAATGTAAAAAACAAAAAAAAAAGATAATATAAACTGTTGGAAAACATGGAACAAGTATTGAATAACAGTTTGCTACGCATGAGGAATGACAGGGCTGTATTCATGTTATTTTTCTGAAAAGTGATTTAACATTGGATAGAAAAAACTGTTAGTTCCAAAAATGCAAGCACTGCTGTAATAGATGAAGGCTGGCTATATACTCTGGGTATATAGATACTTGCACTGCATTGACTCCGAGCACGCAAGAAATAATAGCAGCTTCATTGAGCAATGGATGGTAGCGGAGAGCTGAGAAAAACACCAAGTTAACGTATATTTAACTATATTTAAACAACCGCACATTAGAAGTAAATTGAAGAGAATATGGTAGAGAAGTTACCCTGAAGTTATGACAACTGAAAAGGATTCTTTTGTGTCAAAGCAAATGACTGGCCAGCAGCACAAGGTTGTACAAACAAGTCCTTTGACCTCCAGCCCTGACATGAAAGACGTTTGCCCTTCGGGGATACACTGTGGGGTATAAAACTAATTAAACAGGTTTTTGCTTAGAATATACAGCTGGTTTATGAGGGGGCCATAAAGCTAGTCTTCAGGGGGATCTGGAAGGAGCCAGACACTTCAAAGGGGCTAATAAGAGATTTGTAGATTTGTATAAACTAATCAAGAGAAACTTGTTTTTTCCTGATTGGAGTGCACATGGTACATAGTGACCGGAATAATGCATGGTCCCTTTGCCATTGGTTGAGTGTTATAGGAAGAGGAGGAGAGAGACACCTATGTAGAAGGGTATTTAATGTCATGTAAAAGATGTAACAACTGGTAATCGGTTCGATACTTGGACTGGTTTCCCTGCATGTATGAAATAAACTTAAGAAATGGCATCTGTGCAGTTTCTTAAGAAACATCGATACTCACGTTTTAAATTACATCATAAACACACACTGTCAACATCCTGGTCTGTACGTGCAGGATGCCACCTCTGCAGTGAAGTCAACTCTTTTGTCTTAAAAAAAAAGCACGCGCTGTGTTACTATTCCTCTGAAACGAAAATAATTTCATGTTGCAACAAAGCTGGAAACTATATTGATCGTTTGAAAAAAGGAATTACGCTGGCATATCTCTGTCGTGGAATATAGGTTGTCAGAAAGCACTCTGTTTTTTGGCTTGTTCAGCAACCATGTGGCAAAGCAAAACTGATTAAAGAAAAAACAACAACAAAAACTTGATCTGATGAACTTTTCTTGTCAGACTTTTCATGTTGGGTTAATTTCAAGATCAGTTTGGGATTCTTGCACGTTGGATTAAGATTTGGTGCACTTTGAAACAATTCATGTTGGATTGATTTTGAATAGAAGTTCAGCTTCAATTCGGGATTTTTGCTTTTTGTACTGTTTTAATTCTTTAACAAACAGGATAAAGCAAAGGCAGAATACTGCATACACGAGACGAACAGGTACATGTAATTCTACTTTTATTCACACTCTCATCTCATTAACTTACTCCAACAGTTCATCGTTCATTTTGATTGCCCTTTCGCTATAACGAACCCCTCAATATAACGAACAAAAGGCTTGGACCCCAACAGCTTCATTACAGCGAGGGTGTACTGCATCACTTTCGTCTGTAATCTACAACCAATTGCAGGTCCTCTGTTTCTGCAGTTCAGTTTTAACACCAGTGCCACAATCCTTTGCATTGGTCAGCCATCAACAAGGATTTTTGCCAGCAGACAGCTGGGTCTCACAGGGTCACAATTTAAATGCTGGTTTTGATATCGATCAGCTTCCATTTTTAAACTGGGCTGATTTAAAGCGGCTTTCCCTGGAATAACTTTTAGAAGCAGGAATGTATGTCTGTGACTACAATAGGCTTCAAAGTTAAAGGGTTAAATCCGTGGAAGAATTTTCCAAAGCAAGCTGCTTTGTGAACAGCGTGCCGATCCTGTCCGGTGCTGGGTTGAATAGTGAGCTGTGCTCAGGATGAGAAGGCTGGTAATCTCCCTGTGCCCGGCAGCAGGGCATTAGCGAGGAGTTATGCTAATCCCGACACACTTGTTAACCACGGTCGTCTCTGTTATTTCCGAACGTTTCTTCATTTCATTAAGCATAATGAGCTGCGCAGCACAGCCACCTGTTTCCACGTTCAATCACAAGGTGACCCAGCTGAATAAACACTGCACACTGCAATCACACTGCTGTCTGTACTGCATTGCACACTGCAATCACACTGATGTGTGTACCGCATTGCACACTGCAATCGCACTGCTGTGTGTACCGCATGGCACACTGCAATCACACTGCTGTGTGTACTGCATGGCACACTGCAATTGTACTGATGTGTGTACTGCATGGTCTAATACCTAAATAAATTCAAGTTCCCCTTGTGTGACAATTGTTTAAAAAATACAAACATGGCTTCTGCTACAGACCAGGTTTTGATTTCACAGATTACCTGGTGAAACAGTACAGTGTAGGACAGAGGCTACTTGTATATGCAAGACTAGTAACACAGCTTAACTTCATGACTCAAACAGCAGCTCTATGAAGATCTGAGCCGCTCTCGACTGAGGGGAGAGAGATGGAGGGTTCTTGCATCTGCCTCGCTGTGATTATGTAAGCCATATCTGCACAGTGCTTTTTAATGGGCCTGAGCTGACAGATCTGCAGTAAATATATCATTAGGAATCTGTCAAAGCACAGCAGCATGCCAAAACACCACTTTTATGAGGTTATGACAGAACACACAGTACCATACAAAAATGATGTTGCTGTTTTATTACACTTTCCCCAATACCATTCATTCCCCAGCCTAGCTTCCACACTTTTCCTGGTCAGGGGTGATGATTCTTTTGTATAAACTAAAGGAACGTTCAGACATCATTATGTAATTGCCCTTCATTCCCTGCAGTTTCATTTATTTGTCTGCCAGGCTTGGAACAATATCTGATACGCAGCTGTGAGATTATAGTCCTGGTAATTTTAAACGAATGAACCAGATGATCTCATTTAGACTCCTCGGCAGAAGATGGCCACTGACATTAATCCATCTCCCCTGAGGGACTCGCAGTTTCTCTGTTCATTTTTAACATTTTCATTTTTAGTGAGGTTGGTAAGGCTTCAATATTTTTCTAACCCCTTTGTTGTTGTGGTTGTTGCTGTTTTAGATTTGACCAAAGTGAAGCTATTGGTTTATACGTTCACTTCCCCACCTGGGCCTTGCACTATTTCTGTGAGGGCTGTTTTGAAATGGTTTGGGGTTCAGTGAGGTTCCTATAAGCACAATTCTTTTCTCACAATTTTGTACTTTACCTTGATATAGTACACCTTGTGTCCCATGAAGCCGCATTTGGTATTCTGAGCACAATGGTCAGGACTAGTAAGAATGTTAATATGCTAATCAGAAGTAAAGTGTTTAGGGTGATCCCTGAGTAAAGGCAAGGCCTCGTGGTGTGCAGGGTGGGTCACGCAGTCTGGGGAGCTCAGGGGGTCCCTGAGTAAAGGCAAGGCCTCGTGGTGTGCAGGGCGGGTCATGCAGTCTGGGGAGCGCAGGGGGTCCCTGAGTAAAGGCAAGGCCTCGTGGTGTGCAGGGCGGGTCACGCAGTCTGGGGAGCGCAGGGGGTCCCTGAGTAAAGGCAAGGCCTCGTGGTGTGCAGGGCGGGTCACGCAGTCTGGGGAGCTCAGGGGGTCCCTGAGTAAAGGCAAGGCCTCGTAGTGTGCAGGGCGGCTCATGCAGTCTGGGGAGCGCAGGGGGTCCCTGAGTAAAGGCAAGGCCTCGTGGTGTGCAGGGCGGGTCACGCAGTCTGGGGAGCTCAGGGGGTCCCTGAGTAAAGGCAAGGCCTCATGGTGTGCAGGGCGGCTCATGCAGTCTGGGGAGCGCAGGGGGTCCCTGAGTAAAGGCAAGGCCTCGTGGTGTGCAGGGCGGGTCACGCAGTCTGGGGAGCTCAGGTTCACATCCTGGCAATAGTTAGAGCTATACCACACAAATAAGATTGCAGACACTTTTCACTGCTACAAACCTCAACCCGCAGCCTTAGAAAAGTGCTTTTCAATTTCCTTTTGCACAAAGCCTATTGATTCAAGAACAGTCTCCATGTTTGTGCTGAACTGCGTTGGATTATGAGTTGTGGCCCAAATTAGCTACTCATGTAATATTGACATTTACTCATATGCAACTCTTTGTGTTTTGATTGTTGTTCTTCCTGTATGTGAACACAAGATTCTGGTTTTTAGAGGTGGCAAAGATGTGAATGAAATGTTTCCATGAATCCATGTATTTACTCATTCATGAATACAGCGTATTGGCAGAGGGAAGAGGGATGGCCGTTGCTGTTAATGTCCTGCCAGTAGCTTTAAGTTGGGCTCAGGATCACTTGTTTCTGTTCAACCTGGCTACTGAATTCTCCTCCTGGGATATGCCGTGTTCCACTGGTGACCAGTCTCTTTAAAAATAAATAAATAAATAAATAAATGGAAAGCACCTCTGAGTGTGGAATGCTGAAAAGCCAGCTGGCTCATCAGTTTAATACACCCACCTCCCAAGCTCCCTGTTCAAATCAATGCCAGCATGATGTAAGCAGCAGCACAGGCCCTTGCATACATTGATCACTTCCTCTTTACCAATCGATACATACGTGGGCTCAGTTGGAAAACCGTTTAGACCAAGCTCATCCCTTGAGCCTTCTGCCTACAACCTCGAATCATTCCGAGCGCTTTTGTGCTGAAGTAGAAATAAATGCAGCTAATCGGGGGCGTTTAAAGGAAATGGTAGCGAAATATGTCTGTAGCCACTTCTAAAGTCAAAGTCATTTCCAAAATTTACTGTGAGGGTGAAAAAGGAGGGGGAGCTGCTGTTGTTAGGATGAAGGGGGGGGTGGTAAAGTAGCATAATATGCGACCTGCTCATTTGGGCTATATTTACTGGGCAAGGGGACGCCTTGCAGTGTTGTATGTATGGATTGGTGTTTGGTTTTAATATCTAAAAAAAACGTTGTCATACTTTTTACTCTGCGTTAGGGATCCAGCAGTAGTGATCTCTAGATTAAATGCAAGGTTTTGTTTAAACTTTGCCCAGAATTCAATTACAATTTTAACCGAGCATTACAATTGTAAATGTAATGAAATTGACAGAGCAAATCTGGAACAACGAGTTTGTTCTGCTGTGATTTTTTATTTATTTTTTAAAGTATAAGGATCGAATTAACACCATCCAACTACCCTTAATGATGTCCCGTGAGCATTTCTGATATAAATACCTATTGAGACATGAGATCAAGAGAGGCAGAGCTGGACGGCAGCATGGGTGAAAGCATCACATGACAGCGAGTGCTTATTGATTTAAAATCGATATTCTGCCTGGCCCAATGCCACACTGGGAGCACCACCATGGGTCAGTTGACTGTGGCTCTTCAGTGTGCTGTGGCATGGAAAGGTTCAGGGAGATCACCAGCTTCTCTTTATTGCCCAACCCCAGGGAAACACATTTGAATCTTTCCTGGTGATTGCAGTTTGATCACTGTAACCTATTCTTCCTGCAGTTGCATTTAGAATAATACTGATTGGATGCAATGAATTGCAAGGTGATTCGTATGAAAGGGTCCTGGTGACGTAGATCACAAGAGTCGAATGAAGAAGTTCTGCTGTGTCCTAGTTTCACAGTAGAAGTTTAGTTTTCATCTCCTTGTTTCACAAAGTAATATCTAACTACAGTATTCCCAAACAACTCTTTTTAGGGTGTTGGGTATAAAATATAAGTCAGGAATTTCACCCCTCTGCAGTACCTCTAATAATACAAATATGTTAAAAGTGACTCTCTTCCACTTTACCAACTGGATCGCACTGTCTCCCAGAATATCCCGTAAACGTTGCATTAGCCCAACGCTGATTGTGAGCTCATTGCTTCAGCATACCCTGATGAGTGTGACTCAACAGACGCTCGCTTGTGGCGGCTCACACAGTGTGCAATACTGGATGAGATGAGAATATCCCCAGGGGTGTGGCTATAGTGGATGGGATGAGGATATCCCCAGGGGTGGGGCTATAGTGGATGGGATGAGGATATCCCCAGGGGTGGGGCTGTAGTGGATGGGATGAGAATATCCCCAGGGGTGTGACTGTAGTGGATGGGATGAGGATATCCCCAGGGGTGGGGCTGTAGTGGATGGGATGAGAATATCCCCAGGGGTGTGACTGTAGTGGATGGGATGAGACTATCCCCAGGGGTGGGGCTATAGTGGATGGGATGAGGATATCCCCAGGGGTGGGGCTATAGTGGATGGGATGAGGATATCCCCAGGGGTGGGGCTATAGTGGATGGGATGAGGATATCCCCAGGGGTGTGGCCATAGTGGATGGGATGAGAATTAGGGCTGTATTTTTTTTTTTTTATAGTGGCTTTTTTAATGATTTTTTTTTATTAAACTTTACATGGTCATTTTTTTTAACAGTGGTTCCCTTGGCTTAACTGAAGTTAAAGATCCTGCTGGGTAATATACTGTTATGGTATCCCAGCTTCTCTATTAGTGTCTGTATAAAAGAAAGTGCTTTAAGCTGCAAAACAAAACTTTTTTTTTTTTCTTTCTTTTTTAATTTCAGGCAATAATAAACAGCACCATCACTCCGAACATGACTTTCACAAAGACGTCCCAGAAGTTTGGCCAGTGGGCAGACAGCAGAGCTAACACTGTCTACGGACTGGGATTTTCATCAGAACATCATCTTGTGAAGGTGGGGGTTTTGTTTTTTAATGCCCATTATTGAAAGATGAGGAGCTCCTCTTCCCTTTCAGCTGATGTGTAACTATGACATAAACTGTATTACTAAGCCTGTAGGCGGCTTCAGATTTATGTTCTGGTACACCACCTTTTTTTTGTTTTATGAGTCAGACTGCACTTAGGAGTTCTCATATGTAAGTGCCTGGGAAACTAACACAATAAAACTGTTCCTGTGTATTACACTTTGGAAAACATAGATGAGACGGGAGGTGTATAATAAATGCATAATTTCCCCACTGCACTTCTAGGTCTTGAACATTACCAGAACTATCTGAATTCCTTATTCGCTGTGTTTGAAGTAACTGAAGCCTTACTGAACACTCTTCTCTGGCGAGGGTTGTCCCCCGTTTTAAGTGGGTCCATTACTTTGATTTAGAAGCGCTCCAGTGCACATAAGAGTGGATCGTTATTGCACTCGTAACCCAGTAAATCTGACTCCTCTCACACACTGTCTCTCTGGGTTATGTGCATGCCGATGTGTCTCAGCAGCTAACTGTGCTTTGAATGAACTCTGCTTCTGTTTGTGATCAGTGCCAGTGGATCATCCACTTACTGCAAATGAAGTGTGTTGAGGAGGATGGTGACTAGGCAAGACCTGGACACACACAACCTCAATCAATCAATCGAAACCTTTATTCATCCAGACGAGTCATTGAGAACAAATTCTCATTTACAGTGAAGACCTGGCAAGAGGCTCACACCACCACAGCAAACAACTTAAACCACAATAAATAAGGAGTAAAAAATAATCATAAGACAAAACAAACTCAGCAGCAGCATAGCAGGTACAGATATCAGTCAGCAATGAGTCGACCCTACGGCTTAAAGCAACCTCACAGATGAACTTTTCTAATTGCAACTTTTGTTGAAACTTGTTCCAGTCATCTGATAATAGATGAGGCATTGCCTGCAGAGAGCTGTTGTGTTTATGGGTTTATTGATGGACTTTACTGGTCGTAATGCTTTGCATGCTGGCCCGTGTGTATCTTTGCTCCCATGAATCTGAGAGTCATACTTAAACTGCAGCCTGATGGAAACGTTGCTGTTGCTGGTGCCTGACGACACTCCATTGGAAAGCGTACCTGGCAGGCACCCTGGTCAGATGATGGGCAGGCAGGCAGGCAGACAGGAAGGAGGCACAAGAAACAGAAGTGTTTAAGAACAGCTTTGCACAATTGTATTTACAATAATAAAGAAAGGACCACAAGATAAACCAACTTTTTCAAAGCTGTCATGCCAATTCCAATATGTTATGTGGTATAATTTAAGCTTTTCACTTTCTTTGGGGTCACTTGTATCAACACCACACTGCCATTACTACTGAACTCCTGGCCTTCTCTCTCCAATCCTCCCTCTCTTCCTCTTCCTCCCCTTTCCCCTCCTCCTTGCTTCCTCCCACTTTCTTTCTTTCTTTCTTTCTTTCTTTCTTTCTTTCTTCTCTCTCTCTCTCTCTCTCTCTCTCTCTCTCTCTCTCTCAGAATTGAAATGGTCTTTATTGGCATGATAAGTCATACAAGCATTGCCAAAGTTAATGCCGTAAATATATATATATATATATATATATATATATATATATATATATATATATATATATATATATATATATATATATATATATATATATATATATAAAATGACAGTAAGAACAGAGCACATGTATTTAAAGGCCTTTACTCTGCACTTCAAATGAGGTGGCAGCCCGCAAGGTGTTGTGCAGAGATACTACCAGTATCATTTTACTACAAGTGTTAACCCCCCAAAATAAGTTTTTGCAAGACCAGCACCATATTTAGTATCAACTTTTAATGCATGCAATGCTTGTTGGATTTGTCGAGTGGCAACATCGCATCTATGCTTTTCAAACCAATGCTGTCAGGTGTGCACTCAGCTTGCATCAAGGGATGCTAACCTGATGCCCTTCAAATGCTGGTAATGTGATTCAAATGACATGTGGCACTAATCTGTCTTGGTGCCCTGGTCCCACTTTCATTATGGAAAAAGATCTGTGTAGATTAGCATGTGCACTTAACAAAGGCCAAGCTACAAAATAGTCTACACCATCAAGATATCTAAATACACACAAAAAAGAAATGGTTAGCTCTATAAAGATGTGATATATAATACCTTCATTTTCAAATAAAGCTGTGATTATCTTTATGATTTCCCCTCTCCTGGAAATAAGTTTGAGTTTTTAATGTTTTTCGATAAACTGTAACCTTTAACATTTGTTAGTTGTGTATTTGTGACATGTATGCATAAGTGTTCTGTCATTTCAACAGAAGATCAAGTAAAAATGAACCTGTTGTGTCTTGTAGTTTTCAGAAAAGTTTTCGGAGTTTAAGGAAGCTGCCAGGTTAGCGAAGGAGAAGTCTCAAGAGAAGATGGAGCTGACCAGCACTCCCTCTCAGGTAAAGGCTGTGGCAGACCCAGCAACTGTACAAAGATCTTCAGTCTGTTCTCGGATTTTCTCATTATCAGCAGACCTTTAAAATCTCTGGTGCAATCTTGACATTCTGTGTACAAGCTGCAGCCTTGCCCCCTGCACCCTCACATACAATGATGTGTAAATACTGTACAGGGCAAAGCAGCTATGGTCTCTCTCACAGAACAAACATCTGCTGTTTCCCTCCAGTACACATATACCTTGACGAGAATCAGTTTTCTGGAACTATATCTTCAACATATTCCCTGCTTTTTTGTTGAACACTTTATAAATACATTCCTTGAATAATGGAAGGTGGTATTCACTGTGCTGGTACAACAATTGAAGGACTTTGAAATATATCAGTTGTCTCTGATATGACACATGATGATGACATCACCAGAATAGATGTAACAGACTAGAAAGGAAGGCTACAAACCTCTTAAGTCGACGTCTATGTCAGAGTTCTGAAAAGTCAACTTCCCAGAATGGTACTAACCTGAAGCATTAACCCCTCACTGTATCTGGTAATATCGGGGATCATTGAAACATACAGTTCAATTATTATTAATTATTATTATTAATTTCTTAGCAGACACCCTTATCCAGGGTGACTTACAATTGTTACAAGATATCACATTGTTTTTACATACAATTACCCATTTATACAGTTGGGTTTTTAATGGAGCAATCTAGGTAAAGTACCTTGCTCAAGGGTACAGCAGCAGTGTCCCCTACCTGGGATTGAACCCACGACCCTCAGGTTAAGAGTCCAGAGCCCTGAGGGCTCCCGAGTGGCGCATCCAGTAAAGGCGCTCCTCGCAGGATGTGCTCTATAGCCTGGAGATCGCTGGTTCGAATCCAGGCTATGTCACAGCTGACCGTGACCGAGAGTTCCTAGGGGGCAGCGCACAATTGGCTGAGCGCTGCCCGTGTAGGGAGGGCTTAGGTCGGCAGGGGAATCCACGGCTCACCGCGCATCAGCGACCCCTGTGGCCGATAGGGCGCCTGTGGCTCTGCAGCGGAGCCGCCAGATCTGTGTTGTCCTCCGGAGCCCTAACCACTACTCCACACTGCTGCCCTGATTCTTGTCAATTGATGCAGAAGGAGCGTTCTTCCTTTATTAGAGAGAGCTGCCCTGTACTTTGTGTTTGTAGAGTGTGTTGACAGTGGACAGTGCAGGAAATGACATTTAATAATCAGACAAGAATAATCGTTTTTTCGATTCTGCTACTTAATGAAATTGTAAACTGACACTGATCAGTAATAAAGAATACTACTCTGCTTCCTGAAGCAAGCCAGCTTAACAGTAAATACATGAAGCAGTAATGATGTACTATGTTTTGATATCGCAACAGGAATATCGTGGAGGCGTACATGTGTTATCTGACTTTCATTGCTAGCTATATCTTTTATTTTAAGCTGTATGTTAAATGTTGTTCGTCCCGTTTTCATGAAACCTATCACATTTCCTTGTAAAGTGCAGTACCCTCTGCATTAAAAATCTACGACCTGACAAATTAAATTTGCTCATTGAGCCAAAATACACAAGGACAATTTCCATTCTATTAATAATATCAAGCCAGTGTTGTAATCTGCTCTCTTTAAAAATCATAAGCCAGCTCTTGCTTTGCCAAATAACACATGATTGTAGATTGTAATTAATTAATAAAGGACCTACAAACAGATCCCATGAGGAGCCTGAATCCATTTGCAGTGTAATGGTATTAAAGGACCCAGGCGGCTCTTGTATTAATTCAATCATTTGAATTGCGGTTCAGTGATTGCTTGCAAAGCAGTTTAAGCTGACCGTGCTATCAAAGGTGCTACGGTACATATATGTTGTATTGTTGTTAGTTATTGATTTAAAACAAGTAAATGCCCTTGAGTTTGCAGAAATACAAATTTCCTAAGATTTGTCTTCCATTTTTTTCTTGTGATTTAACTAAAAAGTTCGATCTGTCAAAAATAGCCATTAGCCATGCAGTCTTAAGTCCTTCTGTAACATACTGTACAGACCAGCCCACTAATGTACAAAAGAAAATGAAAAAGCTCAAAAGATTTGTTTTCCTTTTTGTTTTAAAGGAGTCTGCCCCAGGGGATATTCAGTCACCTCTGACCCCCGAGAGCATCAATGGGACAGATGATGAGAGGGCCACTCCAGACTTGACCCAGAACTCGGAACTGAGAGCCGAACCTACCCAGAATGCACTATCCTTCATGCACAGGTAATTCAGAGCAAGTCGAGGAGGCCCCATGAGCTCCCAGGTAAACCACAGCAAGGAAGGTGTTGTGGGCAGCTCTGTGATCTCTGAGCTCTCCTCTCAGGGACAGGGCCATTCCTGCAGCTAGTATTGGTTATCAGAACTTACTTTGATATTTTAAGAAAGAGGGGAGGGCTGATTTGAGGAAGTTCATTTGCACTGGTGTTGCTTTTAAATAAGCTTATTGTCTAAGGAAAGCATCCACCTTAAAAAAAGCGAAAGGGAAACGGGAGGTTTCACTCGACGCAGCTTTTGTTGGGATCTCGAGGCTAATAAACATGGCCCACCTGATTTAAGTATCTCCATAATCTCACAAAAGAACAGAACTCATTATTAGAGTGGAGATATTATTTTGTAGCACCAGCTGTTTCTGTTCTGTGTAATAACTAAGGCTGCAACTGGCAGTATTTTTTTGCCAATAGGAGGTTGGCATTGCAAAATAACCCCATTGACGCCCCATACTTGATGCTTTGATTCAACTGTTGCCAACACAAGCCCAGCATTTATTATATCTTCATGAGTTTCAATGTTACTCTCAGTGCTGCAAACTGCTGGATTCAATCAGACTAGCAATGTTCTAGATGAGAACTAGGCAGATTAAATTAAAACTTCCAAGGGCACTGCTGGGGTGAGTCGATTTGAGGTTTGGTTTAGAAAAAGATCTTTTCCTCTCCAAGGAGTTCCCTAAGTACCTCGTGCCTAGTGACCTAAAGCAGCAGCAGCAGCACACTTTGGAACAATTACTTGATTCAGATTTTAATAGATATCAGTGAGTTTGCAGACCTCCTAAAACATGCAGGTTAGGGATGAGGGATTAGGGATTTCTCAGACCTAGTTGATGGCATCCATGGGGGTTGTCTTACAGGTAATGTGACTGCAGCCTCCATGGAAAGTCCTCCAGTTCACACTGTGTCTTTCCCACTGAGGTCAGGCATGCCCCTTTACAGTGACGTGCAGGGAGACTGGAGCACAGCTGGATTGCTGGCTCAGCATACTGTACCTGTCCTAGATCTAGTCAGACAGATATCCGGCTAAAGGGTGTTCCTATTAGTACAGAGTGAAACAATATTGGACCCAGTTTTCATACTGTTGGCACCAGTGCAAGATCTCTGTAAGGAGAAAATGTTATAAAACTGCATCTGATTTACTTATCATCTTTTAAAATAACTGCAGGGCAGTGTAATAAATCATAGGTTTGAAAGCACGCTATGCCAGGCATTAGGAAACACGCCTAATGGCAGGGAATTGGCTGCAGGGATGACAATGGTCACTCACTACTGACTTTGCCTGTGTCTGTGACTTGAGAAGCATATAGTACAAATATAGTACAAAGCGGAGAGGAATCTATCCCATTATGTGCACATCTAGGTGTGTAATGAAAGCCACTTCATGTTGCACCCTTTCCTATAATCTTTACCCTTCAAAATGAGATTTTTAGTAATAACCTGGAGTCAATGACATGCATGATGGGTCACCAGTGAAATATTGCAGTTGGGGAGAAAGGTACCAACACTGATAGAATGTTTTTACTTGCAGCACACCAGTGATGTGCCATTAATTCTAAGAAACGTAATAATGCAGACACCCTACACGCAATCTGTTAACTTATTATAACTCGCCAGCACCAAGCTTGTTCTGAGGAATTTAAAACTTTTTAAAGCTGTGCTGTATATTCTGTGCACAGGATGGCGTCCGTACACAAGGTACGAGATGTACTGGAAGTTTCTCAAATCCTTAACACTGATATATTTTGGCTCAAAGAGGGTCTAACAGTCTCCTTTTAATATAACATGAAGCAATGCAGCCAATCCATTTTAAAACCATTATTTTGGTTGCCATTTTAAGTGTGGAATTTAGAATGGCATGATTTAATGAAATGTTGTTAACAGGAAAGGTTATCCAGCATGAACAGCAACAAAAACTGCTCTCTTTTCTTTTTTCCTCCAATAAAAAACATGACATTTTACATTCGATCTTGTATTTTTTTTTTTCAGACAACTGTTTAAAACTTGTCGAGTCTGCTCCCTTTAAAAAAAAAACGAACGGAGACGTCGTCATTTCGGGTTTCAGGAATTAGACTACTGTTTGTGTCCTTGGTTTGTGCTTGATTTAAAGTTTCCGGTACTTCTCTTCAATCGCAATATTAACACGTCCTGACTGCCCTTCGGAGAAGCTCTGCTCCCCAGTTATGTATCGTTATTGTTCAGTGTGTCACATGTACAGCGGGTCCCAGTCGTACCGGGGGTTGTGAAGATCTACAGTACGTTTGGAAGTTTCCCAGTTTTATACAGTTTACAGAAAAAATGTAGTTGTTAATATACATTGATGCTAAAGGTTTATTATGTGATCTTGTATTCCATGGATATGTTCTAGATTTGAACTGCATCTTGCACTCTTTCTATTTGATACCAGTTTGAAATATGTTTTTACTATATTGTAGTACTGTGCTTGGAGGGTCTTGTGAAGTGGTTTATACTGTATGATTGCTGTTGTTGACTGTTTCTGTACATTTGCTGTGAGTTTTTTCAACATTTTCTATACGTTTAAATGAATAGAATGTCTTTATATTAATTGCATTTACCTCGACAGAGTCTATATATTTATAAAAACCCTTTTCTTGCTTGTATGCAATACCAATATTTAATGTAATATCTTTATTCATTTTTCTGGCTATGTATGTGTTTCTATTAAATAATATGTTATATTGGTGGATATTTCTCAAATAACATCAATTGTTTTGATTTATTCAAAATGTGTTTTGTTTTGTTTCTATCACTATAAAGATAATACATATCCTTAACAAAATATACTTTAAGAAAACAACTACAATGGCTTATTACAAAAAGTGCACATTACAAAGTTGGGAAATGTTTTCATTCTAAAAAAGGCTTTATTTGTAATAGATGTAGGCACTGTGGTATGGCAGACAAATGATTGTATTTAAAGTAAACATTCAATTCAATGCATTCCTTGACCAGGGCCCTCAGAAAGCATATACAAAAGGATAGGAACATTATAATGGTGGTGTTCCTCTGTTCTGTGTCATTCATTTACCTGTTAGAGGCCAGAATGTGTGTGGTCATCTTTCATATTGACTTCTGCACAGAGCGGAGGGAGAGTGTTACATACAGCGACAGCCACAGGTTTTGCATCGCCCTATAGAATTAACTCATTTTGCTTCATAAAGTCAAATAAAACCTGCTGAATAATGTTATGTTAAAATATTGAATTACATACTGCTTTGTAGTTTTCTGTATACTTAACAAAAAACAGACAAATTGAAATGTGATATTTTGAAATCTAACATGAAATACTGTACTACTATTATGGCTTCCGCTAGACTTTTGTGATATCATTTTCTTTGATTACATGATGTTCAATAAAATATCTAAATTATGTTCATATACAGTGCCTATAGAAAGTCTACACCCCCTTGAACTTTTTTCACATTTTGTTGTGTCAGTGCCTCAGAGTTTCATGCATTTAAATTTTTAAAAAATGTTTTCACTTATCTACACACCATATTCCACACTGTTAGGGGAAAAAGGGTTTTATTGAGAAAAAAAATTATATATTAAAAATACAAAACTGAAAGACCATAATTGGATAAGTCACCACTCCCCTGAGTTAATACTTGGTGGAAGCACCTCTGGCAGCAATTACAGTCTGTTGGGATAGGTCTCTACCAACTTTGCACACCTAGATTTGGCAATATTTGACCATTCTTCTTTACAAAACTGTTCAAGCTCTGTCAAGTTCCTTGGGGAGCGTTGATGGACAGCAATCTTCAAGTCATGCCACAAATTTTCGATTGGATTTAGGTCGGGGCTCTGACTGGGCCACTCAACGACATTTACCTTTTTGTTCCTTAGCCACTCCAGTGTAGCTTTGGCTGTGTGCTTTGGGTCGTTGTCATGCTGAAAGGTGAACTTCCGTCCCAGTTTCAGCTTTCTTGCAGGTTTTCCTCAAGGACTTCTCTGTACTTTGCTCCATTCATTTTCCCTTCTATCCTGACAAGTGCCCCAGTCCCTGCCGATGAGAAACATCCCCATAACATGATGCTGCCACCACCATGCTTCACAGTAGGGGTGGTGTTCTTTGGTTGATGCACTGTGTTGGGTTTGCGCCAAAAATAACGCTTTGCATTTAGACGAAAAAGTTCAATTTTGCCACATGGCTACAGAATCTCCTGAGTGTTTTTTTGCATACTTCAAATGGGATCCAAGGTGGGTTTTCTTGAGTAATGGCTTCCTTCTTGCCACCCTACCATACAGGCCACATTTGTGGAGTGCTTGGTATATTTTTGTCACATGCACACTTTGACCAGTCTTGGCCATAAAATCCTGTAGCTCTTGCAAAGTTGCCATTGGCCTCTTGGTAGCCTCTCTGATCAGTCTCCTTCTTGCTCGGTCATCCAGTTTGGAGGGACGGCCTGATCTAGGCAGGGTCTTGGTGGTGCCATACACCTTCCACTTCTTAATAATCGTCTTGACCGTGCTCCAAGGGATATTCAAGGCCTTTGATATTTTTTATACCCAGCCCCTGATCTGTGCCTTTCAACAACTTTGTCCCGGAGTTCTTTTGAAAGCGCCTTGGTGCTCATGGTTGAGTCTTTGCTTTGAAATGCACTACCCAGCAGAGGGAACCTACAGGAACTGCTGAATCTATCCTGAAATCTTGTGAATCACTACAATTTAACACAGGTGGAGGCCACTTAACTTGGTGTGTGATTTTGAAGACGATTGGTTACACCTGAGCTAATTTAGGATTGCTATTACAAGGGGGGTGGACACTTATCCAACCAAGCTATTTCAGTTTTTATTTTTAATTAATTTTCTACAAAATTTCTAGAATTTTTTTTCACTGGAAGTTGTGGGGTAGGATGTGTAAATAAATGAAAAAAAAACTATTTTAATGCATTTTAATTCCAGGCTATAAGGCAACAAAAGGTGAACATTTTGAAAGGGGGTGTAGACTTTCTATAGGCACTGTAGTTTATTTTTATTATGTCTCAATCCTAAAATTCTAGGTGATGCAAAGCTTGTGACCTCGCTGTATATATCACACATAAACAAAGTGAAGACTGCAGCAGTATAGCAAGAGTGATGGAAGGGAAGGGAGAGATTGGAGAGGCTATGGAAGTGAAAGGTGCCTGAGCTGGTCCACACAGTGCAGAGAGGGTGAGGACAGCAGGGAGTTAAATACACCACACATTACCCCTGTGTGAGCTGGGAGGAGAAGGCTCATTGGACTAGAGTTCACTTTAATAGAAGCCTGTGAAACCAGCCTGGCTGTTGTTCTGCCGCAGTATCCAGCTGGGAGACGCCTCCCTAATATTTGCATGCTTGCTTTCCTGTAGTCAGCATGCAGGCTGTTCGCCCTGATCCCAGGCAGCACAGTGCTTTAGTACTTTAAAATGAACACGTTGCAGTGTAAAGGGTGTGCTCCATGTTGTCATCCAGGAAGAAATCTGCAAACTCTACATCTGTACTGGCTACTGCTGGAAAACTGTTAAAATACAAAGATCTGTTTGATTGCAAAAACAACACGATCATCTTGCAATAGACACCATCAAGTAGTAACAGATATACCACATTGAACATAATCACCATCCAATTGCAGATAACATCAAAAACTCTTTCATATAAGCCTCTGATTGATTGAGAATCAGGGGCGGTGTTCCATGTTGTACTGTGAGGTGTTTGGAACCCACAACCCCACACCTTGTTTTCTGCACAGTTACATACAGGCAAGCAGAGTGCAGTGATGCTGGGTCAGGTGTGATCAGGTTTTGTGTGGGCATGTACCTCAAGCCATTGTCAAGTACCCGCTTGCTACTTTCCCTGTCATCCCCTTTTAATCGGATGGCTTATTTTATGGAGCCTTTATGGAGGTGACATCCATACCCTATTGATCACTCCCCCTCAATCAATCAATATCACGATCACATGATGATCACACATTACAGTGTTATAACCAGTTATAAACCCAGCGTGGTCATGGCTCCCATTGCCTCATATGCCATTCCACTAGTAAATGGAAGTATGGCTCCCTACTGATGTGTTATTAGGGTGCGGGGCACTGTATTTAGGCAGATTGAAAATGTTCCTAGTGTGTGTGCAAGGTACTTCCCTCTTCAGCCCACTCTTCACCAGCTACTTGTTATACCCCAAACAACACTTAGCAATATCAACTACAGACAGGCTTTACATGGGGTTATGGGAGAATCAATCAGATGTGTTTTAGCTCCCTTTTTAGCTTGTTATATGAACACAAGCATTTGTCTGTCCTCATACAACATTTACCTAGCAAATTATTACTACCTGAAGCATTTACCTATTTGGTGGATGTCTGCAGTTTTGTTGCAAGCCATTCTTTCTGAAAGTGTTTTCTTCTTCTATTCTTGGTATAAGTGAACAGGTGTTTCAGAAGTGTGTAGTGGACGTGGAGTATTGCTAGAATGCAATTTCTGCATGAATACCACAGACCTGCCTAACCCTAACCCTTAAGAGCACGAGTACCACAGAGCTGCCTAACCCTAACCCTAACCCTTAAGAGCACGAGTACCACAGAGCTGCCTAACCCTAACCCTAACCCTTAAGAGCACGAATACCACAGAGCTGCCTAACCCTAACCCTTAAGAGCACGAGTACCACAGAGCTGCCTAACCCTAACCCTAACCCTTAAGAGCACGAGTACCACAGACCTGCCTAACCCCAACCCTAACCCTTAAGAGCACGAGTACCACAGAGCTGCCTAACCCTAACCCTTAAGAGCACGAGTACCACAGAGCTGCCTAACCCTAACCCTTAAGAGCACGAGTACCACAGAGCTGCCTAACCCTAACCCTAACCCTTAAGAGCACGAATACCACAGAGCTGCCTAACCCTAACCCTAACCCTTAAGAGCACGAGTACCACAGACCTGCCTAACCCTAACCCTAACCCTTAAGAGCACGAGTACCACAGAGCTGCCTAACCCTAACCCTTAAGAGCACGAGTACCACAGAGCTGCCTAACCCTAACCCTAACCCTTAAGAGCACGAATACCACAGACCTGCCTAACCCTAACCCTAACCCTTAAGAGCACGAATACCACAGAGCTGCCTAACCCTAACCCTTTAGAGCACGAGTACCACAGAGCTGCCTAACCCTAACCCTAACCCTTAAGAGCACGAGTACCACAGACCTGCCTAACCCTAACCCTAACCCTTAAGAGCACGAATACCACAGAGCTGCCTAACCCTAACCCTTTAGAGCACGAGTACCACAGAGCTGCCTAACCCTAACCCTAATCCTTTAGAGCAGGAATACCACAGAGCTGCCTAACCCTAACCCTAACCCTTAAGAGCACGAATACCACAGACCTGCCTAACCCTAACCCTTAAGAGCACGAATACCACAGAGCTGCCTAACCCTAACCCTTAAGAGCACGAGTACCACAGAGCTGCCTAACCCCAACCCTAACCCTTAAGAGCACGAGTACCACAGAGCTGCCTAACCCTAACCCTTAAGAGCACGAGTACCACAGAGCTGCCTAACCCTAACCCTTAAGAGCACGAATACCACAGAGCTGCCTAACCCTAACCCTAACCCTTAAGAGCACGAGTACCACAGACCTGCCTAACCCTAACCCTAACCCTTAAGAGCACGAGTACCACAGAGCTGCCTAACCCTAACCCTAACCCTTTAGAGCACGAGTACCACAGACCTGCCTAACCCTAACCCTAACCCTTAAGAGCACGAGTACCACAGAGCTGCCTAACCCTAACCCTTAAGAGCACGAGTACCACAGAGCTGCCTAACCCTAACCCTAACCCTTAAGAGCACGAGTACCACAGACCTGCCTAACCCCAACCCTAACCCTTAAGAGCACGAGTACCACAGACCTGCCTAACCCCAACCCTAACCCTTAAGAGCACGAGTACCACAGAGCTGCCTAACCCTAACCCTTAAGAGCACGAGTACCACAGAGCTGCCTAACCCTAACCCTTAAGAGCACGAGTACCACAGAGCTGCCTAACCCTAACCCTAACCCTTAAGAGCACGAATACCACAGAGCTGCCTAACCCTAACCCTAACCCTTAAGAGCACGAGTACCACAGACCTGCCTAACCCTAACCCTAACCCTTAAGAGCACGAGTACCACAGACCTGCCTAACCCCAACCCTAACCCTTAAGAGCACGAATACCACAGAGCTGCCTAACCCTAACCCTTTAGAGCACGAGTACCACAGAGCTGCCTAACCCTAACCCTTTAGAGCACGAGTACCACAGAGCTGCCTAACCCTAACCCTAACCCTTAAGAGCACGAATACCACAGACCTGCCTAACCCTAACCCTAACCCTTAAGAGCACGAGTACCACAGAGCTGCCTAACCCTAACCCTAACCCTTAAGAGCACGAATACCACAGACCTGCCTAACCCTAACCCTAACCCTTAAGAGCACGAATACCACAGAGCTGCCTAACCCTAACCCTTTAGAGCACGAGTACCACAGAGCTGCCTAACCCTAACCCTTTAGAGCACGAGTACCACAGACCTGCCTAACCCTAACCCTAACCCTTTAGAGCACGAGTACCACAGAGCTGCCTAACCCTAACCCTAACCCTTTAGAGCACGAGTACCACAGAGCTGCCTAACCCTAACCCTAACCCTTAAGAGCAGGAATACCACAGAGCTGCCTAACCTTAACCCTTAAGAGCAACTTAGTAAGATGTGAAATATCTTCTTTTTATTTAGACTCACTTTGCGTTATTGTCTGCTTCAGTCATTACATCCTGGTGACTTTTTAAAAGTCAGAAGTGTAAAGCACCCCTGTAACCTCAGTAGATCTCTCAGGAACATGTCTAACCTCCAAGTACAACTGGTACATCAGAGTGTACCCCAGAACCTGCCCCCCTGCAACACCTGCCTCTAGTGGATGGAAGAAATCAGTATCAAATACCACTTAGAAAAAAAATGATTTTTTGGTATCCACCCAGGACATTATTATTATTATTATTATTATTATTATTATTATTATTATTATTATTATTATTATGAATTAGTTATTTAGCAGATGCTTTTATCCAAAGCGACTTACAGAGACTAGGGGGTGAACTATGCATCACAACTGCTGCTGCAGCGTCACTTCCAATAGGACCTCGGCTTGACGTCTCATCCAAGGAACATGATTCGGAGAGCAATAGGGGTGCTTTAAACTTTTTAGTTGTAGTTAAAGACCACCAGGATATGACGATTTGAACAGAAAATAAAACAAAGTGCACCTGAACAACAAGAGCAATACCTTAGTTAAGATAACTGGTCATTTATACCCACGCCGAGTTGCTCTGTAGCGTCTCCTACAGCAGCGTTTCCCAACCTTTTCCAGCCGAAGGCACACTTAAATAAATAAAACATTTCTGCGCCCCCCCCCCTTATTATTATTATTATTATTATTATTATTATTATTATTATTATTATTATTATTATTATTATTATTATTATTATTTTTATTATTATTATAAACAAAACTTCCTTTCAATGTGAACTCTGAGCTTGCCTCGATGTGCACAGTCACTTTATCCTGGCAGGAATTGATGACAGTGAAACTCTGAGCTCTTGCTCAACCAATCTCAGACGTTCTCTTTGTTTGTTTTTTATGTAAGTCAGACTTGAAAAACTTAACTCACACAGGTAGGTTGTCGAAAATGGCAACAAAATTGAGATGGCGTGGTCGGAGACTACTGGGTATTCATTTTCAACAGTCCACCAGAATGTGTCCAACGGCATGTCACCAAATGTAATTTTAAAACTGCGATCCATCCTTAACTCGGGAAGTTGCTCTTGAGCCATTATGGAAATACTCTTAGCGCTTTCCATTGCAGATGAACTCCAAGGATCACGGTTCCAGTCAAAATTTTCAATATGAACTGAAGAGAAATAAAAATGAAATTACTCTTCGAGACTTTTCAAATGCTGAGAAATTACATTGAACTAAACACTAGTTGGATCTGCTGAATTTGCCAGGGGGAACATTTCTTACGTGCCTTTTGCTACATTTTCACGCCAGAGAGCTAGCTTAGATCTAAGCCCATGCAGTTTATCAGTGCTGGAGAGAAGGTTCTAATTTTTCCTTGCATTTTCCTGTTCAGATCGTTGAGGTGTCTGAAAATATCAGCCAGGTAGGCAAGCTTTGAGCACAATGCTACATGAGCAATCAGGAGCACCATGCTACATGAGCAATCAGGAGCACCATGCTACATGAGCAATCAGGAGCACCATGCTACATGAGCAATCAGGAGCACCATGCTACATGAGCAATCAGGAGCACCATGCTACATCAGCAATCAGGAGCACCGTGCTACATCAGCAATCAGGAGCACCATGCTACATGAGCAATCAGGAGCACCATGCTACATCAGCAATCAGGAGCACCATGCTACATGAGCAATCAGGAGCACCGTGCTACATCAACAATCAGGGGCACCGTGCTACATCAACAATCAGGAGCACCATGCTACATGAGCAATCAGGAGCACCATGCTACATGAGCAATCAGGAGCACCGTGCTACATCAACAATCAGGGGCACCGTACTACATCAACAATCAGGGGCACCGTGCTACATCAACAATCAGGAGCACCATGCTACATCAACAATCAGGGGCACCGTACTACATCAACAATCAGGAGCACCGTGCTACATCAGCAATCAGGAGCACCATGCTACATGAGCAATCAGGAGCACCATGCTACATGAGCAATCAGGAGCACCATGCTACATGAGCAATCAGGAGCACCATGCTACATGAGCAATCAGGAGCACCATGCTACATCAACAATCAGGGGCACCATGCTACATCAACAATCAGGAGCTCCATGCTACATGAGCAATCAGGGGCACCATGCTACATGAGCAATCAGGAGCACCGTGCTACATCAGCAATCAGGAGCACCATGCTACATCAGCAATCAGGAGCACCGTGCTACATGAGCAATCAGGAGCACCATGCTACATCAACAATCAGGGGCACCATGCTACATCAGCAATCAGGGGCACCGTACTACATCAGCAATCAGGAGCACCGTGCTACATCAACAATCAGGTCCGCATGTGCAGATTTCTCTGAAGTTAAGAAGGTTTTTAATTCCTCTCTCAGTTCGTACAAACCTAATAAAACTTTTCCACAGGAAAGCCAGCGTACGTCCATGTGCAAAAGCATAGTATGATGTTCTGCTCCCATATCTTCACACAACAAGGAGAAAAGGCGTCTTTTCAAAGGCCGTGCTTTTATGAAGTTCACAATCTTTATTGCTCCATCCAACACTAAAGCGAGTTCTTCAGGCAATGCTTTGGCCACAGGCGCTTCCCGGTGCAGAAAACCGTGGGTCACCAGCACATCTGGGTTTTATTCTTTGACCATGCTTACAAATCCTTTCACCTTACCTGTCATTGAAGCAGCCCCGTCTGTGCAAACACTCAGGCAGTTTTTCCAGTGCAGTTCTCCCTGCTCTCCCTGAATATTTCTTCTCCAGTTGTTTTACCTGGCAGCTGTTTGCAAAATAAAAAAAAATATTTTATACAACCTCCGTCAGTAAACCTGACGCTAGCCAAGAGCTGAGCATGACCACTGATGTCTGTTGACTCGTCCAGGTGCAATGCAAATTTTACGCTTGATTTTATTTTTTCTCGAACAACAGTTTCAATTTCAGCAATTTCACAATTTCATCAGTGTGGCAACTTACCGTATCATCTAAAAGGGGAAGCTTTGCAATTTCTTAGACTGCATCTGAACCTAACATTACTCTTACAATGTCTTTGCACGCTGGTAAAATTAGACTCTGCCATTGTATGTGGCTTTTTTGTCTTCGCAACAAGCTCAGCGACCAAGTAGCTTGCTTACAGCGCTTTATCAGACACTGTTACACTGTCTTTCATCATTCACACCTGTTTTTCATTTTGATCTTTCAAACGTTTGAAATAATCTTTATCCTTGTTGGCAAGAGACAGGTGCTTGGTTGTAAGGTGTCGTTTCAACTTGGCATCATGGCATGATTTGAAAGTTTCTCCCCGCACACGAGACATAGCGAAATAGAGCAAGGTGGTTCGGCAGTAAAAGAAACTCAGTAAATCATGTGCTTGTGCTCACGTTCAGCTTCGTCACTGCAAGTAGATGTGAAGGCATCAGAATCTTTCCTTTTCAAGTATTTATCCATTTTCACTCCGGACTATTAAAAAAATCACCACTACATCGCACGACCCGCGAAAACTCCTCCCATTACCACGTGAACACAGTCACTAGAGTGTAGCATCCGTCTCACGTCTGTACACCGAAAGAGTACTTTGGTTCCATCCACAAAACTAATTTATGTAAACGATAAGTTTCATTTATTCATTTATTTATTTTTCTCATCTGTGACTTTTCCAAAAAATTTTTTAGACTGTTCAGAATTTGTCAAAATTCCAGTCCATCTTCTCTTGAGTACAGATGCCACCCTGTGCATAGAACAGAAGGCAGAATTCTAGTGTTAATAAACTCTTTAATGTTTAATAGTAGTTCCTGAGTGCAATCTTGGATTTTCAGATTTGTAATAAGTTAATACATCATGTGGCGGGTGTCTCTTTTAATAATAAGAGACACCCTCCACACAGAGTATTAACTTCTACCATGACTCAGGGTCAGTCCTGGAATGTGTGTGTCCCGAGCACCATTTTGTTTTTGTGGAATTGTTTACACTAAAGCAGACCACAGTAAACCAGGACACCACACTGCTGAATCACAGAGCTTGAAGTTATGAGCATGAGTTATTGAAAGAATGTCTTACTGTTCCAGATTGTTGTTGGCTTCTTCACCACTAGTCAAGAAGTGTTGTACCGTATGCATGGCCAATTGCATTGTTTCATTGTTTCAATAGTTAAAGCTTGGTGTTGATGCTTTGTGAATTGGGGCCTGCTGTATATTGTCTTCAGGCAGAAAGGAATGAGCTCAGTGCCCCCCCCCCCTCTTTCTTTCTCTGTTCTTTTTTCCTATAGCACTGCCTTGCACAATGTGAGGGGCTGTTTTAAGATGTGCTGTGTTTGACAGGGAGGTGAAATTGGAACCAGATGAGCATAATTGACTTATCTATGTTCCCTGCTAAATGTCTCATTTTGTCTTGTGTTTGAATGTGGATGTTATTTGGTGGACAATCACAATGGTGACTTCATAAAGCCTTATTTTTATTGTGCTCCTAATATTATTCTCATTTGGCGGTGCTGTATTTCCTAATAATTGTAGCAGACGTTGCAGCTTTAAGCTCTGGCTCTGCTCAGCTAGTGCTGAATAATGATGAAGAGGAGCCTGGATTTCATGCTTCGGGGTCCAGTTTGCAGAATGCTCTGCTATGATTAGGCCACTGCGTGCTGAGTATGGTCATGAGCACTAACCTTTATGAATGTTTTACTTTAAGCTGAAAGGGCCATTATACCTACAGAAGAATATCTACAGCTATGGCCAAAAAGTTTTGCATCACCTAAAAAAAACTATATGAACATAATTTAAATCTTGTATTTAATATCATGCAAGCAAATAAACTACAAAATGATATGGAAAACTACAAAGCGGTATGCAATTCAATATGTTAACGTAACATTGTTCAGCAGGCTTTATTTGACTTTAGGGTGAAGCAAAACTTTTGGCCATAGCTGTATATGCAGGACGTGAAGCGTCGCTCTCCCATTTGACTGTGTGAAAGCACCGCCTGCTGCCACCTGCTGTCCACTTCCAGAATAACATCACCCTCCCATTCACATTATATAGAGCCTGGAAACTATTTGAACAGTCAGATAGCTTAGCACAGTGGTGAATCCACTAGCAAACCACTGGCATAATTTTACAATACCAGTCAATCCTTAGATATAAATAGAACAGCAACAACTAGACAGCCAGGTGTCTTGAAATGACAGTGGTATTCCTGTGATCTAGTGTTTAGGTAACCAAAGCCTCCTTCATCCTTTAGTGCGCAGTGGTGACATTGTTTATGCTTGGGCAACATAAGGAATCATTGCTTTGTTCTGAAACACATTTCTGCACATTCATGAATGGTTTCTCCTATGTCAGTATACCAGTTTACATTTGTATATCTCAGATTGATGCAGTCACATGCATGATCTGTATGCCTTGCATCCTCTGTTGTTGTTGATTTGGTATCATCACATTTCATCTAATGTCTTGTTTCACTCCCTGCAGGAACATCAATGGAGCTGTACCCACCATACTGACACACATGCACCTTGTCTCACCAAACCAAGAGGGGTAAGAGAGAAAAGCACACTCCACTGAAACGCTTACCGGGCTCAAGCGAACAACACTTTGGCTCATCTGTCCTGTGATATAAATATCTACGGTTGGCCACCAAGGCTGTAGAGGAGCTTCTGAATTCAGGCCAAAGCAAGATTAGCACAGATTGCAAAATAAATGTATATCTGATCAAAATCATTGTGCATGAATGAAGATGACCATGCTGAGATCAGCTGTGTTACTCATTGCACATGAATGAAGATGACCATGCTGAGATCAGCTGTGTTACTCATTGCACATGAATGAAGATGACCATGCTGAGATCAGCTGTGTTACTCATTGCACATGAATGAAGATGACCATGC
This sequence comes from Acipenser ruthenus, assembly GCF_902713425.1. NCBI lineage: Eukaryota > Metazoa > Chordata > Actinopteri > Acipenseriformes > Acipenseridae > Acipenser > Acipenser ruthenus. Next base: position 9,392,437 of record NC_081189.1, on the reverse strand, counting down.
TGAGATCAGCTGTGTTACTCATTGCACATGAATGAAGATGACCATGCTGAGATCAGCTGTGTTACTCATTGCACATGAATGAAGATGACCATGCTGAGATCAGCTGTGTTACTCATTGCACATGAATGAAGATGACCATGCTGAGATCAGCTGTGTTACTCATTGCACATGAATGAAGATGACCATGCTGAGATCAGCTGTGTTACTCATTGCACATGAATGAAGATGACCATGCTGAGATCAGCTGTGTTACTCATTGCACATGAATGAAGATGACCATGCTGAGATCAGCTGTGTTACTCATTGCACATGAATGAAGATGACCATGCTGAGATCAGCTGTGTTACTCATTGCACATGAATGAAGATGACCATGCTGAGATCAGCTGTGTTACTCATTGCACATGAATGAAGATGACCATGCTGAGATCAGCTGTGTTACTCATTGCACATGAATGAAGATGACCATGCTGAGATCAGCTGTGTTACTCATTGCACATGAATGAAGATGACCATGCTGAGATCAGCTGTGTTACTCATTGCACATGAATGAAGATGACCATGCTGAGATCAGCTGTGTTACTCATTGCACATGAATGAAGATGACCATGCTGAGATCAGCTGTGTTACTCATTGCACATGAATGAAGATGACCATGCTGAGATCAGCTGTGTTACTCATTGCACATGAATGAAGATGACCATGCTGAGATCAGCTGTGTTACTCATTGCACATGAATGAAGATGACCATGCTGAGATCAGCTGTGTTACTCATTGCACATGAATGAAGATGACCATGCTGAGATCAGCTGTGTTACTCATTGCACATGAATGAAGATGACCATGCTGAGATCAGCTGTGTTACATATACAAAAGGTCTAGTTACAAAAAAAAAAACAATTCTTTAAAAGTATGGACTGAGCTCAAACTGCCCTGCTTGATGCATGTGTTCATTCACTGTTGCCATCCACTAAGCATCATCACAGGTCGTTTTGTGTCTTGTTTTACTCCCTGTAGGAATGTCAATTTTAATGTTTAATAGTAGTTCCTGAGTGCAATCTCGGATTTCCAGATTTATAATAAGTTAATACATCATGTGGAGGGTGTCTCTTTTAATAACCCTCCACACAGAGTATTAACTTCTACCATGACTCAGGGTCAGTCCTGGAATGTGTGTGTCCCGAGCACCATTTTGTTTTTGTGGAATTGTTTACACTAAAGCAGGCCACAGTAACCCAGGACACCACACTGCTGAATCACAGAGCTTGAAGTTATGAGCATGAGTTATTGAAAGAATGTCTTACTGTTCCAGATTGTCGTTGGCTTCTTCACTAATAGCTGCATTCCCATACTGACCCCCACACACCAAGCTTCACCAAACACAGGGTACATACAGCACATCCCTGAGTTACATTAATGTCCCACCTATGATTAAGCAGGTCCATTTACTGGTGAAATGGGGACTGCTGTCCTAAACATGTAATAGCATAAAGCATCTCATGACTAGAGGGCCCTCATACTGTGTATGTATCTAGCACTGGTTTACAGTGCTGCTCCACTTAGCTGTAGCATGCTGATCATGGAGCACTGCATTCAGACCGCAGGTGTACTGAAGAGTGCAGGCTAGCCCATTGTGACTCAGATGAATTAGAATACTAAACTGCTAAAGTGGAGCCAGTTATTATCCTGCTGGTTTAAGTGGAAGGAATACATTAAAGGGGATTCATGCCTGTATAGAACAGATCCACTTAAAAAGCACACAGCATCTGCATTACTTGCCTGTTCTGAAGCAAACTTCTATCAAGCTTTGTATATAATATGAAGCAGCATTTCTTTTATGTGGGCGATGGGTCCTCCACTCAGGTAAAAACTCGATAGTCAATGTAAAGAAAACGACCCTCGTAAAATCAATTGGAATTTCTCTAAAGGAAATAACATTTACTTTAAGTAAAGATCATATGTTTCAATGAAGTCTGCTTTCCCCACAAACATGTCAATTCATTTACAAAAAACACAAACTGTAAGCAATTGAAGAATGCACTCAGTGTTTATAGCAGAGTCAGTATGGAGTTTCCTTACTGTCTTCCTGTACTGAAAAAAAAACATTGCAGGGGCCCCTGGTTGAATTCCAGGAATTTCCAGTGAAATGAAGTGTCTGGTCCAGTCCACTGTACACAAAAGGCCCAGAATAAAAAACAATTATATTCGATAGGCTATATTCTTGAATTCCTCTTTTTATCAAGAAACTTTTTAAAACCCCCTCAAAACTTCTTTCAGCACTGTGATTTACAATGCTGCCATTTTTCTACATGCATACTAGCAAGCATGTTTCACTTAAAGACACAGCGCACAATTTCTGGCCTTAGTACTGCTGATAACCAGATATGCTGTTTTGATGTGCTTGTTGTCTTTAGCAGCAGCTCTGCAATCAGAATGCTGTTTTGATGTGCTTGTTGTGCTTGCTCTCTGTAGCAGCAGCTCTGCAATCAGAATGCTGTTTTGATGTGCTTGTTGTGCTTGCTCTCTGTAGCAGCAGCTCTGCAATCAGAATGCTGTTTTGATGTGCTTGTTGTGCTTGCTCTCTGTAGCAGCAGCTCTGCAATCAGAATGCTGTTTTGATGTGCTTGTTGTGCTTGCTCTCTGTAGCAGCAGGTCTGCAATCAGAATGCAGTTTTGATGTGCTTGTTGTGCTTGCTCTCTGTAGCAGCAGCTCTGCAATCAGAATGCTGTTTTGATGTGCTTGTTGTGCTTGCTCTCTGTAGCAGCAGCTCTGCAATCAGAATGCTGTTTTGATGTGCTTGTTGTGCTTGCTCTCTGTAGCAGCAGCTCTGCAATCAGAATGCTGTTTTGATGTGCTTGTTGTGCTTGCTCTCTTTAGCAGCAGCTCTGCAATCAATAAGCACTGGGAGGCGGAGCTGGCGGCTCTCAAAGGAAACAACGCCAAGCTCACAGCGGCGCTCCTCGAGTCCACAGGCAACGTGAAGCAGTGGAAACAGCAGCTCGCCGCCTACCAGGACGAGGCCGAGAGGCTACATAAAAGGGTGCGTGTCTGTGTCTGTGACTGTGTGTCTGTGCGCTTGTGTGTCTGTGCATCTGTGTGCTTGTATGTGTCTGCGACTGTGTCTGTGTGTGTGTGTGTACTTGTGTGTGTGTCTCTGTGTACCTGTGTCTGTGTGTCTGTGTCTGTGTGTGAGGGTGGGGGGGGGGGGGGGTAGGGGCAGGTAATCATACTAAACTATACTAAACAAACAAGTCGCTTTCCTAATATTGTGCTTCAGCATGACTTATATCCTTTAGGCCCTGGGGTTGGGGTTACGGTTGGGTTGGGTTTGGGGTTTGGGGTTTGGGGTTGGGGTTGGGGTTGGGGTTGGGGTTTGGGTTTTGGGGTTGGGGTTGGGGTTTGGGGTTTGGGGTTGGGGTTGGGGTTTGGGGTTGGGGTTGGGGCTGGGTTAGGGTTAGGATTAGGCCTGGGGTTGGGGTTGGGGGGTGTTCATATTCACAAATGGGTTTTCAGGACTGAAGGGCATATGTAAAATCTGTAAATCTGTAAAAAAAAAAAAAAAAAAAAAAAAAAAAAGTAAAGCAGTAAAAGTAAAATCGAGCACTTTATCCCCACGAATACCAGGGTAAGTTTAAAAGAAAGTTGCATGAATACGCTGTATTTTCTGGCTATTGCCTTATTGTCATATTCCCAAAAGGAATAAGCACACTATCTGGTAGAATACAGATTGATGTTATCCACGAAGAGGTGGAAAGAATATTAGGTGACTATAAAGTAACTCCTATCGTCTGGTGCGTAGGTCTTGCAGCAAAACATCCATGCGAGGAAGGTTTTGGATGAGCAATATGGGAAGGTTTTGAGTGTGATCAAACTTGAATGGTTTGGTAAAGCCTAAAGTCAACTGTTTCAAATGCATCATTTCTACCTTTGTCTCAGATCCATGGAGATGAAGCACTTGAGTTACACTGAACTGCTGAGGATAGCAGTGCAGCAGCAGAACCTGGTGAAATCAGGACCATAGCACATGGGCTCTAGTATTATTCACAGCAATGCAAGAGGTAGTGAAGGGGGGACAGGCAGGGTAATGAGAATCGACTGTGTGCAGCTGTAGGACACTTAACCTTCTAACTCAGTGCTTCTCAATCCTGGTCCTGGGGACCCCTGTGTCTGCTGGTTTACATTCCAGCTGAGCTCTCGATTACTTAACTAGACCCTTCATTGAACTGATCATTTGCTTAATTAGACCTTTTTAATTGTTTTTTGTTCTTAAACAGTTGCATAGTTCAAGTTACTTATACAATATTAGAGCTAACTTCAAATCTGCAACTGTTTAAGAGCTGAAAACAGTTAAAAATATCTAATTAAGCAAATTATCAGTTCAATTGATAATTAGCAGACACAGGGGTCCCCAAGAGCCAGGTTTGAGAACCACTAGAACTGGTGGAAATGTAGACCTCTTGTTGATGTTTTTGTAGTCATTTTTCTGGCCACAAGGGGGCTCCACTCACCCATCGTCAAAGATGAAACCTGGATGATATTATTATTATTATTATTTATTTCTTAGCAGATGCCCTTATCCAGGGCGACTTACAGTCGTAAACAAAAATACATTTCAAGAATCACAGTACAAGTAATGATACAATTAGGAGCAAGATAAAAATACAATGACTTTGGTTCTAGCAAGTACAAGTATAACAAAATACGATTCAATAACACAGCAGATAACAGTGTGGTAGTTACATCAGGATATAATTAAATACAAAATACTACAGATTAAATAACACTTGTGACAGATTACAGTACTCTAAAGTACAGGATTAAATGCAGTAAAATAGGGAGCAGATAAGAGCAAGTCAAGCGCATTTAAGGAAGAGTGATAAGTGTCCAGAGGGAAAAAAAGAGGAGTTCTACAGGTGCTGTCTGAAGAGGTGCTGTATTCAATATAAATTTTTTTGACAACTTCACATTCTTTCAAAACTGTGTCAGCATCAAACCTGTACATTTCCAGCGACACTGATCAGCGTACGCAGGCTGAAGTTTACAGAGCTTCAGAGTATCTTTTTAAAATATTTTCTACACAATTAAAACAAACTAGACTTTATTGTAGTAAATTAAATAAATAATACATGACGTGACTAATATTTTGAGTAATTTAGTGTGGTAACTAGTTCTGTTCATACAACAAGCTGCCTCACTGACGTGACAGCAATATACACATATGCCATGAAATACATGTTTTATTCAAATATATCTTTATACATTTAATTAAATATATATTAGCTGCACAACGCAGGCACCGCCTCCTTCTCTGTTTGACGTTAGCAACATCTAGCTTTACAGCGAGTTGCTGAAAATAATTGAGTGGCAGCATATATTAAATTGTGTACCTATCAAAAGCTGAAATTGAGCGGCTCATCGTGGTGATGTCAATTTGTCCAGCTCTTCTGTTGTTTTTGTAACAGCACTTGATAATTAAAGGCACAGCAGTCTGTCACAAGTTTGCACCGCTGGCACAGAGCCGGTGGTGGCCTTTCTGCGACGTTGGCATTGCGTGTTAACAGGCAATGCGTGCCCGATTTTCAGTGTACTAGAAAACCGGCCTGTCGGGTCTAAAATACCTTAAAAAGAAGATGAGATACTGTCCCAGTAAGACAGTGTAAATGGATAAGGTAGTTTTGAGACAAATATTCAAATATTCTCCCAAACAGAGCTTGAGATATATTTAGAGGCTAAACTAACCATGCTTGTGTTTGATCCTCTAGTGTCATTGATGCACAAGGAGGGTACAGAAGGGTGTTCTTCTGTTTTGTTTCTCATGGAGTTTGACAGGGCACCAGGCTGATTTAATGTCATTTTGCTGCTGTATTTTTTCAGTTTATTAAAGGTGTAAGAATGTTTGAATATTGAGGATTTGAACATGAGAAACACACAATTGTCCCAGACCTGGTTAAAGCTGACAGGATTTAGTTTGGATCTGTCTCGGTTGTGTTTTTAATCAAGCTAGTTTTATATCCTTAAACCCCTTACCTTTATACAGGAAATTCAACTGAAGAAGATTTTAACAGCTATATTTGGAATATGTCAACAGATAACTTTACTGCCTTTTTTATAAGATTTGCCTATTGCAAACTACTGCCTGTTACCAGAGTGAGAGAACAATAAGGATTGGTGATGCGTCTCTCAGAATCTGAGGGAGCGCTGTGTGAGACACATGTCAGTAGAACTGAAGCCTCCTGTCAGTGTTCCGGTGACCGTACACATTGTGCAAGATGACCTCTTACTGTAACCTTCCACAGGTGACTGAGCTGGAGTGTGTGAGCGCTCAAGCAAACGCAATCAAATCCCACAAGACAGAGTTAAACCAAACAATAGAAGAACTGGAGGCGACATTAAAAGCAAAGGAAGAGGTAAGAAAGGCTGTTTTTTTCATAGCCTGCTTTTTACATGTTTGAAATGATTTTTGGCCTCAGCGATTGGCCGAGGTCATGCGCTAAGGAGAAAGGGTTATGTCGCTTGTTCTTGAAGGAAATCGAGAGGTTGAAAGAGGAAATGGAACATGCCCGACAGCTGCAGACTCAGAGAGACACTCTCACACAGAAGCTTCAGGTAGGGTGCTGTTTCCTTCCAACTCATATTACCTTCAAAAGCCCTAAAGATGAAACAGACACATGCTCGCTCAGCCTCAGGTATTCACCAGCTGTCCTTCTCACAGCATACTGTGCCCTGCTTGTGTGTGTGTAGAGGGGGTGTATGAATTGAAGGATGTCGTGTTCTCTATGCTTGTGTATGTGTAGAGGGGGTGTTTGAATTGAAGGATGTAGTGTTCTCTATGCTTGTGTGTGTGTAGAGGGGGTGTTTGAATTGAAGGATGTCGTGTTCTCTATGCTTGTGTGTGTGTGTAGAGGGGGTGTTTGAATTGAAGGATGTCGTGTTCTCTATGCTTGTGTGTGTGTAGAGGGGGTGTTTGAATTGAAGGATGTCGTGTTCTCTATGCTTGTGTGTGTGTAGAGGGGGTGTTTGAATTGAAGGATGTCGTGTTCTCTATGCTTGTGTGTGTGTAGAGGGGGTGTTTGAATTGAAGGATGCAGTGTTCTCTATGCTTGTGTGTGTGTAGAGGGGGTGTTTGAATTGAAGGATGTAGTGTTCTCTATGCTTGTGTGTGTGTAGAGGGGGTGTTTGAATTGAAGGATGTAGTGTTCTCTATGCTTGTGTGTGTGTAGAGGGGGTGTTTGAATTGAAGGATGTAGTGTTCTCTATGCTTGTGTGTGTGTAGAGGGGGTGTTTGAATTGAAGGATGTAGTGTTCTCTATGCTTGTGTGTGTGTGTGTGTAGAGGGGGTGTTTGAATTGAAGGATGCCGTGTTCTCTATGCTTGTGTGTGTGTAGAGGGGGTGTTTGAATTGAAGGATGTAGTGTTCTCTATGCTTGTGTGTGTGTAGAGGGGGTGTTTGAATTGAAGGATGTAGTGTTCTCTATGCTTGTGTGTGTGTAGAGGGGGTGTTTGAATTGAAGGATGTAGTGTTCTCTATGCTTGTGTGTGTGTGTGTGTAGAGGGGGTGTTTGAATTGAAGGATGCCGTGTTCTCTATGCTTGTGTGTGTGTAGAGGGGGTGTTTGAATTGAAGGATGTCGTGTTCTCTATGCTTGTGTGTGTGTAGAGGGGGTGTTTGAATTGAAGGATGTAGTGTTCTCTATGCTTGTGTGTGTGTAGAGGGGGTGTTTGAATTGAAGGATGCAGTGTTCTCTATGCTTGTGTGTGTGTAGAGGGGGTGTTTGAATTGAAGGATGTCGTGTTCTCTATGCTTGTGTGTGTGTAGAGGGGGTGTTTGAATTGAAGGATGTAGTGTTCTCTATGCTTGTGTGTGTAGAGGGGGTGTTTGAATTGAAGGATGTCGTGTTCTCTATGCTTGTGTGTGTGTAGAGGGGGTGTTTGAATTGAAGGATGTCGTGTTCTCTATGCTTGTGTGTGTGTAGAGGGGGTGTTTGAATTGAAGGATGTAGTGTTCTCTATGCTTGTGTGTGTGTAGAGGGGGTGTTTGAATTGAAGGATGCAGTGTTCTCTATGCTTGTGTGTGTGTAGAGGGGGTGTTTGAATTGAAGGATGTAGTGTTCTCTATGCTTGTGTGTGTGTAGAGGGGGTGTTTGAATTGAAGGATGTCGTGTTCTCTATGCTTGTGTGTGTGTAGAGGGGGTGTTTGAATTGAAGGATGTCGTGTTCTCTATGCTTGTGTGTGTGTAGAGGGGGTGTTTGAATTGAAGGATGTCGTGTTCTCTATGCTTGTGTGTGTGTAGAGGGGGTGTTTGAATTGAAGGATGTAGTGTTCTCTATGCTTGTGTGTGTGTAGAGGGGGTGTTTGAATTGAAGGATGTCGTGTTCTCTATGCTTGTGTGTGTGTAGAGGGGGTGTTTGAATTGAAGGATGTCGTGTTCTCTATGCTTGTGTGTGTGTAGAGGGGGTGTTTGAATTGAAGGATGCAGTGTTCTCTATGCTTGTGTGTGTGTAGAGGGGGTGTTTGAATTGAAGGATGTAGTGTTCTCTATGCTGTGTGTGTAGAGGGGGTGTTTGAATTGAAGGATGTAGTGTTCTCTATGCTTGTGTGTGGGTAGAGGGGGTGTTTGAATTGAAGGATGTAGTGTTCTCTATGCTTGTGTGTGTGTAGAGGGGGTGTTTGAATTGAAGGATGTCGTGTTCTCGATGCTTGTGTGTGTGTAGAGGGGGTGTTTGAATTGAAGGATGTCGTGTTCTCTATGCTTGTGTGTGTGTAGAGGGGGTGTTTGAATTGAAGGATGTAGTGTTCTCTATGCTTGTGTGTGTGTAGAGGGGGTGTTTGAATTGAAGGATGTCGTGTTCTCTATGCTTGTGTGTGTGTAGAGGGGGTGTTTGAATTGAAGGATGTCGTGTTCTCTATGCTTGTGTGTGTGTAGAGGGGGTGTTTGAATTGAAGGATGTAGTGTTCTCTATGCTTGTGTGTGTGTAGAGGGGGTGTTTGAATTGAAGGATGTAGTGTTCTCTATGCTTGTGTGTGTGTAGAGGGGGTGTTTGAATTGAAGGATGTAGTGTTCTCTATGCTTGTGTGTGTGTAGAGGGGGTGTTTGAATTGAAGGATGTCGTGTTCTCTATGCTTGTGTGTGTGTAGAGGGGGTGTTTGAATTGAAGGATGTCGTGTTCTCTATGCTTGTGTGTGTGTAGAGGGGGTGTTTGAATTGAAGGATGTCGTGTTCTCTATGCTTGTGTGTGTGTAGAGGGGGTGTTTGAATTGAAGGATGCAGTGTTCTCTATGCTTGTGTGTGTGTAGAGGGGGTGTTTGAATTGAAGGATGTAGTGTTCTCTATGCTTGTGTGTGTGTAGAGGGGGTGTTTGAATTGAAGGATGTAGTGTTCTCTATGCTTGTGTGTGTGTAGAGGGGGTGTTTGAATTGAAGGATGTAGTGTTCTCTATGCTTGTGTGTGTGTAGAGGGGGTGTTTGAATTGAAGGATGTAGTGTTCTCTATGCTTGTGTGTGTGTGTGTGTAGAGGGGGTGTTTGAATTGAAGGATGCCGTGTTCTCTATGCTTGTGTGTGTGTAGAGGGGGTGTTTGAATTGAAGGATGTAGTGTTCTCTATGCTTGTGTGTGTGTAGAGGGGGTGTTTGAATTGAAGGATGTAGTGTTCTCTATGCTTGTGTGTGTGTAGAGGGGGTGTTTGAATTGAAGGATGTAGTGTTCTCTATGCTTGTGTGTGTGTGTGTGTAGAGGGGGTGTTTGAATTGAAGGATGCCGTGTTCTCTATGCTTGTGTGTGTGTAGAGGGGGTGTTTGAATTGAAGGATGTCGTGTTCTCTATGCTTGTGTGTGTGTAGAGGGGGTGTTTGAATTGAAGGATGTAGTGTTCTCTATGCTTGTGTGTGTGTAGAGGGGGTGTTTGAATTGAAGGATGCAGTGTTCTCTATGCTTGTGTGTGTGTAGAGGGGGTGTTTGAATTGAAGGATGTCGTGTTCTCTATGCTTGTGTGTGTGTAGAGGGGGTGTTTGAATTGAAGGATGTAGTGTTCTCTATGCTTGTGTGTGTAGAGGGGGTGTTTGAATTGAAGGATGTCGTGTTCTCTATGCTTGTGTGTGTGTAGAGGGGGTGTTTGAATTGAAGGATGTCGTGTTCTCTATGCTTGTGTGTGTGTAGAGGGGGTGTTTGAATTGAAGGATGTAGTGTTCTCTATGCTTGTGTGTGTGTAGAGGGGGTGTTTGAATTGAAGGATGCAGTGTTCTCTATGCTTGTGTGTGTGTAGAGGGGGTGTTTGAATTGAAGGATGTAGTGTTCTCTATGCTTGTGTGTGTGTAGAGGGGGTGTTTGAATTGAAGGATGTCGTGTTCTCTATGCTTGTGTGTGTGTAGAGGGGGTGTTTGAATTGAAGGATGTCGTGTTCTCTATGCTTGTGTGTGTGTAGAGGGGGTGTTTGAATTGAAGGATGTCGTGTTCTCTATGCTTGTGTGTGTGTAGAGGGGGTGTTTGAATTGAAGGATGTAGTGTTCTCTATGCTTGTGTGTGTGTAGAGGGGGTGTTTGAATTGAAGGATGTCGTGTTCTCTATGCTTGTGTGTGTGTAGAGGGGGTGTTTGAATTGAAGGATGTCGTGTTCTCTATGCTTGTGTGTGTGTAGAGGGGGTGTTTGAATTGAAGGATGCAGTGTTCTCTATGCTTGTGTGTGTGTAGAGGGGGTGTTTGAATTGAAGGATGTAGTGTTCTCTATGCTGTGTGTGTAGAGGGGGTGTTTGAATTGAAGGATGTAGTGTTCTCTATGCTTGTGTGTGGGTAGAGGGGGTGTTTGAATTGAAGGATGTAGTGTTCTCTATGCTTGTGTGTGTGTAGAGGGGGTGTTTGAATTGAAGGATGTCGTGTTCTCGATGCTTGTGTGTGTGTAGAGGGGGTGTTTGAATTGAAGGATGTCGTGTTCTCTATGCTTGTGTGTGTGTAGAGGGGGTGTTTGAATTGAAGGATGTAGTGTTCTCTATGCTTGTGTGTGTGTAGAGGGGGTGTTTGAATTGAAGGATGTCGTGTTCTCTATGCTTGTGTGTGTGTAGAGGGGGTGTTTGAATTGAAGGATGTCGTGTTCTCTATGCTTGTGTGTGTGTAGAGGGGGTGTTTGAATTGAAGGATGTAGTGTTCTCTATGCTTGTGTGTGTGTAGAGGGGGTGTTTGAATTGAAGGATGTAGTGTTCTCTATGCTTGTGTGTGTGTAGAGGGGGTGTTTGAATTGAAGGATGTAGTGTTCTCTATGCTTGTGTGTGGGTAGAGGGGGTGTTTGAATTGAAGGATGTAGTGTTCTCTATGCTTGTGTGTGTGTAGAGGGGGTGTTTGAATTGAAGGATGTCGTGTTCTCTATGCTTGTGTGTGTGTATAGGGGGTGTTTGAATTGAAGGATGTCGTGTTCTCTATGCTTGTGTGTGTGTAGAGGGGGTGTTTGAATTGAAGGATGTAGTGTTCTCTATGCTTGTGTGTGTGTAGAGGGGGTGTTTGAATTGAAGGATGCCGTGTTCTCTATGCTTGTGTGTGTGTAGAGGGGGTGTTTGAATTGAAGGATGCAGTGTTCTCTATGCTTGTGTGTGTGTAGAGGGGGTGTTTGAATTGAAGGATGTAGTGTTCTCTATGCTTGTGTGTGTGTAGAGGGGGTGTTTGAATTGAAGGATGTCGTGTTCTCTATGCTTGTGTGTGTGTAGAGGGGGTGTTTGAATTGAAGGATGTCGTGTTCTCGATGCTTGTGTGTGTGTAGAGGGGGTGTTTGAATTGAAGGATGTAGTGTTCTCTATGCTTGTGTGTGTGTAGAGGGGGTGTATGAATTGAAGGATGTCGTGTTCTCTATGCTTGTGTGTGTGTATAGGGGGTGTTTGAATTGAAGGATGTCGTGTTCTCTATGCTTGTGTGTGTGTAGAGGGGGTGTTTGAATTGAAGGATGCAGTGTTCTCTATGCTTGTGTGTGTGTAGAGGGGGTGTTTGAATTGAAGGATGTCGTGTTCTCTATGCTTGTGTGTGTGTGTGTAGAGGGGGTGTTTGAATTGAAGGATGTAGTGTTCTCTATGCTTGTGTGTGTGTAGAGGGGGTGTATGAATTGAAGGATGTAGTGTTCTCTATGCTTGTGTGTGTGTAGAGGGGGTGTTTGAATTGAAGGATGTCGTGTTCTCGATGCTTGTGTGTGTGTAGAGGGGGTGTTTGAATTGAAGGATGTAGTGTTCTCTATGCTTGTGTGTGTGTAGAGGGGGTGTTTGAATTGAAGGATGTAGTGTTCTCTATGCTTGTGTGTGTGTAGAGGGGGTGTTTGAATTGAAGGATGTCGTGTTCTCTATGCTTGTGTGTGTGTAGAGGGGGTGTTTGAATTGAAGGATGTCGTGTTCTCTATGCTTGTGTGTGTGTAGAGGGGGTGTTTGAATTGAAGGATGTAGTGTTCTCTATGCTTGTGTGTGTGTAGAGGGGGTGTTTGAATTGAAGGATGTCGTGTTCTCTATGCTTGTGTGTGTGTAGAGGGGGTGTTTGAATTGAAGGATGTAGTGTTCTCTATGCTTGTGTGTGTGTAGAGGGGGTGTTTGAATTGAAGGATGTCGTGTTCTCTATGCTTGTGTGTGTGTAGAGGGGGTGTTTGAATTGAAGGATGTAGTGTTCTCTATGCTTGTGTGTGTGTAGAGGGGGTGTTTGAATTGAAGGATGTCGTGTTCTCTATGCTTGTGTGTGTGTAGAGGGGGTGTTTGAATTGAAGGATGTCGCGTTCTCTATGCTTGTGTGTGTGTAGAGGGGGTGTTTGAATTGAAGGATGTCGTGTTCTCTATGCTTGTGTGTGTGTAGAGGGGGTGTTTGAATTGAAGGATGTAGTGTTCTCTATGCTTGTGTGTGTGTGGGTAGAGGGGGTGTTTGAATTGAAGGATGTCGTGTTCTCTATGCTTGTGTGTGTGTAGAGGGGGTGTTTGAATTGAAGGATGTAGTGTTCTCTATGCTTGTGTGTGTGTAGAGGGGGTGTTTGAATTGAAGGATGTAGTGTTCTCTATGCTTGTGTGTGTGTAGAGGGGGTGTTTGAATTGAAGGATGTCATGTTCTCTATGCTTGTGTGTGTGTAGAGGGGGTGTTTGAATTGAAGGATGCAGTGTTCTCTATGCTTGTGTGTGTGTAGAGGGGGTGTTTGAATTGAAGGATGTAGTGTTCTCTATGCTTGTGTGTGTGTAGAGGGGGTGTTTGAATTGAAGGATGTCGTGTTCTCTATGCTTGTGTGTGTGTAGAGGGGGTGTTTGAATTGAAGGATGCCGTGTTCTCTATGCTTGTGTGTGTGTAGAGGGGGTGTTTGAATTGAAGGATGTAGTGTTCTCTATGCTTGTGTGTGTGTAGAGGGGGTGTTTGAATTGAAGGATGTCGTGTTCTCTATGCTTGTGTGTGTGTAGAGGGGGTGTTTGAATTGAAGGATGTCGTGTTCTCTATGCTTGTGTGTGTGTAGAGGGGGTGTTTGAATTGAAGGATGTCGTGTTCTCGATGCTTGTGTGTGTGTAGAGGGGGTGTTTGAATTGAAGGATGTCGTGTTCTCTATGCTTGTGTATGTGTAGAGGGGGTGTTTGAATTGAAGGATGTAGTGTTCTCTATGCTTGTGTGTGTGTAGAGGGGGTGTTTGAATTGAAGGATGTAGTGTTCTCTATGCTTGTGTGTGTGTGTAGAGGGGGTGTTTGAATTGAAGGATGTAGTGTTCTCTATGCTTGTGTGTGTGTAGAGGGGGTGTTTGAATTGAAGGATGCAGTGTTCTCTATGCTTGTGTGTGTGTGTAGAGGGGGTGTTTGAATTGAAGGATGTAGTGTTCTCTATGCTTGTGTGTGTGTAGAGGGGGTGTTTGAATTGAAGGATGCCGTGTTCTCTATGCTTGTGTGTGTGTAGAGGGGGTGTTTGAATTGAAGGATGTAGTGTTCTCTATGCTTATGTGTGTGTAGAGGGGGTGTATGAATTGAAGGATGTCGTGTTCTCTATGCTTGTGTGTGTGTAGAGGGGGTGTTTGAATTGAAGGATGTAGTGTTCTCTATGCTTGTGTGTGTGTAGAGGGGGTGTTTGAATTGAAGGATGTCGTGTTCTCTATGCTTGTGTGTGTGTAGAGGGGGTGTTTGAATTGAAGGATGTAGTGTTCTCTATGCTTGTGTGTGTGTAGAGGGGGTGTTTGAATTGAAGGATGTCGTGTTCTCTATGCTTGTGTGTGTGTAGAGGGGGTGTTTGAATTGAAGGATGTAGTGTTCTCTATGCTTGTGTGTGTAGAGGGGGTGTTTGAATTGAAGGATGTCGTGTTCTCTATGCTTGTGTGTGTGTAGAGGGGGTGTTTGAATTGAAGGATGTAGTGTTCTCTATGCTTGTGTGTGTGTAGAGGGGGTGTTTGAATTGAAGGATGTCGTGTTCTCTATGCTTGTGTGTGTGTAGAGGGGGTGTTTGAATTGAAGGATGAAGTGTTCTCTATGCTTGTGTGTGTGTAGAGGGGCTGTTTGAATCAATGGATGTATTGTTCTAAGGGTCTACTCTAATCTACTAAGGGTCAGGTGAGTTCAAACAAGGACACCTTTCTGTCAGGATTAGTCTGCAGCACAGCATGTAGGGACTCTGGTTGCTGTTATTTTTCCAAGACCTTGATGAACCTTGCTCTGAACTTAGAGACCAAATTGAAAAAAGGTAGACTGACATCCACATGCAATGCAATGAGAAAAAGAACTCAGTGTTGTTAATCTTTTTACAGCAAAGACTCATTTCACCTGAATGAATGAGTTTGTGCAGAGTAGCTGAGCACTTAATCAGTTACACTTATTACTAGTTGGTTATAAAGGAGTACAGGAGTACTGTCTCCCTCTAAACCCAGAACTAACAGGTAATCCAGCTGTGTGATCCAGTGCAGAGTAAACTGGCTGTTGTGTGAGGGACACTGTGTTATATATTACAGTCATTTGTCCAACGTGTGTATAGCTCTGTGCTTATATTTTTTGTCCCTCATTTGGGATGCTTATCTCTGGAAGCCAGGGGGTACCGGGTGTACCGGGTTACATATATCTGCTACACATATCCAGCGATAAAACTTGGGAATTTCATGGAATTGCTTGTCCGCCTTCCTTGTCACATTTACAAACCTGGGGCTATATGGAGGAAGCTGTCAGTCTCTGTATTATCGCCACATACATACAGTGGATGTAGGTCAGGGAGATCTACTTGTTCCCTGATGCTAATAGAGTAGCTCAAGTATTGTAGTTGCAGTAGTTGGAAGTATGTACTGCATGTGACTTGCTGTTTTATGCTGTCGCTTGTTGACAGTTCTGCAGGCTAAGACTTCCGAGTCTCAGTATGTAAATGTTGAGCCTCCCCTGTCCTGCAGGAAACAGAAACGAGGAACGCAGACCTGGAGGGGCAGCTGACAGAGCTGGGGCGGCGGCTGGAGAGCAGCCAGACGGAGCAGGAGAGCTTCCGCAACAATTTAAAAACTCTGCTCGAGATCCTAGACGGCAAAATCTTTGAACTGACCGAGCTGCGGGATAGCCTGGCCAAGCTGACAGAATGCAGCTAAAGCGTGGCGGTTCTTCAGTGTGACCGCCTCTACAATGTGAACGCCATGCTGGAGCCCACAGGAGTTCTTCCTTCTTTCCTTCCTTCCTTCTTCATCCACCTGGAAGATAGAAAGTATTATTTGAAGTATAAAATACGACAATAATGATGATGCTGGTAAAACTTTTTTTATAGCATTCCATGTTATTGAGAAATATGTGGTGTGCGTTTCACTTCCATTTTGAGCAGATGGTACACCATGCTTTGTGCTTCAATCTCAGGACAAAGCATGATGGTGAGCACTCTTCATTTATTATTATAAGTATTATTTTTACACTATTGTTTAGACATAAAAATTGACCTTACCAACAAAAAGATATGGCAGCTGACTTTACCTTCGATTTATTTTTTGGTTTCCCTTACAATCTTTGAGGTAAGGAAGTCATTGGTTTTCAAAAGATGCTTAGTGCAACACCCCGAAGTTGTATGGTGTGGTTTTGTAGACAAGTTACTGTAGTCGGCGTCTGCAGAAAGATTTCTACACTACAACCCTGACGGGCTTTCCTCTCTGTAGAACTACCTAGCCTCTTGTCCTGTATCCCAGGCGGAGGGTCCCAGTATTCAATTTAATAAAGGGTTATGTGGCTTGAATATGAGGGCAAGGCCTGCGCTGAGCCCCTGTATACACTGAGCAATACTGGAGGAGCCTCGGGAAACCACTGAAATCATGCAATCAGGCATTGCATACTTCTTTGTTTTCCGAGTGATCTGGAAAAGGATCAGAAATGGTGACCCTGCACACTGTAGGAAGCCGTCCGCGCTGTCTTTTCTTTCTAGATCTTTTTCAACAACTTTATACTCTACTTGTAAACTTCAGTCATACCGGACTGTTTGGTTAAATCTAAAAATGATTTTAACTTTTTTTTTTTTTTTTTTTTGCAATGGTGAATTTGAGGTTATTATTTGGTTTTCTTAATTTGTAATATTTTTCTTCTTTTCACTTATTTTTTAAATATTTTCTTTCTTTTTTTTTTAACTTATGGTACTTGGGTATTTATTATGATTGTATTTTTAAGGTGTATAAACCAGGCAATATTTTGAACTGTTTTCAGAAACCAGCAGCTTGTGTTGGTCTTACCTGAAATTAAAGACTTTGAAATGATGCAATTTAAAGATTAAGAAGAACTGATTTGCCAAATATGTTTCTGTGTAGAATATTTATAAAATATGTCTTTGGTATGAAGAAGCATCATGATGAGCTTCCTAGGGACTGTTTTGCAGAGTTTATTATTGCCAAAAAAAAATCTGTATAATGTTGTAAAAACAATGGGGGACACTAGTCAAGGGCTTGTGGTTCGACCTTTTTAATTTGGTGAAACGTCTGATTGGTCTAAGGGTTTAGATTTTACTCTCAGATGTTCTAATCATTAATGTAGAAATGCTAAAAAGGAATATTGTTTGAGTAATAACTTTTAATGTTCATATACCTAGTGCTTAAAACACAATTGTAATCTGAAGTTTATAGTTCAAATGGGCTGTGATCCCATTCTGTATTTCTCCCCAGACTTCTATACCCGGTAGATCAGATGGTTTTGCAGCTTTCTCTGCAGTTCAACAGCTGGAAAAGCTACAATGAATTGAGAGCCCTTTCTTGTCTTCAGAGGACCGTAGCTACTGCAAAGAACAGATACCAGCAGGGTCAGCAGTGAAGCTACTGACCTATCAACAGCAGAGGTCTAAAGTCTCAACTTTAGTTTAACTTGTTCAATTCAAACAAGGGAGTCCTGTAAAATTAAAAACACAGGTTTTATTTTGAAATACAGTGACAATATTCTACAAAAAAAAAAGTTTTGTCTTGTTTTTCTTGAACTTCCTAATTCTTTTTTGAAGTGTTACAAATCCTCATTGAGGTGGAGGAGTGATCACTGACCTGGTTAGAAGTATCCAGTGAGTTTCCAAACCAGAACCAAGCACAAAGAACAGAACGCGAGTCAGTGCAGTACTCATTCCTTGAGAAATCCACTTTGAAATGGTCGGTCTGACCTCCACTGGTAGCTCAGACTTGGTGCTATAACCATGGGAAGCAGTGTTGCATCAAACACTGTGATAAGAGAGACAATGGAATAACCTCTAAACAGCAACTTTTTTGGGAAGCACGGCCTGCTATCAGCTCACAAGTTCACAGTGGAACCTTTTTTTTGTCAATATAAAGTACAGATAGTCCATCATTGCGTGTCCAACACACAGAAACATCTACACTGCTATGTATGCTTTTAAACAATGACATCAAATATTTAGTTTAATACAAATTGCAGCTTTAGACTGAAATACATTGCAGATTAGATTGAAATAAAATGCAGATTGGGTTGATTCTGAATGGCAGTTTTAAATGAAAAGTCTTGGGACAGGTAGTGTATCTGGGGTACAGTACTATATGTACATCCATAATAGAACACATTTAAAGGGTTAATACCACAGTTTGTAGATTATTAAAGTAAACCCCATCGTGTGTTAACAGCAAACAGTGTGAATAAAAAAGTGTGAAGCAACTGAGCGCTCACACACAATATTTGCAATGCCATCTATTACCCTTAAACAGTGAGATTATATAAAGATAAATACAAGACATGTGCTCCCTCAGTGTAACACACCCTAGTCTATAGCAGTACAGTCATGTGCTCCCTCAGTGTAACACACCCTAGTCTATAGCAGTACAGTCATGTGCTCCCTCAGTGTAACACACCCTAGTCTATAGCAGTACAGTCATGTGCTCCCTCAGTGTAACACACCCTAGTCTATAGCAGTAGTCATGTGCTCCCTCAGTGTAACACACCCTAGTCTATAGCAGTACAGTCATGTGCTCCCTCAGTGTAACACAAGCCTAGTCTATAGCAGTACAGTCATGTGCTCCCTCAGTATAACACAAGCCTAGTCTATAGCAGTACAGTCATGTGCTCCCTCAGTGTAACACAAGCCTAGTTTATAGCAGTACAGTCATGTGCTCCCTCAGTATAACACAAGCCTAGTCTATAGCATTACAGTCATGTGCTCCCTCAGTGTAACACACCCTAGTCTATAGCAGTACAGTCATGTGCTCCCTCAGTGTAACACAAGCCTAGTCTACAGCAGTACAGTCATGTGCTCCCTCAGTATAACACAAGCCTAGTCTATAGCAGTACAGTCATGTGCTCCCTCAGTATAACACAAGCCTAGTCTATAGCAGTACAGTCATGTGCTCCCATTTTCTCCATAATGTCATTCTAATGTCGCACTTGCATTCTCGCTGTAAGGGCAGAACACAAATAGTCTCAACTATGCATATGCACCCAGCATAATAATGAGGAAACGGGACAAGTTCAAATAAATATACTTTATTGAATAAAACCAGTGAATCATTAACGTCAGCACCAAAACTGCGAATACGATGTTACATCACTCGTACAGAAAAAAAAGAGGCAATTTCAGTACTTGGTATACAAGGTTTTATTCACCTTGGACACAATGCAGATTTGAAAATACAAAGCAAATAATCAGGATTACAATGGTAAAATAAAGAATAGGCAGAATAAAAGGCAAAAAACAATTAAAAGCAATTATTTTACATTTCAGTGACATTGCTATATAAATGCTTGCTTAGTTTTAAAAATGATATCTGTTACTTAAATATGTAATCTTAGGCAATCGCTCAATGCAACATGAAGGTCCAACTTTAACCCTTTACAATACAATGTACATTTAAATACAATGTTTTTTTTTTTTTTTAATTTATTAATGAATGTTTCTACTTCTAGTATAATAATATTGCACATATCTAGCGAGTGGCTAATCACTGATTCATGAATGTGATCATGATGTGCCCAGGCAAGCCAGATATTTAAGGTAAAAGAGTTCACTGGTTCAGGTACATGTTGCATGTTCAATCTGTAGTGTTGGCCAGAAATAGAACACAAATAAAATATAGAATTAACAAAAAAGCAAAAATTGGTTAACATACAGGTTACATAGTTAACAGTGTTTTCGGCAGCAATAAGAACAAACATATTCTTTTAACAAACCTCAATACAGTACATGAAGTGTATGAATTACCCAACTAAGAAGGTCCATGGCAGGATATATAAGGGTAAACCAGCACTGAAGAGGTCCACACATGTGCTACACTGTACCATGGAAGAACTTTGTGCAATAAGTGACATTATTCAGTTTTGTAAATGAAAAACTTCAACATGCTGTTATCAGCAATCAGTTAAAGAGTTGCTAGAATGCATGCATACACTGCTCTCGTCATATACCGTAAGATGCACTTCTCAGCTGAAACCCCTGCAGAAAAAGAAAAATCGACTGGCCCATTAAGATTGGAAAACGTATTTTATATTACGAGCAGTAAACATATGCCGTTAATTGTTAAAATCCTTTACTTCATTACACATACTGCCATAATCAGTGCAACAACGTGAGATTACAATACAGGTTGGCAAAGAACTTTATTCAAACTGCGTTATCCAGAACTGGTTATTATCTTCCATAAAATGATAGTAATACACACAAAGTAAAACATATAACAGAAATATTTAAAAGAAATAGTAGCTACAGTCACTATGATTCTCCATTAGTAGTGTTAAATACAAGAGGGTTGTTTATTAAATCAGCCTAGTTAATCCTCCTAGATACTTCGTTAGAGTCAGAGGATGAGCAGTGTGTGATTTGGCTGATCATTAAACACTGTAAGAAACGTTATTAGCCACGCTTCAGCTGCTTGGTCACATACAACTCAGTTAAATTGGGTGCAATACAGAAACATCCTCCTGTGTGCTACCTCAGAAAACTCACTCTTTAGACTTCCACATCCCAATCCCTTTACAATACCGATTTATATTGCAGAAAACAATATTCTTAGCAGCACTGGTGAAAATGGAGATTAAAGTAAATTTGCAGCAGAAGCCATGCATAGTTGACTTAGGAACTCTATTAATTCCCATCAATTAGCAACAGAGAAAACAACATAAAAATAAGGAGTAAGTCAAACCGCTCCACATACAAATGCAAAATAATGCTTACTGAACAACCTGAATGGACATGGCATGTTGTTTTTGCCTCTCAGGTAGAATTTGCAGTAGGGTTTTAGAATACATTTGTAATCTCCATTGTTTTGTATCATAATAGAAGTAAAGATTGTATGTGCAGGTCTAATCTGTAGTCAAATGAAAAATGGGTGGCTGTCTCAAGCTTGCACTTCACTGCTGATACTCTCCAGGGTCAGCAGGGCAAACCTTGAGGTGTTCTATTACATTTGCACGCTGCTGTACATGACCTCTATAAAATCATTCTCGCCTGGTATTATTTCAGTAAAACCTGTTCTGTTTCATAGTCCTCTCATTTCAGTAATCCTAATCCCCCTTGTGTGAATCCTGGCAGTTTTACAGCTCTCAGGATACAATCTGATGCAGTTATACAGCTGCTGTACGTATGGGGTCACTGCATCGTCTTTAAAACCCTGTCATTCTGTAAATGATAGGAATTAATACCACATCTTCCATACACATGAAATCCAGGTATGCCAGTGCCAACAGAAGGAAAATGTATATTAGGAAGGAAGATAACCTCCACACATGGAAACAAAGCTGGTGGAGCTAAAGAAATAAATCAAGAATGTTTTATTCTGTGTTCCCTTCAAATTCCGGATCCTCTCGTAACAATGGTTAGCGCTACAAAGGGTCTGAGTGCAAGTCTGCTCACACAAGGGATCTCAAACGAAACACAGACACACTGCAACTTAAAGAAACAAAACAAAACCTCAACAATCATTTCAAAAAATTAGAATAGCACTTAAAATTATACTATATAAAAAAACACAACATAAAGTACTTGGTCAAAAGAACACACGTCTTGTAAAAACTAAACAATAGAAATAAAAACAGCTCACTAAAAACCCACACACACATACACACACAAAATATCTGTCTATTTCAAACATAGTAACCCTTTACTGCCCTGGGTATGCTCCCATACCCATTTAATGCCTATTTTCTCAATGTCAAAGGGTTGAAAACAAACCCATCCTTCTCTTTTTTTGTCTTCATGTGATACAAACTCTGCAAATCTTCTGCAACATGATTCAATTAGAATGCACTGACAGTGCAGCAGGAAAACAGGCAGAATAACTGGGCTATTTCTGTCACTGGAATTGATGCAGCATAGCTTTCAGAACCTGAATTAATCTTGTCTGTAATGTAAAAAATATTAACCCTTAAAACATATGCAAAGAATAGTAAATCAAGGGGTAGTTTTTTTTTCTGCACAACACAAACAAAATGTGACACTAATCCATTAGTGATATTTATTAAAATAAATAAAGTGCTGGTTCTATTTTCCAGATTGGTAAACTTGTTAATTGCAATCTGGGCCATTTCAAATCCTGCATGTGCTGCACTGTGCTTCTGATCTGCTGACAGGCTCCCAGCTGCACCAGAGTGCATGGGGGTGTACAAAGTTTCCGCTGACAAGCCCACAGGGCTGTCTAACCTGGCTTATCTGCATTAGAAACGCTCTGTACAGCCATCAAGCCAGAACTGAAACACGGCAAAGGGAATGATTACTGCCACGTCACAAATATGTCTTGCTGTTTCTCTGTGTACAGTATTGTGCAAAAGTGTTAGCCTGGGTATGACAAAGCCACCCAGAGGAGTCTGTTTCTGTTACGTCAAAATAATCCCTGACATAAACACAAACTTCTGAACAGATCGCGGGAGACGGGAAAATAAAGTATTGGAATGGGTCCCACGGAGTGAAGATCTCAATGCGAGTACTTTCTCTTCAACAACATGAAGCAACTGTGGAATGTTCTTATGGAGAAGGGACACAGTACAAAAGGTACTTCGTAATTATAAAAAATAACAACAGTTATTGCTTAAAACATACTGTTCAGAATTATATGAAAGGATGATCAACTGATTCATTCCATGGCTGGAAAAGCCTGAACGGTGAGCTATGTGGCGCTCCATTGACAACTGAGGAAGCTGGTAGAAGTCACCAATATCATCCCAAGAAGAGGTCCTCATGAAGGAACAGTTACATTTGACAACCCTGCTCTGTGTGCCACTTAAAAACTAACACAAAAAACACTGATGTTTACACAATACTGTACAGTCCGTAATTATAAATAAGACCAGATATGACCTATTTCCAAGCACGTAGTGTGTGTTGCTCTGTCACCGCTTATTAACAGATCTCTTAAGGAAACCTCTTACGGGGCTCTGTTAGCTAAAAGCAAAAACTAAAAAAAACTAAAAATCAGAACCTAGCTTGAAAGCTAGCAGTTCTTTAGCGTGTTCCACACACCAACTATTGATCCTGTTAGCATTATCTCTAGTCTGAAGGGTCTGCTGTGTGAAGGGTTCAATTCGTACAAATCAGTAACTGTCAGCAGTCTGCCTGCAGGAACACTAGCACAGCACTTTCTAACTGTACAGATGTTTATGGTGGGTAGACAGATCCTAGAAACCTTTCTTTTAAATCCCAGCTAAGCTGTAGGATGCCTACATTCCAATGCAATGGGATACAGCTGTTCTGTTTGTTTGTGTTTCAGACCCAGCCAGTTATAAGACTGGGCACAAGCTGGGGCCCACACTGGGAATTTATAAAGTCTGATGAATCCCTGTGGATATATAGTGCCATGTTAAATGACCAGTACACACCATTTTAACAAGGTCCCTTGGGCGGCTGTTATAAGCAGGTATGACTGTAATTCACGTCTAAGAAGCAGTTACTATACAATAAAGTTATCTTTACAAAATTAGGAGTATACGTTGATATTTCTTTAGGTTATTCCGTGTCACACTAAAAGTGCAAAATATTCCACACATTCCCCCCAAAAAAGAATTCCTTACAGTTAGGAGATAACATGCAAAAATATGTCACTTTCCTTGTTCCTTCAATTATTTTGTGCTATACAGAGACACTTGCACTCCTTTTATATTAGCCACAGACATGAAAGGCTTACAGCAATAAAAGGCAGGGGGTAGGCAATCTGCAGAACGAATTCAAACTTCACTGGTTCATTATTAAAAGCTAACCAGAACATGCATACACATGGAAAGAGAAAAGGGCACAGGGGCCCAATAGCGGTTCGGGGTTCTTCACACAGAACACATGGGGCTTGAATGTGCAAACCTCACACTGGATGCCCTAAAAAAGAGTCTGACAGCTATTTATATGGATTGGGGACACATGCTTCAGCAAGCAGGAACAGATATACTTATCCTCTGATTTTAACTATGCTATGAAAAGGCTTTGAGCTTTTATATGCAATTGGTATAAGGGGTTTCTAAATTAATCAATTGTGGATGTATCTGTGTTGAAGATACTTAATATTATATGCATAATAAGGTAAACTGCACACACTGTCCAAATAGTCTACAAATATGTCCTAAAAGATTAAAAGAAATGAGTCAGATATGGATTTTGTAAAATAATTAAAAGTCTGTTATTTTTCTCTGCTACCTGGAACACAAAGAACGATAAGCCTGACAGGATGAAATGCCCAGCTGTGATGGATCTCAATCCAGAAGCAGTGTTCCGACAGGAACGCTCTCCATCCTGTACGCACCTCCCTTTACTCTGCGGGGGAACCAAAACTAATACACTCAATGTGAAAATGAAAAAAGTCACAGGTGCAAACTGGAATTGACCAGACATTACTATGCCAAACAGACCATACTGCACTTTCACCAACAAAAACCTGAACCACAAACTTAATGAAATAAAAGTTTACGTACTGCCATAGCTATACTTTATAATTGTAAGACACATCAATCATTTAGATTGAATCCAGTCCACAGGCTACTCTTTCACTTCACTAAATGACCTTCAGCCTCTGAGCAGCATGTTAAGCATGCGTTTGGTTTCTTTAGTTTGCTCAGCCAGTGTTACTGTGTGAACCTGGGTCCCATGATGTCCTTGTGCTTGTGTCCTGTCTCAGCTGTGAGTTTTTCCTTTTTTTTCACTTTTTTTTTTTTATTTATTTTTTTATAAATTTGGAATCGCCAGTTATTTTTTCAAATTTTCTCCCCAATTGGAAAGGCCAATTATTTGTTTATTTCAACCCAGCTCACCGCTGCCACCCACGCGCTGACTCAGGAGAGATGAAGACGGACACACATGTCCTCCGAAACGTGTGCCGTCAGCTGTCTGCTTCTTTTCACTCTGCAGGCCCACCATGCAGCTACCTCAGAGCTACAGCGTCGGAGGACCACGCAGATCTGGGCAACTTACAGGCAGGCCAGTAGGCCCCCAGCCAGTCTACAGGGGTCGCTGGTGCGCGGTGAGCTGAGGACACCGCGAGCTGAGGACACTGGCCGACCTAAGCCCTCCCCACCCGGGCGGTGCTCGGCCAATTGTGTACCGCCCCCTGGGAACTCCCGTCCACGGTTGGCAGTGGAATAGCCAGGACTCGAACCTGCGATCTCCATGCTATAGGGCGCATCCTGCACTCCACGTGGAGTGCCTTTACCGGATGCGCCACTCGGGAGCCCCAGCTGTGAGTTTTTCAACCCCTGGGTATTCCACAGGAGATTTGAAGATTGTCAGTATCAAAGGCGATGTGCTTTAGAGCAACTCAAAAAAATTTCAAAGCTGGAATACAAGAATTCAGTACATAGGAAAGTGGAGCTAATTGCAAGGTTATCATTACCTTTTCATCAGCCAATTGGAAACAAGACATTGCATCTTAAGGTGGGCTGTCCAATGGAAAAAAATACTAAAATGAAAAGCCTAGTGTCAGTTAGCGAATAGCCTAACCTAGCATTGTGGGATTGGTTGAAGCTGCCCAGTGCTGGGGTGTCCTAGCTGTCCCAGTCGGCGCAGGGCAGGCCCTCGTCCTCAGAGTCAGACTCCGGGGAGGCATCCTTGATGCGGCGCAGTGCCTCGTGAATGCTGCGGGTGAGCGGGTCAGCAGAGTCAGGCAGCTCCCCCAGGGAATCTTGCAGCTCCTCGCGCTGAACCTTCTTCAGCGGGACGCCCTTGCGGATCTGTGCTAGGATGTTGTTGCTGTCGTCTTCCTCCGGGGAAGGGGGCATGGCACGCTGTTCCATCTTGCGTAGGTGGAAGCTGCCTCGTTTCAGAGAAGCCAGCACCTCATCCATAGGGGAACTCGCTGTCAATACAAGAGCAGGCATACAGTACGCACTTACACACACACATACTGTATATAACAGAGCTAGCTGACTGAGAAAGCCAAAGCTTATACCAGAGATGCCACTCTCTTTTAACCCGTACAGAAACAGGACATAGTCACCAGGTTCTGTGTGTCCAGATCCACTGCTCATAGCAAGTCCAAGACTATTTCATTGTCCCCTCAATTTTATTTATAAAGCAATTGTATTTATATAATGTATTTCAACACCTGATCAGGATTTCCATGTGATGATTATAACACATTTCATCATAATATAACTCAGCGGTTCTCAAACTGTGGGTCGTGAATACCTAATCAATTAAAAAAACTAGTTTAGTTTAAGAAACAATTAGATTGATGTATTATTATTATTATTATTGACACTTTTTACTCAATTTTACTCCAAGAGTTCCTCGTCCTACCTGCCTTTGTCTGAACTGGTTACCTAGCAACCAACTTGCCATGTCAGCCAATCAGCGGAATGCACTTCTGTAGTGTTTAGTCTAGCCTCTGCGATTTTTGTTGCGAAGTTTGAGAACCGCTGATATAACTATATACAAATATAACTAAAAAATATAACTAAAAATGCAAAATATGTACAGTACCTTTGAGCAGTTTCACTATAGGGTAATTCCACACCAAATTGACTACATTTGTGGATCTTTCCCACATCGTATCAGATTCTTCTAAATATTAGCCTTTAACTATGGCCTATAATGGGGGGGTGGGGGTATGGCAGATGTAGGTGAGGTGGGGATCATTGGCCATTCTGATGCAGAATGACCCTATATCCATTTTCACAGGGCTGTTCACCCCCCTGCAGAGAATAATAAGAGCATGAGTATTAGTTTAAAGCCTTACTACTTCTTTTCTGTGATCCTTCCATGGCAGATGTCTTCTTGAGCTTCTTCCTGGCGCTCACCAGCTGGCTGCTGTCAAAGAGCTGTGCGGAGGGCAGTGTGCTGGAGGCTTGCAGAGTCTCTGTCACGAGTTCTCCGGGCTGTCTGACGGGGCTGCCGGGCTGTGCCTCGCTCTCGGAGAGGGGGTCCTCGCTGGGGGGGGGTGGAGGAGGGGGCGGGGGTGGAGGAGGGGGCGGGGGTGGAGCAGCTGTGGCTGGGCAGGTAAGCAAAGGTAGGGAGAGGGGCAGCGAGGCAGGCTGGGGTGGTTGGAAGGCGGTGCTAGCAGGAGGTAATAAAACACTTTCTAGCCCCCCTGCTTGCTGGGTGGTGCAGGGGGCTCGAGGCAGTCCTGCCTCCCTCTCCTCTGCGGTCTCGTCGGTCTGCACGCTTGCTGAGAGGGACTGAGCCTGATCCGGGCTGGCACAGGGAACCGAGGGGCTGCTGCTTTTCCTCCTTGCTAGTCGAAGTCTGGTTGATTTCAGTATGACCTGACCTGGGTACCGCTGCAAGGCAACACAAACATTACCAAACAATAATTTCAATCACTGGAGTTAGAATTCTTCCCTGTTTCACACAGAAATGAGAAAGGCTGCATCACAACCAAAATACCCATCAAGCAGTACCCACCTGCTTAAAGCTGCGGAGTCTGTCCAGTGTTCGCTGTCGTTCCTGACTGACCCAAATGTTCTTTTTCTCATCCTCCTCCTGCTAAAGAAATAGAAATGCACCTGTGAGGAATGCTGCAGCATGGTTCAAATGCAAGCGTGTGTTTCTGGGAACAAGCAAAGACCCCTGCGTCCTATTTAAAAAGCATTACCAAGGCAGTGAATCTACTGTATTTACCTCATTTACCTTAATTCTAACGTTGTCTAAAAATGGTCCTGTATTTTACAGCTAATTTTTGTGTGCCGACAGGCAGGCGTGTATTGAAAATACATGTACTGTAATTGAAATTCGGATTTTCATTACATTTTTATTTTTGTAATTTGTAATACAAATGCTAATGCATAAGTATTCAGTATTTTGTACTGAATCACAGTAATGTTAACGGTATGTGATGTAAAATAAGAAGATTACAGATTGTTATTTGCTGATATTTTATTTGAGTCTTGACTGTATGAAATGTGTATTGTGACGGGGAAGACAACAAAACTCAAAACCAAACTGGCTGGGCTAGAAGGGCAGCAGTGTGGAGTAGTGGTTAGGGCTTTGGACTCTTGACTGGAGGGTCGTGGGTTCAATCCCTGATAGGGGACACTGCTGCTGTACCCTTGAGCAAGGTACTTTACCTAGATTGCTCCAGTAAAAACTGTATAAATGGGTAATTGTATGTAAAAATAATGTGATATCTTGTAACAATTGTAAGTCGCCCTGGATAAGGGCGTCTGCTAAGAAATAAATAATAATAATAATAATAATAATAATAATAATAATAATAGAAACAAGAACAAAAATAAAAATCTGTATCTGGCTCTACTGTCAACATGTGGTAATACAAACAGGTAGACAGACTTTGACATGAAACACTTCACTGTGTAAACAAGTATGCCAGCAGATTATCATGACCTCCACCCACCACATGTGCATGTAAATATGTAAGTTTGGCATACTGACAGTTTGACATGCTAAAGAATGTCCTAATCAAGTCATGTCACAACTGAACTGGCACTTCAACAGATATATGCAAAAAAATGTGTGTCATTAGGATGGACAGACAGCTAATAGGTCGTCGTTTGGTGTCATATTCCAGTTTAGAAGATTTATTTCAGAGCATATTGTTTCAAAACACTAGAAATCATATTGAGTTCATGGATCCACAAAATGTGACAGTAGTGATGTAAGTGTGTTGACTTTTATTGATTAGTAAAAAATAAAAAACAAATACATGTAATTAAAGCTTACTAAACCAAGTTAAAAGGGGCATC
The DNA here is from genome assembly GCF_902713425.1 of Acipenser ruthenus. Classification (NCBI taxonomy): domain Eukaryota; kingdom Metazoa; phylum Chordata; class Actinopteri; order Acipenseriformes; family Acipenseridae; genus Acipenser; species Acipenser ruthenus. The sequence goes on along the minus strand of NC_081189.1, from coordinate 9,363,942 downwards.
TGAAACATGACCCTAAACAATGAGTTATTACATATTAGGGGTACATTTGAATTGCTTTATTTACCTAGCTTCAATCTCTTTATTACTTTGAATACGTTTAAGATATTGGGACACGGGGGTTATGGCTGTACAAAATGATGTTGACAGAATTTACCAGTTGCATGGCATGATGGGATGTGTAGTCCTCCTGGCTGCCTTGGCGCTGACACATCTTCTCTCTGTGGTTCACAATACAGATCTCCTGTGGAGAAAGAAGGACTTGGTACTAAAAGTCTACTGCAGGTAGACTTCCATCCTAAACTCATTTTCATTTTCTAAGGCGCTGCATGCTTTTAGTTGGAAGACCTTCCTGTCCACCCAATAATAGGATTCCATCTCAGCTGTTGACTCTGTACTTACATTATTTTACACATAGTATATAGTACTAATCATATACAAAGTACAACATATTAATAGATAACTTTGTTTGAATATCATATTATATATATATATATATATATTATATATATATATTTTCAGAGAGAATATATTTTTGGTCATGTTTATATACTTCAATTAACAGGTCAAAAGTTTCAAAACGTTGAAGTTCAAAACTACGACACAATTGTTTAAAAAGCGTGGTTCCCCTAAGTGACAGCTGGCAACGCTCCCACAGGCTTAAAATAAATTGAAAAGGAAAGAAAGAAAGAAAGAAAGAAAGAAAGAAAGAAAGAAAGAAAGAAGACAAACACCAGCTGTGACAGGATAACAAAAGATTGATATGAAATGCCACTTTACTGTATGTTTCGCATTTAAGTTTTGTTAAAAAAGACAAAAAGCAGTTAACTGACTGACAAGTTTTTTTCTTCAAGGCTGGCCAAGCCAGCAGCGTTACGACAATGAAACGATTCCTCACGTTAAAACAGCTGAAAAGAACGCACATGCCAGCCCCATCAATGACACTAATTCAGCTAATCACTGTCTCACAGTTCATAAAAAAAGGGCTTGCTGCCACCAACGCCAACAATGCAAAATGTCACCGCTGTGATTTCTCATATGACTGTGGGAGCGGTTCAATCTCTGATTTGAAGAATCAGCTTGCAGATGTATTTAGATAGTTATCGGCATTGCTTTACAAGGTTAAATCTCTAGGATAAAATAATGCAGTGCTTTATGTTACAGACCATTTCTTCCTTCAAAAACCAGGAAAGAGCCCTTTGAGCCGATTGAAACAGCAATATTCTTCATGGAGACTACTGGAGGTAGGCTTGGATTCAGATTAACAGTAAAAGCCCCGATACCTGCACTGACTCATTTAAAGCTCTGTTAAGTTGTCTCTAAGGTTCACATTGGTTTCATGTGAAATATAGGGCGGTCGCTGTGGGATGGATACAGGAACCTTGAATCAAAGGCTTCCTTTCCCTTTACCACATTGTGTTCCTCTGTATGATGGCAGAATTTCATGGGACCCCAATGTGAAATAGCTCACCTGCACTCAGTAAAAGTATTTTTGTAAATCAATGAAAATCAGATATGTAACCTTCTTGTTCCTGAGGTAGGCTTTCTTGGCAGATATGCGCCCTCTTCTGGCCTCCAGCTGCCGACCCTTCTGCTGCAGTTTGAGCAGATCCTCTTTCTGCAGGTGAACGGATGCTGCCATGTGCTCAGTGTCCTGCATGGCATCTATACTCTCGTAGGTGTCGTAGTACACCACCTCATCCTGCATCTCTGGCACAAGAAGAGAGACAAGTCATGGAAGCCAGCTGCCACACAACATGCTATTCTCCTAAATCAAAAGTGTTGTGAATTTACACATGTACTTCATTAACAACTATATTAATAAACATTATACTGAGCTTCTATGTTGAGATGCTGTGATACAGGTAGCAGAGCAGATTCATAATTTAGGTGTGTGGAAATACAGATACATTCAGGATCCTAGTTTTGTAATGTATTCGTGGGCTGCAGGTTCTCTGAGCAAGACACTTCTCTCTAGAATGACCTAAGTAACTTTACAGAAAAACGACTATAGCACAAATAATAACAATACAAAAATCAGTGTCTTAGTGTCTTACAAAGAAGAATGCATATAACAGCATACAGTAGATTTATATTAGTATACAGTATATAAGAAAGTTAGGATTTCTTCACTGCTTGGTTGGCACATTCCATACCTATCATCTGCCTCTTGATGCTCTCTAGTTGTGTGGTTAGCAGCAGCTCCTCACACTTCAGGATCTCCCCCTGAATCTCATAGAGCTGGAGCTGCATGTCATAGTAACTGGACTCCAGCTGGTCCAGGCGAGCCATGGCCTCGTCCCCTCCTTGCAGATTCTGCATCTGGATTATAAAAGCTTTCAGGATACTGTTTTAACTTTCTTATGCTGTATATTTCATTGCATTGCGGCAAGCTTACTTAATGCTTTGGAATCTGTGTTTAAAATGTTCTCGTCTCTCCTGTGAATTTTAATGGGGGTGTAAAATAAATATTTTAACACTTTGAATTCAATAACTGCAGTGGTACATTTCACCCTCCAGAATGCCCTTTATATTAGACAGAATAAGCTAACAGCAGTTCCTTGTGTTGATGTGGTGTGGTGACCCCCTGGTCCTGCATCCTAAGAGCTTGTATTTAAACATGACCCCCTGGTCCTGCATCCTAAGAGCTTGTATTTAAACACGACCCCCTGGTCCTGCATCCTAAGAGCTTGTATTTAAAAGCTCTTTTTTACAAAGGACGTCAAGAGGGCAGTCCAAGATGAGAGCACAGTTGGGATTTTTCCTGTTTTGGTATCCTGACCTACCGGATGAACACTGAATGTATTGCAGTATTTTGTTTACTCAAAACCAAATTTACACACAAACAAAAATAAGAACAAAAGTGTGACTCGGGGGGAGGTCCTGGCCCTTGTCTCACCTCTTCTCTCAGTGCATGTTTCCTCTGCTCCAGGCAGATCTCTTTACCCCTCATCAGCTGCAGGGTCTCCTTGGACACAGCGTACTGCAGCTTCTCCATGCGCTCCACCGCTGCTGCCCACGCTGCCTTGCCAAACTTCTTCTGGTCGACCCGCATGCGGTCCGACACAGCTGAAACACAGCATAGCAATGCCATTAAACACATTCACAGCTGAAACACAGCATCGCAATGCCATCAAACACATTCGCAGCTGAAACACAACATCACAATGCCATTAAACACATTCACAGCTGAAACACAGCATCGCAATGCCATCAAACACATTCACAGCTGAAACACAGCATTGCAATGCCATCAAACACATTCACACTTGAAACACAGCATAGCAATGCCATCAAACACATTCTCTTGTCACAGGGCCACAGTGACATCTGGTGCTCACGCATGCCCTCTACTGGCCTCTACGAAACACAGCATCACAATGCCATCAGACACATTCTCTTGTCACAGGGCCACAGTGACATCTGGTGCTCATGCATGACCTCTACTGGCATCTACAGCAAAATGTGGGGGTTTACAAAAACTTTAGGGTTAATTAAAGCCAAAAATGTACCTTAAAACTAAATATACAGTGTACCTAAAATTATGTAGGATGTTCATTTCAGATTGCTTTACACTAAAATTCAAACAATTTAATTAGCTCCCAAACTCTACTTCCAGTCATGTTTAAACAATAACATCCACACAGAGGGCACTGCTGTGCAATCAGGTCTGTTTAGGTGGTAATCCGAGGTGGTACTTCAGGGTTATATAGCCTAATATTTCACAGTCATGTTTTCTTGATTTCTATTGCATTTCTTTTTGTGTTTTTAGCATTCCTCATGTTACACTCTACCATGATTATTTTAATCCTACAGAAAACGTTGATAAATCAATTTATTAAGTTGTTAAAACGATCTGTGACAGATAGTGATTCAAATGCTGGAAATAATGTAGGCTCCTCGTTGCGACAGGCGGTGATATGAGCAGCTAAACTACTAGAGACAGAGAGATAGAGCAGAGAGAACAGCAGACTGTCTGGCATCGCCAGGCACTTCACAATATCATGGATGGCCATGATATGTTTATTGTATGGCTATTGGTGTATCTTAGTGAGATGGTATGCCTATTGCTGCATTGCAACTTCAGTCTACTGCCTGATAAATCAATTTTAAATATTAAAACAAAACAATTGATCATCACAGCAAGTGAACAAGACGTGGTTAAAGTCATCCACACAGTGTGTAATAGTTATTTTATCAATGAATGATCATGAGTGGTATCTAAAGGGAAAAAAAAAATCTGTAGGAAAATCAATATTTGCTAAAGACCTTCAAAGTGGATTCAATTTCTGGATGGTGCAGATACACTTCTATGAAGGGGATATTGGACATGCTGTCTTCAAATGCTCTGCTGTACACTTGTACAATCAGGACTGAATATTGCACACAACTAGTGTTTTGGGGATTTTCTCCTTCGCTAATAAAAAATAAAAGGGGAATTAATTTCATTGTACACTATGTTGAGGAGTGTATTTGATTAAATTGCCTCGGCAAATTGACATTTAAGAAATTACTAATTTTAGTCTAAATTTAGCCTTGTGCAAAAAGCAGACAAGACGACTCAATAAAAGAGTTTAAAAGAAAACAGGTGCTTTCTACAGGCAAGAACATAATCATTTCCAGATTCTATAAAAGGCCTACTGAAGCTAAAAAAAAACCAAACATTAAAAACAGTACCTTACCCCTTGGAGAGACAACAAAAAGGCACTGGTTGGTAATAGGACAGACACAAAGCACGTCAAAGAGAAGACAATGAAAATGCATGCTCTCAACAGGACAGACACAAGGCACAGCATCAAAACGTGGACAATGAAAATGCATGCTCTCAACAGGACAGACACAAAGCACAGCATCAAAACGTGGACAATGAAAATGCATGCTCTCAACAGGACAGACACAAAGCACAGCATCAAAACGTGGACAATGAAAATGCATGCTCTCAACAGGACAGACACAAAGCACAGCATCAAAGCGAGGACAATGAAAATGCATGCTCTCAACAGGACAGACACAAAGCACAGCATCAAAGCGAGGACAATGAAAATGCATGCTCTCAACAGGACAGACACAAAGCACGTCAAAGCGAAGACAATGAAAATGCATGATCTCAACAGGACAGACACAAAGCACGTCAAAGCGAAGACAATGAAAATGCATGCTCTCAACAGGACAGACACAAAGCACAGCATCAAAGCGTGGACAATGAAAATGCATGCTCTCAACAGGACAGACACAAGGCACAGCATCAAAGTGAAGACAATGAAAATGCATGCTCTCAATAGGACAGACACAAAGCACGTCAAAGCGAAGACAATGAAAATGCATGCTCTCAACAGGACAGACACAAAGCACGTCAAAGCGAAGACAATGAAAATGCATGCTCTCAACAGGACAGACACAAAGCACAGCATCAAAGTGAAGACAATGAAAATGCATGCTCTCAATAGGACAGACACAAAGCACGTCAAAGCGAAGACAATGAAAATGCATGCTCTCAACAGGACAGACACAAAGCACGTCAAAGCGAAGACAATGAAAATGCATGCTCTCAACAGGACAGACACAAAGCACAGCATCAAAGTGAAGACAATGAAAATGCATGCTCTCAATAGGACAGACACAAAGCACGTCAAAGCGAAGACAATGAAAATGCATGCTCTCAACAGGACAGACACAAAGCACGTCAAAGCGAAGACAATGAAAATGCATGCTCTCAACAGGACAGACACAAGGCACAGCATCAAAGCGTGGACAATGAAAATGCATGCTCTCAACAGGACAGACACAAGGCACAGCATCAAAGCGTGGACAATGAAAATGCATGCTCTCTTGGTTACCTTTCTGTGCCCTGGCTGTGATTTCAAAGTACTTGACAGTTAGGTCCTGAATGGACAGGACTGCCATATGCGCTTTTCTTTGCCAGTCAGCATCCTCCTTCTTCAAGCTTTCAATCCTTCTTGGACCAAGGTAATCATTCTCCATGGAAATCTGTAAAGGTAAGAGACAGCATCAGCAAGGCCTGGTACTGTAGAGCTTCCGGGCAGCGTGTTGTGAATCAGGTACAGCAGGTACTGTTCAGGGAATACAGGACCCTTGTGAAACAGAGATCCTTTCACCTTTATTCTTTCATTATTCCCAAAGCAGGTGAAGCTGTGCTGGACCATGGATCTGTTTGTGAACACAATGCAGGAATCAAAAAGTTCCTTTGTGGTTAAGCACCTCCACATGATCCTTCATAGGTTTGGTTCAAAGATGTCAGCTTGAGACAAGCCAGACATTATACTGTAGTACTTCACAAGTACAGTACAACGTTGCATATCCGACCCCCTGTGGACTGGGGTATAGGAGGATATGTGAAAAAGTCTGATTTGCCAACTTACACATCCTTAAATAGATTAGTGAACAAAAACAACACACAAACTGCTTTAAACATGGGGACATTTTTTGCTTTAAAAGTAAGCAAATGTAAACAAATACAGTGTTGCTATGCGGTTTGCTATAAGCCGTCTCCACGCAAAGTTTAAAAAAAAAAATACAAAACAAAAACGGTAAATGTACAGTAACCTGCAACTTGATGGCTTCTTTCTTAACTCTAGAAGTCCCTGCCTCCCTGGTTCTGCTTTCTTAATATCTCTGACACGGTACTTTGCGCTTTTTCTTGATATTGCCAACAGCTGATAAGCAGCTCGGTTTGAATACTGCTTCAGCTATTTTAAATAAACGGCCGGTAAGCATTGCGTTTATGAAGCTTGATTTGTTTAATTCAAATGCACTTAAAAGCTACAACAGCACACTGCCAATATCTGCAAGCGTGCTCTCCATCATAAACACATTGCACAAAAAAAAAAGCTTTCTCGACTGGTGTGTTGAAACGTCACTGCTACACGCAGCTGACTGTCACATGCACACAGCCTGTCTCTCTTAAAAGGGGAACGCACCAAAAAGCTGATTGCTATAACGCTTTCTTTCTGTTTCCATCACGGAAGCTGCATTTGCTGCCAATGCCATTACTCTCGTAGCCTACTTTTAATATTTATTTATTTATTTAGCGAGGCGGTTAATTGATCGGGGTGGTTATGTGACGGTCAGATATGCGACGTTCCACTGTATGCAAGTCCCATATATCCAACGTAACAGGTTCTTCCATATCCAGTATCCTCACAATGTTGTGCTCAATAATGTACAAACCAAGATACATCCTATATCATCAGTTCTGATTTATTGCTAGATTTATTTTTGCTGTACCCTGTGTAGGATTCTCTAGTCTGAGCTGTCTTAGGTTGCATATTGTGTATAACGTGCATTCCTTGCATGATACTATATCAAAACCAGAACGCAAAAAACTCTAGTGTGACTGTGACCAGGGTGACTGGTGGTGACGTCAGGCCAGGAAATGAATCCATAACACACAAGGCAACTGCCGGGTGAAACTGAGACGCTACATCACTCAGCTTTTTATAAAACAAAAGATTTTAAACAAACAAAAGACTTTCACAAAACAACACAGGGCATTGGCCAAAATAAATAGACAAACAAAACAGATACAAAACAACAAATACTGTGCTGGTGCTTCCAACACGAGTAGTAATTGTTATCTTTGTTTTTCAGTCTCCTCTCTCTACTCCCATTCTCCACTCACTGAACACCAAACCCAGAGTGAGGAAACACTGCATCTTTTATGCAGCTGTACCGAAACTCAATTGCTAATCAATCATTCAACTAGAATCTAATCTGAACTAATTGTGCTCCCCGTGCTTCCATACTAATACCCACTTTAATCTGCACGTGGAGTGATTGTGCAATCCCTGTGCCTAAATACAACTACATATTTTAAATCACTCGTGCTAACCCAGACTCCATGCACCAATACATACATACATATAACAGACAACATAAAACACAAAACACAAAATACGCTCAGGGGCGGGGTACCCTGCCACAGTGAATATACGGGACAGTGGTTCCAAAAAGTATTTGTACACTGGATAACCTTAAGGCAGGGCAAAGTTATACTGGTATGAACAATGTGTGACCAAAGAGATATTATCAGGAGCTTATACTCACTGACTTACGTTATATTCTGGCAGGGACATTAAATGGAGCCTCCCCATGCCCCAGTGAATCCCTCATAAACCTAGCCCACAATGCACTTGTGATCAAGAAATTCAATCCAACCATCATCAGCAGCTTTCCGTTTCCTCCTGGCTTCTTATTTTCCTTATTTACTAATTTAGATCACAGACAAGATAATAGGAGGGTTCAACTCCCAAATACTCTGAAATCATGCCTCTCTAGGTAGATATAGCATATAAATGTGTGCGCTCATAGTTTCCCAGCATGTTTTGTTCCTGTCAGCAAGTCCCACATCTAAAAATAAGGGTAAATACAACGTTTTCCAAAGTGGTGGCAGCCAACGCAGAAAGCAACCAATTACACTAAATTACTAGATATCTATGAGCTTCAAGTCCAGAAACCTGACGCACACCCTGCGGTCTTAAAACATAACATTTAGCACGGCTGTCATGGTTAGGTTTTGTTTGGCTGGTGAACATGATCGTTCCATGGACTACAGGTCACCTGAACTGGAAGAACACAGTATTTTATAAGGGTACCCTACCGTACAGCTTGACCCAAGCTTGATCATTTTCAAATGCTTTGTGTTCCCAAGTTGCAAGTTGGGGAGTAAAGTTTTTTTTGCCAAAATGTGTCCAAGGTATCAAAGGGCTCTTACCTTAGGTTTTTGCATGGCCAGCTACTGTATAAACATGTATTCATTATTATTATTATTATTATTATTATTATTATTATTATTATTATTATTATAATAATAATAATAATAATAATAATAATAATAATAATAATAATAATAATAATAATAATAATATTTTACAGAAACACCCAAAAGCACCTATTCAATGTTTCTAAATTGTGGAGGATGTAAATATGTGCAGTGTCCGATGTTTGATTTTCAAAACCTTGGTAGAGAAAGAGTTCTATTTTATATAATATAATAATAATAATGATATCTTTATTTTCATATTGTGCCTTTCATAGTGGACCACCATCACAAAGCGCTCTACAGAATTAGGCTGTGGACTGTGCATTATATGCAGTCACTTAAAATAGGACATTGATTTAACATCTCATCTGCATGATGGAGCAAAAGGAGGTTAAGTGACTTGCCCAGGGTCACATAGTGAGTGAGTCAGTGGCAGAAGTGGGATTTGAACCAGTGATCTCCTGGTTACAAGCCCTGGACTTTAACCACTCGGCCACACGGCCTCATTTTAATGATTTAAAGTCTAAATATCTAAATGGGTCACATATGATAGGATTGGAAAGGTACCTGTAATTCTGGAAGAGGGCAACAGTCTAGTAATTTAAAAAATAGTAAAATAAAAAGACATCAGTTTTGAGCATCAATATGGCAATATTGAAAACTATTTCCACTTTGCAAGCTCTGCATGGATAATGGACTGAATTGGTTTCCAAGAATCAATCCTTAAGTCAGGCTTTTAGATTCTGCTGTCTGGAAAATGAATAATAACACATCTTAATCGTAGAGTAATCTAATGAATTAACCAGCCATGCAAGTCTCTCCAGTAATGAGCCTAAACAAATACGTTATTATACTCAAGAAATGCTGTTTTTGATAGAAGACTTTCATGCAGTATCTGTGTTCTTCTTGTTTAAAGGCATTTGATGCACAGTAGGTCAATTGGAAAACTATTTTTATTAAAACAAAGCTTGACACAAACATACCAACGTTTAATACAATTCATCAAGATTGCATTAAAACAACAACGAATACTCAGAGAAGACAGATGTGCTGTACTGCGCTACACAGGGTTATTATTGAATACTCAGAGAAGACAGATGTGCTGTACTGCGCTACACAGGGTTATTATTGAATACTCAGAGAAGACAGATGTGCTGTACTGCGCTACACAGGGTTATTATTGAATACTCAGAGAAGACAGATGTGCTGTACTGCGCTACACAGGGTTATTATTGAATACTCAGAGAAGACAGATGTGCTGTACTGCGCTACACAGGGTTATTGGATTACGCAGTGTGTTAGGATTATACTGGTCTTAATCATACCTACATTATACAGTATGTACAGCACGTGTGCTTGCCTCAGTGTAGGACTGCTGAGTTACGCTATGGTATCCAACCACTTCCTGACAAACTAAAATAAGACAAAGAAAAAAGCACTGCTAAAAACAACACAAAAAAACACAGCCCAATGAACTGAAGACAGGTAACAAAGAGGATACAGTACTTGCAGCTGTTTTTAATGATAACAAAAAAAAGTATTTAAAAGCATTAAAGCAAGACATCAGAGGAGTTTTTCAAAAACAAAGACTGGGTGGATTCAGAACTGTAGCCTCTCTGACAGGCCAGACTGCTGGCCTTCTAGTTACCTTTCTGAGCTCAAAACCTTGCTTCAAAGAGCAGAACTCTTCCAGAAAGCTTAAGCATTCTGGACACACTCGAGGAACTTGAAAAGGCCGATTCATTTGAACTGTCAAGACAATATGGGACAAATAAAACAAACAAAAAACTTGAAAATCTGCCACCTTACATTACAACCCTGGTTTAAAAACAAACTTTTTTTCAAATAAATAGTCTCAGGTGTTCATAAGATAAACACCAGTCTCATTTTGTGGGTTTCGGGGTGTTTAAATTAGAAACCCTAATAACAGTACACAGTGCTGCTGGCAGTCCTTTCAGGATGCCACACTGTCAGAGGCAGCCAGTTCTGAAGGGACGTGACTACAAGCATGTGCTGTTGCAATACACTGTGCCAGAACTGTTACCAACACAGCTGAACACTTTTCAGAGCCCCACAGAGCACAGTCAGCCTCGAAAGTTACTGTAAAGAGGAGGGGATCTCACTCACTTGGGGAAACGGTCTGATAACTAGCAGCTGTGGGAAAGGTACTCATCACTACTGAGGAAACAACTGCTACAGCATAGGAGCAAGTGTATGAGCAGAGCCCTTCACACTACACTATACACAAAACAAATGCTACAGCAAGTGTATGAGCCAGTCCCTTCACAACACACTATACACAAAACAACTGATACAGCATAGGAGCAAGTGTATGAGCCAGTCCCTTCACAACACAACTCACCCTGTGTCTCCAATGCACTATATTATTAGGCCTAAAGGTGTTTATATAGGTGTTTATATTTATCCGTTTCAGTTTTTAAAGCTACTTTCTTAGATTTGCATACCTAACAAAGACATAGCCCCATAGTAAAATAGTAAAAGTGTCCTATAGTCCTATAGTAAAAGTAAGTGTAATACAGCACAGTGAAAGCATGGTAAAGCAAATGAAAAACATAGCAAACCATGGTAAAAGTATAGTACAACAAAGACAGGGAAAAACATCAATTCAATAGCACTATTTTAATATATTTTTTTGTTGGTGGTGTACCAAAGCAAATGTTATCAACATCTTCTGTAGTAGCCAGCCAAACATAATGTATTTGTACTTTAAAACAGGATAACAAAGCATGACAGTTCCACAAGGATATTTCAAAAACAACAATTGGTGAGTTAAGCCAAAAGTAACTTGGGACTTGTTTCCTCTGTGGGTAGGCTAAGCCTTCCCTGTGTCTCGATGAGTGTCTGCAGACTATAGCCTATACTGTAGCTGGCATTCACAGGCAGTCTCTGAGGGTTTTCTATACTGTATACTATAGGACAGACAGCTCATTTATGGCTACTTCTTCAAATCCTGCTCACCAAACTCATCGGGGCATTTTATCATCTTTCATTCATGAAGTCTTTTAGGAGTTTATTTTACATTTGAGAAAAATCATTACATCACTGCCTACAGAAAACAAATGCTGTGTTTATAGGTCTTCGGGGGAATTATAGTGTTGGGTCTAAATCAAACGAACATACTGTACCCTATTTTACAATCCTGGATTACAATAGAATTGTGAATGAAAAATAAAATACTCTAATGTCACAGTCTTTCTTTTAGTGCTGTGATGAGCTAAAAAAAAAAAATACAACACTTTATAATATTCTTCTCTCTCTCTCACTTCCCCACCCCCCAAACACACACAGTGAACAATCTGCCCTTCTGTAATGCTTCAGTCAATGACTCACTCAACATTTAACTCACTGGCTCAATGTTCTCAATGCTGATGTACATTGGTCCCACACTGTCTCCAATAAGAAAATGTGATCCTGCCCATGGGTCGGTCTATTTGAACCCCATGGGTCTGGAAGGTCAGCAGCCAATCCGGAAGCTGGAAAGACATGTGATACTGACAAATGCGCACTACTGTGCATGCTGAAATGTATCAAACACAAACGACTCTGGTACAAAAGCCACTGAAAGAGGTGGCTGAGTAATCTAATCATGAATACATCTGAGAAACTACATGACTTATTTAGCACCGAGTGAAAATGCACTTCATGAAATATAAGACCCACATGACACAGGTCCTCACCGCCCCATTCAAAATACTAAGCTAAAAACACATCAAGGTATGAATGACTGTATCCCTCACATTATGCCGCTTCATTCATACAACTTAACACTGTACAATGATATTGGGGGGGCCTACGGTGGTTGATCTCCATACCACACCTTCTTCATAATTCAAACATGTACTGTAACGGTGCATGTTCGTCTCAATCAAATATAACGCTTGATTGTTCATGTTTCTGTCCCTTCTGTTGTCTTATTTCAGGGTACTCAATCCATAACCTTAAACCTTTCCAAAGCATGTACAGAATTACTACACGTACTGTACAGTAGTGGAAAAAGAAATGTACTTTAAAATTTATACAAATCATTTGGCAAGACAAAAAGCTTGAATACTGAGAGTTACTGTACGGTATAGCATTTGATTTAGATAAGAGGACCACAGACTGCCCAAGCTAAGAATAGCGATCCGTTTTTTATTTCTCCCAAATGATGTAACAACAGCTTCAGCAGGCACATTTTTTTTTTTTTAAACATACAGCAATTCCAATGAATAGAACCCCTTGTTCTGCAGGTGCAAAGAAGTGAAATCAAACAATAACTAAAGCAGGACTATAACTAGATTGAGAACTTTCTTGAATTTTATAACACATCCTAATATTCTCCTATCACATGTTAGCAAAGTACAGTAAATGCTTTCACACGTACACTCAGATTGCAGCAAGATGAAGACAAATAGAATGCAAATTCAATTCAATAAGCCACTTTCCAGCTCCACCTCTCCCTCTCAGTATAGAATGCAAATTCAATAAGCCACTTTCCATCTCCACCTCTCCCTCTCAGTATAGAATGCAAATTCAATTCAATAAGCCACTTTCCATCTCCACCTCTCCCTCTCAGTATAGAATGCAAATTCAATTCAATAAGCCACTTTCCAGCTCCACCTCTCCCTCTCAGTATAGAATGCAAATTCAATTCAATAAGCCACTTTCCATCTCCACCTCTCCCTCTCAGTATAGAATACAAATTCAATAAGCCACTTTCCAGCTCCACCTCTCCCTCTCAGTATAGAATGCAAATTCAATTCAATAAGCCACTTTCCAGCTCCACCTCTCCCTCTCAGTATAGAATACAAATTCAATAAGCCACTTTCCAGCTCCACCTCTCCCTCTCAGTATAGAATACAAATTCAATAAGCCACTTTCCAGCTCCACCTCTCCCTCTCAGTATAGAATACAAATTCAATAAGCCACTTTCCAGCTCCACCTCTCCCTCTCAGTATAGAATACAAATTCAATAAGCCACTTTCCAGCTCCACCTCTCCCTCTCAGTATAGAATGCAAATTCAATAAGCCACTTTCCATCTCCACCTCTCCCTCTCAGTATAGAATACAAATTCAATTCAATAAGCCACTTTCCATCTCCACCTCTCCCTCTCAGTATAGAATGCAAATTCAATTCAATAAGCCACTTTCCAGCTCCACCTCTCCCTCTCAGTATAGAATGCAAATTCAATAAGCCACTTTCCAGCTCCACCTCTCCCTCTCAGTATAGAATGCAAATTCAATTCAATAAGCCACTTTCCATCTCCACCTCTCCCTCTCAGTATAGAATACAAATTCAATAAGCCACTTTCCAGCTCCACCTCTCCCTCTCAGTATAGAATGCAAATTCAATTCAATAAGCCACTTTCCAGCTCCACCTCTCCCTCTCAGTATAGAATGCAAATTCAATAAGCCACTTTCCAGCTCCACCTCTCCCTCTCAGTATAGAATACAAATTCAATAAGCCACTTTCCAGCTCCACCTCTCCCTCTCAGTATAGAATACAAATTCAATAAGCCACTTTCCAGCTCCACCTCTCCCTCTCAGTATAGAATACAAATTCAATAAGCCACTTTCCAGCTCCACCTCTCCCTCTCAGTATAGAATACAAATTCAATAAGCCACTTTCCAGCTCCACCTCTCCCTCTCAGTATAGAATGCAAATTCAATAAGCCACTTTCCAGCTCCACCTCTCCCTCTCAGTATAGAATACAAATTCAATAAGCCACTTTCCAGCTCCACCTCTCCCTCTCAGTCAAGACCAGCTGCTCCTTACTCCAAACATGTAAAATCGTTAATGGCACTGGGCCAGAACTGGGAAATGTACCGCAAGAGCATATTCCCAATGTTTCTATACCCCTTTCCACAAAGACAGAGGAAAGGACATTCTGTTGACGGATGTGAAAACTTCAACATTACATTCCAGTGGCAACTCCTAAAAACATTTCACAGCACTTACAGCACAGAGACTACTGCAGGCTTTCAGCAGGAACATAGAGTACATTGCTTGAACTTTGTTTTTATCCTAGCTTTAATTACTTCATAAGGACATTTCTTCCACTGCTATGCCCAGTTATTGGGTAAAATGCAAAAATCCAGTTACTGTCCTGTTACAAGGGTTTTGTAAAGATTCCTGCGACCAGTAACTAAAAAGCCCCTAAACGCTAAGAAATGCACCTCTTTCTTATTTGCCAATCCAATATAAATCAAGGAGAGACATACTAAACTAGTACTGAAGTTCTCTTCATGTCTGCTGTCTAAACTGCACAGAGAGTGCAATATATTCCCGTTTTCATGGTCAAGCAGCCAGTCTTACAGGAGGTTTCAAGTTGCATGGGGGTTTGCTTAGCAGGAGGACTCACACACACACACACACACACACACACACACACACACACACACACACGCACACACGCACACACGCACACACGATCTCTCCACTATTTCACATGCTCTAGCTGCAAACATGGAATACCCTCCTTTCACGAGGTGTGTAGTTTTCAATTAGAGATTGCATTCAACAGAAATATCCTGCTTGAAGTCAAGGGCTGGACGCCAATCGCAAACCATATGGTTCAAAGACAACATCTTACCATTCAACTGAATTCATTCTACAGTCCTGCATCGGGTCGGGTACCCGCGGGTGACCCGCAAAAGCGGGTCGGGTTCAGGTCGGAACTTTTTAGTGGTTTGTGATTCGGGTGCTGGTCAAAAGAATTACATTTTCGGGTCAGGCTCAGGTCTGAATTTGAATCACCAAAAACGTTTTCTGTCCTTTCAGCTTACTCGTCTGTAACCCTTTCCCAAATAATGTACTAGAAGGTAAATGTACCGGTATTTCCTGCACTAAAGCAGGAGGCGATTACAGAGGAGTCAGCTGACTAAGCAGTGTTCTCAGGTTTGTATTCCCGCTTGTTTGATACGTCGCAAGGTCCTTTTATCGCATCTGCTTGGTGATATTAAAAATGCCTGTGGACAAGGTGAAACAAAACATAGCACTGAGTTTATATCATGGAGTGGATAATAGTTCGACAGGTAAATCAGAAGTTTGGAATTCTTTTGGAATTACAGAGAATGAAAATAATGAACATGTGACTGGGTTTGCTGCTTGTAAAACCTGTCATTATGCTTTTGTGTACGACAGCCACAAAACTGGAACATCTCTGCGAAAGCATAGGTGTGGCTCCTTTTCATCTAGTATAGACAGGTATTTTATAGTAAAGTAAGTAGAGGTAGTTAATATGTTACAATGTTAAAATAGACGCAGACCACTAGAGAAAACTACCACGTTGTATAGCTTATTGTATAAACTAAATCTGTGGAGAATGGTAGATATATCTGTGTGTGAATGTGAGAGAGTCAGTCGACACAGGCAGTACGTAAACGACAAACACTTGCAGGTCTGGGTCAGGTTGCAGATCTTATTAAAGCAGGTCGGGTCGGGTTGGGACGCGGGTAAGAAGACAGTGCTGCAGCAGGTTGCGGGTTCGGGTCCTGTAATAGTGGGTCCGGGTCAGAAGCGGGTCGTATAAATCGGGAGGTAAATACGGGTCTTATGCTGAGGTCAGTATTGTTAACTCATCAGCCACTAGGAGGAGACCCGTTACCAGTGTTGGGCATGTTATTGAAAAAAAGTTACTTATTACTCAGAAAAAACTAATAGAATGTCCTTACTTATTACTAGCGTGTTATAGTATTCGTTATATTCATTTCTCCTGTCTTGTCCTGCGAAACAGTTGTTGTGACTATTGTTTACTGTTTGGTAATTCATTCATTAAATATGTCAAAAGGTTTTAAAACTGTTTGTAGTATAACAAACAAACAACTGTTAATAATGTACTGGATATAGCAAACAGTCAATTGTAATCATTACAATACATGCGACTTTGCAGACATCATAAGGAGTGAAAAAACAAAAAAGCAACTGAAGTTACATAAAGGCTTTAAGAGAATAGCGAGCATTAGTTGGAAAAAAAATGACAATGTATATAAAACATTGTGTTACATAAATTACTTAACGTAATGTAATAGTACACACGTGTATTTTGTAGATACATATTATATATCTATGCATCAATTACACTGTAGTATTTTTCATATGCAGGCAATTTGAGTTCTTCAAAGCTATTTTAAACTTTTTGTCCTTGTTGTATCGCATCAAAAGTAGGTTACTGAAGAAGCTGTTTGTGTACCTGTCGGGATCGCTGTTATAACTTTATTAAGCTCTGTACTCAAGCCAGTTGATCCTGATTGTGCGCACGCATGCAATGAGAGCTGTATGTTCAGGGTTTCTATGTGTTCAAGAAAAATAGCAGTTACGTCTTTAAGGGCAGCCGTAAGCCGAGTTGTTTTAGGTTTGACGGTGTGTCGTCCTGACCGAAAATAAAATAAAGAGCCATTCACGTTTACAGTAACTGAACTGAAACGTACTTCTTTGACTTAAAACAGAGAAAAGGTAACGAGACAAGCTTGTTTATTTTATTTTTTTAAGTAACTGTAATATTATTACGCCCATCACAAATGGAATGTGTTATATTACCTCGTTATTGACAAAAGTATTATTATTACAGTACTGCATTACCCCAACTCTGCCCGTTACACATCCTACAGTATATAAACACAAATATTAAAATAGAAATTAAAAAAAAAAAACATTATTATTTTACAGTTATTCTGCAACATACAAATTATGTTTGTTTTTACTTCAATGTCTTTTGGGAAGCTTTAAGTGACCAAAAAAGAAAATGAAATCTTTTGCTTTACTTTAAAAGGGCAAGCAAATCTCTGCAGCATGCTTTGAAGTGTTATCCAAAGTCTTTCATCAGTGGTGGAGCCTTGCAGTGCCTGTAGTTACTAATGGTAGATATAAATACAGAGGGGGCAGCAGGGGGTTGCATAGAAAATATTAAGCTTGCATTCCTTGTTTTCAGCAGCAGCCGATCAAGTGCTCTGAGAATTGTTTCATTTTCATATGAATATCCACTTCCTTCCTTTCCAGTGGAGCCTAAACTAAGCCAAAGGAGATGTATTTATTAGAATAAAGCTGCCTCAATTCAAAGCTTCCTAATCTATTACAGAAAGTAAAGGAAAGACAATTGTGCACAAAATGTGTACAAAGAATACTTGGGCCAGTAGCATTTCAATAAGTCTCTACTCTTTATACATTACTGTCAAAATATGGGGAAGACAAAGTAGGAGGCTGTGTGGTCCAGTGGTTAAAGAAAGGGGCTCATTGTGTGACCCTGAGCAAGTCACTTAACCTCCTTGTGCTCCGTCTTTCGGGTGAGACGTAATTGTAAGTGACTTTGCAGCTGATGCGAAGTTCACACACCCTAGTCTCTGTAAGTAACCTTGGATAAAGGCGTCTGCTAAATAAACAAATAATAAAGTGCTCGAGGCCTACTTGTCTTGTCCTTGCAGTCGTTTACTATACTTCCAAAGAGCTGAAGTCTAAAACACTTTGCTGTTGTCAAATTAATGCAATGACTGTACATGTGCCATTGCTGCTTTGTGCTACCAGTGGCTATGTTTACAGCACAAATAGAGGTAGCTTGCAATGGTAGTAATTATATTATTCCTGAACAAAAGAATCCACTTGACCCTGTATCTCTTTAATGTGACATGGGTTTACACCATGGGGTTGTAGTGTACAATGTATATTTGTATTTGGACTAGTTTAAATTGTAATCATATAATACCTTATTTGAATTCAAAATCATGTAGGACCCACCAATATTGAAATAATCAGACCGGACAACGCTTCTAGTGAATATAAAGGAATAGTTTTATTAGAAATAAAACTACATAAGGGAAAAATAATAAAGGTGCAACAACTAAACTAAAGTAATACAGAAAGGAAAAAATAACTAAACTAAGTAGTACAGAAAAGAAAATATGAACAACGTCACCCCACTCCCGATAGTTGATTAGCGATCCAAAGCAATCTATGGGAGAGTCCCTTAAAGGTTACAACCACACTCCTGACAGTTATTTAAGCCGAAGGTTAGTCTTAACAGGGGTATCGTTAGTAACACAATTATTTACTTTCATTAATATTTGATAATCAAAGCATTGTTAAATCAGTCTCATATGTATAATTTTGGTTCAGAAGGCACGTCTCACTCTTGCGAGATAAAGACGCTCTTTGCGTCCAGACAACCTATCGAGAATTATCTATTATCAATACAGCTAAATTTGGATTCTAGCTTTAAACACAGAATGATAACTGCCTTGTAAAACCCACATCAATTTGTATAAATCACATACAACAAACAACTGCTATAGTGTTCATTAACTCAAAGCAGGAATTGAAAGCAATAATACTTTTCTTACATTCTACCTCAAACAAAACGTCAATTTTAGTTTAGGTTGGCTTATTCTCGAGTTCATAAGAGGATAAAACACTACGTGTTTAATACTTAACCATTTTTTGCTCCTCCTTCAGCTGATCCATGTCTTCAACAAAACAGGCGCTTGAAGGCTTTCCTGTTGGCAGAGAAATTCCGGGTTCCGGGGTCTGTCTTCTTTGCTTTTTGTGTCTCCTTACCAGGACAATAAAAAATGTCTTTGCAAAAACAAGCGTCATTAACTATTTAGGTATCCCACTGAAACAGCAAATCCTCCACAAAATGTGCACTCTTCGTCCGGGTATATCTGGGACATTCCACCGCAGATTCCGGCTAGTTATGTTAGAGATTTGATTACAAGTACTTTTAGGATTTTAGACGTCTTACGCTGCAGACTCCCACACCAAGACAAACACTAGAGTAGTTATCTCATATCAGATCTTCTGAAAACGCTATCTCTGTTCAAGCCGGTCGCAGGCTGGGTCTTCAGATTGTCAAAGTTCAGAGACTTGTTTGTGTGTCAAGAGCCTTGGGTTTCTTATCAGGAGCCCTGTTTGAATGTCACGCTTGTCCTTTTCTACTTCTTTCTTCACCCCTGTATTGGATAGCTTGTTTATTTTGGGCTGTGCCCAAGTCCACGTGGAGTGTTTTCCCATTGGCTGTTCTCTTTCGGAGACAGCCCAGTGTTCTCAACTGGTCCGCTGTTTTTCCCCTGTCGACTGTATTTATGAGGGGTACTGTTCTCTCTCAGGGGTGTCAAGACATTCAAAATCGTTTGGTTTTCTTTTGAAAGACACCACCGGCACCACAGGATTTACTCAACGATAGTGAAGATAAACCACTTGTCCAGTATTTTAGTTTACGACTCTTTTAAAAGCATTCTTTGTCAGAGGGGGAGTTTGTGACACGAAACCAAGTAGACACAGAGAATGGCTTAGGGCCCACCTCTGTATATTCCATTTCTGTTAATTTCATACACAGAATTATATCATGACCTGGTGCTACAGAGTGTTACTGTTACTATTTAAAAGGGAGCTTCTGTATATGTCATCACACTGTACAATAACGCAACTATTTGAATAGGCCTACCGTTCGAAAGCCTGAAATCAGAAGGTCACGTTTGCGGTTTCATTTTTTGTTTCACTATATATTCTAGTTTCCGAAATATTCTGAAGTGATTTGTATGCAGCATGGGATCTTGGGGGGGTAAAAAGGATGCAATGAGATTAAAAATAAATCCAAAGTTGTAATGCTGCAGACTGCAAGCCATGCAATCATTAGACTGAAGCCATGCTAGGTCCACCAGCACACTGAACAGTATTCAGAAAGAGGACAGTCTTCACTTGGTACAAAACCCCTGTGTATTCTACATTTTAAGTTTATTCTCGAGGGCAAGAAACAATATTTGAATAAAACTCTCCATCTCTTAACTGCGACCATTTGCCATCCCGAAGGATTCGGAGTGACTTGACAGAATTATCTCTTAAGTTCAGCACACATGCTATAGCTAAAACAATGCAAAGAACACGGATATTTAACTACCTGTTTCAACCACAGGGTCGGTTTTCTTTCCCATAGGGCGCCGCTGTGATGAATTGGCATCTCAGAGCACTGAATGGAAAGGCAAGGGCTGGGCGCGAACCTTAAATATGAGTTCAAGAGGTAACTGTATGTCTTATGCTGATGTCAGTATTCTTAACACAACAGCCGCAGGGAGGAGAGATTCACTGCATTATGTGGTGAGAGAAAAAACTAAAAGAGAAAAGCACAACAGAACCAATGCACACAAAGGAGAGAAACTAAAAGGGAGCAAATACACAAATAGCAAAGCTCCAAAGCCTGGAAATATTATTAAAAGAACTTCAATTTCTGCTTCAGAAATGCACAGACAAAACTACTGCAGATAATACAATGACTACTATTAATGTCTTCCCTAATAACTGTACAATGAATGTGTGTCTGTCTGTATGATGATCCCTTTCTAAACTTCTGATCATGACGTACAGTAATATGACAACTAGTTGGAGGATTAGTGAGAAAGAAAAAAAAACAAAAAAAACCCAAATATGTCCCATCCTGTATGCTAAGGATGTTTTTTTTCCTTTAAAATTTACATTAAACCCACTGAAACCCGCCAAACTTGTCAGGTAATTTAAGATGAAAGAACAATGCATCAAGATAAATAGCTCAGTAGTTCAGCGCAGTTACAGCTGGAAGACTGTAACCTCATTTACTGGACTGTACAACTTCCCAGCAGTTCATACAATGACTTCTTTTCAAAGCCAGATCCTTTATCTGATTGGTAATCTCCTGTAGTAAACAAAGCCCTGTAAGAGGTCACCCTCATGGACTGTACTAGATCAAGTTACGGAAATGCAAAACAGCAGCTCTGGTGTTTTCAAACAGCTCACAGCTACCTGCAGAGTTTCTTTGGTTACTAGATTTTATTGTTGCGAATGTCTGATTCTAAACAGAGAGGGGCGCTTTGATTGCCATCAAGAACAAGCATCAAAAAAATAAGAAAATCAAGACAGAAGAGGCTAAACAGGCTCATACACTGGCCTTTCTTTCACTTTCTGAGGCCTGGGTTCAGATCCAGGTCAGACCATAAGTGAAATTAGTTTGATGGCTTAAAAAAAAAAATCACAAAATCAATAGACAACTACGCTAATTGGCAGCCCGCTTAAGAGAGGCACAGGAGCTACTAAAAGGGAAAAACTCTCATGGTGCGACACTAATTGGCTGTCACCAGTGGCATTGTCACTCACAAAATCCACAAGCACCAAAAAACTGTATTAAAAAATTAAATAATGTGTTGTCTCCATCAAGCAGGAACCGAAGAAGTCATAAGGCCTCAATATACAGTCAGCATGCAGCGATAAGTTTTCAGTTCTCAAGTGGTTTCCAAGCAACATGTTTCTTGTGTTATGATTCGGGAATTTGGGCAGAAGCAGTGTGCTGTCATTGCCAAAAAACTGTTTCTTTTGTACTTTAAGGTAAATCTCAAAAACCTAAGTGGATGAAACTCAGTATAAATGTACACGTTTATACTCAATTGCATTGAAAATGAATGCAACACATGCTTTGTTCATGACGGGAACATGGTCTGGTGATAATATAATGCTATCCAGTGGTGTGTTACCTTTATTTGCTGTCTCCTCAGCATAGCCAGCTCTCTCATATCCCTGAAAGGCTGCAGCAGGTACTGGTACAGTTCAGTGGTGGCCTCCACTAGGCTATTATAGGCTTCGTCTTCAGATGTATAGATGTCCAAAAGATCAACCATGCTCTCTGTCGTCTTGTGTTTCTCCAGGAGCTGAAATTACAAATCAAACAACAAAGGTGAGCGGCCAGAGCATATATAAAAAAAAAAACACTTTCAAAGATGATTTTGTCATGAGCAGTTGTTCACAGACACTGGTTCCGATGACTGAAAAGTTTTCAATATGGTTCTAGTCAACATTCATAACAGGCCTAACTATGAAAATACAAGGTGCTGAAAAAAAACAAAAAAACAATAATAATATGCAACACAGACTACATGATCTATATCTACAGTGTATCTATAAGCCATTCATTCGGTTCCTGATTCTATGTGCATACATTATAGCTAACCCTTGAACATGTCAATTACCTATACAGTTTCCAAGAACAGTATTCAACGTATTCTCCTCACAGGGTGCACAGTAACAGATGGCAGGTTCTCCCTGATGGGCTTCCTTTGAGAACAACACAAAACAGACCCTTGAGAGCACAGTGAATAAATCAGCAGAGCTACCCACGTGAAATATCAGTGACTTCGAGAGACCCTCTGGAGATTGCAGGGTTATAGAAAAGAATTCAACACTGATGACAATGCAGCAAAACTTAAAACGGGAGGTGTCACAACATTAAGAATTGTACTTTCACACATCTACTAGCCATACAGTGTATGATTGCATTTGTACAAGTCTGCATTGCTGGGTTGACTGCAGCTTGCCTTTTCTTTTTATACCAGGGTTTGTTTTACAACTGTACAAAGCTGTTATAAGCACTGTAACAACTGACAAGCCGGGTCAGGAAGCTATTTTTATCTCTGAAACTAAAGAACTAAGAATGTGTTTCTACAGTAACAATAATGTCACTGTTTGAGGGTATTTGTTCCTGTCAATACTAGATATTCTTGGCCAGAATTGGCAAATAACGAACAGAATACCATCCCTGGGTCTGTAAGGGGTCATAGTTTTCCCTGCTAATTAGTGATCTGTACTCCAGTTTTTATCATGTATCAAAACAACCTACAAAACGGGAAAAGTAATTCTCTAGTATTCCAGGAATGAGGATTACCAAATATCCTGACAATCACAAGATAATCTCCATGCGACCTCACAAAGGGTGCAACGTTATGAGACATGAAGAGTACAGTTGGAAAAACAAAAGGGTTGAAAATTGAGCAGAACGACACAGTCGGTATTGGAACTATTGTGTTTATACAGCAACATGTTTGCAGCTGAAGCATTTACAGTAACCACTGCTTCATGTTGAGCAATGATGAAGCAATGAAAGCAGGTTTACTATTCTGATGATGTAGCTACTGATTCCACTATCCCTGGTGCCACAAGGACAGGATTTTACTTTGCTAGAAGTGAGCTTAAAACGGACTTGCACCCCTAAAGACACAGCAAGATCTTCAGCTGTTTATTTAAAACTTGCCAGTGCCTCAACTTCAGACAACAACCCTAGATACTGATCAAAGTAAATCATTGTTTAATCCATCTTGTCAATAGTACACTGTGACCACCTGTAATAACAATAGGATGTGAATGAAAGCTTTTTTTCTTTCTCTGTGTCACTAAAGACATTTCTTTCATGCTTTACATTTCTCTGAGCACACTGCTTAATTCAACTGTAAAACAGCAGCCACTGTTTACCTTGGCACCCAACACAACATGGACTCAAGGAAATATTCCCCAGCCCAGCTGTACAGTGCTGTATAAGTCTTCCTATACACATTAACATAGGCAGCAAGAAAACAGAAAACCAGATGACTGGTAAGGAGCCATCCATAAAGGAAACCTGATTTGTGTGCACCATGCAGCCCTTCCCTGCAGAATGGATTTCCCTCTCGTCTATGATGATCAGTTGTAATAAAGATGTGAAAAATCACGAAGGCAGTGTTTTTCAACCTGTGGTACGCAACAGGCTTGCCACTGGTATGCACCAACAATTCTTTATGACAATATGATTCCTCAAAACACAATGCTACCTCAATCGCACCATCGTAATGTATCACTCTGTACCACTGAATCACAGAGAAATGAGAAATTGTTATGCAGGGCTCCAGTCTGCGACTAAAATGGTTACAAACGCAACCAATGTTATCTTTCGCCAGTCAAATCGTAGAGTGCCTAAATAAAATTGAGTCAACACGAATGGATTTTTTTTTTCTTGCATGCCAGATATAATAGATTTAGTTACATTGTTTACCATCAGGAGTTTGAGTATGATTTAATTGCAAAATATTCCATAGTTAGATGTTGAGCTTATAATTGCTTCAGCCAAAGAAGTAGGCACAGTAATTTAAGAGCATCATTACCATTATATAAAACAGTATCTGGCGTGAGTTTTGTACTAAAGCAGGGTCAGCTGTTGCAGGGAAAACAAAGTTTATTTCTCAAACTGACCATTTAAAAAAAGTGAAAGCAGAACACACAGAAATACTTGGGACTGTAATTAGGAAGTGTACTGCAGCTTACTTGATTCCATAAACAAACAAACAAACAAATAAACAAAACGCCATTTACTAAATTTAGCTCTCAGATTGTGCTAATGAAAATATATGACAATGTGCTTGCTGTGGATATCTAAATATAGCAGAACCAACTCACTGCAATTTAAGCTTGTTTTTACTGAAGAATAAACCGTATGTAAATCATAAGAGCTGTCTGTGTTACATGCTGTCAGATCAAGACTTCACCAGCTGAGCATGGGAGCTGCAGCATGCTGTCTCCATATTACAAATGGACACAATTACGGTCACCAATTCCATAGACAACACTTGCAAAATATAAAAAATATAAACATGTTGAGTGCAATGCAGTCATCAGCTGAATAGATTAACCATTCAGCAGAATGAGGCAACAAACAAGCGAGTACAGACACAAACCTGGTTGTAATGGGGTAGGTCTTGGCTTTACATCAGCCGTTTAAGATTGCACATAGTTACTGGTACACCTGGTGGTCCCTGCTGGAAACACTGGTACTTTAGAGGAAAAGGTTGAAAACCACTGCACTAAGGCACCTCTGCAGTACAGACCTAATGAACCCCTGCACATTCATCATGCACAGCAAGATGCATCATTCGTCACATTGTTGTTATGTGTGATAAGCTCTCAATGTGAACACATTATTTTTTTAAGCAGCTACAGCACAACAGGTAACTGCATCTAGAAGTCATTATGGTTCATATAAAAGGGTGATTATATTTCCAAGTGATGCAGCATCTAGTGGTGCAATCGCCACCCTAATTCCGTATTCAATCGATGCATTGACGTTTTATTTTTCAAAATAAAGAACAAGCATTAGTTTTTTTAACAGAAGGTCCAATAACTAAAAACACCGTTATGCATAATAGTTAAACAAAAAGGCACAACTTAAATTTAAATTAGAACACGTCTGATTATTAAAAAAAAGAAATACAAAGGACTTCAGTTTTTAACAACTCAAAAGAATATGTGTGCGTCCGCATCAGATGTCCCTTTAACACTGTAATAATGATTTTAAAAAATGCTGTATTATAGCAGAAGTAATTTCTATCTTAACTATGGTTGTTAATTACTGTTAGCATTTTATGTCCAAAGCAAAGAATTTGAATTAATCTCATAAATCCTGATTAATTTAACTACTGTACTCAATTCAGCTTCTTTTTATATAACATTGTCATATAATCCAAACACAACATGCTTTGAAACAAATGAAGGTAAATCGGTAGATTTAAAAAAAAAAAAAAAAAAAAAAAAAAAACGCAATCAAGACGTAAATATCTGATTTTGGTTGCCCAACGCGAATAGGCCTAAAGTGTGTATCCTAGCAACGCGCTAATCTACCGTACTAGCACTAGAAGCAGCGCACTCACACTCAATGTTTTAATGCAACCCAGCAACAGGAGGCTTCAAACTGGGTTCTAATTTGATGGATCGATTCACCAATATGTAATCAAACCTCTGGAAATATAAGGCCAAATGATCAATAATCGATGCATAGATTAATTGTTGCACCCCTAACAGCATCATATTAAAATGGGTCATTTGGTTCTAATTATGGCATACTTCTGTAATTTGACTCTGACTATTACTCTACTGTAAAATGTGGAAACTTTTCTTTAACAGTTAGCCTACTGATTCTTTCACTGGATAGTGCTAGGATACAGCATCCCACAACTTGAGCAGGTACACTAGGTGTACACTGGGCTCTGAGTTTTTATACCCTTTATACGCATTTTAATAATTCAACATGCATTGGAAACAAGAAAACAATACACTACTGTACAGAAACAACTTTCCAAGAATGATATCCAGTTGTCATGAACCTAACTGTGACATTACACAGCCTGAGTAAACAGACAGAGTTGCAATACAGAATTTCTTGCTACTTTATCCCACACATAAAGTAAACACAAAATAAGCTTACTGTTGTGAGCCTGTTGCATAGCAACATATTGTCTATGGTAACATATGATACTTGTAAAACACTGAACATAAGTTGGGGGAAGATGAGTCTGCACTAAACAAAATAAATCATGACCTTCCTGCCATTCCACTAATGAATAATGCTTATTTCTAGGTTACTGTATTCCTTAAGAAGGCTACAGACAAAACATGCCTTTCCTGATTTTCCTACAATACTGTAAAACTAACTTTGTTTTTGTCCACATATCAACGACGGAGATCACCTCCCCCATTAAAAACTTTTAGTGAAGCAAGCGTCTGTAAGATAAAGTGTTTATACTCTAAGAACTTTATTACCACTTCTAGTTTGGTTGCCAGAATTGAACTGCAATTGTTTTATAGTTTGCACAAGTAAGGAATACTGTATAATGTTCTTTTAAGTCTAAATTGAAAACATCAATTTTTTAATGTGCTTTTATACAGTTGGTTGTAGCTGGAGTGTGTTGTACACATGAGGACTCTTGTTTTGTTTTTAACTTTGTACAGCGCTCTGGGTTGCTGTGTCGTGAAGGGAGGGAGCTATATGAAAATACATTTATATTGTAGTGTATTGTAATAATTGATTGGACGGTTTTAAAATGGGAACACACGTACCAAAATCAGGAGGACACGGCATGTTTTTTTTTTTTGTTTTGTTTTTTATATATCTTGGATTTAAAATAACTGACCATAGAAGTGATCCCTCACTTAAAAAATAAAAAAAAGTATTATAATACAATCATTTAGCAAGCAACAACAGACACAAGCAGAGGGTCTGGGCCCCAGTTCATTCAAATAGACTACTGTATATTCTGTATATAGACACAGTATCAAAACTTGATGTGGTTTACATAAACAAGAAAGCAGCCATATTAAACAGTTGTAGCAACATGTGGGGACGTGTAACGCTATATTTGTCAGAACCCCGCTACTTACTCTTTAATATTAACAGAGACTCATCAATGTGGATGAGGGGACTGTCGGGCAGTGACCTCTTCACCAGACGATGGAAGCTACTGTATATCCTACAAAAATATTTCAGGATGCCCCACCTACCAATACAGTAAAAGGGTGCAGAAAAAAACACCAAGAACTTCAACAGTGTGAAACTACGCCTTTAACACATAGGAGCGACATACTTAAAACCATGGGGAAGATCAGAGTCCATCTGAAAGTTACAAAGAGAGTCCTCATCAGTCTGATACCCATGCTCAGGGTGAAAAAGACTTTTGTGCAAGTGTTTATTCAACATTTATTCATGGCATGTTCCTCAAATGGTAAGTATGGCTGTGAACATGTACAGTGACAAACTCCTGGCAAAACCAAGTGTTAACAATAGGGCTATCAGCTAAGCCTTGAAACAGCAATCAATTAATTGGGCACACAAAATATAATCGTTCGAATAAATATGGACGATTGTACCACCCACACCGCCCAGCGGCGTGATTATTTTAATATCATTGCTGTTAAGTAAAAGCTTGTGCACAACAATTGAATATGAGGGGAAACTGTAATATAGCTTTGTGCGTGGTACTGTAAGAGTACCGGCATAAAAATGTTTAATCTAGAGATGTGCAAACCGGTTCCTTTGAAACAGGGTACCCAGTTCCTGCTTTGAAACCAACAAACCGGATACAGACATCAAGGATCCATTCCAGTGAGTACTATTATGTTTTTAATAAAGCTGATAATTAATTGTTTTATGTTTTTTTAATAAATCAAGACTATTATAATATGTCGCCCTGGGTGTCCTCGGCTCACCACGCATCAGCGACCCCTGTAGACTGGCCGGGCTTGCCTGTAAGCTACCCAGAGCTGCGTTGTCCTCCGACGCTGTAGCTCTGGGTTTGCTGCATGGCAGGCCTGCAGAGTGAAAAGAAGCAGTCGGCTGACGGCACACATTTTGGAGGACAGCGCTTGTTCGTTTTCGCTGCTCCTGAGTCAGCGCGGGGGTGGTAGCGGTGAGCTGAGCCTAAAATACAATTGTATATTTCAAATTGGGAGAAAAACGGGGTCAAATTAATTGGCAACTACTAATTATCCAGTATTTATATCGATGTATATAACTGAAAAATCGATTTTCAGTTTAATTGCAGCAGCCCTAGTTTACAATACTGCATGTTTCTAAACCTTGTACTGGCAGCAAATGAGTCCCTCTGTGTGTATTGTACTTCTGCAGCAAAGTGCAAAAAAAGAAATCACTAACAGCAAGTATTCAAATAGTTCAATGTTTTGGGTGCAAGTAATGAAAAATAAATTAGCACACCAGGTAATATATATATATATATATATATATATATATATATATATATATATATATATATATTTTTTTTTTTTTCAGTATCCCAAGTTTAATACAGACACTGAGGGGAAAGTGGCTTTCTTTGTTTTGTATTATCTAAGTGTTAATAAGGGTTTGCCCATAAATGAATGAACCTCCACCTCCTCTATTAACTGGCTGCCTGCAGTTCCAGACACTTGATCCTAATGAACAGTATCAGATGTGAACCTACTGTATTCCTCTTCTCATTTTAGTGCATGGGGAATAATTAGCTACTTGAAAGAATAATTTCCTAGAACAATTAGTTTAATTTGATGCCAGTATTCAGTGGCAAACAACACGCCAAACTAAATTAGCAATAAACCATGCAGTGCTTGGGGAAGGTCCTCATGCAGACTCAATTCTTGATTATTACACATTCTACTGTAACGTGTCAGTTAAATAAAACGGATTGTGCTCAGGATACTTTGATCAAAACTTTTTTTGCAAAATGAACAGGTGTTTTTGTACTTCTTAGAAAATGTGGCTCCAATTAGTATCCATGACTAGAACAACTTTAATGCAATTTACAAGCTTCCTTCTGGGAGGGAAAAAATAACAAAGTGTAAAAAGAATGCAGAGAGCCCAGTGTTCTGCAATCATGAAGAGCAGGAAGGGAGTGCGAGATTCCTGCCCTTACACCCACCGGTAAAGAATGGAAAACCCTGTGTGTGGTCAAAATGTAACCGACAGGAAGGTGATTCAAGTGTGGACTGCAGCAAGTAACACTGTGTAACTGTAAAGTAAATGTGAGTGCAGCTTTAATGGAAACAATGAGCAGCCAGCACCTTTTATTGTTACCCTTTTATCTGTTTCTAATGAATAACTATATTTAGTGAGCTTATATACTGTAATGCATACGATGTATGTGAAAAACGTATTCCTGTAAAGTAGTGTAGATGTCCCTTACACATTCTCCAGCTGTGAAAGGGTATATATCCTGCACATTTTAAGCCAATAGTGAACAAGTTGTTTTGTATTCACACTGGTTTCCACTTTCTCATCTGCTCTTGCCTCCCTGGTTAGGCAGACTGGCCGACA
This sequence comes from Acipenser ruthenus, assembly GCF_902713425.1. Lineage (NCBI taxonomy): Eukaryota > Metazoa > Chordata > Actinopteri > Acipenseriformes > Acipenseridae > Acipenser > Acipenser ruthenus. Next base: position 9,333,774 of record NC_081189.1, on the reverse strand, counting down.
ATAGCTTGAGGAAAAAGACTGGAGTTCACAAATGTTTGGTCTTTTCTCCTGTGTGTCTTTCTGCTGTTCACTTTACAAGGGTATAGATTGAATGTAAAACTATTTCTTTTGCTGGACTATTTAAACAGATGAAATGAGATTGTTTGATTGCAAAAGCAACTTCAAATTGAAAAAACGTCTTTACAACCTTGTCTGAGACTCTTAGTGAGGGGATAGCTTATCCGCAGGAAGCTTAACTTCAAACTTAATTGTCTTGATACAAATTTAATTAGTATGCTAATGAGAGGGAGCAAAATAGGTAAAGAGCAATGTACACTCAACTTACAGTAGTTAGAACTGCCCCCTACCTACCTACAGTTCAAATAAGGAGCCAAAAAACGTAGTAGTAGTAGGACATTATAAATAACACCTTCATGTTTTTATATAGGCAGCAAATAGACATTACAATTGGTGTTTTGCATCGTAGTCCCCCTTTCCTCCCTATTAACAGTCTACTGTGTTAGATTGGTCTGTCCCTAGTAAAAGCACATATGCCATGAATCGTGAAAGCGATCCAAAATAATTGTAGCTTTATTGCAGAGATAACTCCCTAATCCCAGATTCTTAAACCTATAGTCTGCTTTGTGGTTTGCAACTACGCTTCTGTAAATAACTACAGTTGACATACAATTATCCAAATTCCCCACTTGACAGTCGTTTTGCTTGGATTATCTGGTGTTTTGGGTAATTGAATGACATTTGCACAAATAATCCTGGGTTTTCAAGTGGCAGTTTGTGACATGCTTAAGGAGCAAAACTAGAGTGAGTAAAATGAATAAGAGAATTTACACTTGAATGCAATGAAGGGAGCAATTGCTGGTTTATCACAGGTATCTCAGAGATGCACTGCAGGTCCAGGTTTTCTTTCTTAAATCTGAATAATTTGTTTCTTGAAGAAAATGAAGTACAATAGGGGGCTTGAAGTTGCATCTCTGTGGTTTTACAAGAAGAGTGAGGGCCCTAAGTGAAAAGCCATGACCCACAGCTGGGACAGTACATACAAGAGCAGCTCAGCAGAAGCATTGCAATAAGCCTCCATGTGCAGCTGAGACCTGTCTATCAAGCATCAGCTGTGAAAATATTGAAGCTGATAAATGTACAGTGAAAACAAAGAGAAATCAAGGCCAGGGAAAAGGTTAGCCTACAAGTTATATCAGTTCCCTAAATGATATTTACTGTAGTCTAATTATATTTTTCACAAATTATTTGCCAGACCAAATAAAATAACAACAAAAGAGTTTATCATTATTTATATATATATATATATATATAATAGGCTTTCATTCAGCAAGTAAGATGCATTACAAAATGAATTTGTACTGTGGATGGGTGCTCATCTGTTACACACAAACACATTAGGTGGCGAGTGACTACCATAAGTAGCCTGATCCAGCACAATACTCCTTTAATCGACCAATCTGTGAGCCATCGAAAGCTCTTCAGACTTCTAGCGTAGCTTACAGGAACAAATGATTTGCCATGAAAGCAACTGTTAAGAGTACAGTAGGACGGGAATTATTTTCCATGATCGCCTCAAAGAGGGAACTTCATTCTTGAAAGATTTGGCAAGTCCTTTTATCATTCACCTTTTATTTCAGCAGAACATCTATTAATTAGCCAACTGCTACTCCATGCCTACCCTCATTACCAAAACTTCGCCCCTAAGTACAATGAGGTTGGAGACTAGTGTGATACACCAATCTCATTCTGAAGAACGGACAGCAACACTAATTAATAAGAAACTGAGGCTCAAATGCAGTACATGCAGGGATAGCAGCTTACAAAGCGCAGTGATAAACAGGAAATTGCGCGTTCAACAGCCTACCATCTCTATTCACTGTATACAAACTGCAGGAATACATTATTATGCTTGAGCATGTCTGCATTGGTTTAGTTGCACTAACACTTCAGTTCTCCTGAGCTGATCTACAGATTGCTGTGGTGAAGGTATACTGTACAAGAGACAATAACAAATTGTGAACACTTTATTATTATTATTATTTTAAAGGCAAGAACAGATGACTATTATCCCCTCAAGAACTTGTGCTATTAAAGGAATGCCCGTAACAAGTTTCATCTTAATTGGAAGGGTGGTTCTCAAGATAGAACTGAATTTGAAAATATTATGAAATACAGCATTGTGTTGAGAAGTTGTATCACTTGCCCTTATCTTGCACTTACCCTTTTAAGAGTTATTGAAAATACAAACTAAACAGTGGCGTTTCAGGAAAACTGATGTGGAGTTCCAAAACACATGACAATTTTCCAGCAAAGCTATTCATGAACACCATCTTCACCAGTTGTTGGTATTAATAGTTAAAATAAAAAAATAAAAAAATACATTCATGATCAAATAATAAACACAAAGCCAACATTCAGCAGTAATACAGTAAGCTTACGTCGTGCCAGTGGCAAGAAATTCAATTTCTAATTCAATTCCAATTCAAGAACTCTATTCAAGCACACAACGCAAATTAAAATCCTCTATACTTAAAGATCCTTTAAATAACTTTGGGATGTCATGTAATTTCCTCCAATGGACAGCTTTTCAATGCAAAAGCTTGGAAGACCAATTGTGAACTACAATGAAGCAATCCGATCATTTAGATGACAAAGCATATTGGTACTCAAAACAAGCCAGTGTGCAGAACTGTGCAAAACCATCCAGTCACTACAGCAGCATGCATGTTTCACCTTGAAGCAGCCTCCACTGCACAGCAGCAGCAGACACATTGAAAAGTTAACACAGCATTGGGTGCATCATTTGGCTGCTGATCAAATAAGCCCTGTCTACAGTAATTAAGATGTGATGTGTAACCACAGCAGAGGAGCACCTTATAAATACAGTACAAGGATTGCTGGTCCTGCCCACTGCCTTGTCAGTTTTAAAAGCACACAGTGCTCATGTTTGAGGATGTGGCCTCTGCACTTCAGATCATGTTTCTCACATGTAAAGCAACAGATGGCAGCTTCACAGATTTTCCAAACAAAGAGACCCAGAGGTCCGTGTGTTGAATGTTGGAGCCATTAGGCACCAATACATAGTGCTTGGAGAGGGAGCAGGGTTACAGACTACATAACACAGGAGGATTGTTCATTTAAACAACCTTTAGTTAACCTGAAGTCTTCCTTAACTTATATACCATTTAAGCTGCTACTGTACAATAAATACAATCGTATCCAATTATTGCACGAGACAACCTTTGCGGATGAACTACGTTTTGACAGCCACTAGTCAACCATGTAATAACAGGAACCTGCTGTTACAAATACAAAGAAAAACACCTTTTTACTTTTACTTGTGAATTTAACACCATTGTTTACAGTTTAGTTGCCTTACAAACCCAGTGTTGCTGTGATTCAAAACGCAAGTATTCAGAAAGTGCTGTTCATTTTCCAATCCAACAAAGCCGAGCCATTACAGTACAGAATATATATATATATATATATATATATATATATATATATATATATATATATATATATATATTAGTTGTTACTTACATACATACTATACCACAATATATAATATGTAGGCTAATTCAGCCCCACTCCCCACATATTCTCCAAATCCACCTCAGTACATCAGTATAACTACACTATGCCAACATTTGATTTTGTTATTTTTAACACCTTGGCCACTTGGGGATTGTGAATATTCTTATACGTAAGATGGATTCCACTGCTGTAATAATCCCCTACCTCGTGTAACCGTTTCTTGGCTCTCTGCAGGACCTCTTCGTAACCCTTCTGCCTCAGTTCGCTCAGGCTCTCATAGTATTCTTCGGGGTCGTCGCTTTCAGTGAACAGTATCTCGGAGAGGATCTTCCAGCCGCAGGTGTCGAGTGCGTGTCCCAGGTAGACCTGGAGCTGGTAGCAGAGGGTCTCCGTCTCTTTCGGAGTCGCCTCGGGAGGGGCGAACAGCACCGTCCACACTCCGGAGGGCTCTTCCGGGAAGAGCGGCAAGCAGGGCTCCAGGTCCGAATTGACGGAGCACAACTGCTGGTGAATCGCCCTCAGGTCCAAGAAAGAGAACAGACCAGCCCAGCTGCAGTCTTCTCTGACGCCGCTTTCCAGCTCCTCCGACTCTGCCGTTTCGCCCTCTGCGGTCCCAGATCCATCTTTAATAACACTGGGGTCTAATATTTCAATGTCCAACAGTCTTGCTGGACTCTTGCCCCTGACTTTACTGCCACTGCAAGCCTGAGTTGTTTTAATCTGGCTAGATGCAACTGCTGCCTTCCCCTGAACCGGGATTTTGCTACTGCTTTCCCCCTTGACTTCCCTGAGCCCATCTTCTCCTCGATCGATACCATCCCCTGCGCCCGCTTTCCTGCCACGTACTTTTTCTTGAAGTGTGCTTGGGACAGTCTTGTGTTTGTCGTCCCCTGTTCTTATCACTGCCGCGGTAGATGAGGCTGGGTCCTCGACCCGCACTCCGGTTGCTGCAACAGCATCCCTGCCTGCGCTCCTTTGTCTCTGCACAGTTCTGTTATGACACGTGATTGCAAACTTGCCTTCCACTTCATTCCAAGCCACGATAAACACGAATTTGTGTTTTTCTTTCTCTTCAAAAACATTCGGTCTCACTGCCACCCAACCCGACTCCAAAGTGTCTTCCATTGTGAATGACATCGTTTACTTACAAAAAAAATATCACCCGATCGAAAAAAAATAAAATAATAAGAGTAAGTTAATAATACTATAATAAATAAAATAAAACGAACAACCACAGTCGCTATCATATATTCACTGGAAAGCCAGCCATCTTTGCTACTCTTACAAAACAATATACCTTGCTATTTAAAAATAACCGATTTTCTGCCATCTCGTCTCACCTGCGCCCCTACCTGATATCCGACCTAAAAGAAGGTCCTTTGTGTTCTCATTTAAAACCCCCTTCAAACAAAGCGGACGGTTCACATGGTCACGTGTCGCGATCTGTTTACAAGCAAACACAGCAAGCAGCTTGAGCGAGCCGCTGCTGACTGTCAAAAATATATCTATGTTTTTCGCAGTCTTTTCTTTCAAATGTACTGTTCCCGGCCAAAGCTCGTCCCAAACTCCCCTCTTCTTGCCAGACTACCGTTGACCCATAAACGTCCTCTTTTGTTCCACCAGCTTTTCGGATCTCGTCTATTTCGCTCCACTTCGCTCCATAACAAATGTTTTCATCTGACTGCTGACGTTGCGTAAACATCTACACGTGGGGCACGCAGCGAACGGAGTGACGCAATTCAGTAACCGCATTCTGTTGCCATGCCATGCTACGGCACGGTGGAGAAGAAAACAATAGCGTGTGCAGCTTTTGCAGGTATCACGTGTCGTGAGATACACCGTATTGCCATATGAGGTACACGATGGTTTTGAAAGTACTGTTGTCAGTGCACGGGAAGGGAACAGGCAGAGCCGCTGTTTACACACAACGGTGCTGCAGAGTTTGTAGAAGTGCACTGTATGTACCATATACGATTCTGCTCTGTCTGAGCAATAGCAGCAGTGACACTGACGATGTATGCTCAGTGTATCAGGGTTCACATGGGCAGGGAGCTTGTGTCCCTGAAGTATCATGACCTTTAGGAATGTAAACAAACTGAACAGCTAATAAAGCCTGTTATGTGCCAATAAAGGTTAAACTGGGTGAATGACTCAATACAGGGGCACTGCAGCTTTACAACAGTTAAATAAATAATTTTCTTTAAAAAAAATTCACATTTCTACATGCTGGAGAGCTTTAGGTATTCCTCTGTAATGAATACAATCACTATAGTAATGCAACACATATAGGAACTTCAAACAGGTCCCAAAAGGTCTGGGACAAACCTATTTTAAATGAGTAAATTACACAGCATGTACCAATATGTTTTCCCTCACTGTTTTCAAAAAGGAGTTCCCAACCTAGCATGTAAAGGAAGATAGTTGCATCCGTGTGCAAATTAGCACTTGCCATGATTTAAACAAACAGATGAAAGTCAGATCACAGATCACAGAAACATCTGTTTTAAACATTATAGCACATCTGTTATGCAGTCAGTTACAGTGAAATAGTGTAGTTCTCATGGTTTGTGTTTAAAGTTCTGGATATTACTGCCAGTAATGTTAACTGTAAGTTACACAGGGGATCAATATGTTAGTGTTCTTACAAATATGTTTGAGGAATTTAGCACACATTCGCACACTCATGCCACTAATTGACATTTTGAACGGAAGTGTTTACTTTGACACCCCTTTATGATAAGGTCTGGAATGGCAATTTCAGTATATATGGATTGAACCAGAAAGGGTCCCAAGCAAACCATGGCTCCAAATAGAAAACAAGATCTTATGTCCCTCTAATCTGTAGACTGTTTTATAGGGGGCCATATTGATTCACATTGTGGAGGGGGATTGCTTGCAATTTGGATGAAGATTAGGAAAAGAGCTGAACCCACCAGAACTGGGTTTACATTGCATACAGTAAGTCCCCAACAGCCACCAGACTGTCCATCACTGCTGACCTTGGCTGGAGTCAACCCAGTGACCTTTGTGTCTTTGTATCCCAGTGGAAATCCACTGATGCATGTGCTGACACATTTGTTGTTGTTTTTTATATTTTTAATCAAAGGCTTTGGTACTTTAAAGAAATGCATTCATAAATGTAGACAGACATTTTGATGCTAAGTCTTTATCAGGGTTTTTATATTCTATTATGTTTTAAATCCATTTCCTTTTGCAAGACCAATTTTTGAGTTTATATTAAAAAACAAAACAAAAGTCTAGCTCATAAATAAAGAGCTGTTGGCACATGCTCCTTTCTGTTTCTCTAGCTCTCCGTCTTTAACTGAGAGAGAAAAAAAACAGCTCATTAATTATGTATCTGAGGCTGATCTTAGATATGTGACTCAGCTCAACCCTTTATCCTGTGATACTGTTCTTATGAATTAACTGCTGTCTATAACAAGGTCTGGAAGAGTGCCAAGGGCTAGGTACAAATCTACTTTTATTTTCAGCATATCCTGGGATTCTTTGCATATTTTTACAAAAGCATCAGAAATGAAACTGCAAATTACAAGATAACAGCAGTTTATTGAACCCCTCCTCTGTGGCATCCCTTCAGTTCTTACTGCCGTGTATATCGGTGCTGCTGCAGTACAAATGCGTGTCATTTAGCAGCTGTCAATGCCATACTGGGCCAGTGATTCTGCAGTGCAATGGATTTGAATGCTGTATTGCTACAGTAAACTGAAGAAAAAAAAGTAGACCATCATTCATGACCTCCTGTACAGCCACAGTGCACAAGTTTGCCATACATACATGTGACTCCGGATTCTCACAATAACTTGAATGTTCAAAGCAAATGATCACACTTGAGGAAGTGCGTCTCTAGATATACTGTACAAGCTCTTTGCAGGCCATACTAAAAATAGCAAGAGTTCAGAAACGATATAAATGTTCAGTAAACCAAGAACCAGGAACAGGTTTTTTGTTGGTAGGGCAGCTGCCCAGGCCAGTCCTAAACCAAACAGTGTCAGCAAAGGCACTAAAAATAAAATTATTATTATTATTATTATTATTATTATTATTATTATTATTATTATTAATAATAATAATAATAATAATAATAATAATAATAATAATAATAATAATAATAATAATAATTCAAGTGTGGTTAAGACAAGTCACAAACAGTACTTACAAAAAAAATAAAAATATGCAAGTTTTCTAGGTGCTGCTGTCCTTGCATTGCTGTGATCAGGCAAGGAGAACACACAATAAGAGTAACAAGTAATGTCCAGACTGCTGTGCTATAGTCCTTGATCTGTTCAGCGAAAACCAAAGGGAACACGATACAGCCCAACAGTCAAACCAACACACAGCTTGCCCTTGGCAGGGGTCAGACAGTACTTTCCTGTTTAGCCTCTTCAGATCTCTCCATTGTGCTCTAGCACATGGCTTTTATAGATTGAAAACTAGCATTCCAACCGTGCCAATTTAGTAATTAGTCAATTAAGTCCCTTAAAGGACAGATACAAGGTAATTTAGCACAGCACACGGCAGTCTTCACATTCGTAGGAAGGTCATTCCACCACTGCGGGGCGAGGGTGGAGAAGGAGCGGGCTCTGGAGGCAGGGGAGCGTAGAGGAGATACAGCCAGTCTTCTAGTGCAGGCGGAGCGGAGAGGTCGGGTGGGGGTGTAGGGAGAGATGAGAGACTGGAGATAGCTGGGTGCAGTCTGGTCAAGGCATCTGTGGGCAAGTACAAGAGTCTTCAACTGGATGCGAGCGGTGATCAGGACCCAGTGGAGTGAGCGGAGCAGTAGAGTAGTGTGGGAGAAGCGAGCCAGAGAAAACACCGGGCAAGCATGGTACGCTCTGTTAAGTGTTACCACAACTGAGAAAGCATGTCTCTAGATACTGGATGTGCAGAACTCTAGTGTGAAACACGTACGCATAGACATTGGGACATACCTATCCCTACCTCAGCTGTAGCCCCTCTGCCAGGGGTATGCATCCCCAGTGGGGTTGATAATCATAGTACAGGTTATACAGTGTTACCCACTATCAATTTCTAAAATTCTAAGGGGTAACAGAGCCAGTTGCAATCCCCAGTGGGGGACACTGCTGTTGTACCCTTGAGCAAGGTACTTTACCTAAAATTGCTCCAGTAAAAACCCAACTGTATAAATGGGTAATTATATGTAAAAAATAATGTGTAAAAAAATAATGTGATAACTTGTAACAATTGTAAGTCGCCCTGGATAAGGGCGTCTGCTAAGAAATAAATAATAATAAATAATAATAATAATACTAGTTTAAAGTAATTAGTATGGTAGTGAATGTTATTCACCACAAGGGGGCATCCTTCACTTGCTTTTGAAAATATTAAGGAATGTCTTATTGAGGAAGTATTTCAAGTTACCCTTTATTTATCACCATGCACTAAATAGGGCTTGTGTGTCCACAAGGTTTCAAGAATGTAATAATGTCTTTGCAATCATTGCCATTAATACACCAAGCATTCAGATCTTGAGTAATGTGCTCATCTTTAGTGGTCTGTCTGAATCTGAGCCATTGAAGGTCAGCCAGTAGCAGGTGGAAGTTTCTACCACTAGTTTCGGTGAGAAAGAAAAGGAAAGAAAAATAAATCTCATATTTAGCTAATATTAATACCCAACTGCAAAAAGAGAAGAGAGAGTGCAGCAATGAAGTTACATTAAGAGGAGCAGAATTTCTAGCAGACCCTGAGGCAATCTCCATACAGTCAGGCTTGGGTTCAGTGCAGACTCTGTTATTCACATGTGTTCAGCTTCACATGTGTTCAGCTCACATGTTCAATTCCACAAGTACTAATATTGGCAGTCCAGGAAAGAGGCACACAGCAAGTGCTTTTATCTGCTGATAGGCTGACCAGAATGCACAGAATCTCATTTCTTTTAGAACTGTACAACAGTTGTGATACTGAGATGTGGAAAACTGAAACTAAGATCTCAATTTATTGAAGAGCCCTCGTGCCATACCTGGCTCTGACAGAGGGCTTGGTGTGCATTTACAGATCTACACAGCATATTAACAGAACAGTCTCTAATGAAGAGCCCTCGTGCCATACCTGGCTCTGACCCAGGGCTTGGTGTGCATTTACAGATCTATACAGCATATTAACAGAACAGTCTCTAATGGAGAGCCCTCATGCCATACCTGGCTCTGACAGAGGGCTTGGTGTGCATTTACAGATCTATACAGCATATTAACAGCTCTAATGAAGAGCCCTCGTGCCATACCTGGCTCTGACCCAGGGCTTGGTGTGCATTTCCAGGCTGCTGCCCCAGCTGCCGTGCTTCTCCGAGGCTGTGGGCAGGAAGCCCCTCTCTGGTGCCTGCGACTGCTCTGATGTGGTAGGGCTCAAACCCACAGCAGCCACCGATGTAGCGAATTCCGAGACTGTAGGCCTCCCTGGTGTACTTGTGAACACTCTACCTGGTAAGGGTTCCTGGTTCCATGGCTATATTTTTTTAAATAAAAAAAAAACTTTTCAAGATATATAAAAAAAAGGAATCAAAAGCTTTGATGGAATATAGAGACTTTATGGAAATTCTAAGGTATTTCCAGATATATCCCACTTGTTGGAAGTTATTTAATCCTATTGTTTTCTGTACTGATCTAGACACTGAAAGACACTGGCATGATTGTCTGAAAAATCTATTAACTTATAATATCAAACCAGTTTTTTTAGACACCCTATTTTATTCTGGTTGCGTTAATTTTCCACTGTGATCTACGACCACAGAATCAACACTTCTAGTGTGATTCAAGGCATGATCTTCAGTTTGTGTGCTGATGCTTACCAGCTTTGACCAGCTTGACAGCACAGTCCCCTGGAGACACTCCATTCAGGTCTCCAGTAGGTCCAATGCACAGAGTGGCTGCAACTGGCTTCCCACTGCCCTTCAGAACTGGAACTGCCCACTCAGCCTCCTCCACGTGCTCAGAATACTAAACACAAGGAACAAGCACACAGCAAGATTTGCACCATTATAGTGTGCAATACTGCTGGACTCATTTCTCAATAGCTAACAAGGTTTACAATAAACACAGTATTTAATACACACACAATATACAAACACGGTCACCAGTCTAAAATGAGTGCTGCAGTGCTCATGGTGCAAATACAATTTATCATGAAACAAGTGCAGTGTTGTCTGGGTTTGGTGCTGGCCTGTAGCGACAGCTCCGGATCGTGTTAGCCGTCTAAACAACAAACAAGGATAATTAGACACAACAAAACAAACAAAACACTCATGACAGACAATACGGTTCTTCTTCCAGTTCAGCATTAACCATAACAAAGGAACAGATCACCTCGCTACATCCCCTTATATACCATTAATCACGCCCCCTTGGTTAACGAGTGCAACCGCTCCTCCAATCCACTACTGCCACATCGTTTCCCTTCCGAGTCGATGATTTAGTGTACCGTAGCTCCGCCCCCTTTCTAGATGGCCAACTTCTGCCTAACCCTGGGAATTAATTGTCTGGCCATCCAGTCCAGGGCACTCTGCTCCCTTTACACAGCGCCCTCACAGGTCGGGAGATTTATCAACAAGAATCATTCTGTCTCTGTCACAGTCTCCAAGAATTTTTATCAATAAATGTCCAATTTCAATTTGTCTTGGCATGCCTTGCATATGTAATACATGTTTCAACATGTGTGTAGGTAGTGTAGACAGGGTATAACTGTTTCAAGTCAGTCCTGAACTGTAAACATGAACTGTAGGGAAGTGACCAATATGTGGAACAGACTGTAATTTGGTTTATCCAGACTGTGATTATTGATTAAGGAAAGACAAATATGAACAAATATGAACTGGGTTGAAGTTATCCTAAAAGTGAACAGTACTACCAGAGATTGAATATGCAGGTGAACTGAAACACTACCTAAGAGTCAAGCACCTGCCCTATCCTTCGAAAACCATGTCATTTATCAATGTTTGTTTGAGAATCTTGAACTAAAAAGTTACACAGCAGTGAATAGAGCCATGCAGCCTTTTCATTACACCCTGCCTCTTTGTCACAATATCCAGTAATTTCTTTGGCTGGCTTCCAGAATGCCTGGTTTCAGCTAGCATCCATTTTCTATAGCCAGTAGAGGACTAACATCCTTTAACAGTATAAAAATAATACAAAATTAAAGAACACACACACAGAACAACAATTTAACCACTCCTTCCTGCAACTACACGTCAACTAACTAAAGTTTTTTTTTGAAGATTTGTTGTTCAATTATTGTATTCCTTTCTGTAAATGTACAATTGCTTTTGAACTTGCTTCAAAATAGGCTTCAATGCCTCTGACCCTGAAAACCTCCTGAGTGATTCTTGTACAGCATGGCAAAGAAAGATAGCTTTATACTCATATGCAGATTTTAAAAACATGTTTAAGAAATGAAAAAGGATATATAGCATAGATAAGTGTAGCAATCAGAAGTTTAGGGGGTATAAGAAGTTAAAATAACCGACACAAAGGGGGGTTTCCTTCCTTCTCGAAAGCATTCAGGTTTATGGATCCAAAAAGTACAGTGGGTTTAAAAAAAAAAAAAATCATACAGGTTGGGAAATTGGGATTATTATCAACAAGGTTTGTTTTTTGTCTTTGGGAAGAAGGTTATAGTGTTTTTGGTTTACCTCAGCAATCATGAAGTCCTCATCCTCCTCCACAAAGACATCCAGTTGCTTCTTGAAAATGGCCTTAACATCGCACTGAATGATTAATTGTCAATCTACCCCTGGCCACACCCTATAAAAGGAACAAAGGAATGAATGTTTGGGTGTTGTGTAGGTGAGTGCTTGGAGCAGTGAAAAGTGGAACAGAGTAAGGTACCGTGATAGGTAGGTTTGGGTACTGTTTTGTTTATTTTAAAGAGTTCAGTGTGTAGGTTTTTTTTTTGTCTAAACTGTTATTTTGTTCCTGTGTTGTTTTTTTTTTGTTTATTAAAAGTGCGCTGAAAACGCTGAACTACAAGTCCTGTGTTTGTGCTATTTTCCACCGTTGTCTGCCTTGGCTGCAAGCCACTCTACCACAGCCCTCCATCACATTTTGTTTTCCTGTCCCAAAAGAGAGGTGCATTGGTTTTGCATGAGTGTCAGATACACCTTAAACGAATCAGTCAGTCCTCCCTTAAAAAAGTGTGTGCTACACATGGGAAGTGTTTTCATTTTTTGTCCCACTCATATTTCAAGTGCCATGACTTATGACATTGAAACCCCTTTCTCTGGACAACCACTCATGTAACCTTGAGTCTACAACACTGGACAAACAACCAAATATATTGTAATGTAAACGGTGGGTGAAAGGTTGAGCAGAACAAGAGAAAATAACACTGGAACATTGCAGCAAGCGATGTGCTACAGACTTGCTCGTGCCGATGGTCGAGGTCACTTTCTCCTTTTAACTTGCGGTCACCATGAGTCACGAACTGTTCAGTATGAAAAAACAAAAAAGAATTCCAGAAGATTGCTTACTCTTATAAAATGATATTACGTTTACCTTGGCGACCACATATTTCAATGGGACTGACCACAGCCTAACCAATGGCCAGGATATTCATCATTGTTATATTGCCCAGGTTTTGGTGCTGTCCAGTGTATATACTTGTTCTGCTTGAGGGGTTCATGAATTTATTGTAGAAAGTTGAATTGAGTAATGATGTGGTTCTGTATTTGTTCAATAACCCAATAAAGTGATTCATAGGCATGCACCAGTGCCTCCAATCAATACCATAATAATGAACAAGCGATCCTACTCCTGGCTATTCTTAACCACAGACACACAGAAGCCAATGGTTTATGCTTGTTCTGTACAAAAAAGAGAATTGCCAAGGTCATCTCTATTTACACCATTGCTGCTATGTAAATATAAAGAACGTGGTATATCCACAGTACTGGTAAGATGTTGATATACTGTATGATATGATTCTTAAGACTGTATTAGATGTCACAAATACACTAACCAGTGGTCCCTGTGAATTTTTTAAACATCCAGATGAGATGTAAAAGCTGTAAGTTTAATAGTGGGCTGCAACAAATACATTAAAACATTCCTTTGACATAGTGCCTTCCTCAAACATCACCAGCATGACCAGCACAGAAACAGTTAACCATTGAGCATGGTAGTTAATGTTGTTCACCACAAGGGAGCACAGTTCACTTCCTTTTACTAAAGATTCTTCAGTGCAGGGCTGCTGTTTGACAAGATATGCGGTTCTGTCCTTTAGTATGCTGTGCAGGGGCAAACTGCACCATAGTCAGCCTCTTCTCTGCTGTTATTACCTGCCAGGCTTCACTGCTCTCTGTGTCATTTCCTTGGCATAGTCAAGCTGGCTAAGTGCCCAGTGAATCATCTTTAACATTGCTATAGGGGACGCAAGGTGTTACTTAATGAATGGTCTTTCTAACTGTCCAGAATAGTTCAATGAATATCAAACTTTATTTAATCCATTACCTTCTTCAATTCATTTCAATAACTCCAGAGTTTAGCTGTGTGAATAAGACCAGGCCTTTCTATAAATAGCTTGTGTTTAAGAATAGAAGTAGGGCCTAGAATGTAAATTATTTGGAATCATTGCCTCATTGCAGGTAACCAATCCTATTAGCAGGATATGTCACCTATTGATTCTAAGATGATTAGACAAAACAGAAGAGTGATCTGTGCTTCCAAACATCTGCATCAACACACTTAGATGTAACAATATGTTTAACATCATTACCGTGAGGACCTAAAACGAAGTGGCAAATGTATTTGTCATTCTGTAAATAGTATGTGAATAAGTTTCCTAGACACTCTGTTGTATCAGTTTAAATTGAGGGTGAGATTTCTGTTGTACTTCATGTTACTGGGATAAAGAATGAAACTGATTGAAAACTTAATGGACTCTTTGTTCCACAGCATACGCTAGGCCTTAGCCACAACACCTGTCAACTTGACTTTGTTTTTCATAGTCTCACCTAAGAACAGATGATTGGATGATTATATAGGTCATAGATCAACATCCATTATAATGTATACCACTGTGACAGAGTCGATACCCTCCTCCCTCACTCTGTAAAAACATTACTGCCGCAAGGGTACCGGGACTGTATAATGCAGTTTGAAAAACTGACAAAATGAGACACTGAACCTTTGAATATAATGGACTCATGATTTAATTTCATGTGAAAATAAAATATTGGTGGTATTTGTATGTGTGGGTTCAGCAAAAGAAAACACTGTTAGTAAACCCACAAAGTAAACCGAAGTTTAAAAGTACAGATTAGGATTGTACAGGTGTGAATGTTCTATAAAAGGGTCCACACTGTTATTAAGCTGATCTCGCAGGTGCAAATGTTCATGTTTAAATGTTCAAATGCAAGGGGTATATTTGCCTGCTAAATAAGTACGATTTATATGCATGTTTTAAATGTACCAAACAGTGATATATATATATATATATATATATATATATATATATATATATATATATATGCACAGTATCATTTTCCCAGGGATGGTATTGCCAGGGGAGGAGCCTAGGCTAGACATTTGCGTTTCAAACTGCAAAAAGTTTGAGATTTTATTTGTGTTTTTTTTGTTTAATAATAAAATGATGTACTTAATTACATCTATTTGAAGTGCTTGTCTGCTTCTCGTAAACCACAAGCGCTCAGCAATCCCTCTCAAACACATAACAACTAATATTGCAAGTAAATAAAGCACATGACAACTGAGATTCTTTAATGAAACCAAATCTGGGTTCAATTGAATGGTCCAAGAATTAAAAACATAAAATCAGTCAGCAGTCAGTGCTTAATATCCAAAAGTTGAAATGGGAATGGGGATGGTGGGCAGGGGGTGGTTTGGGGTCATTACCCTGCCAAGCCCCTAATCCCTGGAAATCCCACCCCTCTGCGTTACGGCACTCAGTGGCTGGTGTTTTCCTTCTGCTTCTGGAAAAGGTCCTTCAGCTGCTGCTCAGATGTTGCTTCTTTCTGTTGCACCAGATCTGCATGTCCTTTGGTCACCCCCCAGCTGTCTGGATGAGACATGGAAGAGCAAAACGGCCGGCCGGAAGCAGGGGCCAGTTTCTCCCAGTAATCCCGACGAGCCCTTGGAAAGGAAAGAATTGAGTTGGTAGTCACTGACTGCAACTTCACACGTAAAGATCTATACAGTATATTAACAGAAGAGCCCTCGTGCCATACCTGCCTCTGACCCAGGGCTCGGTGCGCATTTACAGATCTATACAGCATATTAACAGAACAGTCTGTAATGAAGAGCCCTCGTGCCATACCTCGCTCTGACCCAGGGCTTGGTGTGCATTTCCAGGCCGCTGCCCCAGCTGCCATGCTTTTCCGAGGCTGGGGGCAGGAAGCCCCTCTCTGGTGCCAGCTCCTCTGCGACGGCTCTGATGTGGTAGGGCTCGAACCCACAGCAGCCACCGATGTAGCGGATTCCCAGACTGTAGGCCTCCCTGGCGTACTTGTGCATGTCCCATCTAGTGAGGACTCTTGGTTCCAATCCTACAGTTTATAATATATATATATATTATATATATATATATATATAGACACACACACACACACACACACACACACACACACAGACAGAGGAATATGGATATTAAAGCCATTGTGACATCACCTATCAAGGTGTTCATGGTCTCTTACCAAAGGGGAATTCTGGCAGGTCAATGAAGCCCTGGTGATTGCAGTCAGGGGTGTGGTAAGCAAGGGGCTGGACCATTAGATGGGCTTTCAGTTTCGCTGCTTCCAAGCCAGCCTTCATGAGCTTCATTGTCTCCAAGCAGGTCATTGGATCAAAATGGCAATTGATTCCAACAATCTGAGCACCTGGAGGAACAAAAGATGAATTCTGCTTGAAGTTCATGGCCCGGTTCAAGTTCCGGATCACTGTGTGGTAGTCCCAGTACTGTACTTATCCACCCTGTTTATAGTTATGGCTGTAACTGGGGCACAAACGCTACCCTGTGTCTCACACACAATCACTCTACCCACTATCCTAAAATAACAAGGCACCATTAAGCCAGGTCTGTGTCCACCCAGCTTCGTTGGCAACACTGTTGGTGAATTTTGTTGGGTGCAAAAATCTGTTATGTTCCTTCCCCCAAATCATTTTATCTGTCATATGAAAAATTATAATGTACCAAAGATCTGATAACATATTATAGCATATAGCATTATGCATAAGACACATTTTTAATAAATGAAAACACAATTTTTATGTCTAATCATGGGAATGCAATAATCCATTGTAGCACCTGATGAAAAAAAAAAAAAAAAAGACTGCCAACATACACAAAGACTGGCGCAATGTTGTACATAACCAACATGACTGGCCAACAATATACCCTACCAGCTTTGACCAGCTTGACAGCACAGTCCCCTGGAGACACTCCATTCAGGTCTCCAGTAGGTCCAATGCACAGAGTGGCTGCAACTGGCTTCCCACTGCCCTTCAGAACTTGAACTGCCCACTCAGCCTCCTCCACGTGCTCAAAATACTAAAGAAACAAAACACACAACAAATTAAGCATCGTTTATGGTTAAAATATGACATCAGAAATAGTACTGTAGGTGTAAGTATTATGGCATTCCAACAGCATTTCAAAGTGTGTTATTCTGCCATTTGCGCTCTACAATGTACAGTTTAGCACCACATCATCACTCTCAATATACAGGTCCTTTCTGCAGATGGCAACCTGGTACTGTAGAGTAGGCTGTAAAAAGTGCTTTGATAGATCAGTCTGGCATCTTTATACATTCAGACCATATCATTAATTAGCATCCTCTCACATTTTAACTATGCTAACAATCAACATTTTATAAAGGCTTCACCTATAAAAACAGTATATTAATTCAACTTTCACTTCCAAGGCTACCTGAATTCAGGGATATGCTTTTAGAGTGCCGGCTTACCTCAGCAATCATGAAGTCCACATTCTTTTTCACAAAGACGTCCAGTTGCTTCTTGAAAATGGCCTTCACATCAGCCTCGCTCTTGCAGCTCAGGTAAGAGGGGGTCTGGCTCACACCTCCAGCCACCAGTGCATCTCCTTCATCAGCCACCTCCCTGGCAATGTCGCAAGCAGCCTCGTTCACTTTTTGGCCCTGGGAAGAAATTAAAATAGCTTGTAATAGTTTCCATGGGGAGCAGCACATGTTCAGTAAAAAATCATTTAAAAAAATGCACACAAGCACCACAATACAGGTTTCAAAAGTGAAACCTACACCCATGAATACATGGAATGCACTGTCCATCAAATGTACATATCGATTCCCAAGATATAACCTTTCATTGCTCAGATGCTCCAGAAACAGCAAAAATGCAATTATGCTACAGTACGTACACACTTTCCATTACCAGGGATAATGAACATGGGATACTGCAGCATGTATTTGCAGATCAGGCCTACATAGCTGACACTGATACATACAATTATTTTTCTACCCTCAGCCAGAATGTTTTTTTTTTAATTTTTTTATTAGACTGACCATTGTGCTTGAATGATGTTGTCGCCTTAATTGTCAAAAAATATGCTGCTGCAGTAGAAAGTAATTTCACATGAGTATTTGCATTCACTGGTTCTGAACACATAACCAGCCTCTGGTTATTGAACTAAACCTACAGCAGCAATATAACAGCTCTCACCGAAAACTTCTGTGCCACATAATTGCCCCTGTTCTCCAGCTTATCATCGCTGGCATAGAATGTGAAAGTCTGCATCACATCAGATCCAGATCTCAGGAACTCTCGGTGCAGCTGGCGGACTGCAATGCAACAGGCAAACCCAAAATGAGTATCATTTTACAAGCCATCAGTATGTGTAAAATATTTCATACATCGCTGGATTACATTAAAAGGCTGTCTTGCTGCAAGCATGTCTTACCAGCTTCAGGGTGCTCCAGTGTGGCCTCGGGGGTCCATGGCCCTGCTTTCACATAACCTCTCTTTTCCAGAGCAAACACAAAACCCCCGTCTCCAATAACAACTTCCCCTGCATCCAGACGTGCAAGAATCCCCTGGAATACATAGTTATGGAAGAACGTGAGCATTTCATTCTGTAAACTTTAGAGAGTTCCATTTGTGATCCCTGCGAAGAGATCCTAGCACCGCTGTGGAAGCAGTAACTCTGCTGCAGTACTGTAAATTAGACATACCATAATAATCACCCCGTGCAGCTACAGCACATCATAGTGTTACAAAGTTCGGACATTTCTGGGTACTTCCTCACAGCAAGAACCATCTTAGCACTTTTTTCAGTTGCCGTATTTCAAGGGCTTTTTTCAGTTTAAACTGAAGCTATAAAAAACGCACAAGAATAACTGTTTAACCCTTTGCAAAGTATTTTTTGGTACAGTAGTACTACTTAGTAAACCTTGTACCGTATGTACAATGCATTACAAAGTTACTGGTACCAAATACGAATACATACAGTTAATTTACAGTTTAATTACATTACATGTGCATTACACCTGAAAGCTGAGACACAAATTAGCATTAGCAAACTATCTCCCCACTTTGCCATATTCACTCAAGTCAAAAGCCGCTCAGCTTACCTTCCATACTCGACGATCTTTGACGATAATTATCACCCATGTGTCTGTGATATTGGTTAATTACGCACATTACTGACAGTGACATTGCTAATCATAAAATTAAAATTGTACCTACCTTTTTAGGTGCCATTTCTTCCCAAGATAAGCGTTAATTGGAAGCACTTCAACAGCCACAAACCTGAAGCCCTAATTTAGCTGTACTGCAAAACAAAACGCTTCTCGCTATATATTACAAGCGGCATGGTGGGCGGGTCTGATGTCACCAGAAGACTTCTGTGTGATTGGTAATTAACATCTGGATACAAGAAGTGTACGGAAAACTATTTCTAATATATAGAAAACTTCATCGAAATGTTTAAACCTGTTTACAAAACATTCTTGACTTTAAAAACAAATATACACAATGGTATTTCATATTTTGTTAAATATTCTTTAAATAACTAAGCTGTTTGAATAGGGATCTTTATTTCTATTATAAATGATGTACTTATTATTATTTTATTCAACTTTACTTAAACCCAAAACACACGTTTTATTTGTTTTAATCCGTTATCGTTGGAGCTTGGTGTCTTCACTAATGAATCAAACGAGGCAGTGATTGGTTATTTCTGAACTTGGTTAAATTCGGGGAAGCAGGCGGTGGGAGGGTTCTGTAAACTGTTCGTGAATGAGACAGTCGCAGTTCAGCATGACTATGAGTGTATGTGGAATCGTATGGTGAATTGTTAGGCTTTTTAACCATGTCAAGAGTTTTAAGTGTAGTTAGCTCCCAACTACGAAGAAATGTATATTTTTACCCAAGTCTGTTCCGAGTTCTCCAGCGGTCACTAAGCAGCACAGCACCCGCCAGATATGCAGCCGAGCAAGGGTGAGTGTTTCCCAGCAGTAATACAGTTATGCTAGGTTTCAAATACATTTTAGTCTACACCAATGGTAAACATTTTGGCGTTACCCCTAGGTACAGGGCGTTAAGAGAGTGATTATGTAAATTGCAAAAATACAAGGTGAAATGTTGATAGTTTGTAGAGATTACTGAATATGCACCCATGAATAAATGGGCGATGAATGTTTTGATCCAGAAGCCAGATTTTCTTAATGTATGCTTTTTTAAAAATTTGTACAAGGGTAGACTTACAGTTTATAATTTTTTTCCTATTGTTTTAATGCGCATTTATTGCACTTTATCATGGTTTATGCCTCTCTGTGGTTTTCCTTGCTTGTATTGCCCTGTAAGTTGCCTTGGATAAAGGCATCTGCCAAATAATAATAATAATAATAATAATAATAATAATAATAATAATAATAATAATAATAACTGTGCCTTCACTATGCTTTTAGTATACTTTACTACACTTGCTATGTTTTAGAATTTGGAACACTGCATGCAGTTAAACCTCTTAAGGACAGGATCATCTGAATTTGGTCAAACTTTGCCAGATTTGTTGCGCCTATTAGATAACTATAAATCCCAAATTGTGATATTCTTGCTCCTGTTAGTTTGTCTTTACTGAGCCTTCAAAGTTCAATACTGTCACTGTAAAATTGGAAAATCCACAAGTCTACAGGACCATGTTTTGAAATGATATTTTTTTTCTGCAGAATATCTGTGGTTTTATATTTCTGCAGGTGACAGATTGTTGCAGCAGGCATCACAAAATCATAGCTTCATGCTGCAAGGGGGTACCTGCTGTAATGGCGTTTATATTAAAAAAAACACTTTTTGCTCTCCTCAGTTTCTTTCATGAACTCCCAGACAAATTCATGAAGAGCCTGTTTGAGGTTCATTCAAGGACCAACTCTGTGTCATTCACATAAAAATGGTGTCTCACTTAAACAGTACCAGGTAACAAGATTTCAAAATGTGCTGCGTTTAGGGATTTTCCAGTGCCAGAGTGCAGACCTTGAAACATGAAGGTGCCGCAATTACAAAATAACAGGAGCTACGACCCCATATTCTCAGTATATAGGAGCAACAAACCGGTTTCTTAAAAAAATGGACACGCCAAGAGCACCACACAGCTGCTTGTTTAAAAAAAAAAAATGCACAAAAACAAGCAGAATATTTCCAGGTTTACTTGCACCTCTTCTCTCCCAAACATGCATTGTCTTCCCTTTTTACTTCCATGGCAGGTACAGTATATCAAGTATGCTGCAATATGAATAACTCTCACAATGTGGAGAATATTTCATTTTATCAAATCGAATAGCAGCACAAAATGATACATTTTCAAACCCTTCCCAGTTCTAATTGAATTTTCACACTCGTGGCTGTTTCTGAACATCACGGATATCAGTTGAGTTTTGTATTGCCTTTAGGACCCTATTAACTTGAACAGTTCTTCTGTTTTGTACATAAACTTATTACCAAATAGCCAAATACATATATAGCAAGGGTGGTAATTAATTAGAATGGTTACAACCTTTTTACTGTAAAACAATGCATGCTGGGTTTTCTCACTCCAGGCAAATTGTCTACGTAATCTGTTTCCAATGGAAAGTATTTGTGTCACCAGTGATGCCAATGGCTCTACCCCCCTTGGGATGCGGTGGAAGGACTCTGCTGAGACTGTGATCATTGGGGGAGGATGTGTGGGCGTGAGTCTAGCCTATCACCTGGCCAAGGCTGGCATGAAGGATGTGGTGCTACTGGAGAAGTCCCAGCTCACGGCTGGATCCACCTGGCATGCTGTACGGAATTCACTTTTTGTTTTGTGTTTATCAATGGTGGTATACAATTGTATACTGTATGCAGTAACATATGTAGTACTACTAAAAGAAACATATAATATTTCTAGACATTGAGATTATTATTATTATTTCTTAGCATATACCTAAACTTTTAATTTTAGAAGTCCGTCTTGTAGTATTATTACAATTTGTAAGGAGCTGGCTTGCCTATATGCTGTAAGGACTACAATTAAAAAGATGGCGGCATATTAACAAGTTGGGGTGTAACAATGATATATTGTATCGTAATATCTGTACATTGTGTGTATGGCCGCCATGGTTCTTGTACTCTCCCTCCATGGTTCTTGTATTCTAGCATCATGCTTCTTGTACTCTAGCATCATGGTTTTTGTACTCTACCGTCAAGGTTCTTGTACTGTCCCATCACGGTTCTTGTACTCTCCCATCACGGTTCTTGTACTCTACCACCATGGTTCTTGTACACTAGCATCATGGTTCTTGTACTCTCCCACCATGGTTCTTGTACACTAGCATCATGGTTCTTGTACTCTCCCACCATGGTTCTTGTACTGTCCCATCATGGTTCTTGTACTCTACCTTCATGGTTCTTGTACTCTACCTTCATGGTTCTTGTACTCTACCACCATGGTTCTTGTACTCTCCCGTCATGGTCCTTGTACTCTCCCACCATGGTCCTTGTATTCTCGCACCGTGGTCCTTGTACTCTCCCACCATGGTCCTTGTACTGTCCCATCATGGTTCTTGTACTCTACCACCATGGTTCTTGTAGTCTAGCATCATGGTTCTTGTACTGTCCCATCACGGTTCTTGTACTGTCCCATCACGGTTCTTGTACACTAGCATCACAGTTCTTGTACACTAGCATCATGGTTCTTGTACTGTCCCATCATGGTTCTTGTACGTTAGCATCATGGTTCTTGAATGATAAATATGTCAGTGTTTATGTACCTGAGCCGCTCAGAGCCACACAGTGAAAGAACACACTTAGCAGCATGCTCAGTTCCACTCCTTCTGAGCAGCTCAGAGCTACAGAGCAGATGTTATCTGTGATCTGAGTGTTTAGAGAAATTCCCGTTCTGGGCCTCTCAGTTACTTAACGCACCCACTGTGACTCATGAGTACATGCTCCCCAATCTCATTTCACTTTTAAATACTGATCATTGGGTCTTTTTACACATCATACAAAGTAGCCCATCAGGGCCATGGCTTTGTATTGTAATATGTATTGTATTGTGAACTTAGTGTACCTATTAGTGAGTCAATTTTGCAATAAGAGGACATAGGTGGACAATTCACAAATTGTCGTTGTGTGTCTTCTTTCTAATGCTGTAATTATAGTAGTAGCTGTGTAAAATAAATCCAATTGTCTCTGTTGCTCAGGCTGGTTTAACTGCATATTATCACCCGGGGATTAACCTGAAGAAAATTCACTACTACAGCATGAAACTGTATGAGAAGCTGGAGGAAGAAACAGGACAGGTAATAAGAATGTTTCTGAAACACCAGCTTGTTTCGGTCACAGAGCTATACCTTCTATTGTTGACACTTGGACCGGAAATGTAATTTCATAAATAAATATTGTCCTGTTTTTGCATTTATAACCATGGTCTTCTTTTTAATTTCTGGGTTTATTTTAGAATCAAATGGGATATTTTGAATGATACAGTAGGTTAGCAAAATGTGTTTTTTATTCAAAGTAGATTCATTTTGAATTCTTTCTCAGCATGTTCAAGCGGATTGTGTGTTTTGTTTACTAAAAGCATTCTTTAAAATCTGATTAAAGTACTAAAATGAAACCAGTTACTCTACATTCTTTGTCCTAACTTTTTTTAAATCAAAATAAAGACATTTGTCGATGTTGTTAATAGATGTGAAGACTCTGCTTGTGTCGCTGTCTGAGCTGCCTGGTCATTCATTTCTCATTTGAATCTCTCCAGGCAGTTGGGTTTCACCAGCCGGGCAGTATCCGCATTGCCTCCACCCCAGAGAGAGTGGACGAGCTGAAATACCAGATGAGCCGCGCTCACTGGCACCCCAATCCCCAGTCTCTGATTAGCCCTGAGAAAATACAAGAACTCTTCCCTCTGCTTAACATGGACAAGGTGAGCGTTCGCATTACCGGAGATGCAATCAGGTATGGTAAGGCAGTGAAGATATATTTGAAATGTAAAATACCGCTCTGCATTGCACAGGTCCTGGCAGGGCTCTATAACCCAGGAGATGGCCACATTGATCCCTATTCTCTGACCATGGCGCTGGCAGCTGGAGCTAGGCAGTATGGGGCCAAGCTCTACTTCCCTGCCCCAGTGACGGGACTCACACCCACAGCTGAGGGAAAGTGGGACGTGGAAACTCCACAAGGGACAATAAGAGCAAACCGTATTGTTAATGCTACAGGTTAGTGTTTCATGCAGTTAGTGCAATTATTCCTCATCTCTGAGGTTCTGTTTAGAGAATGTACTTGCATAAACATCCCAGATGCAGTATATGTTTTGTTCAGTGTGTTTGTCAGTAGATAACTGTCACAAAGACGGCCGGAGTGGGTGGTGTCAGACCAGAAGCAGGAAATAAACAGACAGAGAGGTGTGGTTTGGTGAAGCTGAGCGAATGCTTTCGCTCAGCATTTAATAAACAGAACAGAAAATAAAAGGTTGGAACAGGCAAAACACAGGACACGACACTTGAGGCCAAAATAAATAGACGAACAAAACGGACTAGACAGACAAACAAACACGGTGAGCAGATACTCTAACTATTCACTTTTATCATTCACAATTACCTCCGTCTCCAGTCCCATTCTCCACTCACCGAACACCCAACCCTGACTGAATGAAATGTGCATCTATATATACTGTTGTGCTAGGATTCAATTACTAATTAATTATTCACTTGAATCCCAGAACGTGAATTAATTCTGTGCAACCCCGTGCTCACATATTACATTTAACCAGCACGTGAAGTGATTTGTGCCCTCCTCGTGCCTAAATACAAATCTACCTTTTTAAATCACACGTGAAACACAGACCCGTTTATATCCCGTGTACCAATCTATACACCAACATTAACACACGCACGCAACATACAACACATAATAGGCACACAGGGGCGGGGCACATTGCCACATATACCCCCCCCTGTGCAAAGCACACATGGCCTCAACGGCCACCTCCCCCCTTAAAAATCCAGCAGTCCAGGACAAAGTCTCGGGCTGGGAAGGGAGGCTTCAGTGGGCCCATGGCTGGCCATGCTGTCAGCAGACGTGCTGACAGCTCCCAGACTGACTCCTTCAGCCGGGGCAGTCCTGGCAGCGGAAAGGCTGCTTGGGGAATGGTCTCCTGACCTCCCCTCTTCTTCGTAGCCGGCAGCTCCCTCTTCCGGGGCTCCGGCCACAGTACTTCCGGCAGCAAAGAAGCTGCAGTGGGAGCAGGTCTCCGGACCTCCCCCACAATCTCCGGCAGCGAAACTGCTGCTGGGGTTGGTGGTCTCCAGACCTCCACCCCCTTCTTCGTGGCCGACAGCTCCCCTTTCTGGGGCTCCGGCCACCGTACTCCCTGTGGTGGAGGTACGGGAAGCAGAGACAGCTCCTGCTGCTCTGCTCCTTGCGGTGGAGGCAGAGGCCATGGGGCTGATGCTGGCCACTCAGAGGGAGGCTGTGGCGGTGCTGGCTCCCTCTGCTGTGGCGGCTGGGCTGGTGTGCGCCGTGCTCCCTTCAGCAGCATAAATAGAGGCTGCTGGGGGACACCAGCATCCTGCCCTTCTCCCCCCCAGAAAAATTCAGGGGGTTGAGCCTGTAATTCCTCCCCTTCTGGCTCTTGGGACGGCAGCGATGGCTCCTCCCCTTTTAGCTCTCGGGATGGCAGCAGCAGGTGAACCAACAGGCATGCTTCCTCTGCTGGTGTAGATGGGGACAGCAGGCATTGTTCTTCTGCTGGTGGAGGTGGAATCAGCAGGTATTCTCCCTCTGCTGGCAGCTTGGGTCCTAGGGATGTGGAAGCCCCGACTTCCCTCTCTTCGGGCTGTGGACGCACCGACTCCTCCCTTTTGGGCTGTGGACGCACCGACTCCTCCCTTTTGGGCTGTGGACGCACCGACTCCTCCCTTTTGGGCTGTGGACGCACCGGCTCCTCCCTTTTGGGCTGTGGACGCACCGACTCCCCCACTCAGGCGTAGGACGTTCGGGCTCCTCCCACTCAGGCGTAGGACGTTCGGGCTCCTCCCACTCAGGCGTAGGACGTTCGGGCTCCTCCCACTCAGGCGTAGGACGTTCGGGCTCCTCCCACTCAGGCGTAGGACGTTCGGGCTCCTCCCACTCAGGCGTAGGACGTTTGGGCTCCTCCCCCTTGGGCTGTGGACGCTCTGGCTCCTCCCGCTTGGGCTGTGGACGCTCTGGCTCCTCCCGCTTGGGCTGTGGACGCTCTGGCTCCTCCCGCTTGGGCTGTGGACGCTCTGGCTCCTCCCGCTCGGGCTGTGGACGCTCTGGCTCCTCCCGCTCGGGCTGTGGACGCTCTGGCTCCTCCCGCTTGGGCTGTGGAGGCAAAACCAGCAGGCATTCTTCCTCTGCTGGTGGAGACGGGGACAGCAGGCATTCTTCCTCTGCTGGTGGACCTGCTACCAGGGCTGTTGTAGTAATGACCGCCTCCAGGTAGCTGAGGACCAACTCCACACCTTCCTCCCAGGTGCTTACGGTCTGTTCCCTCTCGTAAGCCTCCCATCGTTCCCTATCCATCAACCGCAGGAACCGGACGGCTACTGGTATAGACTGGGCCTCCAGCCCAGCATTTTCCAGGATCCAGTCCCGCACTTTGATGGCGTCTTCTGACATTTTTTTTTTTCCTCTTTTTTTTTTTTTTTTTTTTTTTTAAGCCAAAAATGCGGTTCCTGCTCTGGCCTGAGTCCTGGCGGCGCTGAAGATCCCACTTAGGACACCACGTGTCACAAAGACGGCCGGAGTGGGTGGCGTCAGACCAGAAGTAGGAAATAAACAGACAGAGAGGTGTGGTTTGGTGAAGCTGAGCGAATGCTTTCGCTCAGCATTTAATAAACAGAACAGAAAATAAAAGGTTTGGACAGACAAAACACAGGGCACGGCACTTGAGGCCAAAATAAATAGACGAACAAAACGGACTAGACAGACAAACAAACACGGTGAGCAGATACTCTAACTATTCACTTTTATCATTCACAATTACCTCCGTCTCCAATCCCGTTCTCCACTCACCGAACACCCAACCCCGACTGAATGAAATGTGCATCTATATATACTGTTGTGCTGGGATTCAATTACTAATTAATTATTCACTTGAATCCCAGCACGTGAATTAATTCTGTGCAACCCCGTGCTCACATATTACATTTAACCAGGACGTGAAGTGATTTGTGCCCTTCTCGTGCCTAAATACAAATCTACCTTTTTAAATCACACGTGAAACACAGACCCGTTTATATCCCGTGTACCAATCTATACACCAACATTAACACACGCATGCAACATACAACACATAATATGCACACAGGGGCGGGGCACATTGCCACAATAACTTATTGCAAATTAGCAATAATTTGATTGGTTGAAATGTAAGATAGCAGATGCTTCACCCTGGATTACTCCTGTTCTTGTGTGCAGTGGGTGGGTGCAGTGTGGAGTGGGTGCCATCTGACTGACCCTTGCACGATGAGAACGTTGTACTTTGAACAGAGTCACTTTCTTTGTTGGTGAAGTTTGGTCTGTATCAGTTTAGGCTGGACTTTGTTGCTGACTGTCCCAGGGACTTTTAGTTTGTTGACATAATGTTGTAAGCGCAATTGTTTTTCAGAAAGGAAAAAGACACACAACACAAAGTTACTAAGCAGAATTAAATGATGGGGACATTTCATTTTGGGTCGAGTAAGCAGTCCTGAGTTGCTGTTCGTTTAATTAGGTTTTAGAATTGTAATCGGAGGGTTTCCCTTTCAGAAGAAATTGTGCTAATGACGATTTGGAGTAAATAGCTTTGAGAATCCAGCCCCATCTTTTTTATGCTTCATACTCTTGAGGTGGAGGGGCGTACCATATATATTAATGCACACTCGGCTACTCGTCTTACTCCAACAATTACACACAATAGAACTAACAATATTTTGTAATCAACTAGTCACACATGAAAGCAGTATATTGAATTTCAGCAAGGTTACTTGTTGCATTTTATTCAAACTTTTTGCAGAGAACAACTCAGTTGTTTCACTGATTTATTTTTTTGTCTGAATGCACTGAAATGTATACTGGCTGGTTCCGCAGGTTTCACGAGATTATCCTGTTTCCTTCACGGTAGCGCCCTCCCTACAGCCAGTCAAACATGCTTCAGAATCAGCCAAGATTGAATATGTTCTAGCCACCCGTGTTCTGTTATAACTTGTAAGTAACAGGGAACCAGAAGAACATGTATTCATCCATCACACATTGTTTTGCTGAGACTAAGCTAACGCTAAAGACTTTTGGCATCCTCTTTTGTCTCTTCATTGCTTCCAAGGCATTTTTTGGGTGATTACCTCAGCAGGGACTTCTGCTTTTTGGATTGAGAAGTTTGTTCCGTCTCCAAATTGGTTGTGTTTTTATCTCTTTAGTCCCATATTGCAGCATGTTGTGCAAATGGGGTGCCAATGTTCTAGTGGTTTGGTAACACTTAGTTATAAACCTATTGGATTCTGAAGTGATCTGATCATTACATCAGATATTGAGGTCCTCAAAGCGAGGGTCTTAACCTAGGAGGCCAGTGATTCCGCTTCATGTGTTACTGTATATCTCCTGCTTGTCAGTGTGTTACTAATCCCCGCTTGGTGCTGATTGGCATGCTGGTGGTGTACATTTCAGTTAATGAATTGCGTTTTATGTAAATAAGAGTGAGATTATTGTTGCCTTCTCTTTCGTGCTGTGGTAAATGACACGAGAGATAAGATGATGATAAGCAGTTTGATCCATTGAGAACCCCCCCCCCCCTCCCGCTCATCCAGTGCAGTATTGGCCTTGTAATTAACATGTTACTGCATTGTTACTACACAGCCATCTGTGCAGGTACTGGCTAAAATTTACATTTTTAGACTGATCAGGTCAAGGGGTCAAAAGTTATAGAGAGGTCAAAATATGGTTACTCTGACCCCCCCCCCCCCCCCCCAACGTTAACCAACCGTTTACTCAAATTCAAAAAAGGTATTAAAAAATACATTTGAAAGAAAACAAAAGGAAGTCAAACCTACCAAAGTTTTTGACTTTTACCTTGGGGACGAAACCTCAAAAATAAATATCTCAAAAAAGAAAAGGTCAAGGTCTCAGCTTCATCTGTGCAAAATGTCAGGAAAGTAATATTTTTGGTTTGATTTGAAAGAATCAAAACCTAACCTGCGCCCCCCCCCCCCCTTCTAAGAAACCTGAATAATCTTCAGAGAAGAAACATTTCATTTGAATCAGATAACCTGAGTAAATGAATAACACATCATCAGTGGGAATAAAATAACAGCTCCCACAGGTCAGCACAAACTGTTTTGGAATAAAAGGTTGGTTAACGTTAAGGGAGGGGAGCCCAGTAACCACATTTTGACCCCTTTACCTGATCAGTCTAGAAATGTAAATTTGAGCTTGTTTGCCTGAAACAACCCCAAGAACCATGTCTGGTGTGAACCGGAGATTGTGTGATTTGTCACGAAATGACCTAATACCAGATGCAGTGTGTCTTCTGAAGCCTGGCTAATAATGCATGCCATGTCTACCATGTCTACCATCTCAATCCCTTTAATCCTCCTGCATGTAACCAGTGTATGTGGTTACCATTACCTTTATTATTATTATTATTCGCCTGGCTGCCTGATATTTCGTTTTTCATAAGCTGTTGTTTTTCTGATGAATGTTCAAGTGCAGAGGATCAGGCAGCTTGCCATTGATAGTTGTGCAATGTGTCTGTGCTCCACAGCATCGTTGTGCAGAAAACGAAGGCTGACGTACTTAAAAAAAAAAAAAAAAAAAAAAAAAAAAAATGACCCTGTCTCAGTAATTCAGTTATTTTAGATTATTCTACCATTTGTTCATTTACAGAGCAAGGATGTTTGTTTTATAAATTAAAAACTGGAACAGAGTTGGTTCAAATTCAACTCAAGGTCGCTGCAGAAGTCATCAAAAGTCCTATTGATCTGATGGCTGTTGCAGAGGATCTAAGGTTAGTAAGTATCTTAGGAGAGTGAATGATTTCTGTATTTACAGGACTCTGATTGCAAGACTAGTATACGAGGATACAGTGCTATCCTTAGGCATTCTGAGTATCACTGGCACTCGTTATGGAAGAAGTCGACTTCAAAGGAAATATTTCAAAAGGATATATCCTACTACTCAAATACAATGCAAAGCCCCATAAACATTCTGAATTATACAGTTTGTATAAAAAAAAAAAACTTGCATTGTTGAAATAAATAATGTTTTAGTATGTAAAACATTATATAGTATGTTAGTATGTTTCTCATTTGTCAAATAAATAATTAAACAATACATATACCATATACATGCTATTCCCATGTTATGCATAGTAATGTTTGTTTTTTTTACCATGTTAACCAAGTTTTCTTTCCATACTTATCTGACATTAACCTTGCTTGCCTTTGCTTTACTGTGCTTTCACTATGATTTACTTCACTTGCTATTTACTTTATTGACGTATTTCGCTTTAACAAAACAATATTGCATGCAGGAGTGAAATGGATTGGTAATAAATAAACCTTGTGCTGCTTTGTAAAACATTAAATCGAAGGAGTTTTTGTCATGCACTTAGTTACTCATCAGTACACTGAGATACAGGTAGCTCATTATTTTTGTGTTGGAAATCAATTTTTGACCTAATTCTAATAAGAGCCAATCCTGGTCTGCCACAATATCCATTTCAGCCAACCTGGGGCCATGGTTTCAATCCCGCCTCTCTGCTCACAGTTAACGTGTGCTTTTGCAGCCAGATCTTACTGTACAAAGCTGTACGTTTCTGCTTCTCCTGATCATCCAATCCCTCAACAACAAGGCTCCCAAGAACCTTCTAGGTCACATAGTCCTCGGTTTGCTTGACAAATGAAACACAGAGTTAATGGTTGTGCTGCTTTCCTAGCAAAGTCTATATAGACATTTCTATTATAATTTTGTATCACAGATCAGTTTCCATTGCCGCCACTGCCATGTTAAACAGTGACATAAGATCTAATATTATTGGGTCCGGTGATAGAAGCTCCTTGCATTGTGATTGGATGCACTGATGAGTCACACCCAATCAGAGGGCTAAACTCTATTAGGAAAGGTTCCTGCTGTTGTGGAAGTAGAGCATGGTGAGGTACTGTTGTGTTGTGCTTCTGACACCTGTGCTGTGTTACGGACTGTATTTCCATGTTTGGTGATGTGTAAAAGTCTCAGCAGACTTTGGAATGGGAGGTTTCAGGAGGGCATCGCCCTTCTCCACAGTTTCTTTCCTGAACCAGTTTTTGCTAGAATTCCCAGACAGATTCATGAAGAGCCTATTTGAGCTTCATTCACATTAAAATGACATCTCACTTGGAGCCGCACCAGGTAACAAGATTTCAAAATGTGCTGCATTTAGGGATTTTTCAATGCCAGAGTGCAGACCTTGAAACGTGAAGGTGCCCTGTAAACAAAATAATAGGATCTATGATCCAATATTATCAGTATATAGGAGCAACAAAACAGTTTCTTAAAGAAAAAAGGGCTTCCCAGGAGCTTGGCACATTTTTTCTTTTTTTCATTAACAAACAATATTCTTTAGCTGTCATATTGACTAAAGCACTAGCCATGGTATGTGCACTCTCTTTAGCTATAGGTCTGAACCCACCCCATCCTCCTTCATTGAAAAGGGTCAGGGGTCAGTGAAGTATCTATATTTACCAAAGATAGACAAGTTCAGAGGCAACATCCCAGTGGGAGGTCCATTAACCAAGTTCAAACAATGGATCCCTGACTGGACTAGTTGTTTGATCCCTTATTGCCAATTGCTTTTATATGATACAGAGACATTGCTGTGGTTAAAGCTAGGTTTGCAATAACAGCTTAAAACACCAGCAACATTTATGTAGCCAGTGATTGACAAAATACAACACATATGCACTGCTGTGTGCTTCAGACTGTTTAGATGCAGGGTTCACATTACACATATTCTCACCAAGAAGAGCTGCTTGTTTCTGTGGTGTAAGATGACCCAGAGGAACTTGCTTGCTATTTCACTGGGTCAGCAGGCACTGGGTTCAGAAGAAAGCAAGGCTGCAGCTGTCACCTTCACAGGACGGGAGTGGAGAGTAAGCAGATAAGAACATAAGAACATAAGAAGGTTTACAAACGAGAGGAGGCCATTCTTGCTCGTTTGGTTGTTAGTAGCTTATTGATCCCAGAATCTCATCAAGCAGCTTCTTGAAGGATCCCAGGGTGTCGGCTTCAACAACATTACTGGGGTTGGTTCCAGACCCGACTAAAATGTACCGTATATCACCTGCAGTCCTATATTACAGATTCTGCTTTTTAGGTGGTTTCTGTTTGTGTGAAAGGTCCACCGAGCCCATACATTGCTCAGCATGGGTTCAGTACGATGCCAAAGGCTGTGCTGCTTTGTGTTGTGGTTTAAGGACTGCAATAAATAACAGGATACTTCTTGGTAAAAATAGTGTAATCAGTGCTGTTTTGAGTACAAGACTTGTTTGCAACAGGGAGTTACTCCAGAAACATTTTGGCATTTTATTTTGTAAGTGTCTACTGCTAGTAGTGCTCCATATGAGATAATATAGGACTGCAGGTGATATACTGTACATTTTGAAGTAGTCCCTGGATACAGTTCCAGCAGCAGGTTTCTATTATTGGCAGTCAGAGGATTTGTACACTAGCGGTATGCAAAAAACTGTTCATTGGCTCTGAGAAGGCAGTATTAGTAGTGCTTTTTTTTTTTTTACTAGCTCAAAGAGATTCAAGTTTAAGTGAATGGAGATATTGCCTACAGCTAAAGTAAGTGTAAGCATTGATAAGTGGGCACTGCCAAAGTTATAAATGAATGAAAGGAGTGCAGCCCATATAAGGGGAGCTGTAGAATAAATCTGTTGGGGAGAGGGAAGACTAAGTTAGGCTGCTCATACATTTTATTTTTGTCTTGGCTGCTCGATGTCAACATGTTCACAAGCCTTCCCAGGATCAAGTTGCACGCTGCAGTCTCAGAATAACAGCTGTTTCCAGCTGTGCCCTCGTCTTCACCAGAGCGTTATCAGTAAAGCACTAACATAACTGGCACTTTGTAAGGAAAGAGTTCATGAAAAGAATATAAGGACAGAACTATGATTGAGATGCAGCTGTGTTGCTGCTATGTGGGCACTTTATGCTGCTATCAGGGAAAGAATGTTTTATTGCCTGGGAAAGGGGCTATAAAATGAACAGAACTGACCTGGTGCAAGTAAGAGTGGTCTGGGCAAAGTGTTGCTGACGGACAGAGAGAAGCAAGCAGCTTGCTTTGCCTGAGTCCTCTCCTGATGACTGCCCACCCCATGCCCGTGCTTCTTCCAGAGGATTAGGTCATTGATCACTGCTTCATTTCTGTTCATAACTAGGTGCAGCATTGCTGTGTCTAATGATAATGTTAAAGCGATATGTGTGTAACTTTTGATTATTGGAATCAATAAAAGGAAACCTATAACTTCATGTACTTCAATCCTTGTTGTTGGCGCTCCTTCACACCCGTAAATCATTTAGTTTCCTTACAACGTGTTGTTTGAAACACATATTCTCCTTATTTGTTTTTAACCAGGTTAATCTTTATGTATGTTAAGGAGCTTGCCCTTTAAGCCTCTTGAATAACAACTTCTGCCCTCGTGAATGTTAATATGTTACAATGTTGACATTCTAAGAGTGGGATGGAGTACACACTCAGCAGACTTAGTGGAGCTATATCAAGTTTCCTTTGCTACAAGGCTCAAGACAAATTGTTTTAATTATAAAATGATAGTTAACAACAAATGGTAAATAATAATCATTTAGAAATTACCCCTCCCCAGCCTGCGAACCTCCACATTCTCATTGCTGGATCCATCCAGCCTTGAGACTCCAAGTGAGTTTCTTGTATCACTTGGTGTCAATGGCAATGTTGTTTTTGTGATGAATGGAGTCTTCCAATGAAACAAATGTTAAGAAGACTAATGAACTGCAGCCAGTATGGTCCAGACCCCCATTCTTAGCTGTAGTGATTCTTCATGGGACAGGCAAGTGAGTAGAGTGAGACGAAGGTAAAGAATGGGGGATGTACCAGAAACCCTTACAATGTTCAAAATGGGCAATACAGACCCAGAGCAGGGTTCCTCTGTAAACATGGGCTGAAACACTTTCAGCAGCTAGGTCATGGTCCTGGTGCTCACTCAATCCCAAGCTGATCTGGAATTCAGACAATGTCAACAGAGGGGAAAGACTCAAAACTGTGTTTCATTCCCAGTCTACAACCTGGTGTCATCATGTGTTGGCAAGAGTGGTGAAAAGCGTAACTCAATATGGAGCGAACTTCATATCCAGCTTGGCAGAAATAGCAACATGGCCAACAGCTGTGACAAATGGTCACCGTTTCACCAACCAGAACTGGTCTCTACAGGTTGTTACCAGTGTTTTAAAAGCAAACAGCAGGAGTTATCTGACTCAAGGGCTTTCACAACTAAACATGTTTACTGTCTGGGCCAGTAGCCAGCATGCCTGATACTAGCGAGTGCATAGAGACGTGTGAATGCAGAACATGGGAGCGGAGGTCCTCCTGAGCTGCATATAGGAGAGCGGGGGCCTGGTTGGGGTGGCAGTGTGCGGTCAGTTCCTGACCTGTGTGTATCGTGAACAAAAGTGTCTGTTCATTTTACACACCCACCCCTCGTTCTTTCCTCCACAGCTGTAATCTTTTACAATATGTTAAACAAGACGTTTGTAGAGTTACAGCTATGGGACGAGTCATTGGTAGAATTATACCACAGTAATAACAGGTATTAAGTTCATATTTGTGACATTCCAATGTTGGGAATGAATACATATTGTTCTAAATCACTGACCTCTGAATCAGGACCAAATGACCATGCTAGCAATGCTGTGGCTTGCTGATGGTTCTTCAAGGGCTTTAGCAGGTTTATAATGGTGCCCCAATGGTATATGTTTCACTATTTCTGTAAGGTCAGACTCACTTTAAATCTAGAAGTCCTTGTTGATGTCTCATTGCTCTCTCTCTCTCTCTCTCTCTCTCTCTCTCTCTCTCTCTCTCTCTCTCTGTTTGTTAGGGTTTTGGAAGTCCTTGTTGATGTCTCATTGCTCGCTCTCTCTCTCTGTGTTAGGGTTTTGGAAGTCCTTGTTGATGTCTCATTGCTCTCTCTCTCTCTCTCTCTCTGTGTTAGGGTTTTGGATGTCCTTGTTGATGTCTCATTGCTCTCTCTCTCTCTCTCTCTCTCTCTCTCTCTGTGTTAGGGTTTTGGAAGTCCTTGTTGATGTCTCATTGCTCTCTCTCTCTCTCTCTCTCTCTCTCTCTCTCTGTGTTAGGGTTTTGGAAGTCCTTGTTGATGTCTCATTGCTCGCTCTCTCTCTCTGTGTTAGGGTTTTGGAAGTCCTTGTTGATGTCTCATTGCTCTCTCTCTCTCTCTCTCTGTGTTAGGGTTTTGGAAGTCCTTGTTGATGTCTCATTGCTCTCTCTCTCTCTCTGTGTTAGGGTTTTGGAAGTCCTTGTTGATGCCTCATTGCTCTCTCTCTCTCTCTCTCTCTCTCTCTCTGTGTTAGGGTTTTGGAAGTCCTTGTTGATGTCTCATTGCTCTCTCTCTCTCTCTCTCTCTCTCTCTCTCTGTGTTAGGGTTTTGGAAGTCCTTGTTGATGTCTCATTGCTCGCTCTCTCTCTCTCTGTGTTAGGGTTTTGGAAGTCCTTGTTGATGTCTCATTGCTCTCTCTCTCTCTCTCTCTCTCTCTCTCTCTCTCTGTGTTAGGGTTTTGGAAGTCCTTGTTGATGTCTCATTGCTCTCTCTCTCTCTCTGTGTTAGGGTTTTGGAAGTCCTTGTTGATGCCTCATTGCTCTCTCTCTCTCTCTGTTAGGGTTTTGGAAGTCCTTGTTGATGTCTCATTGCTCTCTCTCTGTGTTAGGGTTTTGGAAGTCCTTGTTGATGTATCATTGCTCTCTCTCTCTCTGTTAGGGTTTTGGAAGTCCTTGTTGATGTCTCATTGCTCTCTCTGTGTTAGGGTTTTGGAAGTCCTTGTTGATGTCTCATTGCTCTCTCTCTCTCTCTGTGTTAGGGTTTTGGAAGTCCTTGTTGATGCCTCATTGCTATCTCTCTCTCTGTGTTAGGGTTTTGGAAGTCCTTGTTGATGTCTCATTGCTCTCTCTGTGTTAGGGTTTTGGAAGTCCTTGTTGATGTCTCATTGCTCTCTCTGTGTTAGGGTTTTGGAAGTCCTTGTTGATGTATCATTGCTCGCTCTCTCTGTGTTAGGGTTTTGGAAGTCCTTGTTGATGTATCATTGCTCGCTCTCTCTGTGTTAGGGTTTTGGAAGTCCTTGTTGATGTATCATTGCTCTCTCTCTCTGTGTTAGGGTTTTGGAAGTCCTTGTTGATGTATCATTGCTCACTCTCTCTGTGTTAGGGTTTTGGAAGTCCTTGTTGATGTATCATTGCTCTCTCTCTCTGTGTTAGGGTTTTGGAAGTCCTTGTTGATGTCTCATTGCTCTCTCTCTCTCTCTGTGTTATGGTTTTGGAAGTCCTTGTTGATGTCTCATTGCTCGCTCTCTCTCTCTCTCTCTCTCTCTCTCTCTCTCTCTCTGTCTCTGTGTTAGGGTTTTGGAAGTCCTTGTTGATGTCTCATTGCTCTCTCTCTCTCTCTGTTAGGGTTTTGGAAGTCCTTGTTGATGTCTCATTGCTCTCTCTCTCTCTCTCTCTCTCTCTCTCTCTCTCTCTCTCTGTGTTTAGGGTTTTGGGCTCGTGAAGTGGGGAAGCTGGTTGGGTTTCAGCATCCTGTCATTCCCGTACATCACCAGTATGTCGTCACGGCGTCCGTCCCTGAGGTGAAGGCTCTGAAGACGGAGCTGCCAGTGATTCGGGACCTGGAGGGATCGTACTACCTGCGGCAGGAGCGAGACGGCCTGCTCTTCGGACCTTATGAGAGGCAGGAGAAAATGAAGCTGCAGGAATCCTGGGTAACAGACGGCGTCCCGCCAGGTATGCATGTAAACTGCTTCAAGATGCATCTAATGACATTACCGTTATTTGTAGGTAATGTTATTATTATTATTATTATTTATTTCTTAGCAGACGCCCTTATCCAGGGCGACTTACAATTGTTACAAGATATCACATTATACATTATTTCACATACAATTACCCATTTATACAGTTGGGTTTTTACTGGAGCAATCTAGGTAAAGTACCTTGCTCAAGGGTACAACAGCAGTGTCCCCCCACCAGGGATTGAACCCACAACCCTGCGGTCAAGAGTCCAGAGCCCTAACCACTACTCCACACTGCTGCCCTGAAATGTTGAAACAATTCCTTATTCAGACGAGAATTTACAAATACAAACGTAGCTATTATGCCAGTGACATAAAAACTGGATTAACCCTTTAAGGTACATACAATGGACATATGTGTCCCACAAATAAAAATTATACTAACTGTCTTATTTTTGCAATGAGGTGCACGAAACAGAGTTTAAAATGCACTGACAGGTTGGATCTGGTCATCCAAATTGTTAGTTTCCGCCTCGTGATAGTTGAGTCACTCTGAAATGTATTTTAAGAAGAAACCGTTTGCTCAAGCCACTCAATTCCTTGTGTTACCTTAGGGGTTAATACATCAGTATCAATACAGAGGTGCACAGCACAGTACTGGTGCATCCCAGAGCTTGCTGTACAGACTGACAATGTGCTGGTTGTTCTTGCAGGCTTTGGGAAAGAGCTGTTTGAGTCCGATTTGGACAGAATCATGGACCATGTAGAAGCTGCTATGGAGATGGTCCCTGTGCTGAAGGATGCTGACATCATTAATGTGGTGTCAGGCCCAATTACCTACACCCCTGACCTGCTTCCCATGGTGGGGCCACACCAAGGGGTGAGGAATTACTGGGTGGCTATAGGCTTTGGGTAAGTGGCGTCTTGAGAGAAAAGGAATCAATTGAAATACTGTTGTGACTCGGTCAGTTCCGGCCAATGGGTGGGGGGGGGGGACACCGGGCTTTCCAACTGAGAGGAAAATGAATACCATGGAATCTAGGCTCAGGACAAGTTGTATTTAATAAAGGTCTGTTGATAAAAAAAAACTCACAGTAAAGGGGGATTTTGTTATAGAGCTACATAAGCAGTGGGCACTTTGAAAAACAAACAAGAAGCAAGAAGATTGATTTTATTCTATTTTATTTTATTGCACATCTATTGCATTATTGGGATTGACATAGATCTTTCTTACCTTCTTCAATAAGTAGGACAGACTTCAGAGTGAAAGGTATACAAAGCACTACGTAGGAAGGACAGTTTGTGTATCTGTTGTAGACAAGTCCTTACTTCAGCATTAAGACCGAATGAACAACCATTCCTCTGACAGCCTGTGTAGTTAACAGATCAGAATCAACACAACCATTGCTGACAGCCTAATTACTATATAAACCTCAGTGATCGCCTTTGCCCATCCGAGTCCAAGTAGATTGGTTATTACCCTATGGTAGATGTGTTGGTGTGTGATGATTGCTGCTGTATTTCACAGAGCCTAGCTGCGCTGTTCACAGCTAGCCATGCTCTTTGACAACACTAACCTGGTAGATCTACAGTAACTGAAGCTATGAACTCAGATACAAAACAAAGCCCACCTTTCAGAATAGCAATACTGTCCTCCACAGCGAGCCCTGTATGCAGGATAGTTGAGCATTGTGACAGGTTAGTTCTCCTGAACATCACTTCAGAATGTTCTTTCTCTGTCCGCTATCTTCAGGAGCTTCTTATAGAAGTCGTATAAGTTTGCCTTGCCTGGTTTAGCCAAAGACTGTTTCAGTTGTTTATTGTAAGGGCTTTGACATGCCATTCCAGTTGAAACTCTCTTACACTCCCAGTGGAACCCTTGGTGGGGAGTGACTTCGGTCTGACTGTGATTTTAGGTACGGTATCATCCATGCGGGTGGCGTGGGGAAGTTCCTGAGTGACTGGATCATGAATGGAGAACCTTCCTATGACCTCATAGAGCTTGATCCCAATCGCTATGGAAAATGGACCTCCACAGCATTCACTGCTGCCAAAGCCAGAGAATCCTATGGGTTTAACAACATCGGTGAGCTAATCCTTGCATACAGTCTGTTGCCCCAGCTGAGAACTGTGCTACACATACTGTAAAAGGAACAGCTTAGTGGAAGCATTGGCACCCCTACATTGGCATGTAGTATTCGTTTCTGGCATAACACAGTAAACACAAACTTTACATATATCTGTGGGATACAGCAGTTTGGCATATGATTTTCAGTCTTCATTGTGGGGGTCATTTATAATCTTGGTACTGGGTTGCACCCCTGTGTAACTATACTCCATCATTTTTTTTTTTTTTTTTTTTTTTTTTTTTTTTTTACTTATGACAAGTCACTGTACAGTTTAAAGCAATAATTACTGATGGCATTGACGACCTGTTAAATATCTTTCTTCTCACTAGTTGGGTTTCCTAAGGAGGAGCGGTTTGCAGGCAGACCAACAGAGCGAGTGAGTGGGATTTATGAAACTCTGAAGTCCAAAGCATCCATGGGATTCCATGCTGGATGGGAGCAGCCCCACTGGTTTTATAAACCCGGAGATGATGTCGGTTACAAGTAAGTGCTTTTTGTTTCTCATAGGAATTATGTTCCAATAACCTACCAGAAAAGATCCACTCACGTAACTTATATCAGTGTTCCAAAAGATTGTGATGGATTGCTTTATAGACAAATCGGCATAGGCACTGAAAGACAGGCCACGCTCTTTACCTGGTGCACAGTTAGTTCACATGCAGACTGTGCTGGGATTCAAGTGAATGATTGATTAGCAAGCGAGTCCCAGCACAGCTGCATAAGAGTCCGTTTTCACGCACACAGGGTTGGTGTGTTGAGGTGGAACGAGAGTCGGGAGGTAGAGAGAAAATATATAAATAATAACTTGCAGTTGCTATTCGAGCTGGAATTATACCAGCTCGATACT
Organism: Acipenser ruthenus; assembly: GCF_902713425.1. NCBI lineage: Eukaryota > Metazoa > Chordata > Actinopteri > Acipenseriformes > Acipenseridae > Acipenser > Acipenser ruthenus. Next base: position 9,293,761 of record NC_081189.1, on the reverse strand, counting down.
TGTGTGTTCTATGTCTGTTTTGGCCATTGTGCCGTTTTGTTTTGGATCAGTGTTTTGTTCTGTTTAAATCATTTTATTTTGTTATTAAACTCAAATACCACTCTGTGTTCTACACTTCCTGGCCTGATGAGCTGTCTGACTTCATGCTGCTGGTTGTTCCAGTTCCATGCTCTTTATGGAGAAAAGTAGTAGCGTGCAGCAAAGATCCTGTGTCTTATCCCTTTCTGTCCTTTATGAAGTGTACTTGCACTGACCCTGACTGACTTCATTTTAATGCTGCTTCCTTTTCTCAGAGAGATACTATGAAAGGTGGTGGGTTCCTTTTTTAAGAAACTATATTCTGGGATTAGAATTATAGAGCCCTATTCACAAAACTTTAAGGACCGTGTGGCGGAGTGTCCCGCCCCTATTTATTATTATTTGTATTTTTGGTTGCGGCGCGGGTAAAAGCGCCGCGTCTTTTGTTATTATATTTAAAAACCCCGTGAGGATGCATGGCTGATCAGCTACTGATTATTTAACTAGCTGACAGTCATGCATCCTTACCAAACGCGTGCAGACTCTGGCCGGGGGATAATAAGATAATTACCAACTAGTTAAATCCCTCGGCCAGAGTATATAAACGAGCAGCACTCTGCACTCGGGGTTGAGAGTGTAGAGGAGAGTACGGGAGAGCGGAGAGAGAAAATAACATTTAAAAAACAATTGCTAAAACGTGCTGGATTAGCCAGCACGACACTTACTTGTTTGTTTGTTTATTCGTTTGGCCCTCGCGCCTTTTTGTTTTGTGTTTTTGTTTAAATCTTTTGTTTTGTTTATTAAATACGCTGAGTGCACTAACACTCAGCTTCAACCGCCCATCCACTGTTTGGTTTGAGTTACTTCCTGGTCCGTGACGTCATCCACATCACCACTGCGAGCCAGACTGTCACATATGGTGTCCTGCGTGGGACAAACAACGCCTCCAACAGCCGGACCAGGATTGAAAAGTGCGTTTTTTTTGTTTGTTCGTTTTTTTTTTCAAATTAAAAATGGGGAAAAGTAGCCGGAGGAGAAAGCAGCAGCAGCAGCAACAACAGCAGCAGGAGGCGCAGCAACATCAGCCTTACCTTGCCACACTGGATATCTGCCTCACCTGCCTGAAGGGTGAGGAGTGGTGCTTCGCGGTTGGTGAGGTTGGGCACGTGGCACCAGACCAACCCCCTCCATGGCAGGAGAAAGAGGAGCCAGAGCGTCCAGTGAGGGAGGACCTGCATCCTCCAAAGAGGACGAATGCACTCTCCTCTGAGGGAGTCTGGGACTGGCTGGTGGAGCCGGGGAGGGATTATGAGGAAGCCCTCCCTGCAGTGATCAACCTCCTGTGGGCAAGAGATGGGGAGCGCTGGGAGGCCTGGGAACAGCAACACCACCCAGCTTCCCTCCCAGACATCGCAGCCATGGTGTTCAACTACCTGGCTGCGGATATGGGAGAGACCCTGCTGCTGCCATCTCCAGCATCAGAGGGAGAGGAGCCATCGCTGCCGTCTCCAGCGCCAGAGGGAGAGGAGCCATCGCTGCCGTCTCCAGCGCCAGAGGGAGAGGAGCCATCGCTGCCGTCTCCAGCGCCAGAGGGAGAGGAGCCATCGCTGCCGTCTCCAGCGCCAGAGGGAGAGGAGCCATCGCTGCCGTCTCCAGCGCCAGAGGGAGAGGAGCCATCGCTGCCGTCTCCAGCGTCAGAGGGAGAGGAGCCATCGCTGCCATCTCCAGCATCAGAGGGAGAGGAGCCATCGCTACCGTCTCCAGCATCAGAGGGAGAGGAGCCATCGCTGCCATCTCCAGCATCAGAGGGAGAGGAGCCATCGCTACCGTCTCCAGCATCAGAGGGAGAGGAGCCATCGCTACCGTCTCCAGCATCAGAGGGAGAGGAGCCATCGCTACCGTCTCCACCAGCAGAGGGAGAATGCCTGCTGGTTTCGCCTCCACAGTCTGGGGAGGAGCCCGAACGTCCTACGCCCGAGTGGGAGGAGCCCGAACGTCCTACGCCCGAGTGGGAGGAGCCCGAACGTCCTACGCCCGAGTGGGAGGAGCCCGAACGTCCTACGCCCGAGTGGGAGGAGCCCGAACGTCCTACGCCCGAGTGGGAGGAGCCCGAACGTCCTACGCCCAAGAGGGGGGAGTCGGTGCGTCCACAGCCCAAGAGGGAGGAGTCGGTGCGTCCACAGCCCAAGAGGGAGGAGTCGGTGCGTCCACAGCCCAAAGAGGGGGGAGTCGGTGCGTCCATAGCCCAAGAGGTGGAAGTCTGCGCTTCCACAGCCTTAGGACCCAAGCTGCAGTCCCAAGAGCCAGAAGGGGAGGAGTTACAGGCTCAACCCCCTGAATTTTTCTGGGGGGGAGAAGGGCAGGATGCTGGTGTTCCCCAGCAGCCTCTATTTATGCTGCTGAAGGGAGCACGGCACACACCAGCCCAGCCGCCACAGCAGAGGGAGCCAGCACCGCCACAGCCTCCCTCTGAGTGGCCAGCATCCGCCCCATCGCCTCTGCCTCCACCACCACCAGGAGCAGAGCAGCAGGAGCTGCCTCTGTCTCCACCACCACCAGGAGCAGGGCAGCAGGAGCTGCTTCTGTCTCCACCATCACCAGGAGCAGAGCAGCAAGAGCTGCCTCTGCCTCCGCCACCTCCACCAGCAGAGGGTGAATGCCTGCTGGTTCCACATCCACCGTCGTGGGAGGACTGCTTGCCCCTCCCACCTCCACCAGCAGAGGATGAATGCCTGCTGGTTCTGCCTCAACCGTCGTGGGAGGACTGCTTGCCCCTCCCACCTCCACCAGCAGAGGATGAATACCTGCTGGTTCCGCCTCAGCCGCCGTGGGAGGACTGCTTGCCACTCCCAGCTCCACCAGCAGAGGGTGAATACCTGCTGGTTCCGTCTCAGCCGCTGTGGGAGGACTGCTTTCCCCTCCCACCTCCACCAGCAGAGGGTGAATACCTGCTGGTTCCACATCCACCGTCATGGGAAGGACTGCTCCTGCCCTGCCTCGCACCACCCAGGGATGCCTGCCTCGCATCGCCTGGGGCTGCCTGTTCCACATCGCCTGGGGTCGCCAGGGATCCTGCTTCGCCTGGGGTCGCCAGGGATCCTGCTTCGCCTGGGGTCGCCAGGGATCCTGCTTTGCCTGGGGTCGCCAGGGATCCTGCTTCGCCTGGGGTCGCCAGGGATCCTGCTTTGCCTGGGGTCGCCAGGGATCCTGCTTCGCCTGGGGTCACTACACTGTGGTCGGAGCCCCACGGAGGGGAGCTGCCGGCCATGAAGAAAGGGGGGGAGGTCAGGAGACCAGCTCCCCCAGCCGCACTTTCGCGGCCGGAGATCATGTGGTCAGAGCCCCACGAAGGGGAGCTGCCAGCCATGGAAAAGGGGGGGGAGGTCAGGAGACCAGCTCCCCCAGCCGCACTTTCGCGGCAGGAAATACTGTGGCTGGAGCCCCGTGAAGGGCAGCTGTCAGCCATGGAAAAGGGGGGGGAGGTCAGGAGACCAGCTTCCCCAGCCGCACTTTCGCGGCAGGAAATACTGTGGCTGGAGCCCCGTGAAGGGCAGCTGTCAGCCATGAAGAAGGGGGGGGAGGTCAGGAGACCAGCTTCCCCCGCAGCAATTTCGCTGCAGGAGAAAGGGTGGCCAGAGCCCCACGGAGGGGAGCTGTCGGCCATGAAGAAGGGGGGGCAGGTCTGGAGACCACCCCCAAAAATTTTTTGGCCAGAGGAGCTGGCCGGTGCGCGGGCCATTGGAACACTACGGCTGTTTGGGTGGGAGGAGGACATCCCACCGTGGCCGCCACCTTTGGCCCGTTGCTGCCCCTGTTCCTGCGCCGGGACTGCTGACCGGGACTTTGGGGACTAAGGGGGGAGGTGGCCGAAAAGGCCATGTGTGCTGCGCACAAGGGGGGGCATGTGTGGCGGAGTGTCCCGCCCCTATTTATTATTATTTGTATTTTTGGTTGCGGCGCGGGTAAAAGCGCCGCGTCTTTTGTTATTATATTTAAAAACCCCGTGAGGATGCATGGCTGATCAGCTACTGATTATTTAACTAGCTGACAGTCATGCATCCTTACCAAACGCGTGCAGACTCTGGCCGGGGGATAATAAGATAATTACCAACTAGTTAAATCCCTCGGCCAGAGTATATAAACGAGCAGCACTCTGCACTCGGGGTTGAGAGTGTAGAGGAGAGTACGGGAGAGCGGAGAGAGAAAATAACATTTAAAAAACAATTGCTAAAACGTGCTGGATTAGCCAGCACGACACTTACTTGTTTGTTTGTTTATTCGTTTGGCCCTCGCGCCTTTTTGTTTTGTGTTTTTGTTTAAATCTTTTGTTTTGTTTATTAAATACGCTGAGTGCACTAACACTCAGCTTCAACCGCCCATCCACTGTTTGGTTTGAGTTACTTCCTGGTCCGTGACGTCATCCACATCACCACTGCGAGCCAGACTGTCACAGACCGTTTTTAAAGACCGTTTTGATAAAGTCTGCGGTTCCCAGCGCCCCATTGCATAAATATATTTTTAAATAATGTTGAACATCGTTGTGTTCTGTCTACAAAGCACTGGGTGTTTTTGGCATCTCTACCTAGGCAGCACACTGTGACCTCACTAAGACGCCTCACTAACTGCAAAATGGAGTGCATATTTCTTCAAAAACAAAAATAGTCAAAATAACGTTCTGGCAAAATCAGCAGTATGAGCAGCCAGTATTTATTTCAGGCATTTTCAAAGGGCTCATTCAGCTTGTTAAAATGACTAATTTCACAGTTGAGATGCATTGCATTTCAGCAGCTATGCAAGCGTCGTCCAATTGTGAAAATCCAGTCCGGTGCCTTCCTGTCCAGGATCGGATTCCAAATATTTAAAACACTTTTGAGCCACGAATCTCTGTAAGGATGCAATGCTGAAGGGCAGAGGAACCCTATGTTCAGTAGGAAGAACGATAAACAGATATCCTGTGTGGATGGCCTAATAGCACATGAATGGCAAAGCCACGAGTTTAGGTCAGGCCATTCTCACGTGTGTTATAAACGTTATCCCATACTGGTTCATGACAGAGATCTATTTTACATACCCTGTTACATGAACACATGCTGAGACCAAACATGAGCTGTTACCCATGAGTTAGAGAATTTATTTGATCCTGCATCCCAATTTCTTTAGAGAAGCAGTATCGTCAGTTAGAACAGAGGTGACTCAGTCCACTTAAAGACAAGGATCTTGCGGTCCGTCTGGCTCTTTATCACAAGCCTAGCAGCTTGTTCTTTCAGCATTCAGGAGCAGAATAGTCCAAATAAGGCAAACCCATACTCATGGTGAATCTTTTTGGAGGTGGTGTGTGCATTAGGACACTGCCATGCTGACAACACATGCATGTTGTTTTTAACTTGCATGGTTGGAATGAACCAGTTTGTTGTCTCACAAATGCCCCATCACAGTTAAGTATTACGATATGTCTTTCCTCATGGGTAGACCCAGCTTCCGGCGTACAAACTGGTTTGAGCCGGTGGGACGGGAGTGCAAGCTGGTGATGGAGAAGGTGGGAGTGATGGATCTGACCCCCTTCGGGAAGTTCATCGTCAGAGGAAAGGACTCCACAAAGCTGCTGGAACGCCTCTTTGCCAATGTTATTCCAAAGGTGCACCTTGTTCATCATAGGCATTTTACAACTAGATCATAATGCAAGGAAACCAAGCATTAGACAGCACTTAATATAGCCATAGTACATTAGACTTGGATCAGTCTGAGTATCTGGATGTATTTGTCTATGTGGCTGAATGTATTGGTCTGTGTGGGTGAATGACCCATAAACAGGATGGAATTGCTATTTGGTGACATGCACAGAATGTTCTCAGCATTCCTCAGGTGGTAGTCAGTAGGGGAAAGAGCACTCTACTCTTTAGTGAAGCAGATTGTGTTTTCATTGCAGGTAGGTGTAACGAACATCAGCCACATGCTGACACCCAGAGGCCGTGTGTACGCGGAGGTCACTGTGACCCAGCTGTCTCCGGGGGAGTTCATGCTGGTCACGGGTTCAGGGTCAGAGCTCCATGACCTAAGGTAAATGTACTCTTGTTCCTGCTGTATAGTCTGCATTGCATTTCATACAGCTGTTTCAGTGAGGTGTGCATGCAGTAGCATGCAGTGACAATGACTCTATACAGTGATGTAATTGCAAACATGTAGGGCTTTTTAGAAACTGGATGGGCTGGTGATCAGTGACATTCATTCTGAGCTGTTAATACACACAGGAGGCATATAGCCCCAGTTTCTTTAAATGACATAAAATGTATTTTAAAGGGGTATGGAATGTGACTCTGAATAACAAAAATAATGATTATATTAAGTGTTTTTTAGAAGAAACACAAAACAACTTCCACCAGGTAAATAATAAAAACCTCTTCAATACCAGTGTCATCACAAAAAGCAGCTCTGAGCTCATGTCGCAACCTAGTGCCTGCAGTGTATATTGCACAGTAATTGCTGGAGCCCATGCAGTCTGCAAGCTGATTTTGTGTGTGACCCAGGTGGATTGAGCAGGAGGCTGTGGAAGGCAGGTACAGTGTGGAGATCACAAACGTGACCGATGACATGGGAGTGCTGGGCGTGGCTGGGCCGAACGCTCGCAAGGTCCTCCAGAAGCTGACAGACGAGGATCTGAGCGACTCCGCCTTCAGATTCCTGCACTGCCGATCCGTCACACTCGCCGACATTCCTGTGACTGCAATCAGGATATCATACACCGGTGGGCTTGGCAATACCTGGCACATATACTTTGAACCTCTTTTAATTATCAGTCCACATCGTGTGATTTAGGCACAGTGTCGGTTTACTGGCAGCTTTGAACCATCACTGTGCGTATACGTCCCATTCTAATGCTGTGGTGTGGTTTGGTTTGTGTGTCAGGGGAACTTGGCTGGGAGATGTACCACAAACGGCAGCACACCGCCTCACTTTACCAAGCCATCATGGAGGCGGGGCAGGAGGAGGGGATTGACAGCTTCGGAGCGTATGCCATGAACTCGCTGCGCATGGAGAAGGGTTTCAGAGCATGGGGAGCGGAGGTCAGGAATACACACATCTACTTTACCAAGTATTTCACCATGGGCTGCATTCCCAAAGCTGCTTACAATAGTCATGAGCACATTTTATATTCTAAAAGGAAAGGAACAAATACAGAAGAACTTTAAAACTGGTTCATTTTCCTTTCTGAAAAAAGGTTTGGTTGGAGTTCTGATAACATGAACCCATAATGCCAGATTATCAAAGCATGTTTTTTTAGAAACGTACCATTCTACAAGTAAACAGCTCAGATGTTTCATTAATTTAGTTTTAAGTTGTTTTATTATTTGCATTAGAATTGCGTTTTCATTCCAAAAACAATGCACAATTTGGAGTAAACAGCTTTGAGAATGTGGCTAACTATAGTCTGGTAGTGACGTTGATGCTGGTGGCTTTCTGAATGTTTCTGTGTTTGTTGGTTTGTTTTTATAGATGAACTGTGACACAAACCCACTGGAGGCCGGTTTAGACTACTTCATCAAGTTAAACAAGGTACCACAGAGGATTGGGAGGCTTGGGTTAGACTACTTCATCAAGTTAAACAAGGTACCACCACAGAGGATTGGGAGACTTAGGTTAGACTACTTCATCAAGTTAAACAAGGTACCACCACAGAGGATTGGGAGGCTTAGGTTAGACTGCTTCATCAAGTTAAATAAGGTACCACAGAGGATTGGGAGGCTTAGGTTAGACTACTTCATCAAGTTAAACAAGGTACCACAGAGGATTGGGAGACTTGGGTTAGACTACTTCATCAAGTTAAATAGGGTACCACAGAGGATTGGGAGGCTTGGGTTATAAGTCGTCTACTAAGTAAATGCCCTGCTGAAGAAATCTTTGGTCTTTTGAAAAGTTTCCTGAACGTACAGTAAGAACTGTGGCAGAGAATCCCATAACCTTGGCTGTATCAGTTAAAAGCTGTGAAACCACAAGACTCCCGTCCAGCAGATCATTCAGGGCACTGAGAAATAGACCAGCTTCTGTAAACATCCAGGTGCATGTTGGGAAAAGACACAACATATCCCCAAGATTCTGATCAAAGATTTGTGAGGCTAGGTTGTGATTCAGTGCAGAGACAGTGTGACGTTTTCAAAAGCTGAATATTCTCTTTTTGATAAGACATTTACTCGACTTTAGGGATATAATTTAGGGATATATAATATAATATTTAATTACTACTTTTTCTTGAGTTACTGTTTCTACTCAACAGGCTCCATTCACATTTTTTCTTTGGTTTTTAGTCTTTTGATCTTTTTGTGCTATTCCTATTTTCCGCCACTAGATGGCGCTATGGGATCTTTCTCCCGACATTTCAAAACTAAGCTGCCCATATAGAAGCGATTTAGGCATAGTTATAAGTTTCGCTTCTGTTTAAAAACACAACACAACACTATTTGATATATTATTTGCTGATGGTTTTGAGTCAGCTAAACACTTTGAGAATAACATCTGGTTGTCACATTCTTAAAAATGAGCAGTTCAGGGGAACAGTGGTTCAAAAGACATTTTAATTTTAACCACTTCACTTGAAATTCCTCCGAGCCAGATACAGAATAATGAATACATGTGTGTGTGTACCATGGATGCGCACTGGCAATTGATTTGACAGTGCGTGAGGGGATTCTGATACAGTCCACATCAGTGTAACACGGGCCAGGTCTGTCAATAGCAGTTTCAAAGTAAGTAAGATCTTTAAGGGAATGAAAAACAAGGCTTTAAATCAAGCATCTTTACAGCATTGTGGGCAAGTCGATCAAACTAACTTCCCTGCAGCGCAGTACCGAAACAGACTCTTAACTTCCCAGCAGCATAGTACAGAAACAGACTCTTAACTTCCCAGCAGCATAGTACTGAAACAGACTCTTAACTTCCCAGCAGCATAGTACTGAAACAGACTCTTAAGTTCCCTCAGACTTCCCAGTACTAACTCCCTGAAGTCAAGCACCATTAAGAATAGTGGGGAGTGGCAGGGAAGTTCATTGAAGGACAGAAAATTCAGATTGGGTGTGGTTTGGGAGTGGAGAAGCACAGCCAATTGTTGTGCATGTTCTTTTTCCAAACCACTTTCCCCATCCCTACTTGATAAACTGAGACAGCTATGCACAATAGTCTAAATCGATTACAGTACATTTCACCATTCGAAACCTGTCCACTTTCGCTATTTAACATTGCCGTGGTTTCCTGTTTCGTTGTGCACTAATCTGTCGTCAAACCATATTAGCATTGATCTCATCATTCAATAAAGCATGGCCTAGTGCTGAGCTTGAAAATGTAATGTGAACCTCCCTATGAATCATTATAGTGCTAAGTGATGAATTATTATCATAAGAACATTGGGAGACGCAGGATATTTACATTATGCAAGTTATGCCAGTTTTATTTTTACTAAAGCAGTGTTTTGGTTCTTGTTTTAACTGTAGGTAAAGAAATTAAAAATAATGAACAAACGTTAAGAGTCTTCTGCCCTGTGACTCGTAGCTTGTACCTGGTATGCAGTGTTGCTTTTTCCCAGAGAACATTCACAGGCTGCAGCTAATCTCTTTATTTTGTTAATGTAGGGGAGGCTGTTTTAAATTGGGTCACCGCTTGGGTAATGTTTCATGAACTGTTTTTGTTTGAAACAGGCAAAGACCTTGGTGTTTCAATACTTTAATCCACACAAATCTGATGTACTTTCTCAGGTTACCTTTCTTTCTATTTTAAAAACCATTTCCTTAGTTTATTTTTAATTGATTATGTTTCCCTGTTAAACACTATATGAATTTAAATGTGTTCACATTCGGGTGGCAGTATGAAGGCTGCTGGTCCACAGGGCAGACAGTCCCTCAAGCTCATTAGCGGGTTCCTCTTCTCAGCCTGCAGATTTCATCGGGAAGCAGGCGTTGCTGGATATCAAGGCAAAGGGGTTGTCTCGCAAGCTGGCCTACCTCACCATGCAAACCGATGACGTTGATCCAGAGGGGAACGAAACTGTGTGGCACAATGGCAAGGTCAGGGTTTCTTTTTTTAACTGAATTTGGGGCACTGTGACATCAGTGGTTGGGTTTAAAAGGTCGTCCTTGAGAACACTGTAGCTCAGCACAGCTGCAAGGTAAACAGTCGAGGGAAGATGTTTGCTACTCAAGATAAAGAGCCTAGAACTGAGTGGGGTGTGGGAATTGGCCTGGGTTGGAACACAGCTGACACAAATAGAAACTAAGCTGGCAAAAACAAGGTTTAGCTGCACACACACATTTAGGTAAGATATACAAGACAGGCATTTGAGAATGCTTTTGAAGCATTCAAGATCCTCGACAAACACACGCCAGCGTCGTGTCCAATGCTCCCTAAGAGATTAGACACTGATTAGGTAATTGAGTCAAATGATAATAATTTATGCTGCAACAGTGTGACTTTTGATTATTGGAGTCAATAAAGTAATCTTGTTATATTTGTTCACACAGGAACACATACATAATTTAGTTTACTTACAATCTAATAATCATTTTGAACCCCAAGATGCTGTTTTGTTTGTGTGTGTGTGTGTGTGTGTGTGTGTGTGTGTGTATATATATATATATATATATATATGTATGTATATATTTTAACTTTAATGTCCATCTCGTTTCAGGTTGTTGGTAACACGACTTCTGGAGCCTACAGCTACTCCAGTCAGCAGAGTGTGGCCTTTGCCTACGTCCCCACAGAGCTCAATACAATAGGCCAGAAGCTAGAGGTTGAGCTTCTGGGCAAAAACTACGAAGCAACTATTACACAAGAGCCACTGATACTCACAGAGCCCACAAGAACCCGCCTGCAGAAAAAGAGCAAGGCCACCAAGTGAGAGGGAAGACTAGGTGTCTCCAGGCTGAACGAGTCTATCAAAGAAAACAACAAGGAACAATGTGTTTACACCAGCCTGGAAACTGGGAACGCTTTTTAAAGGAAGCATCTTTTAAACAAAAAGCACAAGGGATGATATTACACACTGGGAGTCCACAGGATTGGAAAGATGGAAAAATAATATTTTTACAATGAGTAAAATCTTACTGTGAGTCAGGGATTGGTAACAATAGTTTTTTTTAAATTTTTTATTTATACAAAGCTAGCACTGCAGTGGTCCTTGTGCTAACTTTGCTCCGTGTCTGTAGTGCCACTCACTGCATAGCTAGTGATGAGAATCTGGGAAGAGTCGTCAGAAGCTGGTTGTACACCTTCAATTGTCAGGACCTGAACTGTAAATACACACCTTCAGTGAGGGAAGGAAACACATTAAGAGCCATTGTTTTGCATAGTGAAGTAAGCACACATGAATGTAATTAACTGTATAATTAAGATGCATTGCATTTTTAAAAACAGTATTAAAAAGTGGACCCTATTTGTTGTAAGTTATGCAATGAAAATAAAAAGTTTGCTTTCCTTGAAATCAGCTACCGGTATAGAAAGAACCATTTTTGTAGAGGAACAAAACATGAGTGTTACATAAAAAGGGTTCCAGGACAGATTGATGATGCTGCAAAGATAAATGAAGTTAAGTGTGTGTGTGTGTGTGTGTGTGTGTGTGTGTTTCACCATGAAGGCAGAAAGCTGGACAGAATTTAGTGTTCAATGTGTGGATGAATTGAAAATGTATGTGACATTTTAACTGAGTGATGCAAAATAATATCTTCAGGTCTTTAGTTTGTACAGGACTTGGAAGAAGTGCCAAGTCTAAAAGAGTGCTTTGTTACAGTGAGCCTCCTCACAGGGAATGGAACTCATATCAGTGAAGTGTACAACAGCTTCTACACTACCTCGAACCAGTACAACAGCTTCTACACTAGAAGAGCTCTAACCAGTGCAACAGCTTATACACTAGAAGAGCTCTAACCAGTGCAACAACTTCTCCACTAGAAGAGCTCTAACCAGTGCAACAGCTTCTACATTAGAGGAGCTCTAACCAGTACAACAGCTTATACACTAGGAGAGCTCTAAACAGTGCAACAGCTTCTACACTAGAGGAGCTCTAACCAGTGCAACAGCTTCTACACTAGAACAGCTCTAACCAGTACAACAGCTTCTACACTAGAAGAGCTCTAACCAGTGCAACAGCTTATACACTAGAAGAGCTCTAACCAGTGCAACAACTTCTCCACTAGAAGAGCTCTAACCAGTGCAACAGCTTCTACATTAGAGGAGCTCTAACCAGTACAACAGCTTATACACTAGGAGAGCTCTAACCAGTGCAACAGCTTCTACACTAGAGGAGCTCTAACCAGTGCAACAGCTTCTACACTAGAACAGCTCTAACCAGTACAACAGCCTCTACATTAGAAGAGCTCTAACCAGTGCAACAGCTTCTACATTAGAAGAGCTCTAACCAGTACAACAGCTTCTACACTAGAAGAGTTCTAACCAGTGCAACAGCTTCTACACTAGAAGAGCTCTAACCAGTGCAACAGCTTCTACACTAAAAGAGCTCTAACCAGTGCAACAGCTTCTACACTAGAAGAGCTCTAACCAGTGCAACAGCTTCTACACTAGAAGAGCTCTAACCCGTGCTACCCTGTGATGAGGTAGCGAAGCAGCACTAGTTTCCTACCTCAGCTCCTGACGGGTAAGATGATTGGTTATGGGGCAGTGATGTGCTGGAGATCCAACTTCTCACTCGAAGCTGCTGCTGCTGCTGCACCTCATTTCAGTTTCCTATAAATTCTCAAAGTGTGGTCAGTAAGTCAGCTCTCCAATATTTTTCAGTTTTGAAGAAAAAATGACTGCATTAAAATACATCTGCTGAATGCATGTCACATACTCACAACTGAGACATCTATTAATGGACCTTTATATCTGTAAAAGCTACTAAAGCACATAGTACATGAAACTGGTTCTATGAAACTGGTTCTGATTAACAATGACGTTTCTTTTAAATTTTAGTTTCCCCACTATTCCATACACTATGCATGTACTTGATTTTGTTTTATTTCAATCTCCCACAGTCACCTATTGCTCTCTCTCTCTCTCTCCTAAACTCTGACTATACCAACCGGCTGAGCATTACCTACAATACCTACTTTTAAAATTGCATTTCCTTCTTTTGACATCACCTGCCCTTTATTTTCTTGATTGTGTTTATTGCAGTGGAAAAAGATGCTCTTGGTCACCATGGAAACAGATTCAAATTGTCATGATGACCAATATTCAAGGTTGTCTTGGAAACCACCAGATATTAAACGTAAATATAAAAAATTAAAAACAAAACAAAAAAAAAAACATATTTATTATTATTATTATTATTATTATTTGTTTCTTAGCAGACGCCCTTATCCAGGGCGACTTACAATCGTAAGCAAAAACATTTCAAGCGTTACAATACAAGTAATACAATAAGAGCAAGAGTAATTTACACACAGAGACTCTCAGAGTTTCTGCACTGAACCAGCTGTAGCAAAGATTTTTTTCATTATTTGTTACCATATTGTAGTTAAGCCTTTTTTTGCATTCAACTTGATCAGAAGGCAGACCTAATTTACATCCCAGTTTTGTAGGAGCTCCGTTGTGCCTTTAAAGCCTTAGAAGCCTCCTGCTCCCATCACGGCAGTCATTTACGTTGCAAAACACTATATTATACTGCGGAGCTCACAGCCTATATTATAGGAATGTTCAATGTTTTTGGACAGTACTACTAGGCTAGTATTTTGTACGTGCCTACTCCGGTAGTGTTTGCGTACGCCTGTCTCTTTAAGAGTGAGGCAGTGGGGACGCAGCGATTTCCTTGTTCAGTTTTAGTTCAGGAAGACCACGTCTCGAAAGCAGCATGCAAACTTCCAGAGAAACTAAACTCACGGTGCTAGCGATTCATTTACTGTACTGTTGTGTGCTTGTCGTATCAAAAGAAGGTACACCACAGCCGCCTCATTTGGTGTTTATTTTGGCAGACGACTACGGGTGGAACGATGTGGGTTTTCACGGATCAGAAATTAAAACTCCGAATCTGGACAAACTGTCCGCTCAAGGTGTCCGTTTGGACAACTACTACGTCCAGCCGCTGTGTACACCGTCCCGAAGCCAACTCATGACAGGCAGGTACCAGGTAAGAATCAAACTACGCTACCTGTCTGCTGTATGTTAGTTAAAGGTTCATGCTCCGGTGCTGCATAGATTTACATTTGCAAACGTGCAAAGCATAAAACTGAATACAAATCTGAATAAACGCAGGTAAATAAAACTAGAACTACACTGTTACCTGATATTGTGTTATCCCTTTGTTAACGTAAAGTGGGTCTCGGATGGGCTGCGTTTCACTGAACAGTTCGAGCTGTACTGTACGGTTCAATCGTTAGTGCAGAACAGCGCAGCTGTAGTCATGTGATTAGATGCGTGCTCAGCGTCCTTCGAGTTTACTCTTTGCTAACCAGTGTAGTGGCATGCAGTTACTTTGCACAAAAAGACAGAGTAAGGTCATTAAAAATGCACAGCAACATTTTTAACAAAGCCATAAATAAATACATACATAAATAAATAATGCTGGTTGTCCAGTCCAGTCTTGTGATGACCCAACACCTTGATGATTACTACACTTCAGCTTTCCCTTAAAGTATTCTAGTAAAAGCCACCCTATAATTATGATAAAAAGGAAAATGATGTAATAAGCAGAGGGTGGTCAATCGGAACCCTGGCAGAAAAACTTTAACCCTTTCATGCATGGCGACCTATGGGGATGGATAAAAACAACTCTCTTCTAGTCTTTATATGGGGGCGTATGGGAAACGGAAATGCTAACACTAACCTTCTAACTTGCTAAAATATGTATACAGCATGTACAAGGTAAGGCTAATAAATATTTTTCTACATACTCTAGCGTTGTGCGCAGGCAGACAGAGAAGAAGGGCGACAACACGCTGAAATCAGTTCCAAATCTTTTATTTTGGAACGCTAGTCTCTAGCACCCTGCTGTAGCCCACCACCGCTCTGACATTCTGCACACAACCAAATCAGGACAGCAACAACAACCATGATTGGCGGCGCAGCACTCTTTTATATCATAGCTCCGCCCCTTTATGTTAATCGGGTGCCAGAGTTTTAAACACATCCCATTGGTCCTCAGCCGCACACCAGGACCAATGGGCACAGAAAAACAACAGCCAATTATAGGGGAGACATAGACAGCACCACACGCCACACAGGTTACATTTACACAGACACAGTGAGGGTTATACAAGCAAACGGCGGGAACTACAGAGCAGAAGGGAACACAATACAGCGGGAATTACAGTACGCCAAAACACCGTAGGAACACAGTACAAAACATAATTGCACGGATCGCTCCAATACTGTATTTAATATTTACTGTTTCTGTACACTGTTTTGACATTAAGTACACACATATTTTATTCATGTAGTCCTACAACTCTTGTAATTTATATAACAAACCTCTAAAGTAAAATTACAAAAAGCAGCACTGTATTGGTTCTGTTTTTAAGCGTGTGTGTTGTGCCTTATGCTCTGTGCACGGGATGACGTCTGTGCACTGGATGAAATGTACAGGAATGTTGATGAAACAGTCACTGATTTAAGATATGCAGAGCTCGCAGCCTGACTGGTCAGCGAACACCTTTCCTGCTGCCTGCAGACTTGCCCTCTCTTCACTGACAGATCCACACAGGCATGCAGCATCAGATCATCTGGCCCTGTCAGCCGTACTGCGTTCCCCTGGACGAGAAGCTGCTACCTGAGCTGCTCAAGGAGGCTGGCTACTCCACACACATGGTGGGCAAGTGGCACCTGGGCATGTACAAGAAACACTGCCTTCCCACCCGCAGAGGATTCGACACCTACTTTGGTAATAAGGCTACAGCCTCACAAAGCTTTACCTCATGAGCTTTTAAAAAGTTGTTATTTTTAAATGAATCAAATGTTAATGAACTTGTTGTCGACTGCTGTTTTTTTTAAACAGTATAACAGTTTTCTGATTTTCAAACTCAGTTTTATTCATAAAAAACTCATGCAGCTTTTTCTAATCCTCACGCTGTAGCTGGGAAGTAGTATCACTGAAGAGCCACCATCCCTAACAGAGTGACTAAGAATGAAAGTGGGATCTCCTGGTTTGCAGGCCAGCGTGGTGTTGGCTGAAAGCACCAGGCTTTATCAGCAGAGCATCTTTCAAGGAGCCTGTTCCTCGCTCGGCTGTTGACAGCTCTTGGTCTCTGATTGCAGGTTACCTAACCGGAAGTGAGGATTACTTCTCTCACCATCGCTGCGCATTCATCACTCCCCTCAATGTGACCCGCTGTGCTTTAGACTTCAGAGATGGAGAGGAAGTGGCCACGGGATTTACAGGCATGTACTCAACACACGTCTTCACTGAGAGAGCCACAGAACTCATAGCCAAGCACGACCCTCACAAGGTAAATCTGCTGATACTGTGCAATTGAACTCAACACTGGTAAAACAGTGATTCCCAGTGAGCAATACAGAATGTACTGAAATAAAGTAGGCAAGTAACAACAAATCGGTTTAATAATGTGCTGGACATGTTTAGTAGTTTCCATTTCCGAGTTTCATTGAAATATTATTAAATGGAAAAGCGTTTAGTGGTAGTTAAACGCAATTCCCATACACTACACTGTAAGACAGTGTATATTTGATTTATGCTCCCTGATTGGATTGCTAACATTAGTTTAGCACCCAAAGGCAGACTGGCATTGAATGATCTTGTTCTGTTGCTCTTAGTTTAACTTTGGTGCACATTGCACTTAAAGACCTTAAAGAAGCTGGCCACCCCTGTGCTAATGCCTCCCATAAATGAGATATGGTTTTAATGAGATTACCCAGTACCGTTTTACCAAAATGAAATGACTAAGAACTCAGGCCCTTCCTTACTGTGGCTTGTCCACGTGCAGCCCCTGTTCCTGTACGTGGCGCTGCAGGCTGTCCACGCCCCCCTGCAGGTGCCCGAGCGCTACCTGGAGCAGTACCGCTTCATCCAAGATGAGAACAGGAGGCACTACGCTGGCATGGTGTCTGCGATGGACCAGGCTGTGGGCAACATCACTGAGGCTCTGCACACCAGTGGGCTCTGGGACAACACTGTGCTGGTCTTCTCTACAGGTAATGCACAATATATGTACTGTAGATGTTTATACAGATCTTAAAAAGCACAAATGAGACTTCCCCTTTAGTGTTGGCGGTGAGTAACTTCAAATGCTTTGTAGTCATGCACTGGACGAGTTGAGGGGCTGTGAGGGGAAGCATGGAGCGGTTGCTCGTTCAGATAACACCGTTGCACAAGTGTTATACAGTATGTGACAAGAGTCCCAGCAGGTGCTGTGTCATTTTCCTCTAGCTTGTTTTTTGCATTATGTTTTACTGTTGGGACGCTGGACAAACACCACTGAAACATGAAACTGAAGCTCTTTAACATTCTCTCATGCAGCTATTGCATGACCAAACATAGCACTTCTCCAGTCCCATTAGTGTATTCACACTGAAGTAAATGAAGTATAACAGTAGTTCTCAACCTGTGGGCCAATATGCAATGTTGACTACTGTTAATAACTATTAACTGAATTGAGTGCCTATTCATTATGATACTGCTGGAACAGTAATTGAAAGGGTACATAAAGACAATGTAGCCCACAGGACAGCTGGGTGCCTCATGTATCTGTACAGTAAAAAACAAAAACAATGCTGTAAGATTTGAATATCAAAAGTAGGTTTCCAAGAGAAGGTTGTGCAATCAAGTTATAAAACAATTGCTTAAATCTACACACTCAGTACTGGGTTAGAGTGTGTGTGTGTGTGCGTGTGTGTGTGTGTGTGTGTGTGTGGAGTAACAGCAGGGATATTTTCACAGGATGCTGGCAACTTAAGCTGCTTTGTGTCTGGAGAGAGTGTCACAGCTAAACAGAGGGAAAACTGTTTGTTTAGCTTGTGAAAAGGTCCTCCAATCTATAGGAGGTGCAGCTGTACCTTCAAACTCAATTGTCTTGAAGCACAGTAATCCCGGATCTTCCAAGCGCAGTTCAGCATGTTGCTAAGGTTTTGTGCAGTGATGTGTAATGCGGTTTTGAAATTAGACCACACATACTGCAGTCACACCAGCGTGAGGCCTTCATCGTCGCCAGGCACTCTACATTTCCTCCACATGCAGGCTTTGCCCAGTAACGAGGAAGGTTAACATGACCCACAGAAAGGGAGGGTCGCTGGAGAGACGACTGGGCCTCCCCTTCTTTAATTCAACCCAATGGACTCAGTGCTAAAAGTGACCTACCTGTTGCTGAGGACCAGCACCCTTTGGGTTTATGAAACCTAGTCTTGCTACACAAGTTGGTGTTGCAGTTCAGTTTAACCGTATCCTGCTGCAGCATTATGAACGCAATGGTGAAACCCAAAGGGGTGCAGTGTCATTGCTACAGCTGACATCTGTTTGTCAGGGTAGATTTTGCACGAATTCGATTAAATGCAAAATTCATCTGTGTTGGAGTTATTTGTTTTTTAAATGTCCACAGATTCATAATGAGTTGAACACCATTGGAATAGCATGTATTCCATTTGTATTTATATGAATTTTCTCATTTCTTTTTTGTTTTTTTTTAAGTGCAGTGTGATGCTTTACAATGAAATAATACTTTATTGTGTTGTATATCTTACAGCAGATTAAACTCTATTTCAGTTCATTAGTTCAGTAGTTTTAACCCTTTCATGCATGGCGACCTCATGGGAACAGATAGTTTATATGGGGACATGCGGAAGATGCCTCATATGAGGATGACATTTTTTCACCATATGAAGCAATGGAATAAAAAAATGTAAAGAAGAATATATTTGTATCCCAACACTATTGTTTTGTCCGGTTATTTCAGTATTTCATGCATGAAAGGGTTACAGTGGCTTTGCCTCAGAAGCTGTGTGTAAGCCTTCATATTACAGCAGTAACATTTTCTTCCACAAGTGTGGGGTTGTTAACAGCACAGTGGTTGTCTTTGCTGAATCATAGCAAGGGAAGGAAGTGGCACTTGGGACACACACAAACCACAATGTCCCCAGAAAAGATGTTATTAGTATTATAGATATATTCCCTTTAGATACATTTAGGAATGAATTGAACCCGCTTCACCTCGTGGTGTCCGAATAGTTCTTAACTCCTGAAAGTACACAAGGACTGTGTTCAGGTCAGGAAGGAGCGGTGCTGTGAGGGGAAGCCCTTATTTTGTCTGCTGGCACCGAGTCTGGCTGTTGCCAGAGCTCTTGTCCCTCGTGAGCATTGGACTCGAAAGCACCAAACCTCAGGGGAGGGGGAGGCACATTTAATCCAAATACATACAATATCCTAATGCGTTTTGTCACAGCAAAGAGAAGAATGATGTCTTGGGCATTCAGAAACAGTTTCCAGTGCGAAGGCCAATTCCTCACATCAAACTGTGCATAACCTGCTCCAAGCTGTTTGGCAAGCTGTCGTAGAGTTTTAAAATAAATTCAAATCGTTTTTTTTATGCCATGTCCTAAATCCATTAGTGTATGTTAAAAGCAAAAGAAATGGACCCATAAAATCTAAATGGCACAATAAAACATTAAGCATATCGAAGCAATTATGATAGCGTATAACTTCACCAAGCAGGGGTGCATTTTGGATTGGTTCTTGTTTGTAATTAACCATTATATATTTTATATGAATTACCACACCCTGCCACCCTTACTTTGTGAAAGTAAGGACCAGCTGAAGGTTAAGTTTAAATAAATACATGTTTATTTTTTCAGCAGAATCTGCTGGTTCCAAGTTTACCGCTGGTACTGTACTATACAGTACAGGAAGCACATAAACATATCTTAAAGAATAACCAACAGAGACGATGCAACCAGTACAAGCACTGTACTTGTCCTCTCCAGCAGTCCTAGTATTGGAAGTGACTTGGCATATAACTCAAGTGTAACGCTGCTGCTGTTGTGTGCACATGGACATGGGTTTCTTTGTGCAGTTAACTATGTGCGCAAGCCTGTAGCACGCATGCTGCTTTTATGTGTTTTATTTGATAGATGTTTGTTTGTATGAAAGCTTGTGTCTCTATTAACTTGTAAACGGCTTGTGGGTTTGATTTTAAAATGTGTATACCGTATGTAGGTACAGGTATTTGAACAGGACACAAAGTTGTTCTAGGCAGTCTCCAGTCTGTGTGAAGAGAGAGGCTCTCACTGTGAAGAGACCGGTGTGGTTTTCAAGGTAGCGCGTAAACCTTTTTGTCTGCGTGTGAAGAAAAGCTTAGTTAGTACTCCATGTGTGAGTTAGAATTGTGTCCTGTTTAAATAACTGCCTGTTAATTCCAGGCAGGTGACACAAATTCAATTAAAATAATAATAATAATAATTTTACCTTTATAAATACACCACCCACTCGTTTATCGGGGGTGTCAGGGTCCAATATAAGTCCTCTACGCAACCCGCTTTTTCTCATCTTTCGTATAAAAAAGCAGCACACAGATTTAATTCGTACAGCGGAGGGTAACTGCTTCTCATCAACTTCAGTCTCCAATTAACTTCATGAGTTTTCCTATCCTTTCTCAATGCCAAACCCGAATCCACTTCCAACACAGGCTTGTTGCTAGGGAGCTGACGTCACTGTCTTGTGACTTGCTAGTGCATTGCTGCCACAACTGAACACCTTGTTGGCTCAAATAAAAACCGCTTCAGCAAGTAGATATTTAATTTGCTTTGTGTTATTGTGCTGTACGTGTGTATATGATAACAGTACGATATGAGTGCTTTGTTTTTAATTGTTTTGTATATTGTTGTTTGTGATGTGCAGTACGAAATAAAACGAACAGTAATTGTAAGTGCCTGTGTTTTGAATATTGCAGCTAAGGCATACGCAGTTAGACAGTAAAAATTGCGAGCCAACTCCAGGACCGCGATATATCCAAATCCGCAGTTTAGCGAGGGGCGATATAACGAGGGTGGGTGTATTTTCAAATAATCATTTTTAGTAAAGAAAAAACACTTTTTCCCCACAAGAGGTCTCATAGAGCCAAGGCTACACACAGCAGAGGACTGACTGTTTCTACATACTGATGCCCTCTAGTGGTGTATTTACAGTTCTACATGGAACACATAAATGCAACCTTTCACACTATATGTAGTGTGTTCAGGGTACCCATGGAGATTTCATATAAAAGCAATTTCAATCAGTTACATATCACTTTTATTATTGTATGAAATAACAAGCAATACATAACCCTGGATGCAGATCTTTGTTTTCGATATGAACCTTTTAAATTTCCTTTAGAAGAATCGAAGAGCTACGTATTGCTTTAGTTTAAACAAGTCAACTGCTGTACACAGGCACTGAAAATACAAAAAGAGAGAGACCTACAGTAGCAGTCTGAGTGGGTATTTAAAGACCCTGATACGAGATCTTTTAACCTTTAAACGTACTTGCTATTTCTCTGTTGATGCCTAGCAATGCCAATATTTCAACACTATGTCTGTATCCTTGCTTTAATTTCACCCCTCAATTCACCCCTTCCCTGGTTTTGTATAACTCAGCAGTCGCACAGACCTCTGTTTGCCAGGGCTACAGTACTGCTGTTAGCTTTATGGACATCCAAGTTTGCAAGTGGCCAAGAAAAGTAACTGTCAGTAACGGGACCTTTAACTCCTTAACCTTCCCGTTTTCATCTTAAACAACTGAAGGCATCATAAGTCCCATTTGTTTGACAAGAACATTTGAATTTACTAATGATCTGTTATTGTAATAAGAATGGTCCTTCGCTATTATACTATAAGTCTATTATACTGTAGCTCAATATGATATGTGCTTTCAGTGAGGAGCAAACTGGTATAATGGGGCTGTTCTTAAGAAACCAAAGTAAATGTAAAATTGAAAAAATACATCATATTTTTTATTTTATTTATTTATTTATTGCCCAAGAGGCTAGATTTGATGTTTTTTGCATAACCTTTTTTGGTGCCTAGAAATCAAGCACTTTTTATTTATCTGAAGATAATCCTAACTCTGTTTTGCTGTTGAGTTGGGGCTGATTTACAGTACTGCAGTAGAGCAGGATTGGGGCAGTCTGAACCCCTGTTTGCATACTGAGCCTGCCCGGAAGACTTCTATATCTTCCTGAAAACTGCAGTTCGTGTCCAAGAACAAAAGGGCCATAAAAAGTACAAAGAACCCAACACAGTTTTACAAGGGTGCGCATTTGCAATCAAAAACTCCACGTGCTTCTTAAGAATTGAATTGTAACAATTTTTACGGACTGCACCTGAATGCCAGAATATTCTAGTTGGTTGGGCTGCGCAGCACCTAAACATATTAAGATTGAATCAGATCAAAGACGTTTTTAATTCAGTCAACTGTGAACAATTTATTTTAATTTTGATAACATAGCACCTTTATAATGTTTACTATATACACCACTCTAATGCAACTGTCACATCAGCCAGAATGACAATATAGGTCATAAAATATTTGGTGATAAAACTGTATAAGCCAAGCCTCTCTCAACTGTCATGCCACATTCCCCTATAAGGATTGCACAGTGGTTGAGCTGGGACTCAAAGTCGGAATCCATTAGTTTCTAGTTCTGTGCTCTGACACCAGCAGTCTAGACTGGTATCTTGAAAGAAATTTGTAGCAGCAGGAGATTGTTCATTATGAATAGGTGGAAATGGTTTTAGCATAACAAGAATCGCTGTGATGTGAAAAATGAAAAGATGCAGCAGAAAAAAAAGACACGACATGAAAAGAAAGCTGTTCAGTACAGTTTGTACCGACCGGTATTGCTTTAAATCTCCCACCAGGATTTAAAAGCATGTCTCTACAGTTCACAGGAGTGTAAAGCAACATGCTGAAACATATTGAAGCCCATGGAGTGGCCCGTGA
The DNA here is from genome assembly GCF_902713425.1 of Acipenser ruthenus. Classification (NCBI taxonomy): domain Eukaryota; kingdom Metazoa; phylum Chordata; class Actinopteri; order Acipenseriformes; family Acipenseridae; genus Acipenser; species Acipenser ruthenus. The sequence goes on along the minus strand of NC_081189.1, from coordinate 9,270,846 downwards.
CTGCTGAAGCTAAAATCCATTGTGACAAAGAATAAATGTTTAAGTGATCGCTGGTCCATTACCATATTTTCCTTGCTGTCGTTCTTGCTTTGGAGATTGTGTTTAATGCTTGAGAATTGAAATGCATGTCAGGCACAGCCATGCCGGGAGGGATCTCCTGGGAAAGACGAGCATGGCAGTGCTTCGGAACAATGTGTGAAAGAAACGGATGGTGCAGTGATAACAGGATTGCTGTATTACTGTGCCAGGAGGGATCTCCTGGGAAAGACGAGCATGGCAGTGCTTCGGAACAATGTGTGAAAGAAACAGACGGTGCAGTGATAACAGGATTGCTGTATTACTGCTAGAAATACAGCTCCTGCTTTCTTGGGAAACTTCAGCCTAATGAAGGACTTTATGGGCCGTATTTTCAAAACATTTCCCCCAGTCTGTAATTCACTCCTATTTTGTGAACGAGGTGAAATGCCTGTTGCATTTTTTTAAACTAGACCCAAACAACTAAGCGATATAATCCAAGTTTAAAGTGCTGTGTGATGGTGGTCCATTATGAAAGGCGCTATGTAAAATAAAGATTGATTGAAGTTCTCTTCAGCATTGCGAAGGTGTTTGTTTCTCATGGTGTAATATGTACATGATTTATTTTTTCTCCTTTCAAAAAGTAGGAGTTAATTAAAGACCAGAGGAAGCGCTTTGAAAACATGGCCCAGCATCCTAAATGTGTTGGTGCCGGTGACATTGAGCGCTGGCCTAACATGGCTGATATATTGAGCTTTTTAAGTTCCTGTGATAGAGACAGTACCTTGTGAGTCATTGTCCTGATGTGTGGGGCACAGGTGTGGTCTTTGATTTTCTTAGTGAAGTTACATTATCAGTGCTGTCCAGTAAACAGCTAACACCTGGTACCATAATACAGCTTGCATACCTTACTTTCAGTAGTGTGTCACTAGCTCACTGGCTGCAAACCATGTCAGTCATTATGGGAAAGCAGCTTATTGGTTAATGACAGGAAAGGCATGTTGAAGGGGTGTGGACAATTTCACTCTCCAGCTGAAATGACAAAAGAAGTTAAAAACTTCACAGCAGTAAGGTATGCCATCAGATCTTTCTTTAAACTACCAGCTATTTTTTAATGTGTGACTTACATAGTGAATGGAGGATTTCTGGAATAATTGCATTAGTTAGAACCATTTTTACCATTTAAGGTACAAGGGACATATAAGGGACATATAAAATTATGCTAACTTTCTTATTTTTTTTACAATGCGGTGCACGAAACAGGGTTTACAAAATACTGACAGGTTGGATCTGGTCATCCAAATTGTCAGTTTCCTCCTCGTGATACTTGAGTCACTCTCAAATGTATTTTTAGAAGAAACCGTTTGAAAAACCGCTCAGTTCCTTGTGCACCTTCAGGGGTTAACCTCTGGTCATATCAGTGACACAGACAACATATTTAAATGGTACACAACTGTATTCTATGATTCCCTCACGAGTGGTGTTCAGCAGACCCATTCAGTGCCATATTGTTTTACCTCTGGACACTGTAAAGATACATCCCTTTTTCCCTTTAAGCCAAAGATGTGGAACAAAATGAAAACAACATTTGCTTTTATGTAATGTTATTTTCAGGCTGGGGGCTTTCATACAGCTCAAATGTAATGTCTGAGAATGGGAAAGGTTGTAATAACTAACTAAGATGGCATTCCTTGATTTGCTAGGAGGTACCTTGACTTGAAGCAGTGTGTTCTGTCATCTTGTCTTCTCTGCTGATCCTCACAGTGTGAGGTCTTTCATAGCAAAACAACTGTAAGACCACCCAAGAAAATCTAACACTAGCCCAGACACTACACTGTTAGTCCATACCGCAATCTATCTGCATTAAAAAAAACAATCTTTAATCCTGAAGGAGGAGGACAGGCTGGGGAGCACCTACCCAGTATTTATTTAATGCCAGTATTACTCAAGGAGAGCCTCTTTTATTTCAAGCAGAGTTCCATAAAGTACACTGAGCAGTGTTATGCATGCTGATAGTAATGTAGCAAATATCACACTGCTGTAAGCAACACACAATTCAGATCTGTTCACTGCTCATATTTGAGTCATATCTGAGAGAGAAATTTAAAATGCAATGCATCTTAAGTACTAGTATCACACAGTAATATTAAAATGGCATCCCTATCATTATATTTGGACCTAAGCAGAGGTCTCTTTAAAGATGTTATTGACCATTAAAGAATTGCTTGCATGTATAAGTTGTATGCAAAAAGTTTTGCTTTGTATAGATCACAAGCCATTTGTCAATCCCACCCTAGACTGGATGCTTCCCATTTCCACTGACTTCCAACAGAGTGGAATGCTACCAGTACTGCACCGTAAGACTGTAACTAACACCACTGCCTTTTTAAGCATCACCGTTTAAAGTTGATTGTTCATGAGAGGAATACGGGTGTTTTAAGCTGACACTAAAGCTGCATTAGTGAAGCTGTGACCTTTAGTTTGGAATTGGTTCTGTGCCCATTGGTTATGCAGCACCTCAAGGGGAGAGGCTCTGTTTGTGTAAGTCGGCCGCTGCTGTTTTGTTTTTAGAAACAGCGCATGGTTCTGGAAGCTGTTTATTTTTACCTGTGACCTACAGTAAAGTCACCAGAATGAGAGGATTGAAACAGAGAGATAAACAAAGTGAATCTAAACATCATTAAACATGAATGCGTTAAGAGAACTCTGATACTTCATCCCCAAACCAAGCTGCTCTTTAAGGAGTTAATAGGCATCTGGACGTTCTTAAATCTAGAAAGACATCCTAAAAGAATGTAACTGTACATGACAGCTATAATACGGTGCTGCTGTTTTCCTCCTACAGGACTGATATTGTGGTCAGTGTGGATGTGAGTGGATCTGGTGTCCAGAATGCACATCATGACTTCACATGTCTCATGATATACAGCCTCCCTGTACACTCTGCAGTTTCACCTCACAGCCTCCCTGTACACTCTGCAGTTTCACCTCACAGCCTCCCTGTACACTCTGCAATTTTACCTCACAGTCTTCCTGTACACTGCAGTTTCACCTCACAGCCTCCCTGTACACTCTGCAGTTTCACCTCACAGTCTTCCTGTACACTCTGCAGTTTCACCTCACAGCCTCCCTGTACACTCTGCAGTTTCACCTCACAGCCTCCCTGTACACTCTGCAGTTTCATCTTATAATAAATGGTCAGAACTACTTCACCAAGTCCATTCTGAGGTGCTCTACTCTCTAAGACAAATTATTACACTTGGCAAAAATAGTCTTTATATAGACAAATGCAAGCCAGCATGAGGTGAGAAAGCACTGAATGTAGTGTCTGTTGTAAACCATCACTCACACAAGCACTTGTTTTATTAGAACTCTTGTTGACTGGTATACTTATTTCAGTCCTGTGCACTGTTGGATGTTTTCATTACATTGGTCCTATTTTAATGATCTAAAATGTTCTGGCTCTGGTCAACCTATATACACATTATCCAGTTCGGGTTTAACCATTTAACTACCGCACAGAGTAGAACATTGGCTGGTTGCACTGAAGGATGCATTTTAAAAAGCCAGGTTACCTCTTCCCTGACAGATAACGGAGGGCAGACGCTGTCCGGAGGGAATAACTGGCCGCTGCGGGGCAGGAAGTGGTCCCTGTGGGAAGGAGGAGTGCGAGGGGTGGGCTTCGTCACCAGCCCTTTACTGAAGCAGAGCGGCGTGGTCAGCAGGGAGCTCATCCACATCTCGGACTGGCTGCCCACTCTGGTGGGGCTGGCCGGGGGCTCCACCAACGGGACCAAGCCCCTGGACGGGTTCGACGTGTGGAAGAGCATCAGGTGATTCTCAGCTGTTCTCTTTTCTCCGCTTGCCTTTTGTTGCATTAGCAATAATACTGTAAGAATCCGAGTTTTACTATACACTGGGGGTGTTTGATTTCCTAGCACTTTAAACTTTAAGATTAATCATGTTTCAACATTTTACATATTTGCAATGTTGTTAACCAGTCCGATATACAACACTAATGTATATAAGACTACAGGTGTGCACCTCCAATGTTTTATGGCATAAACTATGAAGCACTGAATATTCAAATAATAACCATACACTCGATAGTTACAGCTGTATAAACACAGAGGCCAGCATCTGTGCTTCACAACGTTGAAACATTTAGACACAGTTCTAAACATTTGATGTTTGGGCAACGTTTAAACTTTCATTAGACATACGTGAGTGTACCAAGATAGATCCTTATATCTGATATTTTTACAGCTTGTACCATATTGTCTTTATTACTGTTGGGAGCCCAAAATACTTTAATGACTGACTCACCTTCTAGAGGAATACTTTAATGACTGACTCACCTTCTAGAGGAATACTTTAATGACTGACTCGCCTTCTAGAGGAATTGCTTGCCTTGCAGTGTAAAGGCTGCTCTCTAACCCTTCTTCCTGGTCACTGTAACAATCATTACAGGAAGTGTCTGCTGCGAGCTCCATTGGTGATTAGCAGTGATGTGAGGCTATGTGTGCAACAAGAGACCTGGGACTGTTGCCAAGGTTACAGTGCCTCACAGTTTGAGTGTGTTGTTGTAGGTTTTCTGGATACAGTAATCAGATTTATGTCTTCAAGGATGTTGTGTAATTGTTTTATCTCTTGCCCGTGTATTGTTATTGCCTGGATCATATCAAAGTGCACACTTCCCCGTGACGATATTCTGCACTCTGTGTAAACTGCTGTAACATGCTCGTCTCCTGACATCACTGGCAGATTCTTTAGTGTACATTCGTGATATGAAAACATCTAACCCTGTTTTATATAGTGGCTGGTAAACCCTCTTATTCTCAGCCTGCCTTGGTCAATGGCCCTTTTATGTGTCTTGGGACTGATGATGTGTCTGAGAAAAGGAAATCCCACAAGTCATTTTCACAGCAGTTCTCCTCAGCACTTTGAATACTGGATATACTTTTTGATGTTTCAGCTTCTTTAAAGAATAGTGTTACCCTGTGGGCCTGGTAATTTAATCATGCAGTCATTTTAGTGCACCAGTCCACTGGAGGAACCAGTTATCTGTCTTTCCTCTTTGAACTCTCTGGGCTATCATTGATGCTACACACAGTTAAATGTCTCAGAGTCTGTCTATACTTTTAGTGCTGTGATATGCACCTGAAAGCAATTCATGTTTTAAAACAAATGTTTATTTCCTGGTTGAGACAAAAACACTGCACTAGAGCCCTGGTATTTTCACGGTGTCTTGATGCTACGTTAAAATAACCCTCTATCCCAGTTCAGTTAGGGGCTATCCACTGGGACCAAGCTGCATACCCCCTGTGCCTCCATACCTTTTCTGTATCCTTCTTTTAAATGAGTTTTAATTGTGTAATTGATTATTTTTAATTAAAATATTTGGAACCTGCTGCACAAATATTAAATAAAACACATTTCAGTTAAAACAAAAAAAAAATAATTCTAGTTTCACTCTAAATCTGTAGCAATATTTAATTGGAAGTCAATATAAAAGCTATTGCTGTGTTTGCTGTTTGTTTTTCTTTCTCGTTTATCTCGCTGCAGTTGAGCTGACTGCAGATCTTTTACCATCACAAAGTGGCTGTGGGTCCCTGTCGAGTCTTTGTTCAGCGGACTTCAAAAAACACTCTGGGTGGGGTGGGGGGATTGAATGTGGTTCTGAAACCAAGCCAGAGAAGGAAGCGACTGACCACATATTGTTAACAAAGAACAATCAGCAGGGAAACAGATTTAGATTGAATAATCTAGCCAAGTAAGAGAAGTACAGTTGGCACCTCTTAGAACAGGCGAGTTTGTGTTAACATGATTCACCCACAGTAAGCGAGGGACGGTATAAACACCCACACAATAACCTGACATTCAAAATGTCCCCCATCACCAGTACAGTGATCAAAACAAACAAGCGTGTATGCGGTTAAAAATCTTTATTAAGACACTCATTACACTAATAAAAAAGATGTATTAAAACCTATGAATGTAATAAAAAATAAGTGCCAAAAAGTAATGCAAGTGCAGAAATGTACAGTACAGGTAGATACATTACTGCAGATTGTTTCCAGCAAAGAACTCTGTGATACGCATCTGGACAATCTTTTTTTGCAAGTGTGCAAACCTTGTCAGCGTTTTCTATAAAATCCCAATTCGGCTCTATATCTGGATGCTGCTCCATATTAGCAGTGTTACAAGCGCAGCACGCACGCTTACATCTTTGGTGTCTGTTTCAGGCAGAGCGTCCTGGTCGCTAAGGTGACACGGCTGAGAATTCTTCCTCTGACATCCCCTCTGTTGTTGTCAGAGTTTCAGTTTCGGTTGCATTTTCGCCAGCCCACTCCTCCTCAACTACAGAAACCCCAGCTTTTTGAAGCGACGTTGCATTGTTTGCTGACTGACAGTTCCAAGCATGCTTTAGCAAGCGCACAGTATCTAACACAGACTTTTTATTTAAAACACTGAATTTTCTTGCTGATGCTCATGGCTTTCCTCTTTCCAGCCATGCTTGCTGCTGCAGTCACTGGGATGTGGTTAAAAAGGGTGTTCTTAATCTGAGGGAACACAAAGCCTCTTAATCTGAGGGAACACAAAGCCCCTTTGTGGCTTGGACTAGGTTTTATGGCTTTGTGCCCCCTAGGCTTAAGATGGACAGAGGCTTGAGCTTAGAAGTTAATACAGGCTAGAGGTCAAACAGGAACAACAATTAGGTGCAATTTACCAGCAGTTTGAAAGGGCAAATTAGCAGGTCAAGATCAGAAGTGAAAAGAGCAAATATCTTCTATCTATGAAGACAGCTAGTGGGCAGGGGAAGGGTCTTCAGACGCCAGGTGCATTACACCTCATCTGGAAGCAACATCACAGGGCTTATCGAAGCAGGCTGTGGAAAGCCTTGCCGTTTATTACCCCCCGTAGGGGTGCATATCACCAGCAACAGGAAGAAATGTTGTTCTGCTACTTGGTAGGGAAATTTCTCAGCACAAATTCTCAGTTGTATCCAAATCAAGGACCTGCCATAGCTAGTGTTGGTCGGACGATTCGAAGCTAAGTCACAGGTATCTCTTTCCCAATTTGGTGAAACAGGCACAGAGATGTATTACAACAAGTCAGTCCATAGCGACCACCTGTTGAAGACTGTCTTGGTGATCTATATTTTAAACGCATTTCTATACTTGTCAAGGAGCATGATCTCTCATATTAGTGCCCTTGTTTTGGTTCCCTTCACTATGACCTCCCTTTAACAGCTGATGCAGTGCTGTTCTCAACTTACTTTTATTGATCTTCCATTTGTGCTCTCTCATCGTTCTTTTAACCGTCATCAAAGATCATCCCATTTCTTCCTGTGGGTAGCTAAGCCCTTCTCTGTGTATCTAAAATCTTAGCACAATTCCCCTTTGACTTGTATTTCACACTTGGTTATGTAAGTTATCGTTCTGTTTGCTCCAGTTGGGAAATCCGCATACACAATAGCTGTGTCTAGCGAGGAACTCTTCCACTCCTTAGTCTTGTCTGGGTCTCAGCATTTCTGATCAATATGAATAATATTCTTGCAGTCCCTCCTCGTTCTCACTTGTAAGCAGCAAAAGATTATTGTAAATGATAAATTGTGGGCTCCCAAGTGGCGCATCTGGTAAAGGATGCACCCTATAGCCTGGAGGTCGCCGGTTTGAGTCCAGGCTAGTCTAATGCCGACCGTAGACTGGAGCTCCCAGGGGGCGGCACACAATTGGCCGCATGCCGCCTGGGGGAGGGGGTGGGGGGGAGGCTTAGGTCGGCCAGGGTGTTCTCGGCTCACCGTGCAACAGCAACCCCTGTAGTCTAGCCGGGCGCCTGCGGGCTTGCCTGTAAGCTGCCCAGAGCTGCGTTGTCCTCCAACGCTGTAGCTCTGAGGTGGCTGCACAGTGAGTCTGCAGTGTGGACAGCGTGTGTTTGTCTTTGCTGCTCCCAAGTCAGTGCAGGGGTGGTAGCGGTGAGCTGAGCCAAAAAATGATTGGATATGCCAAATTGGGAGAAAATAATTGACAATTTACTAAAACAAAAACAAAACAAAACAAAAGATAAATTGCAGTATCTGGAATTGGGCCTAGATGGCAGTCTCACATGACCTTATAAGAGCCCTGGTCTGGCATGCTGAAATACTGTCCTACCTTTTAAACAGCTTGAAAACAACAGCTGTTTGTGTTGAAGTTATTGTGAACATCCACCATTTACAATACCAGTATTTGTGGTAATAGGAAATTCCATGTTTTACACAATATATTATGAAAAGGTCAGAAAACCTATACCACATCATTGACTATGTTATATTAGTACTGCATTTGTATGTTAAGGTCAATGCTTAGCCATGTTTATCGATTTCTCCATGGTTTGATGTTGTCGTGTATGTTAACAATTGAACTTGCTGCAAAAGTTTTGTTCATTGGTTACCACTGTGGCGCAGTTGCTATTTTACAGGTATGGTTTCCTACAGTTAAGCATTTCCATCCACAAACAGTCCCATCTTCTGTAGTGAACTTTCTAAAAGTAGGGGTGGAACCGAGTTTGGTTCAGTGTTGTATAAATACACTGCTATGGAAGCACACTGTGGTAGCTGCAGCCATTGCCTTGCACTGAGAACAACATCATCTGCACTGTGCTTAGTAGATAGTAGATGTGACCGTCTTCTGTTTAAACAATTTCCTTGAAAATAAATAGGAATCGAGTCTGTATCAAACTCTGCATGTGTAAATCAGATTGCCTGCTTTACAAAAGATGGTCCTATTTATTTATTTATTTATATATACAGTATATATATATATTTATTACCTCTTCTGCTTAATGATTTACTTGCAGTAGGCTCCATACCCTATTGTTAACCCATATCCTTGTACTGCATGTCACTCAGTTTATCTGTGTCACAATGACCTCCATCACTTACTTGGCTTGTTTGTGAGATATGGAATGTAAAGAATGGATGGACTGATAGAAAACATCCTTTTAGTTCCCTGCATCTCCCTTTTACCTGGCTGCAGATAATTTAGTCAAGCAGCCAAACATTTCACAAGTGTTAGGCGCTGACTGGCACGTTTGTCTACTTGACTTAGTTTTCACTTAGAACCTATGATTGTGCATTTTTAAGTTGTTGAAGGATAACAAAGCTTTCCTTTATTCTATCAGTCAACACTTATTATCCAGCCGCATCAGCCAACCTATTCATTTATAAATAGAGGCTGGCAAATGCATTTTGCAGGCCCTTGCTTCGTATTTAGCCTTCCTGTAAATCAGTCTAGCTACCAAACAGTCTGTGATATAAATAAACAAATATTGTTTAAGTGCCCCCATTCGTGCTTCCTTTGGGTCACAGGAGATAACAGAGGAAGTTTTAAAATAGTGTTCATACACTCGCTGCATGGAAGGAAGCTAAAGGTTTTGTTTTTTTATTATTGTGTTTCAGTGAAGGGAAACGGTCACCGAGAGTGGAGCTGCTGCATAACATTGACCCTCTGTACTTCGACATTGCCCCATGTGAGTACAGTACATGTGTTATGATTATTATTATATATTATAATTAGCTCAGTTATGTTTTCTGCAAAGGAGAATTAAAGGACATGGACCTACAGGCTGGTAGAATCCCAAGTAGCCTTGGAAGATGGCGTCCAACAGGTACTGTAGTGTAGGTGCGTAGATCACCAATAGCTCATGAATGGCAGACATGCACTAGCCCCATGGGAAATAGCCCCATGAGATGTTGAAAAATACATTTCAATTTGGGCAAAATTAGTCCGAATATAAAATGTTTGCTTTATGATGAACAGTCGTTATGGGTATGGAATGTAAATATGTAAAATAAATACAGTAGTGTAGTAGGGCAGCAGTGTGGAGTAGTGGTTAGGGTTCTGGACTCTTGACCGGAGGGTCATGGGTTCAATCCCCGGTGGGGACACTGCTGCTGTACCCTTAAGCAAGGTACTTTACCTAGATTGCTCCAGTAAAAACCCAACTGTATAAATGGGTAATTGTATGTAAAAATAATGTGATATCTTGTAAGTCGCCCTGGATAAGGGCGTCTGCTAAGAAATAAATTATTATTATTATTAAGTACAGTAAAGATGCATGTGACATCACTCTTTTACAAGACCAGCCCCCCTATTTACCTGTCTGATTCGGTGTTCATACAGTGTACACAGCATTCTGGAAACATGTAGACACAAAGTAAGAATAGATTTCATACGGTCCATACATAAATATGTTGTTTTTTAAATGCCTGTGAGTGATGCATCCTTCAGTTTGTATTAAGTATGCCCCCCTGTGGTGTGATAGCCCTGCCTATATGATAGCCAGTAGATTAATAAAGAATAAGAAGCTGCAGTGTCTCGTGTCAATATGCATTGATAACACAGAGCACTTTCACATTGATGAGCAGTTACTTTGAGGCATTGTTGATGTAAAACAGGCAGTGGATTTATTAGTGAGCTGGGAAACATTAAACCCTAACTCTTCAGTGATTCCTGAACAGTGGGCTTGAACACTAGCTACCAAGTAATCCTTAAATGTACACTTCACTGTGATACATCGCAAAATAGCTTGAGAAATAAAGGGTCTTTCAGAATGCTTTTTGAATGTGTGGTTTGTGTGCTCTCTAGGATTTTCAGTTTCCCTGTTTAACAAACCAAAGGACTCATAAGGCGCTGGCTCTTGCTAGTTTGGCACCAGTCTCTGCCCTATAATGCCCAGAATTTAGCCCACAAACAAGGGTGCCATAGTATTTCTTTCATGGCATGATGGTTCATCTCAGAACAAACTGGGTTTAGATAAGTTTTAGTTGCATAACTAGGCAAGCTTAAAGGAGTGATTATAAGCAAGCCTGTCACCAGCACAGCTGTCCTACAGGTTCCTTGTTCATTTGTAGCAGTGTTGTTTAGACACAGGCACTCCCACTCAGAGCAGACTCAGGAGAATGACATGGATTCTGAATGGATGCTGATGAAAGGGTTGAACTTGAACACACGTTCAAGCACAGTACGCCTTCCACTCACACTCACACATCATCAGGATGGTTTGATTCACACGTTTCCTTTGCAGTCTCCAGCAGAGCATAATTACAGCCCTCGGGGGGCGATGTCAGTAGCAGTGTCAACAGGCAGCTTTCATTTTGGCGACGTCTCCAACATTTTCACAATTATAGAAATAGGAAAAATGTTAGGACTTGAACAAAAGATCCCAGGGACCTAGATAATTATATAAAAAACATTCTAGGATTCTGGCATTCTAAAGGACCAACTAAAACAATTTTCACATTTTTTCAAATTCAATTTTATTTATTTATGTTTCATTGTATTTATTTAGTTTAATTGAGTGTGTCTTATTACTATTTAGCTGATTGAACAGTGCGGTAATCTGTTATAAGGGAGACGGAGGGGCAGTGCAGCTGTGTGGTGCCCATTTCATCAGGCAGAATAAACACTGAAGAAGTATGAGTCACGTCCCCCTGCTGAGAAGCTGCTAATGACTCAGTCAGTACTGGCCTGCTGATTACCATTCACTTAATGGTCTAGTGCCGTTAATGAAAATGTTTGAGAAGAAGGAAAAACGAGTTCCTGTTCCCTGCTGGGTTTATAGAACTGTGTGTATTGCTGTGCCAGTTTCTGACTTGTGTCTTACTGAATCCACTCTGTAGCTTTTACAGGCTTCTAATTATCAGGCAATCAAGAGAGGATATGAGGCAGCCTTGCTCAATTTATAGTATTTCTGTCCGAAAGCTGCCTTAATTGTTTAATTGCCATGGTTACGAACACAGAAATGCCCTTTGTTAAAATTCTCTTTTGTTTTGTTTTTAAGAGAGTCCCTTGTAAAAGAATTCTATGCTATTAAAGGTCTCGCATAAATAACCTCAGAGTTTTTCAAAGCAAGGATATTGGCTTTTCACTGTTTCCCAAAAACAGCTCCTCGTAGTTATTGATTTCCTCTGACCTTGGATTTTGGAGTGCAGCAATAATTTTGGATGACATTTTTTTTGGCTATGAAATGAAAAAAAAAATGTAAAATGGTAGTTAATAAGCCCATGCTGGAAATACCCACTTACAGGTGTTTCCTATAAAATGTTGCTGTAAAAACACCGTTAATTGTTAAGGGGAAGAAGTTTGGAAGAACTGTATGGAGATTTAAACCAACTGCATGATCAGCATAGTCTATAGTACAGTGCAGAGAAAGAGGAATTATATTATTATGTGAAATCCAACACGATTGTGGGATACTGCAGCTTAAAAGTACATATTAGGTCAGTCTAGAGTAAGCAGATGTATGTAAGCAATTCCATATTTTCTGTATAGCAAGTCTTCATCGCATTATATTACTAAAAAAAATAGACCAAGAAATGTTTGTCTAAATGTATTCAGTTTTTTTTTTTTAAATTTAGTAGTCGCCAATTGATTTTACCCCGTTTTTCTCCCAATTTGAAATAGCCAATTGTATTTTAGGCTCAGCTCCCCGCTACCACCCCCGCGCTGATTCGGGAGCAGAATAGACAAACACGCCATCCTCCGAAACGTGTGCTGTCAGCCGACCGCTTCTTTTCACTCTGCAGGCCTGCCATGCAGCCAACCCAGAGCTACAGCGTTGGAGGACTACACAGCTCTCGGGCAACTTACAGGCAAGCCCGCAGGTGCCCAGCCCATCTACAGGGTCGCTGGTGCACGGTGAGCGGAGGACACCCTGGCTGACCTAAGCCCTCCCCCCCAGGGCAGCCCTCATAATTACACGATCCTTTAGGAAATGGCATTCCTCTTACACTGTGCCCCTGGGTGTTTTTGTTCTTCAGTTAAATAGTATTTTTCTTACGATATAATGTTACACTGAAAAAGAAGTTGGCAAAGCTGTGTGCTCTTTCTGAATTGTAATTTTTTGGCACACCTGGCCTCGTGATTCTATTGTTTCGTGTGCCAGAGTTTATGTTCAATACGTCTGAGAGATCTCTCTAGTTTCAAACAATTATACATGAACAAATTGCAGTGCTTTGGACCACAGAGCTTATTCTGCGTCTGAATCGGGTGCTCAGAAATCAATAACGTAACTGGAAGTGCTGCTCTCTAAAATAATGAGCACTGCACAAGTGCAGTCTGTGAATGGAAGGACTGTGTGTGCTGTTAAATGTGGTCTGCTTTGTATAAATCCCTTTTCATTGTTGTATGTACAAATTAACCAACAAAATAGAATAACTAAGGGTAACTTAAGTTTTATTAAGTGACGCATCTCTGAAGGTTTTCACATTTTCACTTTAGATGAATTCTACTGATTCCCTCTCACTACGTTCCTGTAATCATCACCACATAGGGAGTTTAAAAAAGGTGCTTTTGGAACACACTTCAGTTACGTCAGGGTAGTTTACTGTACATGTCGCACCATTTGTTTTATTGTTGACAGTTTCTCGCAGGCTGTTGTTTTTTCACACAGCTCCAATGGGCTGAGGAGCATATTGGGCCAGTTCTGGGTTAGGTCTCTGTATATTTGAAAGTATTCAATTAGTCTTATTTCATCCCTGTCCAAGAATGTTCTCAGAACCCAAAAATCCTCTGCCGGCTCTGAGCAGGAGACCACACTGCTAGGAAATGCTGCAGGCTTCAATCCCTAGCTGCTGTTGCTGCTCCGTACCATCAGGGCTAGAAGTGGTTGCTGTTACAAATAAATGCTAGGCTGAAAAAAGAAATCCCTCTTTCATCCTCTGCCATCATGGGCTGCTCCTCTGGGTTCCCATTAGTCTTAATAGCATGCTGTGGCCAGGCTTGTCAAGGAATAAGTAAAACATGTTGTGCTTTCCTCCCTGACATTGTTAAGAAGGAGTTGTGCTCTGAGGTTTGTGTGTTTACAGAGCTATGCACTTCAAGATGTATGATATTAAAGTGAGGATTTCTGTACAAGAAGCCCCGGGCCTGGGGAATCGTAAGAAATAAATGGTCTGGTTGCATCTGCAGGTACATTGACTTGACGAGTGTGTGGAGTTAGCACCCAAACTAAAAAATATTTTCCTTCTTTGGAAAAGAGGAAGGGAAATATGCCTTTTTAACAATACAGAAGCTTGGCTGGTCAGATCTGCTTTTGTGTAATAAAGCATAATAAAGTCCCTGAATTGAACCTTGAGGTCCTTCACGAGTCACAGAAAAGCAGCAGCAGTTAGGTAAGAAAAAAAAGCCATTTATAATATGGGGGGGACAGGACCTCATTTTGATGACAGTGTTGTTTATGAAATTTATAACAAATTCCTCTCATGTAGTTTTTGTTGATCGTCAGAGCTTCTAGTCTAGGAAAGCCCTGATGGAGATAATAACCCATTAACTTCTAATATAAACTATTATTAACACTTCTAGATTGAAACTTGCAACCCTGTTGCCTAATAGTGTCACATGACCAAAAATAGTTAGCCGTTGCACAAAACTGGCCAATAGTCACTTTAGTGGTCAAAGAACTCTTGTGCTCTGACATCACTCAGCAGTCAACAGTCCAAACACAATTGCCCTGTGACAGCACAGGTTCAAAGAAACAGGTACACTTGAAAAAGTGACCTCCAGTGAGCAATAATCGACTACTGTCTGTCACTTTTCCCACACTGGGGCAGCAGTTTTCAACTATTAGCCTCAATTCCAGTACATATTTGTATACTGTTCCCCTCGTGGCATTTCAGTTATGAATCAGCAGTTAAACAGAGACAGGCTGATGGAATACTGTCTGTATGTTCCACCAAAATCAGAAAGTAAACAGTAACAGCGAGGAACAAATGTTAAAGGGGCTTGAGATGGGTCAGTTAAGTAAATGAAGAGCGGCTGCCCATTCAACAGCAATGCATGAACCATCCACCAGGAGCTTCCTGCAGCGTTTCTGATCTGCTTTTGATACACATAGAGGTCACAGAAGGAATTAAAAATGACTGAAGCTAGCCACACCCCATGAACAAAACCAGTTTGCAGACTGTATCGTCTTTCACTTTATTGTAGCGATCGGTTTTATCATTATGCAATTTCATGTCTTTACAAACCCACTGGGAACAAATTGCTTTCAGTCAATTTAATCAAATTGCACAACCAATACATGTGGTGATACTTTCTGTTGTTGAGCATATAGTCCATAAGCAAGCATCTTCCTCAGTTAACATTAGTAACATTTACTGCTGTGCATTTTAACAAGGGACTCCATGAAACTGCCTTGAGATTCTGCATCATCAACTTCACTAGTGCAGTGTCTTTCAAGGACTTGAAACTTCGAAGGAAAATATAACTAGACACTTTTGTATTGTTGTGATTTTTCGATTCATGCACTCACTCTTCGGATGCTATCTAAATGGGCTGAAGGGTATGGGCTCTCCTGTACTATACGTCTGTGCAGAACTGAACCCACAGCAAACACATCATTAAGCCCTGCATGTCTGCAAGATTGGATCCAGATGTTTTGAAACCGTTAGCAGTTGATGTTGTTAATATACAGACAGACGAGTTACGCCCTGTGTTTAATAAGATAGCTAGCTGTTATTGTTGAGAGTGATAACAAAAGCCAACCTATTTCATTAGACGTTCTGTGCCGCTAAAGTTTAAAAAAAGCTAATCAGGCAGAATATGGGGACCATATGTGTTGTTATAACTGGTAATTTTATAGATATAAACACTTAACTATATAGACTAACTAAGCACAGTGTGCAAAGTTAATAAAACCTGATTATGCTACTCTTTCTCATTATCTTTGATGAGAAAATACCAGCCTTTTGTTTTTAAGGCCTTACAGTTTACTAATTGTCTTGCCAGTTTTTCTAGTAGCAGATGATCACATGATCTTGGAAAATCTTGCTGACAGACTGCAAAAATATACCACATTGCTTCAGTGCAAGTAACTTTTTGGACCAAAAAGTTTGGAGCTGCAGTATGGGACACTTACTGGTGATCCATCCCTAAACGGGACTCAGCATTAATATCTGGGCTATGTTTGGAGCTGCAGTATAGGACACTTTACTGGTGATCCATCCCTGAACAGGACTCAGCATTAATATCTGGGCTGTGTTAAATGTTTCATTTTAATGGCCTTCACTTGTTTATGGTGTGAATTATCATTAGCCACATTGATAAAGGCCATTGATCTATGATGTTACTATACAACTATTTGTAAGAGAACACAACATACATGTCATCATACTGTTTATCTCACATACTCTGGTAGAAAGCATGAGCAATGTTCTTTCTGATGAAATTAGGAGTTGTTTTCAGATCAGATCAGAGCAAACATTTAAGTTTTGTTAAACACTGATCCTTTGTAGAAGTTGATTTTTTTTTTTTTACAGAGTTTATAGAGCATTTTAGCATTCCAATGCTGGTATGACAAAAGGTGTTTTCATGTCCACATATTGTTCGTATTGATTGTGACCAATATACTGTATTTTTTCTCTGCCACAGTATTAAAAGGATTGAAATTGAACATTATTATTAAATGGTTACTGAGAACACTGATCAGTAGCACTTCAGCATATCAGCAAAGTGAAAATGCTGTGCTTTTTATAAAGTAAAGGCAATTCCCATTAAAATGCCCTCTGAAATTACAGGTACACATGCCTGTGCCGCCATCAATTAGAAAGAGAGAAAGAACGCAGAATTGGTTAGTGAGAGATGGCAAGAATAATGCTGGTTTTCTATTTAGAAATAGACAAGCAAGGTTTAGACACTGGTATAGTATAACAAGAGGCAAAACAACTATTGTATGTTATGTTATACTCGGTGGGTTATACTGATTCGAGTGTTAAGGCGCTGCATGACAGTATTAATTGGTTTGGAGAAGACGTTGGCACATGTCCTTGACTTTCTGTTTTTTATCAGAAACCAACTGACTGACTATTTGTTTTACTTTTACTATAGTGAAAAGCATATGTTTGAAGACTCCACTGTCGTCCTCTTGAATTACAGTGTGTCATGTACTGTACAGTTTATGGCTTACGCAATAATTGCATACATATTTCTGGGCTCAAGTTGCACTGTAAACCTCTGTTGCCACAACAATGCTTCCCACATGTTCGGTTATTTTACAGGCATGTTTCTCTTTGGCGTAATTGCAGCAGAGCACAATTGAAAATTAGATGACATTTAACAGAGAATTCACTGGGGAAAACACATGTGTTTTAAAACCCTGGATTTCTGCTTCATTTTAATGGTTGGTACTTGCTTACAGTACAGTAGAATTTATACTTTGTGACAAAGGCTTTAGCTTTATAATGTTACTATGACAGCCATTTATGTGAAATCCAGCACACAAATGATATAATGATCTCAGTTAGGGGAAAGAAATAAAAAAGTATGTTTTCATTTGTGCTGTATACAAAGTATGTCAAACCTTTTTCTTTTAAATGTTTTTTTAGTCCTTATACAAATGTGATTCATCGGTCTGGAAATGCTTTAGCAGAAGGAAATCTGAGGAGATATGAAGACATTTTTCCGTCTGTCGCTCCAACTTACAGTGTATATGTGTCGTAGTGACTGATTTTTTAATTCAGGATGAATGTCACAAACTTTTTTAAAGCACTTTTTGACAAGGCCTTCCCGTTCCAGTTTATCAAAAGGTGTTTTTTCCATACAGATTTGTATAAACACACACACTCCTGCCAGTTTAAATTACATCCTTCAGAAAACTTCCCATAGGGATATATACGACTTTCAAAATAAACAAGCTGAAAAAGAAATTCTAACTGTAACATGTGGACCTGCAGCTGCATCATTCCTTATTAGTACCTAACCAAAAAGCTGGGCCTCAGTGTTGGAGATGGAAATGTTCAAACTGTATAGACATCACAACACACACTAGGGGGATTCCAGTTGTTCAGATTCAGATGGATCCTCTTCAAGGTGTTTTGAGCTGACTGGTTTTGATATTATAATATCTGCTCATTATCTGAAGAAGGTATTGCACAGTATTGTTAATAACAGGTTACAGCTATTCAGCACTGTCAATAAGTTACTACAACTCGTCTTAGAAATACTGCGGTAGATTCTGTAGATTAAAGCGTTAAACGTCAGTAATTGTAATTGCTAGAACATTTTAGTGAATGTTTTTGTGTGGAAGCACAGTATGGTGGTATATTTAATAACACCTTAAACGCATATATCAATAGCGCGTTGTCGATTAGGTTGATCTCAGCAGAGATTCAGCACTGCACTGAGCCCCGCCTGACATGTGGTTTACAGCATTGCTCTAAAACGCTACATGAAAACCATCTCATTAACAGCTTATTCCAGGAAACAAATGAGTGAAAAAGAGCTCCCCTGAAAGACTTCACTGGTGCTTGTTCTTTTTTCATATAAACAAAACAATACTCTCTTTAAGCAAAGTGCAGAAAAGATTGTGCTAACTAATTTTTTGCTTACAGCTGTTCATGATGAAGTATAGAATGTATAGTAATTTGCACAGCTATTTAAATAGAAACTTGTTCAGTTTTAGCACATGCTTGTCATGTGTGTAACTAATAAGGAGAGGGACAGACGGTGTGAGTAATCATC
The DNA here is from genome assembly GCF_902713425.1 of Acipenser ruthenus. Classification (NCBI taxonomy): domain Eukaryota; kingdom Metazoa; phylum Chordata; class Actinopteri; order Acipenseriformes; family Acipenseridae; genus Acipenser; species Acipenser ruthenus. Next base: position 9,252,328 of record NC_081189.1, on the reverse strand, counting down.
AAGCAGTGCTGTCCAGCTTTACTGATACTGTGGGAAGGGTGAATATCACAGAGTTACACGCATTATCTGAAAGGGACTCTGTCCAGCACAGAGAGCACTGGGGACTCGAATGCCGTGCCTGTGGATCACATGGCATATCACATGTAGTACCTTCACAGATGTTTTTAACATTTTGTGTTTATCTTTCATTCAGTTTTAGTCATTTTGAAGCTAAGAATCTGTCCTTGCAATTCACAGCTGTTAGTTATTTTATATGTTTCAGCAGACAGCTGATAAACTTTTATTAAAAAGTGAAGTGTGTGGTTATGTAAAAATGCATACAGCAGTCGTGGAGTTGTGATCTTGAATAATTGAATGAAGCGTTAGAGTAATGGGGGAGCACTGCCATAGTTTTACAGAACACCCTGACGGTTTTACACACCTGTGAATGAGGTCACACGTGGAATGTCACACGTGGGTTAAAGGGTTACAAGAGAACTCTGCTGTGTTACAAGGAACACATTCCTTTACCCCTGCTGTGTCCTGTGTTGTCTGTATCGCAGCGATATTTTAAATGACGTAACGGATCGTTTCAATAATATTTTTCACACCACATGTCATGTCGGAGGACGCGAGTGCTCGTCTTCGTCTGTCCCAAGTTAGTTCGGGGGTTGCAGCGATGAGCCAGGTTGAATAATAAGTGGACATTCCAAAATTGGGAGAAAATTGGAAAATGAATAAAATAATTGTTTTAAAAAAAAAAAAATATATATATATATATATATATATATATATATATATATATATATATATATATATATATACACACACTGCTGATTTATTATTATTATTTTATTATTATTTATTTCTTAGCAGACGCCCTTATCCAGGGCGACTTACAATTGTTACAAGATATCACATTATTTTTACATACAATTACCCATTTATACAGTTGGGTTTTTACTGGAGCAATCTAGGTAAAGTACCTTGCTCAAGGGTACAGCAGCAGTGTCCCCACCTGGGATTGAACCCACGACCCTCCGGTCAAGAGCCCAGAGCCCTAACCACAACTCCACACTGCTGCTCCACACTGATTTACCGAAAATACAGCCAGGATATAGCCAATATAAAGTGCAAATATAAAGAGAATGCGTCTCTTGTAAACATGGCAAACCCTTTAATAAAACGTGTGACATACCACACCACCTCATCCTTTAAACAGCTGTAAAACCTTGGAGGGGATTCCAGTGTAACTCGTCTTGTGTTTCTGCAGGTCCTGACAGAGCCTATAACTGGACTTCAGCCCCAACACTTGATCAAGGTTCTTGGAGTCACTCCACCTTCAACATTTCTGTGCACGCCGCCATTCGATCTGGGGATTGGAAGCTGCTGACTGGAGACCCAGGTACACTCTGCTAATTCACTTCAGCAGCATTGAGGCTATTGTGGTTTTATAAAGGAATCTAGGAAAGAAAGAGGGGCTGCTGCCTGACCTGAAGTACAGCCGTGATGCTTTTTCACAGCCCCATACAACAACACATAACTGGAAAGTTGGGAGTCTGTAGAATATGTGCATTTCATGCATTTACTACAATGACATAATGAGAGATCACAAAGGGCTGAAAATTGAAGTGGCGCAGTTTTCCCTGTCTAAATCCTCTCTTGAAATGAAGCCTTGCTTATTTCTATAGCGCTTCTCCTGTGTGAGTACGTAGTATTCCATTTAATATTCCAAAGTGTATTCTAAGAAAGGAAGTCAACCCAACACCCCCCGCCCCCCAAAGTGGGGTTCGCTGATTGGCTGTTTTTGTGTTTGCTAGCATCTTAATAACTGAAGGGATGGCTTTGTTATTACAATGATGCCTATTAGGCTTGCAGAATGAAAACACCAACCTCCAGGCCCTCAAAGGACTCTTTGCCCTTTGCTGGTAATTCATTATAAAATCATTCCCTGAGCGGTCACTGCAGCAGTACACAATTATATACACACTGGGGTATAGCATGTGCCCTAGCTTTCCAGCCATAGCAGTGAGGCTTTATTCTTTGGGTTACCTTGTTTCTCCTGATTAATCCCATTGTAGATTACCAAGCCATAACTATTCATTCAAAGACAAGTGTACAGAATTACTGTCCAGATGCGCTGCTGATGTTTTTTTGGTTGCTACAGTTTCTAAAGGCAGGTCTTCATATTATCCAGTAAATCAGTCATATTCATGCAATTAATGTTGGTTGATGGTAACAAGTTCTACAGCTCTGGCCAAAAGTTTTGCATTACCTCGAATTTTACGATTGTGACACAATTAAAAAAACAACAACTATATGAACATAATTTAGATATTTTATTGTAATCAAAGAAACTGCAAAATGATACCGCAAAAGTCTACCGGAAGCCATAGTAGTACAGTATTTCATGTTAGATTTCAAAATGTCACATTTTTCAATTTCGGCCAGTTTTTCGTTAAGTATATGGAAAACTACAAAGCGGTATGTAATTCAGTGTAATGCAAAGTTAGTTCATTCTTGAGGGTGATGCAAAACATTTGGCCATAGCTGTATACTCTGTTTTTGATTTACTTATTGACTTCTAAAACTGCCAACCCAGAGCTACAGCGTCGGAGGGCAACGCAGCTCTGGGCAGCTTACAGGCAAGCCCGCAGGCGCCAGGCCAGTCCACAGGGGTCGCTGGTGCGCGGTGAGCCGAGGACACCCTGGCCGACATAAGTCCTCCCCCCGGCAGCGCTCGGCCAGTTGTGCGCCGCCCCCTGGGAGCTCCCATCCACGGTCGGCAGTGGAATAGTCTGGACTCGAACCAGTGACCTCCAGGCTATAGGGCGCATCCTACACTCCACGCAGAGTGCCTTTACTGGATGCACCACTCGGGAGCCCCCCAAAACTGCTTTTAAATGCAAATAAAACTTGATTGAAAAATAATCATGTGTATTGAAACTCTGACAGATTCAGATATTTGGAGACATGTCAGTTCGTCCTGCAGCCAGCAACTGATGCACAAAAATTAAATAAAAAGACCAGTGACTGAAGCCCACAGCACCATGTGTTTTACATTTGGATCTGGGTAATGATTGTTGTATTTTAGGGGCTCAGTTGGGGAAAAGGTTTTAATCACTGCAGTCCTTTATATATGTGCCTGGCTGTCTCGCTACTTTAATTAAACCATCAATTAAATGAAATATGAAGCAGTTATGGGCAGCCCTGAGCGAAGGAGGTTTGTATACAGAATGTAGATTACTGCAGAGTACTTTAGGCAGCTGGGAAGTCTTTTGGAGTCTGTATATTTAATATAACCTATTCAGAGCCATTGCAAGCTGGTGTGTTGGTCCTGCTGTACTGCAGTATTCTGCATGCTGTGTGCCCTGGGTAATAGTGACCTGGTTTTGTGGAGATAATGTTGTATCAAAGTTATTTTAATGTTAACTCCCTGCGTTAAAAAAAGGTTTCTAAATATTAAAAAAAAGCTTTTATTTCTGACACCATTTATGTTGTTTGTAATAGAATATGTTGTAGTGTACAGCAAGGGAGATTGTACAGGGGGAATTCAGAAATAATATGTGTTTGTTCCCTGTACTCTTGTTTGATTGATTTTCTTTATGTTTGAATGAATCTTTCTCTCAGGTTGTGCCAGATGGTTTCCTCCTCCAGAGCTGTTCAGCGGTGCAGAGCTGCTGTCGCCTGACTCGCCCAAGAAGAACGTGTGGCTCTTTGATGTTGTTTCTGATCCCGAGGAGAGACAGGACCTGTCGCACAAGCATCCCGACATTGTGGATAAACTGCTCTCCCGACTTCAGGAGTACCAGGAAGGCTCTGTGCCGGTCGTCTATCCTGACGAGGATCCGAGGTGTGACCCCAAAGCCACAGGAGCTTGGGGTCCCTGGGCGTAGAGAACCATTCTCCACCAAACAAAAGCGCTCTCATCCACAGTGGCACACTGGGATTTTTTCGCATTTACCCACAATCCTCTATTTTAACTAAGGTTTTTAAAATCCATTTTGCTACCCCTTTATTGACTTCAGTATCATTCTCACTGCCGCATCCCTGACGCATGGTTCTAGGCTTTGTTCAAATTGAAAGCACTCTGGAGGTAAGACACAGTAGGGCAGCACTCTCCTCCATACTGGTCACCCTGCATTGGCTCTGTCTGCTGGGAGCATGCACCTCTTGCACGCTGATCTTCTCTGACTACGCCTTTCTGGCTGAATGAAGGAATGAAGCACACAGGGGAGCCAAGCACTTTCTGGAGTGGCATATTTATAGCTGGGAGCATAGCTTATGTGAAATTGTAGGTTTGGTATGCTATAACGATTAAATCATTAGTATAGCATTATAAGCTTAGCTCATTTATCATTATTACTGCCATAATTATTACAGCCATCTTCCAATACACACATTTGCCTTTATACAGTATGATCTAATAATCCTCATTAAATGGTTATAAAACTCAAAATGTCCTATGATAACATGGTTACTACGGCTACAAGCGAATGACCATGTGTGGTCCCTGTTATGATCCATTACTTACAGTGTATGGTGACTCCAGTTATCCAGCAATGCTGGAACAGTTACCCATGTATAGTGAAAACTCTTTATTAACCTGTTAAGGGCCATTGTCCTCATTTGAGGACAGGCTACTTTGTAATTTTGTGGAGTATTTTTAACTGGCATCTACCTGTTATTTAAATGGTATCTCTTAACTATATTGTTATGATAACTTACTGCAATTGTGTTTACTGTAAAAGTCAAGTCTAAATGTAATGTATCAAATTACACAAAATACAGCTTGTGTTCTGATTTTTTTTTAAAGAAAAATACATTTGGTACTTAATGGGTTAAGGCCAGCAAAGCGCCTTAAACTAATACCATTGATACCAGTTTAGCTCATTTATTTAACTTTATTAAACATCATTTTATTTTCATGCAAAATGATTTCGCTTGTAGCAGTGGTGAATGAGAGGACTTATCCAGGACAAACTTGAGTTGTTACCAGCGCACTGATATGGAATGGAGGCCCGCCCTGGAATCCTCAGTTCCACTGCTGGCAGTTCTGGGGGTTGGGAGATGTATTAGCAATGCAGAGGGGGCCACATACTTACAGGGTTAACGCTGGAGTTTCAGGTCTTTCAATTTCCACGTGTTTTGACTATTGTGTTTCCTGTTATGAAGCAGCACAGCAGATTACATGCTCCACCTCCTCAAAGAGTATTCCAGTATGGGTCACACTTTTCTGTGGCAAACACAATGCTGATTGAACAGGCTCAGTGCAAAGTAAGCCTTGTATGTGATGGTTTGAGAGCTGAACAAGCTGTTTTTTTATGAACTGATACATTTCACTCATCTCTCTAACAGCTGGCTGCATATCCTGTCATTGCCCATAATCATTGTAACCATACCATTGTAAAATATGAGCCTGTCGTTCAGTGTATTTAGTCTGCTGTAAAAGACATTGTGATGCTTGCACGTGAAATGTATTATATTGTATTGTATTGAATTGGGCAGGAAATGAATTTATACTTGCCTTAGGCTTAATTAGCTGTAACCAGAAAATTCATCCTGGTGTTTAATTCATGGTTGTTTTCTAGCAAAAAAGTGCCTTCAATTACACTTTATAACTGACCTGTTATAATTACTATATTCATCATGGCTTGAAAAGCATCATATTTTTGCATAATTCTGAATTGCACACAAAAAGAACCCAACAATGACCAGTTCATTCACCCTTGAAGAGATGTTCTAAATTGTGGTTAATCTAACTGCTTTGTGTAACTGTCCACATTAAACTGATTAGCTATAGTTCTCAGTTCCAGTGCCCCTGCTGTACAATGGTGGCCATTGGTCTACGCCGGTACTGATAACAAACAGCACATGATGGCCAATTGACTAGTTGTGTCCATCAGAAATGCCACTCTGCTGTGAGCTATGGAGCTGGGGAGCCCCTCAATCAGCAGCTAGGAGTGTTACCTTGTAATAATCCACTGTGCACACAAGAAGACCAGGAGAAGCGTGGAACGACACTGCTGCCTTGAGGAGCTACTTCACACGTGTTGACGTAGATGAACAGCAATCAATTATTAGAGAGAGACCGATTCCAGATTTACAATGAGCCTGCACTCCATCATAAAAGCTCTGGCCACTTCGCGCCTGGTCTTGATCTGGCTGTGCTGCAACTGAACCGGTTTACTGGGTCATTTTCAGTGATTTTTCATACGTGGGATTTATTAAAATGAAGGCTGTGTTCTTCACAAGGTGCAGACTTTGATGAAACCCATGCTACCCTGTTGTAAATGTGTTCACAGACCTTTTGATTTGATTCAGAGATCCCATCTGTTCCACAAATCAAAGCTCATGCCCATTTTCAATACTGACCCGTTCCTCCCCATCCCGCCTTTCAGCAGTGTTATTAATATCATGGGTGTGTCCAGATCACCACCGGGATGAGGGTTAGGGTTAGGGAAGCTCGGTTCGTGAACAGGCTTGTGTACCCGGTTTCTGTCGATGCAGGTTGTATCGGCCAGTTCCTCTGCTTTTAGAAGTCTGAAATTTAAAAGCATTTTAGGTAGCTGGACTTCTGAAAGAGGATCTCCCTTATGAATTTTAGAGTAGCATATTTGTTTCAAGCTTTTATCACTTAATGTGACAGCTTTGAATTCGTTCTTTGTTTTGGATCAGCTGCATGAAACTGCCTGACTGAGTGGGTGGAATACTGAGTGCACGGAAGTTGTAATCAGTCGTTTATTATGACTCGCATTATCGGAACAATTCTCCATGAAGTACAACAGTAGGGGGCTCATGTCCAGCTTGCTTACAGCCAATCAGAAAGACCTGTCGTGATCTCGTTCTCCAAGTGTTAGCCATATACACTGTACATGATGATGGTGAAGACATGGTCCGTATCAAAAGTAGTACCACAGCTGGCTGTAGGTGGCGCCACCTATCTTGGGACGGAATCATGAATTTTATCATGTGATGCATTATACCCATCTGTGGTAAATACCACCTACACACCATTATACAGTCCTGCAATGGTTTATTTTCATACTATAGCTTGCCGAATCTCCTTACCAACTTTCTTTCAACTACCTGCATGTAATGTATGTCTGTATATTATGAAGTATTAGAACTTTGATTTTAGATTTAATTAGAAATAACTCTGTTGAAATAAAACAGTTCTTTCTGAAACAAACAAAAAAAAAACAAAAAACAGAATAATACAGTAGGATTCTTTCAACTTACAAATATCAGGCAGGTATGTAATGTCAGTTTCTGGAGTGTGTATTCTTGATCTATGACTCATTTGAAGATAATCTTTGGTATGCCCCTGCCACATGCATGCTGGTGCTATGAGGAATCTGTTCTGTCGTTGTGAATATTTCAGCTGGAGTCTGACTGGCGTGTTCACATTGTGTTGGTTTGATGAAATGCAGCATGTTAGTGGAGTGCCTTTAATGTAAATTCCACCCTGACCTCTCTGTTCAAGAGTAATCACTCCTTAAAAATGAAATATGATCCACGTTTGAGTAATGGAAACATTTAGACTTGTGAAAAACTGTCTTGAACCATTGGGCTGAGCTGCCACTAAATTATTTCCCAGTTTGAAACTGGGATTGTGCACATTTAAATAAAATCAAATTATACAATCTACCTGTGGGTTGAAACTGTAAGTGGAAACTGCTTCTCATCTTAAATTCTAACTGAGGCTGATACTGCAGGACATGTCTGCAGGACTGTCTTTGTTACTTGAACAGTATTTTCAATCTTTTGCATTCTGTGCCGCTAAGTTGTAAAAAATATTGTTAAAAGTTATGGATCCTCATAAAATGATTATATTAACCTGATAAACAAATAAAACAGTTGCTTTTTATTTTTATTTTTGAGTTCTGAAGTCACTGTGTCACATTCTTTGACATCCTAGTCAGAGTGACAAGGATTTAACTACAGAGGGAGACCAATAGTGTCTTATCTGATTCCTTATCCCAAAAATGTGGCAGTATTTACATACGTATCTGTAAACATACATACCTAGATACATTGCTTTTTAACTTTGAACCACTGTGCAAAGGACTTCATAAAAACAGGGCCTTTAAGTTTTTTTTCACCCCAAATTGCAAATGTTTTTTTTTTTTGCTTTAGAAGTGAGTCTTTAGTGCAAATCTTTGCATTGAAATAATTCAAGGAGTCCTGTCCTTGACCAGATGACCCTGTTTCCATGACAATAAGGAAGGTAAGTGGTTATTCTTTGTATTTCCACTCACAGTCCTGCCGATCCCTCAACACTGAGCTCTCAGTTTATCTGCAGTGAACAATACCAGCACAAACCCAGATCCGCTCCACTAATCCTCAGCTTACCTTAACCCATGACTAACCCTAATATTATGTCTTAACTTAACCTTAATGGTAGGATTTCCTGTCAATCACAGCAGTTTCCTCCAATCCTCTGACAGCAGAGGAATGCTTGGTATGTCACTTGAGTGTGCTTTCAGGAAGATGCCATGCTAGTGAAGGATTCTTTCAACATGTTTCCACTTCTATTAAGAAACTTTTCACAGCTGTCACCTCCACTGAAAGTAAAAGAATTTGGCGGTGGGCAGTATTACTAACAGTGCCCTCCCCCCTGAACCAATAAACCAGTCAGCTTGCTTTACAATCCCTGAGCAAATCGTTCTCTTAGCCATTTGGACCTACGAGGTTATAGTACCTACCTGTTATGTTTAGTAATAGCATCCTTATTATAACGCTTTTGTAAAAGACCATTCATTCTCATATTATTCTGCAGATAATAATACTGTATGTATATTTCAGCAGCTCTGTTGAGGATTCCGATTGGGAACACACAATTGCAGTTTGTTTGTGCAGCACATGTTTACAGCTAATGTCCAGTCACTGTGTGCATAAATAACTTTACTATATCTATTTTATAATACATAAATGTTTTGTTTTGGCAACTTCTCAAACTCCACAGAGTTCACAAGGACCATTTATACTACCCCACTGCTGTGAAATGAGTAAATAATTGGATTACTTGTTCTTTCTAGGAGGCATTCATATCATTGGCTGGGCTTTTTCATCTGCCAATGGTAGAGTCGTTGTGATTTATGCTATTCTGAAATTGCATTGTGAATCATTTCCACAGCAGAACTAAAGCATCTCTTAAAGATGTACCACACTAACGTTGACCAGACATGTTGCAGTTTTACCCCCATGCTATGGGTATGATGTGGTAACATGGTTTTATTCCACTCAGAAGTTTCTGACCCGTCAAATCGACTAAAAGCTATGAGTGGTCTTGAACATTATGATATTTTTATTATAGCATTTTGTTAAGTACTGCTACTGTGCATGTTATTGTGTTGAGATGATAAAAACCCCACCTCATTACCTTGGGGGGAAATGATCTTCTAAAACAAATGGTCCTAACGGATTAAATGTACAATTTTCCGTTTCAGCTTAGCAGCAGTGTAAGACTTGTTTATAATGAGCTGTGGAATGTTTCCCCACAAGCTCAAACTGTATTGTATAAGGCTTCTATCATTCGTATCCTGGAGTTCCTTATTGTCCAAACTGTTTTTTTTTTTTTTTGTTAACTGCTTTCTGTAAAAAAAAACAGAATCTGTGCTTTGTGCATACAACAGGTAAATACCCCTCTGCTCAGTCAATCCCATGTTATTCTTTGTTTTGGACACTTCCTCTGGTGTATTGTTCATTTAACTCAATCCTACAATTACTGTTGATTAAGCTCAATGCAAGGAGAGAGGTCATGTGTTTAGAACTGCGGGGTCCATTTAAGGTGGTCTTTTGTGAAGGGATAATAGCTTTTAAGGGGCACTGGTTATGCATTAAAAATAAAAGTGATCTCTGTGCATAGTGGTAACCGGGCCTGTCTATCAACTAAAGTACTTTCAATTAGATAGAAACTTAGACTTTTTTAATGGCTATGTTTTTAATTCTATTGCATGCAGAAATAAAATGAGTTGAAAGTATTTTTGTATAAAGACTATTCAATCATTTTCTGTTTGCCCTATGAATTGATTTCTTTCAGAAACAAAAAGCGTTGGAGGCACACTAGATTCTTTATTTATGAAGTGTTTGAAATTCTAAACATCTGTGCATGATTTCAGCTGGTCAAAGCAACTGGTCAGTATTATTTCAGGAGTGCAATAAGCATTATACAGGTTCACGAGCTGATTATATTGGTTCAATATAACATTTTAAGACGTCCTGTTGTCTGCAATAGAATGTATTGTTAGTTGAATGTAGTTCTTTTATAAAGAGTCTGAGGAATCAGAGACACTGGTAAGTGCAAGTGATTACGAAAGTGATAACTACAGTTATATTTCATTTTGAAACAGGGAATGGTTTTCAGGATTGATTACAGCCAGCTATCACAATAATGACTGTTAAAGGGACTGATTTCATTCTACCACAAACAGGAACAGCAGTTTCTCAACTTTTCCTTGGTTATCTTGATTTCTGGCCCCTTCAGCGCCTACACATCACTGCACTGGAGATACAGACTCACAATATAAACAAGCACATGGAGGAGCCGAGCGCTGTCTTATCTTCACACTGTCAGTCATGGGAGCTGCCTGAAGAATGCCAATAGGGCTTGAGTGTGTTACAGAATGTGCTATGAGATAAATATATATATACACACACACACACTGATGCGCAAATTTGGTCCCACAGATGTTCTATTGGACTCAGGTCAGGAGAAAAAGTTTGCCACGGCAAGACCTCGACATTGTTTTATTGAAGTCGTGCAATTGTAATCGCTGTTCTTGTGTTAATTAAAACCATGTATTTTCAAATGGCTTTCACACCGCAGACTCACCATGCAGCCACCCAGAGCTACAGTGTCGGAGGACAATGCAGCTCTGGGCAGCCTACAGGCAAGCCCGCAGGCGCCCGGCCAGACTACAGGTGTCGTTGGTGCACAGTGAACCGAGAACACCCTGGCCAACCTAACCCTTCCTCCCCCCGGGCAGCGCTTGGCCAATTGTGCGCCGCCCCCTGGGAGCAGTCATCCTCAGTTGGCAAAGGAATAGCCTGGACTCGAACCGACGACATCCAGACTATGGGGCACTGTGGAGGAGTGTCCCGCCCCTATATATTTATTTATTATTATTTATATTATTGTTTGCGGCACGGATAACAGCGCAGCATATTTCTTATTGTTTTTATATTTAAAAACCTCGTGAGGATGCGTGGCTGATCAGCTACTGATTATTTAACTAGCTGACAGTCACGCATCCTTACTAAACGCGTGCAAACTGGCCGAGGGGTAATAAGATCATTAACAGCTAGTTTACCCCTCGGCCAGAGTATAAGAACCTGCAGCTGTCTGTGCTGCGAGGTTGAGTGTACAGAGGAGAGTACGGGGAGCGGAGAGAGTGAGGAAAAATAAGAACAATTGCTATATTTAAGTATACTCGTTTCTGTTTATTTGTTTGGCCAACGCGCCTTTTTGTTTTATGTTTTGTTTGTTTAAATCTTTTGGTTTATGATTTAATAAAATCAGCTGAACGCTGTTGCGTTCAGCTTCACCCGCCCATCCATTGTTTTGGTTCAGTTACTTCCTGGTCCGTGATGTCACCACACCTCACCACTGCAAGCCATCCTGCCACAGGCGCATCCTGCACTCTGCTGGAAGTGACACTCGGGAGCCTTCATTTTGGCAATTTTAACTCAACTCAAATACCAAATACTGAGCACAGGGAGTTTTTTTTATGAAATTACATGACAAGCTCAGTATTTTGTTATCCCAAGGAACAATACTACTGAAACAATCAACAAACCTATCTGCTCACTATTTAAAATGTATATAACATATATGAGAGAGAGAGAGAGAGAGAGAGAGAGAGAGAAATGGGTACTGACAGTAAACCTGGACAAGACCAGAGTTAAGGTATCAGGGTCAAAAACACAAAACATAGACAGATCCTTACCAAGTACAGACTCAGTGACCACAGCCTGGCCATTGAAACTGGCCGGCACAAAAAAACCTTGATTGCCAAAGAAAAAAGGCTGTGCTGTCATTGTGATCTGTGAGAGGCAGGGACAGAAATGCACTTCCTCTTACACTGTCCCCAGTATAAGCTAATCAGGGACACGTACTTCCCCAAACTGGCCAACATTCCAGCTGCTCTCTGCCAGTTCTGTTAGGAGAGGAGCAGCAGACAGCAGAGCTAGCTGCCCAGTATGTAGCTGCCTGCCACACCCAAAGAGACAGAGAGACAGACCTTGGTGTAGACTCCCTGGAGCACGGGGACCAGGCACTCATGCGCACCCATGTCCACTGTAAATATAGAGAAGGAGGGAAGGAGGGAAAGGGGAGGATTGTTGTATTGTATTGTCTGGACTGTTTTGTAAAAATGTTCATTGTTGAATTGCTTTGGCAAAACTCAATTTCATTTTGTCATGCCAATGAAGCTTTTTTATTTTAATTTTAATTTGAGAGAGAGACAGAGAGAGAGAGAATTTCCTCCCAGCAAGAAGAAAATCTAGATACCTGATCGGTTGCGAAAAAAACAAAACTACAGTAGCAGCACATTAACATTTTAGTAACAACATTTATCTGTAACCAAAACGCTCAACCAGAATTACAAGGTAACACTATGATGAAGTCAGGTACACTGAATAAGGCTCTGGCCAAAACGTTAGTCTGCTTGACTTGAATTGTTTTTATAGTTTTACCTTAATAACAACTTTTACCTCAGAACCTTAAAAAAAAAAAGTCCTGAGATGGCAGATTGCTCTATCAGCACGCTTGAAAGAAGCTACAAATAAATTGGTAATTGGATCAACTCAACTGGACACAATAATCAATATGCTGCTCAGCAGAGGGCTGTGCTAGTGCCACTGTTGCCTAGTTGATCTTGTACTTGCACTTGTACAGCAGCAACAGGGAGACACATTTAAACCTGTTATAATTCTATAGAACCATACAGTATGGCTTCTTCACTGTTTCTGTGGAACCCTTTTGTTTATATGGTATACAGAACCTTCATATTTACTGAATAACAAAGGGGCTGCTACAGTAGGTTCTAAATGGAACCATCCCATCCACATTCCCTAATTGTTCCAAAATATATAGAACTCTGCAGACCACCAAATTGACATTAAAACCTGCATACCTGCGGCAGTCATTGTACAACCTGCAAATTAAAATGTATGTGTAAGATCACTGTTTGGTTTGTCATTATCGACATATGATTGTATGCACACTCCATTCATTCTTAATTCATGTGCTAATAATTTAGGTCAGATTCATCATTGTCCAAAATGTTACCCTGAACCCCTAGCGCCCCCCCCCCCCCCCCCCCAGGTCATCTGCAGCAAATAGTCTGGCCCCACACTCCAGTGATGAAACCCATTCCAGACCTCTGCACTGTGTTGCAGGTATAGACTGTAGAACCCCAGACAAGGGTTACAATAAATAGATTCAATAGACTAGTGTAGACAACAAACTGTTGACCGTGGAACTACACAGTACAGGGATTTGTACCTAAGAGCAGCTTACCAGCTCTTAGCATCACCAGGTCTCCTGGCCCAGCCCTGCAGATGAAACCCAGCACACCACCAGCTGTGCCCAGTGCTGCTCATTGCTGCATCTCCCACTGGGCAAATCACACATAGGGCTCTACATGAACTATATACAAGGAAGCTGGTTGAAAACAAGTGTTGTTATACTGAGCAATGAATAATAAAGTGTATTTAGCAAACACACCTACTGGAGTTATACAAGATGTTTTATGTATTAATTTTTTTATTACTCAAGCAAATTAAAGGGCGTCGGTCAGAGTTGAGCTTTGCTTGACCTACAGTAAGAGGAGATGCTTGTTGGCTGATCGGTTTTCAGATCATCAACAATCCCTACAGTGGCAAACACTGTTGCAGCAGCAAAGGTCATTCAAAATGATCTAGACAGCATTCAGAACAGGGCAGACACGTGGCAAATGACATTTAATAGAGAAAAGTGTAAAGTACTGCACACAGGCAAAAATAAATGTGCATTATAAATATCATATGGGAGATACTGAAATTGAAGAAGGAATCTATGATTCAAGCATTCAAAATCCTAAAAGGTATAGACAATGTCAACCCAGGGGACTTTTTTTACCTGAAAAAAGAAACAAGGACCAGGGGTCACAAATGGAGATTAGATAAAGGGACATTTAGAACAGAAAATAGGAGGCACTTTTTTACACAGAGAATTGTGGGAGTCTGGAACCAACTCCCCATTAGTGTTGTTGAAGCTGACACTCTGGGATCCTTCAAGAAGCTGCTTGATGAGCTACTAACAACCAAACGAGCAAGATGGGCCAAATGGCCTCCTCTCGTTTTTAAACTTTCTTATGTTCTTATTGATTAAGCGCACGTGCTCTCATATGGAGAAGCACATCAAAATGAGACTTCGACATTGTTATAGATGGACACTGGAAGCTGCTGCGAGGCCACAGAATCTAAACGCGTATTTATGTATTTATTTGTTTGTTTGTTTGTTTGTTTAACATGCATTATACATTTCCTAGCTAAGCAGCAAGTTTTCAATAATAATAATATAAATAATAACCTGCACATACATATATACATATATATATATATATATATATATATATATATATATATATATATATATATATATATATATATATATATATATATATTTGGAATGTTAATATTGAGAAGAAGAATCTTACATGGTGATTTCATTCTCCATCCTCTTACAAACAGACTCCCTTCGACAGACTTGGGTCAACCTTTACTTTCTCTCCCTGACACAAACGGGCTGGGGGAAGGAACGCGGGGAGAGTGAAGACTCCACGTCAGACTGTCTGTGGGCAGGGACTGGAGGTTGAGTTTGTGTGTGAGTCAGAAAGAGCGAGCTTCTTTCCTTGTTCAATGGTCACAGAGAGAGCGTGGGGGAGGGAGAAAAGCGAAGAAAAGAGATTGAAAGGGGGCTAAAACAACACAGAAAAAACAGTCACCACACAAACCCTAAGGAATTAACAGTAAAGGAGCGTGCGCATCGTGAATGTGGAAGGCTCGCATGCATGCATTACTGGAGTTCTGTGAACGCGAAACATTGTGAGTATGAAAGAAAAGATTCGATGTATTACTTCTTTCTCTCTTGCACGAACCTCAGTCCACGTATTAGATTTATACCGTAGTTTATACCGTAGGATCTCGTTTAATGCAGCCTGAAATGACCATTGACAATCTAGTACTAGCAGCACCGTATTGTGACTTTGTAGCAAGATGCGGGAATGATCGGTTGTAGGCGAGCCCTTCCAAAATCGAAAACATTGTGAATGCATCTGAAACCCATTGGGCATTTTACTGCTAAATGAAACAGTGATGTGCCTAGATAACATAATGGTGATTTATTGCATTTGTCCCCCATGCAAAATCGGTACTAAAACATTATATTTAGATGATACACAATTACTTGATTTATGAATGCATAGCAAGTCAATATTGAAACAAGTTGTTAATTCCAACTAACAGTACATAGTTACCAACGTGACATGGATATAAAAACAGCATTTGTGGTTCAGGTTAATGGAATCGGAACCGTCAGTTCTTTTTACTCCCTGTGCAGTACACGAGGGACCCCCGGGGTGAGCTACACGGTGCTTTATTCAGAGGAGACCGTTAATAGGTGAAACAGTCCCGTGCGATGATGTGGTAGTGGATGGAGAGACCAGCACTCTTTTGTCAGCGGAACACCCGGTGAGCTGTGGGGAGAATGATTATACTGGTGCGCTTCGGCAATGCTGTATCACACATCTCAAGAAAGCAACAGATCGTGCAGTAGTACTGTCACAGCATAGTTTGCTTTTTAATTGTTGGTATGAAAGTTAAGAGAATGAAAGTGGCAATTACCTTTGAGCAAGGAAGGCTGATTCTCGACAGTTGTAATGTGCCTTGTGTATTAGTGCAGTGAAGCATGGAGCATTTCTGTTCTGTAACTGTGTTGGCATTGTCTTATAATGTATCTGGTGAAAACACAAGCTGTCTGAGTAAATGAGAGCATTCATCTCTGGAAATAATTTAGGTTCTTCTACAAAAAACGAACCTCTGCCCTGAACCAGATCAGATTTCTGAAATGGTTCTAGCCTCTGCACAGTTATGGAATGGGTCGGGTATTCCTGAAGCATTCTAGAATGGATTAGAGTCTGGATTTGCTTGAAACATGTTCTCTATAGACTCCTAGTCTGATACTGGTATTGGACCACCAAGCTGACTTCACTTGTGAACTGAGTCAGATTCAAACCCACTTCCAGCCTCCAGAGGTGAAAGGCATAAGAAGCTAGTTATTTAGCATGCTGTGCACAAATCGCTGAGTTTGACCCTTTTTTTTTAAGTGTGTATATTGTCTTTTTCCACTGGGACACTTAATCTTGAAAACCAAAGGCATGCCAATCAATCAACCAATATATGCTATCCAGAACATTCATTATTGATAAGGATATGGTTTTTTAGGATCTGTGGGCAGTTCTAAGATTGATTTTTGACTGTCCTTTAATTGCCACAAAGTTAAAATAACATTTTAAGCAAGACTACATTGTTTGATTTTTGATACTTCAAATGAGTAACCTCTGACATATACTGTCTCAGCCCTGTTTCCATAGCTGTCCTGTGCATATATGTAACTTGCAGATTTTACACATATGTATTACCCTGCAGCCCCAAAACGTATTTGTCTTTGAATCAGCAATGCAGATATCTGCATTCCCTCTGAGCCCTGTTTTGAAGCAAGGCTAAAGTGATATTTATCACACACTGTGATTGCTGCTTGGGAAGACATGGGAGGGTTCCTATGTGGTTACTAATAGAAATGTTATATGATTATCCATAGGCACTTACTGGAAAGTGGCATGCTATTGGCACCGATGATACAATTTCATGAAAGAAGGCACTCAACGGCTTTGTGTGAATGTATGAAGGGAAAATTTAAAGGACTAGCAAGTATGCTGGTTTCTGAAAAGTAGATTAAAAGGCACAATGTATTTTTATTGTTTGTCCAAAAATTTTATTATCTTAGAAAGGCGACAATAGGTCTAATTGGGAATGCTGTTTTAAATGTGTATTGGTGTGACTAGACAGCAATGCATCATTTTAAACTGAGGGATTCCATGTACTGTAGAAACTTTGAGTGAAAGTGTCCTTCAGGGCTGAATCATAAAGTATATTGCGACATATAAAGATAATTTTTCTGCATTCTTGAGAAATACTTATGTCTGGAATGCAGATGAATGTTAAGCTGGGATTGTTCGTTTTTTATTTTTGAAAGTCCTGTACTTGAAAGCAGATCTGATCTGTGGGTTTTCTCCAGAGGATAACATCTCTCTGAATTCCCTTTGTGACTTGGAAATTAAAGCACATGTATAGATAAGACCTGTTGGGTCTAGCTTTGTCTTCTTTTTATAATGCTTGAAAAGGGAGCCCATTGGGTCACAGAAGCTTGTGGAAACACTTCTGAATATGACTTTGTTCTTTTGAAGGTACTGGCCTGTCTACTACTTGAGTAGTTTTACAGTTTCGTATTCCTTGTCTCATAATGTGCTCCTTTCTTTTGTAAAGAACTACTAGACATATCTGTTACCAGCCAGAGGGTGGTTCTTTTTTTGCATACTTCAGCTGTAGCCCACATTTATCTTTCTTCTTGAAATGGACTGGAGGAAGTGAAGAAGGTCATAGGCATGCTTACTGTCAATATTTGGCATTGGTTCTGCATGTGCTCAGATTGGTTTGCTCTTTCATTGATTGTTGACTTGCCGGCATGGTGGTTAAAGTTTTACTCTGAAAAGGGAACACGCCACTACAAGTATAATGCAGTATATCACTCTGGTTTTGTAGCTTTAATCAGAACTTAAACCAAGTATATGGAAATAACCACAAAGCTGCAGCCTGTACTTGTAAGCTTGGGACTTCATGGTATTGGCTGCTGTCCTTGTCTCCCCAGTTGTGTGAAGCAGAATGAAAACGTTAACACTAGCCTTCATGTTCTAGTGATTAAGCGGCTGTCTGCTAAATGGTTTCTTAAAGGAGTCCTGACCTCCAGAACCCCTGTCTCTCTACAAGGAGATGCACACACCTGCTGTCCCCTGTTAATCACCCCACTCGCTGAACACATTCATAAGAGAGATGTATCAGGAGCAGCCTGAGGTCAAATCAGAGTAAGGAATGCACATTCATATCTGTAAAGAGAAAATAAAATCTATGTCAGATTGGTCTACCTTAGTGTGAACAGGATAGCGTCACGGCCCTGACTGTTACCGGCAGGAGGAAGACTCGGACACCGAGGGTCAATTGTAATGAACTTGTACATTCAGCACGGAGCTGCATACGAAGTTGCGGACTGGCTAATGCCGTACTATCTCGGGATCATCCCCAGCTGCGTACTAACTTAGCACCAATTGCAATGAAAAAAGATGGGGAGCAACGTTGGGGACTAACTGATCCCAAGCTTTAGTACAGAGCTCAGGGTTAAGCTCTTTATTGTAGTGTGCTACCAAACAGGAACTGAAGGGGGGGCTTGGGGCCAGCTCTTATATTTTACAAGACTGACATTTAAATTTTTTTTTTTTAAGAAACCTAGCATCTTGTTTTTTAATTTACATTTTTTGAACTTAAGAAAATTATGTACAGAACTGGATTTCCGCACGAAAATAAATACTAAGGCTAAATTGCATAAAAATATTTTCACATTCAATTTTCCTAAAACACCACCAAAATTGATGAAGCTGCATTACAGGAGAAACCAAACTTGTATTAGTACTCCTTATTTAATTCACACACAAAACAAATGCTTTTGTTTATAGGACCAAAGGTGTATTGTAGACTATAAAAGGTGTAAATCAAATCAGAAATGCTAATTACATATTTCAGGTATAGCCTATAACCAGTAGCCGTGTGCAAAATTTGGCTCTGGAGATGGCAGTGGATCTTCCTCCTTCCCTGGCCTTTAGGCAGGCAGCTTCTGCTTCTCCGGCTCCTTTGCTCGCCTCAGGGCATGGCCGCTCCTCCCCTTCTTCCTCTGTCGGGCAGGTGGCAACTCCCCTTCACCCTGAAAGGGGCAGCACATTGTATAGTGCCCGGGCTTTGCACAGGTGAGGCACCAGCCTTGGTCCTCGAGGCAGGGAGGAAGGTGTCCAGGTCTGTCTTTGGGGGTTGTGAGGCCTTCAGGCGGAGCAATTCCTCCACTGACTCCACCTCATCCTGCCAGAAGGCCTCCGTGAAGAGGGCGTCTTCATAAGGGCACATGTCCTGGAGGACTTTTTTTTTTTTAACCTGTAATTCAGGGGTGCTATCCCTCTGACACCATATGTGAACAGGTTAGCGCCACAGCCCAGGCTATTACCGGCAGAAAAACAGTAATAAAGGAACAGGCACAAGGGCCAAAATAAACAGTTAAACAAAACACTAATATCAGGCTGGCTGGGCGTTCGCCTTCACAGACCAAAACACAGATACCAACAACACAGTGTAACTCACCTACTCTCTCCCTCCCCCAAAAAAAGATCTCTCCTTCCCTTGTATGCCACGAGGCTGGAGCCTAATTAATCATCACTTATTCAATTAAGACTCCAGCTACATTCTCAAATGTATTTTGGCAGGGAGGGACCCCCTCCCTGCCAAAGTTAAATACAAAATAAAAAACACACATTTGTTTCTGGTTCAGCTTCGCGTGGTCTTTGAAGACTCATGTTTCTGGTTCTCTAGCTGTCACGCATGACATTGGGAAGTCTGACCAGAGCTTTCCTTGTGTTTGCTGGTTGTGTGGAGAAAGCTGTCTTTTTCCTGTTGGTGATGTGGAAAGGAAACGTGGAGTACATATACAGATATATATATATATATATATATATATATATATATATATATATTACCTCACACTGAATTCACTTGTAGCTGTCACTTATGTAAAGGAAACCTGTTTCACGTCTGGTATGAAGTAAAAAAAAAAAAAAAGAAAATCGTAAATAGTAGCCACACACATTGCTATGGCATCGTACAAGATAGCAAGGAGGGCAAGATGCTAGCTGTTGCACAAATCGTCACCCACTGACAACTGAAAAACAAACCCTTTAATACTCCAGTTTTCTTTTTCTTTTGGTCCATAAAAACTAAAATAAAACAGCGCTCTCATTAATTATGTACTTGCAAAAACCATCAACTGGTTAACTCTATGTAGCCAAAAGGGGATAAATACCAAATGTAAGCCTGTTGATTCCCGCTTGGCAAGATCATGTGTAATTATGCTGGATGTAGTTTTACAGAATGGTGGGCTTGGAGAAGTTTCCAGCCCATGCAGTGTAAACTATCCAATTTGCATGGGTGGAGTGATGCTTCACTGAAGCTTATTAAAATGCGTAACCTGGCAGTGCATGCCTACATGCAGCAGGGTACTACTTTGGCCAAGCCAAACATTAAATACATGAAGACGGTGCTTGATAGACTGTGGGCTGGGCCCTGTTAAATAGTTAACACAGTCATTTCTGAATGAACCTACATTTTATAACAAAGAAGTGTTGTTTTTACATTGAGTGATATAGTGGGCCTTGGGTTTCAGAACCTCTAAATAAAGAGATTACTGTCTTGGCATCTGAACATTGAGGGCAATTGAAGTTTTAATTCTGATTTGCACAAGGAAATATTGATAGTGTTTTATGTATTAGCCCACAACCTCTGGCATTTGTTTACTAGTTGCTGTTTGAAAAGTCATTTGACAGGAAGCACTTGACTAAAGTTTTAAAAAGACTATATGGGTTGGATGAAATGACTTTCTTTCTATCCAACATACTGCAATCCCCTGAGCCTCACTGACACGTTTCTATGTAGACTCGCGTGAAGTTGCAGCCTTCCTTTGGACTGCGTGATATGGCTGTCATGAGAACTGAGTTACTGAATCGTACTGGTTTACTGACTAGAGAGTGTATTTGATTAAATTAACACTGGTAGCTTCCCTCTTTAATACAAGATGACTCTGCAGCTGGTAGCTTTTAAAAAAAGCATGTTTTATTGTAGGAGATGGGATGGAAACCTGAATACAGCCTTTCTAAAACAAGAAAAGGAAAAGAAAAGCCCTGCATAGATGGGGCAATGCCATGGCTGCAGCTGACCGGCAGTGCTGGCCCTGTGTGCTCCTACCTCCCACTTCTTCTCCCCATGTTATGCAAGCCAAAGCCACCCTGCCGGAACACATGTCCGTGTGTGTGTTACTGAGAGCCAGCCAGCTGTGTGGGGGGCGGGGGAGTGCAGGCCTGCTGCGCTTGTGTGAAAGCGTGATGCCCACGCCAGGGCTGCTATTGTTCTCACGCAGTGTAGCGACAGATGGAGATGGTCACTCTGCAGAGATCTGTGATGAATCTGGAGCCCTTGCCTCATTCTTTTGTTCGGGGGGCTGTCACGCGTGCTGATCGGATTAGGGTCTGCTCGAGTAAACTCTGTGTCTGTCCCCCCTCTCAGTGTACATTAGCCACATGCTGGCTGTGCAGTGCTCACTCTGGATAGAGAGAAACCGCAGACAGATATCTGAGCTGACAGTTCAGCACAAACTCCTGGTAAATGTTTTGCAGATATGGCAGTTTGTTTATTTGTTGATTCCATTGTTTGTTTAAAGTAATTAATCAGGAATGGTCTGCTGAACCTTATCTTGTAGATGATGGTTATTTTTCCATCTGGATAAAGAACTGTAGTGTTTGACCACTGTTTTGGAGCTAGTTAAATATAATATGTGTTGTAAGTAATACAAGCCATTGTTGAAGTAGACTATGGCTATTGCAGATGTACACTTAGTGGGATCCTTGTATGTTTTTGTAAACCTGCCAGCACCACAGCTTTAACTGCCAGTAACTCTTTAACTATTTGAGATTTCCGACTTCATATTTTCAGTGTCGTGGAAACTTTTCAGGAAAAAAAACAACTAAATGTACCTTTAAATAAGATGGCCTCCATATTGTGGTCTTTTTGGTTTACAGATGATAACGCTTTGAGATACTCAGTACAGCCATACTCTTGTTGGCTTGATTGTGGGTTTTATACAAGAAAGAATTACCCTTTCCTGTCAGTTTTACAAAGCTTCTTATCTCAGAGACTATTTGCGGTAATGACTTCATGTCTGCAATGTTGTATAAACCCTGTGTGAACAATGTGTTGGTGACCTTGATGTTGGCCTCTTACCTAATATAAGTTATTGTCGTAACATTTGGTACACAATACCGCACGCTTTCAGATTGTGCATTTACTGTTTGTAAATAGCTGTGTTCTATGATTCTTTCAGTAAACTCTCGTTCCAGGTGTCAAGTGAAAATGTTTCACTGCCACATTGTTTTAACCTCTGGACATATCTGTGATGCATAATCTTTTTCACATCATGTTTACAAACCACTCAATCTGATACACCATTCCCCCTTCTTTTCTAATTTTATTTGATTTGGTTTTAGACTTTTTCGGTTTGCTTCAGTGGCCGGCCAAGTCTCAGGAGGAAAGGGGGCCCAGATAACTAGGTGATGTATGGCTCTGTATTGGAATCCTTAGCACTGGGGTCAGAAACCTGAAACAAAGGGGTGTAGTGTGCAGGAGGTGTTGGAAGCAGGAAGTGAAAGACGATTCAAAGAAAAATCCCACAGGCCTTTCCTGGGAAGTGTCCACATGCTTCAACTTAACTGAAAGGTTTCTTCCTACTGTATGGTCTTCAGCAGAATAAATAGCTGTACTGATGACAAGCGTTCTGTGCCCATCATTGATATCTTTGAAACCAAGCATATCCTTATCATTCATCTAATACGGCTCACCAGTTCTCCAGCTGTATGTAAATGGTAACGCCAACAAGGCCACAGTTATAAACCAGTTGCCCACAATGAACTATTTATGGATCTTTGTACTGTGATATATTGTACTTGCTCCTGTATTATACCTTGTTTCCATGAGCACAGATTGACCGCCAATGATTGTCTGCCTGAGTTGAGTGAAAAGACTCAGTCTCCATGCAATGTGAGTTTTCGACAGATGTTGATGGTTCTTTGGCTAAGATCGCATTAATTTGTTAACAAAACTGAAAGGATGGACACTATTTCTTTGCTTCCGAACAGAGAAACCTGCTTACCATGGATGGTTTACTGCTACTCATCACTTGATTGGTCGGTGTTGTGACGTACTTCCACCCATCCCACTTTTGCCTGCCAGAAAAATCAAGGGCAGCTCAGCTTGGCAGCTAATGTGAGTCGGCTGAATGAACATAGAAACGCAGTATCAGGGGCAACAGGCTTCTCAACCTGGGCTGAGTGGTGCTTGGAAACGAGGTATCAGTGACCTTGGCCTTCCATTCTATTTACTGCTTTATGATGCAATGAGCAATTGGTAAATGTTTCTCAAGCTGCTGCCTTAGTCACAGAGAAATGCAGGTGCTGTAGCCTTAAAGATCTCCGAGATTATGGTTATGCTTCAGAAGTACAGATATATTAAATACACGTTACCAGTATTTACTACATGCACTTGGCACACCATTCTGTGATGGAACTCCATATATTAACATCATTTTAAAATGAATTAATTATGCACTGAAAAGAAAGACTGTAGGAATAATGCTAACAAGTGCATTTCTTCATTTCTTCTGGAGTTCAGATAATTGGCGTCCCAAGGCCTCAGGAGTGCTGTCTGTTGAAAAGGCGGTTCAGTCAAAGAACAGTTGAGAGAACCACTATAAACACGATTCCCTTTGTTTTACAGAAAAAGAGGTTGTTTGTTAGACTTGTTGTTTTCAGCATAGTTTGCTTGGTTCCATGGCAACCACATTTAACTTGAAGACCCTTATTGGAGGAGCAGGTTTCAAGCATGACAGCAGTTAATTGAACCCATTATTTGTTGGCCTGTAGTTGCCGAGAGGAGTAAGCAATAAGAAGGAATTTGCAATCGGATGTTTTAGTGCAAACCCATTGCTGTTCTGTGAACAAGTAAGGGATTGCTTTTCAAGTCCGTGAATGGCTTTTGTGTCAGTGTGTTGACCCAATAGTAAAACGTTTTGACTAAACATTTTGTAGTAAGTTCAATAGCATTGTAGATTCCTTATATTAAAATACACAATTCTGTCTGATGGCCTGTTTAGCAAATGAATAGTCAGCTGTTACAGCCCTGTTAGTAGCATTCTCCTTTGTGGAGCTCTTGGTGTTCTAGAGTGTTAACAGTATTCATGGTGTAGGTGCTCTGGTCTTTTTTCATGCTGCTGAGTGATGTGTGGTTATTGATGTTGTACACAAAGCATGTATTACAGTTTCATTTTTGACCACTGGGTATGGGGTTACAGATCTTACTCCTCCTAAATTACATGTACAATATGTTGGTTAATCTAATCCCATTCCCTATTGGGCAGGTGTCTAAACACAAACACAGTTGGCAATTATCTGCACTTTTGTTGGCAATCCCTCTACTAGATAAGACTAAGATAAGATGGGAACAGAGACTGAATGACCTTTTCCTCTCTGTGGATCAGTGTGTTAATGTGTGTGGGTGGAATATGCCACACAATTTGTGAAACCTTCTCTGAAGATACACTGCACTATCAGTGTGACAGTTTATCGCCTAATTACCCTTAGCAATGCAGTTTGCTTTATTAAAGAGAAGATAAACAACTACAGTATATCACATAATCATTTTGCAATGGGTACCTCAAATCTAAAACCTGTTCTCAGAAATCCATACCTGCCAAGATTTAGGTAGATTGCCAATTGTAATGTATTATTACCTCAAGTAAATGTTCTCTAACAAGCACCCC
This sequence comes from Acipenser ruthenus, assembly GCF_902713425.1. NCBI lineage: Eukaryota > Metazoa > Chordata > Actinopteri > Acipenseriformes > Acipenseridae > Acipenser > Acipenser ruthenus. Next base: position 9,227,568 of record NC_081189.1, on the reverse strand, counting down.
ATCCGGTAATAAAAGGTATGTATATATCTTAATTTAGCACCACCAGCACACTTACTGCTCAACAGCACCAGTAAGTATAGTGATTCTTATAAATCAAATATCCACCAAGATGCAACGTCTATAGGGGGTGAGGAATTTAGTTGTTAAATGAAGCCAGGTCACATTGTTTGACTTGTAAGTTAATTTAATCAGGACACCAGGAATACCCCTTGCTGCTTTGCTAATGAATGCAATGGAATCTTGGTTTAACCTTTCACCCCAAAGACAGCAACTGCTCACCCCCATGTTGGGGTATTAGGGATTTTTGCCTCAGACGGTAGACTGCCCCAGACTGAACCACTAACATCGCTTCTTGCAACACTGGCTAGTCTAGTATTGCTACAGTGACTCCGACAGCAAAGCATGTCCCTCTGAAACTGTGTGCTGAAATCCAGTGGTTATGAAAATATAACAAACATCTTGGCAATAAAATCATAAAAAGCAATACCCATCCTAACTCTCAACATGGCTGGCTGCTATAGCAGCCTAAGAAATGTAATTCTGCTACTGCAACAGACTGGTAAACCTCGGGTGAGTTTATAGAAAACATTTTTACAAGCTTTTTCATTGTATGATCCTTAGCTTTTAGGGGTCCGATTCTGTATACGTGGTGTCTGAAGTGCACATTACATTGCAAATTACAGATTGTGTGTCTGTAAACTGCTCTTCAGCACTTGGCACCTTGCTCAGAGTTAAAAGTCTTCCTGTTTAAAGCAATAGGAAAGAAAAACAATGTCAAATTTTAAGTCTAGATTAATACTGTGGTTTAGAAGCAGTAAACTTTACAGTCGCATTCAGATAAAACATAACGTCAATGGTGTGTGTGTGTGTGTGTGTGTGTGTGTGTGTTTTGGTAAATAACTTTACAGGAATATATCGGGTCAGACATCTGTAATTAATCTTCAGCTGAACGTTTTCTTTGGGACTGTTTTTTTTTAGTCTGGAGTGACATTGAATATTCCTTCTTTGTTAATTGATGTTTATAGAGGATGTTCCCGACCTTCACTTTTAGAAGCACGCAGAGAGCTGACAGACTTTGCATGAAGGGTAAAGCATTGCATTCCCTTGTCGAACACCAAGCTAAATGTTCACTGTAAACTGTCTTCAGACTATGCTCATCCAGATTTAGTTGCATCTTTTAAATAGCTGATTCTGTATCGATTCATAAAACATACTGTACAGTTGCAGGAGAACTTTCAGAGCTTACAAAAAGCTGTCCTAGACGAGGAATAGTCTTGTTCTAGCTCATGTCTGGCATGACACCCTTATTGCTTTTGATCCTGTTGTAGCCAAACACTTTGCTTACCAAACTCTTTTGCAATACATTCTTCTCCTGCTATTTTAAATTGTAAGTCAGATAATGGTACTTGCATATTGAAAATAAATGACTGCATCTTCTAAGGCTACTGTTTCATTTTGAAAGCTGTTTGCATATCATATGGATCTGTTTATATCAATCAATCAATCAATGTTTATTTTATATAGAGCCTTTCATAGTGGACCACCATTACAAAGCGCTTAACAAGATAGTGAGGAACAATGCATAATACATTAAATAAAGTGAAATACAGGGCATAGTACATTAAATACAACCAGTAAAAAACAAAGCAAATACATTAAATACAAGGCAAGGATGTGAATTCTAAACATTGTGGATGCGTGTGTCATGCAGAATCATACGAATAAGATGGAGTGAAAAACCTGAAATAGCAATTTAGACAACAGCTAATAAGATATCAGGCTTGAAGAGCACTGGAAGCAAGAGAGAACAAGTGGGTCTTGAGAGTTGATTTGAAGCAAGCGACTGTGGGAGCTACATGCACTACAGCTGGGAGAGAGTTCCAGAGAGTTGGGGCTATGAAGTTAAAAGAGCGCTCTTCAAGTGTGGTGCACTTTTGCTTGGGTATAACAAGCAAGCCAGAGTCAGAGGACCTCAGCTTGCATGCAGGGACATAGCGGGTGAGCAGGTTGGAGAATACTCTGGACCTGTGTGATGAGTGTATCACCAGTGCTTTGTTTACTATGGTCTATGCCAAGAACTACTTGAAATACTAAGTTTACTGAATGATGCCAGTGGCATAATTGATGCTGTTGTCTTCGCTGTCTGAGTATTTAAAGAGTCCACATGCTTTGATGACTTTTACGACTTGTATCTTGTGTTCACGCCCAGTCAGCAGAGAGACAGGAATGAGGTTCAAGATGAATCTTTTTGAAACGTGGAAAAGTCTGCAGAGCAAAGCAGCATGCAGTAAAACAAGGTAAGTCCCCCAGCTGCAAAATTAAATGGTGGTTACATTGAAAGGATTCCTTGCAAGCTTGTTGCAAGTGTGTTTCACATTGCATCATTACAGGGCAGGCTTCTCTCATTTCAGGAATTCAAAATTTTCTCCAGATCAGGGGCCATTCCTTGCTTTTCCCAAAACATTAAAAACATGTAACAAAAATAAATAACCAGGGGATGGAAATTAGAACGAGCAAGTTCATTAAACTTGAACATCCTTTTAATGGGATTTTCCCCTAAAAATAAAATCTGTTTCTGATGTACAGTAACTTCATTTCACAGTGGTCTGCCAAGCCTTAGCAACGTAGACGTGGTTTCTCTAAAACAAGACGCAGAGTTTCATTTGAAGTAATAGGCAGGAGTCACTTTTGCTTTTTCATCTTCCACCGCACAGCCTTAGGGATGGAATTCCCATTAACCAGCAGCTGATAAGAAAACAGGAAAATAAGAACTTTAAAGGATGTATACATGTTACAAATTAAGACTGTCTGCAAAAATTAGTCATTAAAATAATAACTACGCAGTGATGTAATGCAAACACACGCTGCACAAACCAAAACACTCGGGACTCGGGAAGTGTGTCCTTTGTATTGAAGACTAGGCTGGTATTGGAGTGAGGTGTCTGGGTAAACCCCTTGGGTTACACACAGCGGTCAGCAGCACAATCAGCAGCAGCAGCTGCAGCAGTTGTTTCTGTGGTCAGAGATATTAACTACTCCTGAACCTGTCCCTTTGAAAAGCAAGGGAGGGGTTACGACAACTCATGATTGGGTGCTTGCTTTCTTAATTGTGCCAAAATGCCAATCTATTCACTTTTTTGCTATATGTTAACATGGCAACACCCAAAGCTTTAATTTGTAAGAACACTATTTAATTGTAAGGTGTACCACAAGTGCCCAGAAATGAACTTCCAAACAGATGCGTTGAGTCATAATCTTTTAAGGGCCTTGGTCACAGAGAACAATGGAGCTGCAGTTCTTCTTCTTTGGGTTCTATTGCTTGGTTGCATTACCATGAGGGTATCTCATTGTTAGAAAATGCAGGTATTCATACCATGGTACATTGACCTTCTCATCCAGACCAGCTGCAGCATCTGTATTCCATTTTCATATTGGCTGCTTACTCAGACTGAATGCTAACAATGCTTTTAAATGGCTGTTTGCATGGGCTTCCCCAGTGTGTTCTTTATGGTGATGTTTGTTTCCATTGCTGTGAAACATTACCTGCATCGCATTTCCAAGTATCATTCACAGACCGCTGCTTTCGTCCTGTTATGATAGTCATTTCACTGTTTTCTACGTGCTGCTAAGGAACAGAGTAAATGACAAAGAGTTTATTTTAAAACTTTTCTTTCTTAAAGTAGTAATTACCCAGGCCTGATTCTTGGAAGACTGCTGTCATCTGCACAAGACCAATTGGAGCTTGCCAGGAGCTGCAGATGGAAAAGTCATAGCGTTTCCCTCCTGTGGTTTTAGGTTAAATGCGATTTCAGTTTTAGAGCCACTGCAGCGGCACTAGAAATCCCAGAATGCTGTTTTAAACATCTGAAAATGGGAGCGCTTCACTCATGATGGTGTGTTTGTGGAAAATGTAACCGATCCTTTTTCTATAACAAGAGATGTATATCAGTGGAGTGGAGTTCCTCGTGCTGGAAATGCCTGCTAAGTGCTTCCTGTAGTAGTAATACTTTCCATACAGCAGTGCTCTGTGTGTGTGTCATTGCTTCTACACAGTGGTGATACGTAATGCGCACATACAATGTGTAAAGAATATCATTTTGACTACCCCTGGATACCACTGCACAGTAGTTGGCACAGTATTCTCCACTTTGTGTCTGTTTGGAGTTCTCACCTCCCTTCTTGAAGTGTGAGTTGTGAATCCCTTCTTTGTTGGCTCCTCTCTAGCAAGAAGGTGAGGTGAGGTGTTATATCTGAGCTGTTTCAAAGATCTAAATCCAGCTGCAACTGTGTGGGTTATCCCGGATGGAAAAGGGTTCAACTGTGGGGTGAAGGTGTGTAACAGGGGTGTTCTGTTACATGTGGGTCTCTGCTGAGAGAATGAGAGAGACACATTGGGTTTGTAGTTGATGCGCAGCTCAGGCGTCCAGGTTTTATTAATACAAAGGGGAAGGCCGTTGCAGTGGTGGTGGCTGCCACTAGGGTACCAGCAATAGTAGCCCTAGTGCAGTAGGAAATACACACATGTATACATAATTACAAAAACACAAAACCAAACACAGTGGGTAAAGCAGCTAAAATCAAAAGTTTGCCATTCAGTGACTCAGCGCTGCTCCCACTAAAAGGGAGGTCCTGCTTCAGGAACCTTCTCCCTGTCACAGACTAAATAAACTGGGGGGGAGGAGGATTAAATTCCCTCTGCATTTATCCCTACCCTAGTTGTAACAGTTATCCCGGTCACACACACAGTGATAATCATGGTTGGCCCATCTGGTTCACTCCCTGGCTATGTACACAGGCCTGAATCTTCACCCTGGGACACAGACGCAGACATAGACACGAACAAACCACAAGTAAGAACAAAGGACTGACTTTTCAGACCCTTTTTATAGGCAGGTGACCAGTGTTAGTTGATTATCAGTTATGTAATTGACACCTGGCCACCTGCGCATTCAGTTTCATGTAGGCAAGCAGGGAGGTCTAACCTCCCAGCCCTGCCATCCAGCACACACTTTGTTTTTACAAAGGTTATGCATTTTATTTACAAGTCCAACCAAACTGTATTTCATTTATAAACCCAACACAAATGTATTATTTTACAGGGGCAGCCCTCAGCCACAGGGTGGAGTTTGCTCATGTGGTAAAATTAATAATTGGAGCAGCGCATCTGAAATGTCTCATTTTGTGGGTGCGGTCTTTCTTACAGCACACTCATTGAGAATGCTTGCAGTCTGCCTCGGGACTGCTGCCTTGGAGGTGACCATTACAGTTCATTCTCCATGCACGTCAAACCCCTGGACCCTCATTTTGATGGCTTTATGGTGGTTTTGTGATGTGGACCGCTGTGGACCATTTGTGTTTGCATAATATTCAGAGTGCACCGTTTCAGCAATGCAGGCAATTAACACAATTGGTCTCAAGAGTTGGTCTTAAGATCATACTACTTTGTAAATTTGGCACAACCGTGAATATTGAAGTTTAAACCACACAGTTTAGTTTACTATAGTTGGTTAGTTATTTAATAAATAAATACATTTTTTTTAAAAAAGAACATTGCAGGATTACTGTCTCCCCCCGCTCTTCTTGGTTCAGGAAATCCTGTCGGAATCCTGATGAAAAGAGAGTTTTAAGTTGTCTAGGGATCATACAAGAAACCCTGACATGTTTCCTTGTGTTTACTTCAAGGGCTGCTGTTGTGGAACAGAAATACTGGACAGGCCGTGTCATACTGTAGTAACCAAGCAGAGGAGCTAACATGGGCTGCAGTTTTAGTTACTTTATGCAAAAGAAAAGGGAGCTTTAGCATCTGCAGCAAATTTCACGAAGATTCAAATGAAATTCACTATGGACAATGACATTTTTTCATCAACTTGGCAGAAAAGAGGTTTGTTTGAGGTTTTTTTTTTCCCCAAGCAAAGGCATCTGCTTTACGCTACAAGCTGTTACAAACGGACTGCATTCTCTTTAGAATTGATCTATTCTGAAATACATATTATGAGGAGAGGGAGAGTGCAAACAAATGGGATGGTTTTTATAGTCCTTTGTGAGGGACCGTAAGAACACAGGAGCATTATACAAACACACTTCCGATGCTGTGTTCTGTGCTACCATTTTTATATGTTTTATTTGTCCTTTCTTTTTTTCCCAGCTGTATAATTTCACTGACAGAAATACTGTCTCTGTCATAATGTAAATCTAGGGCTGGTCGATCACCCAATGAGAAATCTCGTAAGCGTCGATGGAAAATGAATGCCTAAACTAAGGCTTTTGAATAAATAAACTGAAGTGGTAACCAAGGCCTTTGAAGATTTGTGGCCTCTGTATATACTTTAGACTGGGGAGTGCCTCACCCCAAGAGTGTGAATTGTATATCCCACCCCTGTCATTAGAAACACCAAATTGGGGGAACATTACTTGGCGAGGGAAGAACTTGATGAACAGGATACATTGCAGGTCTTTCTTTGATCCACCCCAGCAATGGCATGGTAGCTAAGATTGATTACCGGTATACACTGGCAACTGCTCTGACGATCCAGCTGTAGTCACTATACATTTCTGCATTTCTTTTTTTTTTTGAGCATTGACAAGGTTTTGCTTTTTGCTTGCGAGTTGTGATTAAAAAGGGGAGGATGAACGCTTTGGAATAACGCATGCGCTGTACTGACTTGGAAACTTCTGCAGTGGAGCTAACATTTATCAGGGAACTGGCAGTCAAATCTTGTGGTTCGTGTGTTAAAACATATACTTAAGATGCAACTGGGCTGGATTGTTTCACTGCTGGAAGAAACAGGACGCATGACTAATATTATAGAGCCCTCTGTGAGCATAGCTGTCTGTCATGTACTACCTGATTTATGAAGAGCTGGCAAGAATAAAAAGGTGCTTTTATTGATTTTAGCTGGACTGGCACAATGAAATATGATAATTGATGGAGAGTGACAGAAAGAGTGACCTCATACTAGGGGGAAAAACCTCAGACTTCATATGGTCTACATATCAAAACTGAGGAATTCTCTTATTGCCTACCCCCCGCCCACCTGAGGGAGCATATGCTGGGCAACAGGAATATAGTGGAGGTGCATGTACAGTGTACAGGCTGCACTTGCATAACTGCTTATGCCAATTGTAGTAAGACTTGATTTGGGCCATCTTTATCACAATCTGGAGCTAGAAATGACACGTGTCTGAGGAACGTTCGTCATGCTTAGATTTTCACATGTATCGAGGGAACTGCAATATTGAAATGAGGAAAGTTGATTTGGACATTCTTCTGCACAAGTTAACGGGAGTATTCTTGCTTCTGTTCATCCACTAACATGTGTACATGTACATCAGTCGTTTGGGTTGTGTGATTACAGCTATGGTAGGGTTGGACTACATGCTACTAACATTTAGAAACGTCTATGCATGTGAGAAAGAACTGGTACAATTTACATACATGTTAATTCACAGCACTCAAAACAAGCCTCTGATATTTTATTCGTTATGTAAGATGATTCCCTAACATTCAAAGGATTTTTCTTTTCAATTTTGCATGCCTTACGTTCTTTAGTTTGTTTTTTATTTTGTGTTTTTTGTGGTCTGTAGGTTAGACTGCCCAGCCCAGTATAAGGAAATTAAATCGAAGGAATCTGGGCAATGTGAGGAATGCTGCTGAGAGAGGCAGAGAAGATTGCTAGTGAGTCGAGGTTATTTATCGGTTTGTATCCAGGGCGTCTTGACTCCAGGGATGTCCCCATTCATTGTAACCTGGCGCTCGCGAGGTCAGTAGTGCGTTCTGTGACGTGAACCTGGGTTGTAAACATACCTTGTAACCTGAGCTTGTGACCGCTATCGTTAGTCTAATTACTCTCAGGCAGGTCTGAGGCAGTCCTAGGCCATGTAAAACTCAGGCTAATACTCCTATTCAGTGAGACTCATTTTTCCACTCCTTTAAAATCAGCCTGTTAGCCAAATTCACTCTCCCATTTAAACTCACTCACTAAAGTGTTTTATTCTTAATGCTTTTTTGAGGTCACAAACTTGATATGCTAACCCCTGGAGTCATGCTAGAATCCAATTCTGTGTACAGAGCTGGTGTTGTGGGCTGCGTCCGCTGTGTTGGATAATATTGCTTAGTTATGTTCTTCTCATAATTCATTGGGATTGGATCCATGTGGCATGTACAATAAATAATAATAATAATAATAATAAAAAAAAACTGTGTGCTTTTAATTTTTCCCTGTGGCTGCTCACTCACGAATGTTATTTCAATGTTTTGAGATGGATAGTCTGCTGGTCAGTTGGTCAGTGGGATCCTAATACTATAAGTAACAGAGCCAGGGATAATGAAGGCACATTCTGAGCCTTTGAAGCACTTCTGGCAAGCCCTTCAAAGCACAGCAGTCTCCAATCAATTGTTCCTGTAACAGAGCCATACATTTAAGCCAGCCACTGTCTATTGAATAATGCCAACATTATTCTTTTTTATTTTGTAAAAATAATTGATCTTGTTTTGGTTGACTTTGTTTGGGTTTCAGGGGGAGTATTTTCTGGCATGTTTTCATAATAGACTATTTCTCTGAGATTGCTCTGTTCTCACATAAACTGTGCAAAATGAACACAGCAGCAAGCCAGACTGGAGTTGAGAGGCTCTGTAACAGGACATGCCAGTCTGGAGTAGAGAGGTTCTGTAACAGGACATGCCAGTCTGTAGTAGAGAGGTTCTCTAACAGGACATGCCAGTCTGGAGTAGAGAGGCTCTGTAACAGGACATGCCAGTCTGGAGTAGAGAGGTTCTCTAACAGGACATGCCAGTCTGGAGTAGAGCGGTTCTGTAACAGGACATGCCAGTCTGGAGTAGAGAGGTTCTGTAACAGGACATGCCAGTCTGGTGTAGAGAGGTTCTGTAACAGGACATGCCAGTCTGGAGTAGAGAGGTTCTGTAACAGGACATGCCAGTCTGGAGTAGAGAGGTTCTGTAACAGGACATGTTCCTGAAGGGTAACGTAGCAGTTAAAAGATTAAATGCCTTTTAATTCTACATGCAGGACAAGCAAGCTAGTTACTGTATGTAAGTATGCTCTTAAAAATGAGAACTCTGAATACAGAATTAAAGTGTGCAATTTTTGTAATTTTATTTATTTTTGTAATTTTATTTCATTCTTCACAACCCCTTCATGCAGAAATGCTTCATGCACTATTTCAATTTCTCCCTTCCGTGTAAAGGCAGCAATGCAGATGCTTGTGATTACTGTCTCTGTTGATGATAGATACCACAGACACAAGTGCTGTACAAAAAAACTGCCATCCATACAAAACCAGTCTTGCACATGTGTTTTAAAATACCGTGCAGTTATACATTGCTTTCCTGTATATGGTAATCCAGCTGTTTACTGGGCTCACAAGATGTGCAGAGGGTGTGTTGATGTGGAATACTGCAGTTGCAGTGGCTGGTGACAGGGAATGTTTGAAGGCGAATGTTTGCCCTGGTCATATGTAATCATTCCTGCGGTGGCTGCAATGTGTATGGAACTTTAATAACCAATCCGAGATGTTCTGTGTTTCTGAACTGAATGGCTGAAATGACCTTTGGCATATAGATTTGTAGTCCTTATGCTGGACTTCTTGTACAGGGAAACCAGGCTACCAACAGAGCTGTTATATTGGCAGATGGCAACTTAACCAAATTTCTGAACACCAGAAAATTACATTTATTCTGTAACTGCTGCTTAAATAGGAAATGGCACAGCAATGGGAATCCCTTTTGTGCAATGAACTTGTATCCATTAGCCTGGAACACAGTACTTGCATGCACACACAATCTCAGTCCGTGTAATACATAAATAATACATATGGACAGCAGTGTCGTGAACCATACACTTCCCTAAGTGGACAAGAACAGTCTTGTCTTTTTCAAGCAACAGCAGATTGAAAAGTATTTAAACAAATTGACCCTTAATGTGATCTTTACAAAAAAAAAAAAAAGAAAAAGGAAAATGCTGAAGAATAGCTTTCTTTGTGGTGAGGGAAACCACAGTGGACATGCCTGCAGCAGAATTCCCAGAGTTCCCCACGCTGGCTTGTTTCGCAGCTGTGAAGCTGCTGCAACCTTTACCACATGCTGGCCCACCCCAGCTTCCTCCGCCTCCTTCTGGGATCCTCCAGCCTGCAGCTCGTTCTGAGCGGCCCTGATTACAATCCCTCAAGCAAGGGGGTGATCGCAGGGTTTGAACCTAGACAGACCTCTCCCTCGAGTCCCAGGGATGAGGAAGGAGGAGTGTACATTGAACCCAGACAGACCTCTCTGTGCAGTCCCAGGGACGAGGAGGGAGGAGTGGATATTGAACCCAGACAGACCTCTCTGTGCAGTCCCAGGGAGGAGGAGTGGATATTGAACCCAGACAGACCTCTCTGTGGAGTCCCAGGGATGAAGAGGGAGGAGTAGATATTGGATGTTCTAGTGTACACAACGTTTTATGTTAGAAATATGCATGACACTCTTTAAATCTAGTGAAAATATACCATACTTTCGGTAGGTGATAACATTTTTAGGTGATTCAATTCCAGTGCAGAAGCTGAGTTCTGTACTGTAGCTACAGTGCTTTACTCTTTAGTGCATATGAGATTTTTACATCACACTATATTGAAGGGTTAGCCTACTAAAGGGAATCCCTGAAAGCCTTTGGAAAAAGTGTTCTTGCAGCCCCTTTCCTGCACCAGTAGCAGACCGCTCTTGCAGTTTCTGTTTAGTTTTAAGATTTCCAGTTCATTTGTGAAATGCACTTGAGCTTGAACTGGTGTTATGATATTTGTTTGATAGATTTATTTTTGCTTTTCTTCATTTATGCGTTTGATCCTGTACAGAACTCGGTGGTTTGTTGACATCTTCAAAGCCTGTTGTGTGTTTAAATGTATGGAATTTATTACATTTTGATTTACATGTAGAAATGAAGCCTGGACTGTCTGAGCAGATAAAGGGCCTGCGATTTCAGTTACTTAAATGTGCAAATGAAAGAAGAAAACTTCAGAACAAAATCCACTAAATCAAGATCTGGAGACTTCTTTTAAAACCTGTTCGAAGGACATGTGTAGGAATGTGATCGAACAAAAAATCATATTATAATAATTTCATAAGACATATGGATATGATCATGAAACAGCAGTATAATGATATTTTCACATGACCTGTGAATAATTGGTCTCCGGAATTTTTCACAATGGCACATTTATTGCTGCAAATCTTAAATGGGTAACATATTTTTTTTACACCACCAAAAGTCCAAGAGTTGTTTCAATTAGTAATATTTATATGTCAGTGCTTGTGAATTGCACAGCATATGAAAGGGATTGGGATGTGCACTGTATGAATCTCCTTGTACAGTAACTGCCTGTTGAATTATTATTTCAAATAATTTGCCATTTTACAGAAACTGTCCCCTGGTATGTAAAATCGCATGCTTTAACCCCTTAAGGTACGACAGGAACTGAGCGGTTGTTCAAACGGTTTCTTCTTAAATGCATTTGAGAATGACTCAAGTATCATGCGGAAGAAACTGACGATTTGGATGACCAGATCCAACCTGTCAGTACATTTCAAACCCTTTTTCATGCACCTCATTGCAATAATAGGCATCATTTTGTTTGTGGGACACACACTGTATGTCCTTTGTGTCTTAAAGGGCTAAGACACAGGAATTTGTTGAGTCCTGAGCTAGGGAAGCCTGCAGCTCCTATGTACTGCTGTTTTATTTTTCAGTGCACTTGGTTGCCCTCTCTCACTCTAACGGTGCATTGATCGAACAGCCCAATTGAAACCCTTTCAGCAGCACTGGGGTCTGAGAGGACAGGAGAGAGGGGGATTATGGTTTGTTTGTGAATTAAGTGTTTGCTGTGGACGGGGGCTCTACAAAGCATTATTCTAAAACACTCAGGAGGCTGCACAGCTATTGATCTCATAAGATAAATATATTCTCATGATGCTGGTTATTATTTTCCAGATGGGGCCTGGTTTTTCTTTGAGGGGGGAGCCACATTTCATATTTTGGCATCTAGCCACCTAAATACTCTTCCAGACCTATACAGTATGAACCCTTTTTATAATAATAAAACTGGAATTCCCTGAGCATTACCTTTCCTGTTATTTTGACACTGCTCTAGTTCATGTTGACCTTTTATTATAATGGCAGACCCCAAATTCACAAATCCCCATTGTTCTCGACTCTTCCTTCTGCCTCCCCCCCGATAGCGAGCCATGGTCGGGATGTTGTGTATCCTCAAGTCTCCGGCTTATTCAGCTGCTGAATGCGATGACCCTTCTGTGTGGTTCTCTTTTTAAATCTTTACTTTGGCCTTCCTGTAGCAGGTCGTCAAGCTTCAGCCAAGATCCCCACAGAGCTAATTGTAATCTAAACCGATCTGATTTACCGCTGGTTTCTTTTCATTTGTAGCCAGATTGTCCCTGCCCTATAAAAAGGTGCTTCCAGAGCTCAGAGTTTCCCTTTTGACCTGAAGGCCTCTCTTTGTCTTAAAGATTTTGCTCCAAGCTAATTACACATCCCAGTGAAGAACAGCTTATGTGGAATTCTGTGTTTGTATTCATGGCCATCGCACAACGAATTGCATACGTCTCTGGGAATATTTGTTTCATAAACGTTAAGCATTGTAGGAACACCGGTTTGGTGTTTTCAGGAATAGTCGTTCAGTAATAACTGGAGTATCGCCAGTCTGAATGGGCAAGTTGACATGAACCGAGAGCGAGTTAGTGGTTCAACAACTGCTGCAATGATCAGCCTCCAATTTCATGCCATGCTTTTCATCCGACAGCACTTGAGTTTGACAGAAACATCTGTTGCCGTGCGTAAGGTGGGGAATGTATTTCCCCTTTCGTGCAACTGCCAAAAATCATAAACTCCAGCCACTACTTAGAGAAAAGTATACAGTGAAATGACGGTGTGGTTTAACAATGTAACTGGGGGTCTGCATTAATGTGTTATCATTGCCTTTGCAGGTGACAGAGAGCTGGTGTGTGGATAGCCTGTCCGGTTGGCCAGTGTGAAGAATTATATAACCGGTAACTACATTTCCACTCATTAATCATTGCCACTTAAACGGCTAGAACTTATTGGGGTTCTCCAAAGAATGAACAGCTAAAAACAAAAGTTAGTTGCATGGCAACCCAATAGTTTAATTGGCTTAATTGTGAATGGAAAAATAAGAGGATATGGTAAGAAAAGAGAAGGGTTTCTTAATGTATAATATATTACTGTAAAAAAAAAAAAAACCGTTACAAAGAAAGTGTATGGCAGGGATGGGTCAGTGTTTGAGGCAGCTTTCTAATGGCAGGGATGGGTCAGTGTTTGAGGCACCTTGCTAATGGCAGGGATGCTGCATCTTCAAAGGCACTGCAGGAATCCTGGCTTGTAATCTGTGTCCTGTTAGAACAGTAATACCTGTAACTGAGCAGGGAACTTGACTGGGGCTGCAGGACACTGCTTCACTCTTCAGTTTGTGTTATCTTGGGACCGACAATGAAATGCAGGACATTTGTTCTCTGCTTAACAAAACATTTCAAATACCAATCAAAAGTAAAAAAAAAAAAAGAGATTTCTTTCATTTTTTAAAAATAATAAAATAACTAATCAGAGTAAAACTGAATTAGTTTTTGAAGTTTGAATTGCTTGAAAGATGCGGCACATGAAAGCAGTGCAAGGAGTCCTGCTGTTTTTGTTGCACACAGTGGGGAGCCCTGCTGCTCAAGGGTGATGATATGCAATAATAGAAGGGGGGGGGGGCTTTGCTACAGCAGCCCCCTGTGTTGCTGTTTTTGTGCAGCTGACGAACCGAAGTCTTAAAATAACAAACAAAAGATGAAAACTAAGAGTTATCGACCATGTTGGAGTCATGAAGTCATGTGTTTAAATTTATTGTATAAACAAGAAAGATCTCTTAAAGACATTTACAATGCACGATAAACTGTACAAGAATCAGAGTATTTATCAAAGAGCTATTCTGTATAACAGCTTACAGTACAGAGCACAATTATTAACAGTAGTAAATAAATGTAGGCTAATACTGGTGCAAAAAGGGTAAAGCTTAAAAATGAGTGGAGTAAGACCTTCAGTCGTCCCAATACTAGAACTCATGTAAAAACTTTTTTTTTTTTTTTAAACTGGGAGCAAAACAAATCTTCACTGCCTCCGATCCTCACCCCCTTGTTACCTTGGACAGGGACGTTTCTAAAAAGACATTTTCACCGCTTTCAGCAACATGTTTTGATTTGCTAATGAGGATGATGTAAGAAGCATGGATGATCTCAGCGCTGCAGGCAATCTAATATTTCCCTGTTGATGGTTATTAAGTGTGACAGGTGGTAGACTGTGCTCCCCAGAGTGTGTTTTAGGCAATATCGCATGATAACAACTGGACCAGTAACATTCAGCTGAAAATGACAGCAAATAAATCAATAGGTCATTTTGAAACACACAAATCAACAGTGTTGCTTGATCTGGCAAACTACCTGTTCATTAATGCAGAGCAATAGCATAAGGATGACATCAGCTTCCTTAGCATAATTATGAAAAATAGTTCCAGCAGGCTATTATAAATCATGTGTAGCAATAATAAAAGGAATTTCCCAGTGCATTCACAAATGTTTCCTTCTTAATCAAAAAGGCCTTCATTCAAGGGCTCACATGCCCTTATACTGTTATTATTATTATTATTATAATGGATTCCATCCATAACTCTGTAATGTAGGAATATTAAAAGAAAATTCTCTGACATTGAGAAAGACTTGTAGTCAAAATATTTCTTTCATTTAGTATTCCTACATATCTCCACCCTTGAGTGTTGTTTTTATAGTTTTGTTTGAAATACAAAGTAAAATTTTAAAAGGCAATTCTTGTTTAAAACAAAAAGAATTCTAAAACCTAGTGCATTTGATTGACCAGTGTAATTCTTTCATGAAGGGCATAGCATTATTTATAAGTAATATAATTCTTCCATTTGAAAAGATATTTAAACTGAGACAATACAAACCGATTACGTGTATATGCATTTGATACTTCCTTAGCTTCAAAACACTCAATCAGAAAATTTGAGGTATCTGTCTACTATACCCAGTTCCTGCTCAGTTTGACCTGGTAAATCTGTTTGGTTAATAGGATTGTTTTATGACATCATTGTCTCGTTTTCCCCTGATTCATTCAGTATATTCCATCCAAATAGTCTTCGCAGTGCTACGTGTCAGACATTTCCAATCACATTACAAATAGCCTACTTTACAGTCCTTAAACCAGACACAACATTAACAATGTATGAAAATGCTCATGTTTCCTGTTGCAGTGAATGCAGCCAAAAAGGATCTACACGGAGATCTAGTAAATTACCCACATAAGTGTACATAAACACTGTCATGTTGTCAGACTGACCTCTGTATGCGCATCAGCAAGTAACACAGTAGCATCAAAGCTTTATAGCGCACTGTAAGCACAGGGCTTGACTGTTCCCTCTCTCTTCTGGTCTTGTAAGATGTACAAGTACAACAGAGCCTGTTATGCCAGTAATATGACTCTGTGACCTTCTTATACTGTGCATGTGTTCCATCTTATCCTTTACACAAATATGAATCAGTATTTTAGACACAGTACATTGCAGAAGTATTGCAGACGGAATCTAATACCGAGTTACTATTGCAGTAATGCTGTCTTTATAAGAGATTGTTTTTATTAAGTAGTAATTGTATAAAGATGGCAGTGGTGCATTTTCATTTTTGTGGTCTGTAAGGAGGAGGGGATAGAAACAGCATGGGGAAGCTCAGATTGGAGGCTATCTAAGGGAAATTGATTCTATGAAAAATGTATTCCATTTCTTCAATGTGTTCTGATTAAATGTGTGCTTGTCCACCCTGTTTTGTTAAAGAAAGGAAGTTTTGGAGCAATGCTAGCAGCTCGGGTTTCAGCGCGTCCCGGAGGGGCTCTGAGGTAATGGCTCGGAGGCAGGCAGGTCTGGAATAGCGGCGCTGCACATTGCTGGAGATGATGCGTCTGGACTTTGCCTTTTAACAACACTGCCAATACTGGGTCCTTGCATTGTCCAAAACAAGACGGATGACGGGCAGGGCTGGATAGCAGATCTAATCATTAATTAGCATCATTCTGCTGGTTCAATTTCATTCTACATGATGAGTAATACCTTCTGGCTTTAATAAAATCCATTTCAAACAATGCATCTCTAAATGAATCCCTGTGCTGGTGCTTTGTTGATTTGCTATTTAGTTTTCTTACTGGATTCTCTGCTGCAGGCCTGGACTCTATGAATCCCAGTGGTTTTCTGTACGATGTGGAATACTGTATACTAAATGGGATCAGTTGCTTCAGGATTCTATTGAGATCAGCTACTGGTATCCTGTGTGTGTGTGTGTGTGTGTGTGTGTGTGTGTGCTTTCTGGTTCCCTTGTTTTTATACTGTGTTGAAGTCACAAAGGATTAGTTTAATTAGGTATTGAATCAGAATTTCTGGCATGTGGAGGAGCCAGTAAGAGGCTATAGCCCATTGGGTGTACAGTAGATACTATATAAGAAGAACAGAAGAAAGGTTACAAACGAGAGGAGGCCATTCGGCCCATCTTGCTCGTTTGGTTGTTAGTAGCTTATTGATCCCAGAATCTCATCAAGCAGCTTCTTGAAGGATCCCAGGGTGTCAGCTTCAACACCATTACTGGGGAGTTGGTTCCAGACTCCCACAATTCTCTGTGTAAAAAAATGCCTCCTATTTTCTGTTCTGAATGCCCCGTTATCTAATCTCCATTTATGACCCTTGGATCTTGTTTCTTTTTTCAGGTCAAAAAAGTCCCCTGGGTGGACATTGTCAATACCTTTTCGAATTTTGGATGCTTGAATCAGATCGTCGCGTAGTCTTCTTTGTTCAAGACTGAATACATTAAATTCTTTAAGTCTGTGTGCGTATGCCATGCCTTTTAAACCCGGGATAATTCTGGTTGCTCTTCTTCGCACTCTTTCTAGAGCAGCAATATCCTTTTTGCAGCGACTTGACCAGAACTGAACACAATATTCTAGATGAGGTCTTACCAATGCATTGTAAAGTTTTAACATTACTTCCCTTTATTTAAATTCAACACTTTCACTATATATCCAAGCATTTTGTTCACTTTTTTTTTTGTTTTGTTCTTCCCCACGTTGTCTAGATGAAGACATTTCTGAGTCAACATAAACTCCTAGATCTTTTTGATAGATTTCTTCTTCAATTTCAGTATCTCCCATAAGGTATTTGTAATGGACATTTTTATTGCCTACGTGCAGTACCTTACACTTTTCTCTATGACATGTAATTTGCCATGTGTCTGCCCAGTTCTGAATGCTGTCTAGATCATTTTGAATGACCTTTGCTGCTGCAACTGTGTTTGCCACTCCTCCTATTTTTGTGTCATCTGCGAATTTAACAAGATTGCTTACTATACCAGAATCTAAGTCATTAATGTAGATTAGGAAGAGCAGAGGACCTAATACTGATCCATGTGGTTACCTCACTCCATTTTGAGGTTTCTCCTCTAATCAGTACTTTCTGTTTTCTACATGTTAACCACTCCCTAATCCATGTGCATGCATTTCCTTGAATCCCTACTGTGTTAATTTTGAGAATTAATCTTTTATGCAGGACTTTCTGGAAATCTAAATAAAGTACGTCATATGCTTTGCAATTATCCATTATCGATGTTGTATCCTCAAAAAATTCAAGCAGGTTAGTTAGACACGATCTCCCTTTACTAAAACCATGCTGACTGTCTCCCAGGATACTGTTTACCATATATGTAATCTTATTATAGTTTTCATAAGTTTACATATAATAGAAGTCAGGCTTATTGGTCTGTAGTTACCTGGTTCGGTTTTGTCTCCCTTTTTGTGGATCGGTATTACGTTTGCAATTCTCCAGTCTGTTGGTACAACCCCTATCTCAAGTGACTATTGCATGATCTTGGTTAGCGGTTTGTAAAGAACTTCTAGATGAGGTCTATGTTAAATAATAAAAGTTCTAGAATAGTTTTCTGTAAAATTATTCTTTGTTGTCCCCCCCCCCCCCCCCCCCCTCCCCCTCCCCACCATAAAGCTGGAATCACTTATTTGTCAGAGTTGGCATACCACTTCAAAACGGGCTTCAGTTTGATTTCCATTCCCCTCCACCAGCTGCGGTGCCGTATGTGAGCTGCTTGTTTATTTAATAATATTTTGTGTCTTTGATGAATGGGAGTGTGGATTGATTCCAGTGAATCTTTCTTTAAATTAATGAATTGGTGGTTACCTATAGTGTCTGTTTTACAATTGAAGTGACCTTTACAGATTAAGAGGCAAACACATCAAGCTAAGTGTTGTCAATATTTATTCAGCTGTAGGCGAGGCATTGTCCGCTTTCTGCTTTATGGAGATCTAAGAAGAAGCCAATGTTGATGATGGATTAGCAGTATAAGTAAATGGCCTTTGTAGCAGGTTTTGGTAGCTCCTTTTTGTGGTATTGCCTTTTAAGCTTGCTTTAAATTAGTAAGAGTGAAGTTACTTCTGAAACATTTCAAAGTTATTTCAGGGGCGGTTGAGACGTATTGGGGCTCGTGATTTACCGGGACGTCCTCCTGCGGCGAATAAAAACCACATACCACGAACGATCGTTCTGTGTCCTCTAGAAATCTTACCTAATATGCATGCACCCAGTGTTTTTACTTTACCCTGTACGGATACATTGCATATCCGCTGCGTACAGTATGTGAACACAGAGAGACTGGAAACACACAAGGCTTTAGAAAAGCAGTGATTGGAGGAGAGTTTCTGTGAGAGAAGGAACTCAGCTCCTCAGCACCCAATCAGTGCCTTTGCATTGCCTCGCGTGTTTCACATATACACACAGTTCCTGCCTGTGACCCATTTAAGCAGCATGTTAGGACAAAGTGGAGGTGTAACATTGAAATATCTAGATTTGAAATAGCATGAATTGACATTTTCATTATTCTCGTGTTGATTTCGAGGGCCCCTGTGCACACCCCTTATTGTTTTTTAGTTTGTTGCTGACACTGCATTGGAGTAGAAGCTTTGTAAATCTAACCCATTTATGTCTAGGTCCTGGGGGTGGAAAAAGCTGTCTTATTGATTCAATTAAAATGCATTTGAAATTGGGAATGTACTCAAATGCCAACACAAATGACTGTAGTGTTTAATAATGTAAAGCCTGTAGGCACTTTTCAAAGGCATTACTGAATGGCTGCTCATTATTAAGTATAATAGGTACCTAATTGAAGCCCATCCATTGCTTACAGATTCAATCTGCATGATATTTTATTTTGAGATCCTGTTCCTAATATCCAAATTTTAACCAAATTCAAAACAGCCTGGAAAGCCACAAGAAAGATGCTTTCAACATGTCAAATCATTACGTGGGAACCAATGCCACTGCACGCTTTCCAGTGCTGGAAGGCAAAGAATGCTGCAGTTTGTGTCCCTCCTCTCTAGCTTGTTCCAGTTGCTTATTCTAAAGCTGTGTCCGAAGGCTTCAATATTCCACACTAAAAGCCTGCAGTGGGGAAGCATTTGGGGAAACTTGTGCTGGCAAACATCCATCAGAAGCTTTCTTTTTAGTTGTGGTTTCTTCATTGCTTAGAGTTAAGGGTAGTGGTGTAGTCCTAAATCTTAAACACCAATTAAAAATATAGATTTTTCTTAAAACTAATTCTATGAATTCATGTTTTTATTTGTACATTGAAATTGAGGCAGAGTTGTAATAGAGTCACAAAAATTGGGACTCGAGTCTTTGACATATAAAGTTTGAGTCGAGTCACAGAGTTTGCTTGGGTTGAATCGAGTCAATTCGAGTCATTAGTTCTCACAGTTCGAGACAGTTTGATTTAATCAGATTCATTTTATTGATTTCTTCATTAGCAATCTACAAGTAAAAAGAAAAGAACATTTCAATTAAAATTACTAACTAGAGATGCACAATAATGTGCTCATACATGCCCCACTGATGTTCACCTATTAAAGGTCCACGGTTTCTGCCTTGTGTTTTGTCTCCATTTCAGTGAATTCATGATTCCTTGGCCTATTTATAAGCAGGTTTTGTTATTGACCATACATAGGCCCTTTTTCCTATGCTCAATTGGTTTGGAGGTACAGTAATGGATACCACAAAACCAAAATAATGCATTTAACCATTTATTACAATTTTACTGATGGTAGCCTGAGTGTTTTTCACCTTTTCTCAACAGTGAAACCGGACACTGGGGTTAAATTGACAGAAGGCTTCTGTTTGTCAGCAGCACCGATCGGTCAGCTCCACTTAATTCATAATCACAAATATTAAAACAGTAAATAAAGAAAAGTTTTAGTTAAATCAAAGTAAAATGAAAGTATGGGAGACCTTTGACTTGGATAATATAGGATTATAGGACAGTGAAAATCTGTGTGGCTGAAAGCTGAGTGTTGATATAACCCACACACAGACATTCACTGTCCTATAACTCTGTTCTATATAGAGTTATTATTAATACACCAGTTACAAATCCAGCTATATTTGTTTTCTAATTAACCTTTGGCTGAAATATGCGGCTGATTGTGATGTCACTGTTTTGACTGGACTTTGCAGTTGAATGGAATTCCCGAGAGGTGCCTCAGGAATGATTTTTCAAAGCGTTGACAATGCTGTTCTAGAGAATACAGGCCAGTTAAAAATGTAAGTGGCATGACTGATGTCATGAGTAGGGATTCTCCGTGATGTGTCGTGGAGTACAGAAGTGAAACGTGCGCTCCGATTGGCTGAAAGATCGTGAGCAGTCTATAATGACCATTCCGTTCCAAAAGCCTTTGGTTTATGCTAGCTTTAATACTAGTGTTTGTGTGTGTGTGTGTGTCTCTCTTTCTCTGCCAAAATTAAAAGCAATGCAGCTGCAAAACTATATTTTTATTATTATTCATTAATAAAGTGTATAAAACGATAAATACAGTGGGGACCATGTTAACTGATTTCATTAAGATTAAGGGCTATCGCTCTCGAAATCAAATGATTTCTTCTGGAAAAATATGTTCAGTTGAGAAACAAAGGAAATCCGGTACTCTCGGGGTTAAATACTTATTCCGTATCTGACTGCATTTTTCCAGTTCAGGCTGAATATTTTTCCTCCTGGAGTTTGGAATCTGTTCAAGTCACTTTCTGGAGATGTAAGACAAGCAATGTAAATAGGTTCTTCTAGCCAGCCATGCCAAGAAAGCATTTTATTTTAATATAAACATTTAATAACATTGAATCCCCCCAAAAAATTGTTTTGGCTCTTCCCTCTGCAAGCTGATACAGGATATCTGTAGCTGTAGGTGTAGGTTATTTGAAACGATGCGTTACTGAACTGATTAGCTTGAGATCTGTCAGTTCCCATTGAAGCCTACAGGACCTGTCCAATCTTGGACTGAAAAAGGAGAACAAAACCATGAACTAGAGCATGAAGCCTGCATGCTGTCCTTTTGAAAACAGAGCTGTAGGTTAATTGTAATTGTAATTTCTTTCTGCATTCTTAGATCTGTTTTTCTAACTGTCCGTATTAAACACTCCGTCAAAGTTTCATAAGACCATAAAAATGCATGCATAAATAATAACAACAACAAAATGCTAAGAAAACTATTTTGCATAACTCCAGTATGAGTGCTTGCTCTGGAGGTGAATTGAATTGATTTCTGTGGTGTTCTGACTGCTTGCTGCTGCCCTGAGACTCTGTTCCATGACACTGATTGACAGCTCTTCCACTGGAATGAAGACAGCGGCTGACTGATTTTGTGTCTGTCCGTCATTTTTAGGAAGTCCTGTCAACGGGAAACCGAGGTGTAAACAGAAGGCTACAATGACACATTGAGCCTGTTGTTGGTAAACAGTAAAAGCATCACCCATAACCTCAAACACTCCAATTCAGAAAAAATAACTATTCTAATAGACAAGCTTTAACCCCTCCATGCATGGAATATTGACAATCGCTGATAAAAAGTAGTTTTAGACACATAATAAATATATTTCATTTATTGTTTTTTCAATATTTTATTTTTTCAGTGTATATGGGGGGAAAAATGGCATCCTCGTATGTTTTTTGTTTTTATCGGTCCACTATTTTAAATTAATTGCGTGTGTGGCCTATTAAAGTAATCGATTCAATTAGACAATCACTAATTTGCCTATTTTGACAATTCTCCAAGCTTTTCAGTTACAGTGGTTTGATTTCATATGCACAAGTCAACAGAACAGAAGCAATGGGGTGTTCTAATACATGTGCACACTGCTGTATATGAAAATGTATTTGCTAGAACAGTTAACGTGTGAATATGTTCCCCTTGCATTGTGCGCTAATTTAAGGAATGCCTCTCCTTTTAAAACATCCACTAGAAATCTTGTGACACCCAGACTGATCCCAGCTGCGACCCTTTCTCTTCTAGGTGCCTCCTCCTCCCAGCCCTTGAGGAAGGTGTCTGTAATCCTGTTTGTCACCCTGAGTTGAATGAGGTGTCTTTGGTTCCCATAGCTTCACTTTCTAATATGATAGACCATTGTTAACCCATTAAGTACCAAATACATTTTTCTTTGAAAAAAATCTCAACACAAACTGTATTTATGTAATTTGATCCATTACATTTAGACTTGACAATTGTGGTTAACAAAAGCAAGTTTATCATAACAACGTAGTTAAAGAGAAAATTAACATAACTGGTAGATGCCAGTTAAAAATGCTTCAAAAGATTGCGCAGTAGCCCGTCTTCAAATTAGGATAGTGGCACTGCTGTGTTAAAGTGACAGTGTTGGGGGCAGCATCACTGTGTCCAATTTAAAATGAACAAGGTTGGGTTGTATCCCGCAGTGTAAGAAGGAAAGAATAGGAAAGCAGGTTTTCTGAAGTGAAGCTCCGGAACAGCCCTTCAGTATTCCATGGAAGTAAGAAGGTAGTAAACAGTTTAAATACACAGATAAAACCCTGGTGTCCTTGTGCCACAAAATACTAACAAAACACTTTGCAGCCCTCTTACAAACAGAGAGTGAATGTGGTAATTAACCACATTTCACAGCGATTTATCTGTGGTGTACAGCATTCCCACATCCATTCTCACCATAGCATCTCTTCCACGCTGCTTCAAGTCCTGCATTGACAGTAGGCGTGCATGACGGGCTGTAGGGCACTGGGCCGAGTCCCGGCTCTGACACCCGCTCCACAGCATCCATTGTGGGAGTTGGGGATGGTTGTGATCATTCCCGTAGCTGAGGGAATCGGTTTTGATTTAGCACTCATTCACACAGCTGCTAATTGGATTTCAAGGCGGGTCACTGACTCTGATACAGCTCATCTGCTCGGATGAGTGGCCGGCCGTGGGTAAGTGAATCTCTTTTGGCTCTCCCCATTGCTCAGCGAGGTTAATTGACAGACTGTGCCTTGTTTGAGATCTGATTAACAGATGTGCAGAGGGGGAGGGAGATGCCCAGCTACACCTCCCCAGCACATGGAGTGGTAATGCGAGAGGAAAGGAGCCTGATTGATAGAGGGAGAGGGAGAGGGAGAGGGAGAGCTGGGATATTCTGCTCGGTGGTGGGCGAGTGCATGTGGAAGTAGTTATACAGTCACCGCTGGAGAGGAGAGCATGACTCTGCATACAGTAGAGAGACTGGGGGCACCACTGCTCTCTCTTCACAGTTCCAGAGACTCACTTAGAATTAGTGTGAAACAAGTCTAGATATTTTTTATAATCAACCTCTGTACGTTTTCAGCAATGCGAAAGCCCTTTGTAACTCTTTATAACCCTCTAGCACTGTATATTGTATATTGCAAGCCAGCATTAGAAATCCTGTGATGCTTTGGTGCTTATGTAACATGTTGTGTGATCCACTGCCGTCACTGATTTTAAACCCTGTTAGTGAAGTCAGGCTAAAAGCTCTATACCCACACATGCACACAAGCCTGGCTCTCTTGCAAAGCGGTTAAGACGTTTGCTTGCGGTGTGCGTGGTCACCGGCCAGCCTCCGCCCTGTTCTACAGAGATTTTTATTTTTATTTTATTTTCTGGTTTATTCAAGTACAAGTGAGTAAAAGTAATTGGACATTTCTGGGTTAAACTGTTTTTGTCAGTGTGCAGCGGGGGGAGTATTGAATGAAAGAATCATGCACACACACATATACACAGTAAGCAGTTTCACAGCAGCAGGATCAGTGAAGGATTCCAGCTCTCCAATGCCTTTTTGCAGCAGAGGTACTTTTTCTAGGTGCTCGCTAGTGTGAGGCCGCTTTTGTACCAGGCAGTACTGCATGTAGCACGAAGAAGCAACAGCAGGTTTGTTTTCAGTCCAAAGTACAGCAAGTAGCAACACAGCCTGGAGGACCCCATTGCTGATCAGGGTTGAGTTTCTTATCCCCCTGCAGGGAATGCGTACTTACTGCCGCATTGAAAAGAAATGAATTCACCAGCGCAGCACGGACACTTACACAAGAAGCAAGCACATTGTACAAGTTCAGATTCTTACTTTAAACACAATATTGGATTTTATTCATGTAGCAGTATTATATTTAGTCATTGGAAAGTTGTTTTTATTGTGGCTTTTGGTTACTTACTGAACTGCTCCACCTTGGTTTGTTTTGGCTTGTAAAGCTATTCTAATCTAAATAAAACCGTTTTATAAAGACATGAGCGTGTATATGTTCAGACTTTGTAAACATAAGGACTGGAGCTGTCAGTTTTTTATTTTTTAAAATTGCATGTGTCTGCTTTTTTTCTTATTTGGAGCACAACCGGCAAATAAGGATTGCATGGATTTAGACTGGAGCAGTGTGATTAGATGAGGTTTAGACTGGAGCAGTGTGATTAGATGAGGTTTAGACTGGAGCAGTGTGATTAGATGAGGTTTAGACTGGAGCAGTGTGATTAGATGAGGTTTAGACTGGAGCAGTGTGATTAGATGAGGTTCAGACTGGAGCAGTGTGATTAGATGAGATTTAGACTGGAGCAGTGTGATTAGATGAGGTTTAGACTGGAGCAGTGTGATTAGATGAGATTTAGACTGGAGCAGTGTGATTAGATGAGATTTAGACTGGAGCAGTGTGATTAGATGAGGTTTAGACTGGAGCAGTGTGATTAGATGAGGTTTAGACTGGAGCAGTGTGATTAGATGAGGTTTAGACTGGAGCAGTGTGATTAGATGAGGTTTAGACTGGAGCAGTGTGATTAGATGAGGTTTAGACTGGAGCAGTGTGATTAGATGAGATTTAGACTGGAGCAGTGTGATTAGATGAGGTTTAGACTGGAGCAGTGTGATTAGATGAGGTTTAGACTGGAGCAGTGTGATTAGATGAGGTTTGGACTGGAGCAGTGTGATTAGATGAGGTTTAGACTGGAGCAGTGTGATTAGATGAGGTTCAGACTGGAGCAGTGTGATTAGATGAGATTTAGACTGGAGCAGTGTGATTAGATGAGGTTTAGACTGGAGCAGTGTGATTAGATGAGGTTTAGACTGGAGCAGTGTGATTAGATGAGGTTCAGACTGGAGCAGTGTGATTAGATGAGGTTTAGACTGGAGCAGTGTGATTAGATGAGGTTTAGACTGGAGCAGTGTGATTGTATGAGGTTTAGACTGATGAGACACGCTGTGTCAGAGGGGTTGTGCATCTTGCAGGGTGGGATGCTCCTCCCATGAATACACTCCCCTCGCCCATCTGCAATCACCATTACATTACAAGCAGAGTTAGACATTTAACACAAATCCTTTTACTGTGCCATTTGTCTGAAAGAGCTACATGTATTCAGCGTTTCCATGTCTAGTTGGATGAGATTCGAATTCTGTCTCTCCGTGCAGTGTATTTTGTAGCGTGAAATAGTTATTTGTTATGTGAACAGTGCTTGTGCTTTCATTGAGCATCAGAAAACCTAAAACTGGCACAGCATACCAAAATTATTTATTTAGATATAATATAGTACTTGAACATTTGTAAAAACAGATGGACTGTATACACTTCCTGAAACTTAAGTGGTGTAGTAGTAGTTTTAATTCCAGGATGTGTGTGTCTTTTTTATATTGCTCAAGAGTTATGCCTATTTCCATAACAACCTTTCTGTATATTTTTTTGTTGTTGTGTGTGTGTGTATGGGAGACTTGCTGTTGGTCTGTGCACTGCAAAGAATACGGATGCCTTGTATAGTTTTAAAATAGCAGGCCCTGTTTTAAAATAGAAGGCACTGCAATTTAAATAACAAAAAAAACCCTAGAACACTAATTGCAACTTACTGCAGCATGCTGTTGCCAGGATCTGTTTTTGCAGCCTGCCCTACATTTTCAGCAAGGCCAGATCCATATATTCAGTCAGGACTATGCTGAGACTGTGCTGAGTGAATATATAGATGTGTGTTTTCCTGCTGCAGTCATTACATCTTGTGTGGTATTTGCTCTCCTGTGTAAGTTTAATTATCCTTAACCCATTAAGTACCACATACATTTTACTTCGAAGAAAATCAGAACACAAGCTGTATTTATGTAATTTAATACTTTACATTTGGACTTGGCTTTTGCAGTTGTCAAAAATAAGTAATCATAACAATATAGTTAGAGAAAATGTAAATAACATAACAGGTTGATGCCAGTTAAAACATTACCCAAGCAATTGGAAAGTAGCCTGCCCTCAAGTGAGGACAGTGGCAATTAATGGGTTAAACCCTGTACAAATGTAAGTTTAGATGTATCTATGTTTGTTTGTCTTGTCAGGCTCATCCATCAGCTACAAAGTGCTGAAGTCAGTTATTACGCTATTCAGCCTTCAGTTTCAGGTTTACAGAACTTACACTACTCTGTTTAAACAGCAAGGTATGGAAAGGTTCATTCAGAACCAGTAAGATTAAAAAAAATAATGTGTTCATTTGTTAGATTTTAATAATGACAAGAAAATCTTAAACCAACATTTTGAATTGATTTTGGAACACATTTTTTGTTTTTTAAAATTGACAGCGATTTCGTTCGTTGGGTTGACTGTTTTATTGGAAGCAGCTGTATTTAAACAATAGCTGTTAGTATTTTTGTTCTGGAATGTTTCTAATGAAAGGGTCTTTATTGATATAGTCGTCTCCCAGGATAGCCTAGTGGAGGTGGCACACCTTGAGCTTCTTCCTGTGTTCGGCTTCACAGCTGGAAGAGAGTGGAACACAATGAGACAGAGATGCTTTCCTTTGAGGAGAAGCCAGTGCAAGGAAAGGGGATAGAAAGCAGATGGACTGCGTGTTGCAGTATCACTCTGCAGAAATGTGCTTCGACATTTTAAACTTTGTGAATAAATTCAATTAAAAAAAAAGGCTTTATGAATTTCACCACACTTTTAATAAACAAAGTGTTGAAGAAGGACTTTGCTATCATCTGTCCATAACACAGTAAGCATCCCTCAGCTGAGCGCTGTTCCGCATGCATGTCTCAGGGGACTGGGAGAGAAACTCAGGCCTGTGTGTGGAAACAGACCTCCGCATGCTTTGGTTCTTGGTGGTCCTGTCTTGCTTCAGCTGGGGGACTGTGAGGAGCGGTTTTGTTTTTCTCAGTGGGTGGCTTTGGACTTGGAGGACTAATAGTGGAGGCAGTGGATTGGGTTCCAGAGTTGTGCACCTCAAGTTACAGGCCTTAGGGGTATTATTTTACAGATAACGATGAATTTGCAGGGGCTTGCTTGATTCATTCAGGAAGAGGAGATTAAAAGGAAAAAAAAAAGAACCGGATGTCTTCAGACTTAAATGGGTTACAATAACCCTTGTCTAACATTCGTGTTCTGTATTTATTTATTTTTTGTTGGGAGTGGCATCTGGTGGCTGTAATGGATCCCCAGCCCTAGTCTCTAAAGTCTATAGTCTCTCACTCTCCTTGGGTCGTTAGTTTTCCCAAAGGTTTTAATATATTGTGTTAATTAATCACTATGTCGATAACCGGCAAGGATTTGTCTAATTTAGACTAATGGTACAACCTTGGACTTTGATCAGTTGTGAATAGATGCCACACTAGTATAACAAAGTAGTGAATAGTCAACAAGTAGGGCATATATCTGAAACAGATGACTGAATGATTAACAGTCATGTGTCCTCCAAGGGACGTCCACCAGGAATCACCAGCGTGCACAAAAACAAGCCTTTCTTTCAGGGCCCCTTAACCAGACCCTGTGCAATAAGTGCAGCAACAAAGGGTTAAGTGCTTGTCATGCATAAACCTCCGTGCATAAGAGCATCATTCAGCACTTTTAAAACACCAGAGCCTATGCTATTGCACTCGAGTACTAAAAACTGCTGTAAACCTCTCGTTTATAACATCCTTGATATGTTTACTTTCCTCTCCACGTAAAATACACTTTCCTTAAGTAACTACTCATCGGTGTAGAGTTTCTGCACAGTGGAACTGGCTGAAACCCTGTTTCCCTTTAGTACATGGGTTATGTGGAGCTGGAAAATATTATACAGTGTCTTTCAAATCCAAAAAAGAATGAGGTGAGATGAGTTTCACATGTGTGGCATTTGTCCCAACACCAAAAAGCTTCGAATTTATTTCCACCAACTGCCATTCCAATGTAATGTATGTTTAAGTTCCAGTAAGGAGGCTGTTTTACACAGAGGCATGTACATGCAAATGTAGCAATTTGTACGTTAAAATGTGCAATAGAATAACTAGCAGTCAAACCCATTAGGTGTAACTTGATCCGTTCCATTGGTGGGTATGGATTCCATGTGTTTTGCTTTCGCAGACTAGTCCTGCATATGTGTTGTGGAGAGCTGGTTAAACACCAGGTCAGAGCTGCTATGAGAATTGATCTCTTGCTGGTTAAGCCCCAGTTTAGAGCTGCTGCTATGAGAATTGATCTCTTGATGGTTAAACCCCAGGTCAGAGCTGCTATGAGAATTGCTCTTGTTGGTTAAACCCCAGTTCAGAGCTGCTGCTATGAGAATTGATCTCTTGCTGGTTAAACCCGAGGTCGGAGCTGCTATGAGAATTGATCTCTTGCTGGTTAAACCCCAGGTCGGAGCTGCTATGCTTGCTTTCAGTGATTGCTTTGCTTTCTTAAGAACAAGATACAGTAGGGTCTCTTAATGCATTGTGCCAGGAAACTGATGCTGTGACCATGTGTCATTTGCAATGGATTAAGAGACACAATTTAACCCTTTAAGGTACAAGGGGACATATGTGTCCCACAAATAAAATTATGCTAACTTTCTTATTTTTGCAATGAAGTGCATGAAATAGAGTTTAAAATGTACTGAAAGGTTGGATCTGGACATCCAAATTGTCAGTTTCCTCCTCGTGTTACTTGAGTCACTCCAAATGTATTTTAAGAAGAAATCGTTTGAACAAGCGCTCAAATCCTTTTGTACATTAAGGGGTTAACAAAGTATGGAGAACCATACTTTTGTAAAAGATGAGCAAAATCCATAAGTTTAAGCGCTGAATTAAAATCATTATTCGCTCATAAAGCAAACTGTTCACCTATATTGTAATATCTAATCAGCAATCTAATCAATGAGGTGCTTTTTACCACTGGAGTTTAGAAAATCATTTAGAGAGTGAGTTCTTTACAATGACATTGTGGTTCTGAGCAACTTCGCTTTGCGGATTTACCAGTAGCTGTAATAAAGTAATCCCTGATAACAAACGGGATGTACACTTTATAAAGCCACAGGTTTCTAATGCAAACTGTTTATAAAGTAAGCTTCACAGGAAATGGATTTGCAAGAGAATGGGAAATGGCAGGAGCCAGTGGAGCTCGCAGAGGAGCAGTGTGGGAATGTGGGGGAGTCTCTTTCCTGCCGGTGTTAATGAAGGTTTAAGATGTTCTTTTTAGAACCTCCAATTGATGCCAATTTTTTTTTTTTTTTACTGAGACATGAAATCAGCCTCCCTGTTAAACGCATCAAATAATGTGAAGGTTTTTACTATTTTTTTTTTTTACAGTACATCTTATATTATCCAAACTAACTGGGTAATCGAATTGTTTTGATAATTGAATTATGACATTTTTTTACATGACTGTCCATAGTCAAGAAACCTTGAAGCCAAGAAAAATTTGCCCCTTTACCTGTAACTTTGTAACCTACAGCACTGCACTGTTCTGTAAATACCAGAAACTGAAGGCTGAATAGAGCACAACACTCAACAGGACAGGTTAACAAGGGGCTGTTTGGATAATCGGAGTTCGGATAAACACAGTTTTACTGTATTTATTATTTTATATTGTATACTGTTTGTATACCATGTCTTATTTTTAATGAAATCTTTGTCATCAGTTGACAGGTTTTATAAATTAGACTTAGTTTGCTTTCTATATGATTTACTCCTTGGGTGCTATTAGGTCAGCAGGTTTTGTAATATTAGCTTGCAAGACAATACTATTTTGTAAACAGTTTAAACAAGGCATTTAGTCATTCCCTACGCGCAGTGTTGCAAATCGTTTTGTTCAGGGGAATGTGATAAAGAGACCTAAACTATGTAGCTGATGGAGTATAACGCAATCTGAATAATAATTAACCTCCTGTTTTTAACTAATCGGTTTCCTGTTGAACTGCATTGCACCGTGTAATAACATTAACGTTAGACCATGGTTTATGGACCTGGATAATTCCATCATGGCATTCTGTCTGCTTTGGCGCATACTGTAGTTAATTCTTACTGCCTCAGTTTGCTATTAACTTTTGATCAATGACTGACTGTAGAAGTTTGCTATTATCATCTGCTCCCAATGTAGCCCTGTGCTGGAATGCAGCTCATGTAATTCCATAGGAAGCTTCAATGGACTGCATCCCTGCCTGAAGGACCAACCCCAATACAACATCATGCCAACACATACAGCATGGGCCTGTCATGATCGCTGTCAGAGATGCATTGTATTCCTGCCCTTTTCAAATAAGCTTGATTAGAGTTGACATGGTGAAGGTAGCAAGGGAATGCAATAGGATAACCTCACAATGAAATGTAGCATTGAAGCGGCACTTTGCATTGATCTGATTCTTTTTAACCCTTTTATGGTCTTGTAGCCAGTAAAGCATGTATTAGTAAAAGTGGAAACAGCGATTTGGGAAATGTTATAGAATTGGGAAGGGCTATTAGTTGTGACGGTACTATCTGCATGTGTTTTGTAGAGAAGGTGTTTTTTATTAAGATATTCAAAAAGACCCCATTGGAACACCTTAGTAATAAAGGTCCTCTATTTTTTTTAGTATACTTTCTGGAGAGTGTATGGTCTACTTGATGCAAACTCCAAGGAAAGGCTATTGGTGCCCATTACCCTTTCAGTAAATTGAAAACAATATAATAATGTGACTTGTTTTCTGTCCTTGTTAAATATAATGTCTCTGTGAAATGCCATGTTCTTTGTTGGGCCCCAATGCATTAGCAAGTTGAAAATAAAAAGCTGATACATTGTGGTCCTCAAAGAGAAATGTCTGTTAGGTAAGACTGCTCAGTCAGTTGTTGCTGGTGAAAAGCCAGCTTGTCCCCAGGATCCATCCCTTCTACTCGCTGGCAGATCTCCCATGTTAGGTAAAACTTGGCAGCCCTTTGGAGACAAAAAGCAGCTTGTAACGAGTCAACTCGATTGCACTTTTGATTTTGTTTGTAAAAATAAATAAATAAAAACTTGGAAGCAAGTCGTGTCTGGCAACTGGCCTGACCACTGCAAGTCTTTGCAGGGCAAGTGCAAAACCGCGCCAGGAGGGGATTGAGAATGTGGACAATCAAATTGCAGGATAGATGTAGACAATCAAATTGCTAGGATATTACAGCAGAACCACACCACACAACAGGAGGACTTTTTAAGCAACTTATTTCTCTGTAACAGTTTTAGTTTTTGCTGTTAAAGTGCTAGTTGAAATAATTGATTTTCTGATAGTTTTACTTCTGACTTTATAATCTCCATAGTAAACCTCAAAACCTCACTCAGTAGGCTTACAAGTCCGGAATACAATTTGGGAGTTTATGACAATGCTGTTTTTCTGTTGTTGTGGTTCTGGCACCAGAAACTCTGGGGCTGTGTTACTGACTTGTTACACTCACCATTAGGGCCTGCATTGGTGAGACATTGCTGGTGACTGTTGTCATAGGAATGGAGCAAATTGAGGCCTAAAATAAGTCTAGCTTGTTTTTCATGTTAAGAAGAAAACATTGAGCAGAATTAAATAAGCACATACAATTAAACCGTTTTAAGAGGTATTATTGTGACTTTCAGTAGCAGTTAAATATTATTTTATTGGGGTGATTCATGTTCAAGTACTTGTCGAGTATGTATATGATGTTATGTTAAATGTTACCACGGTAGAAAATCAACCGTATCAGAAATCCAGAATGAATGTTTACCTAAAGCCTGCCAGACCTTGGTCTTTACAAGCAGTGATTACAAATGTCTGGATATGTTTAACAATATACTGTCGTTTCGCAGTGTAGCCTTTGTGCTTTTCTCTTTAGACATGATCTCATTCCTTTGAGATTGCTATAAACAGTTCACTTTATTAGTAATAACAGCCATGTGGTGTAATTACGTCAAGAAGACTGGTCATCCACCATCTGAACAAATACTATTAATTGGTCTCCTGATATGACTTCTTAGTGATGTATTCAAGTAGCAGGTTCAGTATACTACAGAAGAATAAATGACACACTTCATGGTAATCATCATGTAAGAAATGGACGCTTTCCTAATGAACACGTTGACATGATTTAAAAATCTTTTGTTTACGGATTGCGGACACGTTGACTCCTTTGTCAAGTCTAAAGCAAGAAAGGGGTAGAATTTGGCCATAATATTTTACAGTTGCCTTCAATGTTGTTTTTGAGAAAGACTTGTTTATTGTCTGCTTTGTCTCTACACCTGTTAGCTGTTAACACATTGTTTCATTTCTAATATCTCATTGAAGTCAATAATTAACCTGATTGAAAAGTCTTCCTCACAAGTGTACGTACACATTCCAGGTGTCCAGCGAACTTGGCCAATATGAACAATTGCATTACCTAAGGTAATAACTGGAGATAAAAAAGTAATTGGTTTGTGCAGTAAAATCAGATTTAAATGTTAATGGGGAGACACACTTGGTTGATTTCTGTAAATGGTGGATATGTGTTTCAGAGAGGAATTGACTCATGATTAATGCTGGGAGGATGGCTTTGAAAGGGCAGTTCAAGGTAACCATAAGCTCAGTATTAGGTAGGCATGTCATTGGGTTAATTTACATAAGAGTTTGCTTTTTCTCGAGACATTTCTGTCTCATGAAATAAATGTGGATATGGTACCTTTTTGCATTTTCCTGAGAACGCCTACTTTTCCCCAAACACTATGCAAATGAAGGAAAAGCGGGGGGGGGGGGGGGGGTCACATTTAAATTAGGCCCAGTTTGATTCTCATGCTGTTTAGTCCCCAAAATACTGTTTACATGAGCAATCTGACAATCTGACAACGTGTCAGTCATTTTTAAACCCTGTTTCGTGCACCTCATTGCAAGAATAGAAAGTTAGCGTCATTTGTATTTGTGGCACACACGTGTCCCTTGTACCTTGAAGGGTTAACTATGGGGTAGGTTGTGGAGTGGAGGAGGGTTCTTATTTCATAGCATCTCATAAGAGTTTTCTTCAGAGGGGGACACACATTAAACCCAGACTGATGAAATGTGCATTTTGGGGGGTTGGGTTATGACTTGTCATGGTTGTGTCTTGGTTTTTATTCCTCTGAACCTCAAATATTCAATTATAATTAAAACCCAGAGACCATCATCAAATGGCAGCCAGTTACAAAATATTCTACATTTTTTTCCCCCATAATTTTTTTCAGTTTTCTTAATTATTATTTTTTTTTAAATAGTCTTTTTAATTGCTCTATTTTTACATACTGGCTTTTTCTTTGAAAAAAAAAAAGTGATTTAAAAACAAATACGGTTCCAATTGTATTACATTTGTTTTGAACTCTTAATTGTTCTATTTTCTACAAACTAGCTTTTTATCTTAGTTTTTCTAATTTTCCAATTAAAACCAAATGCATCTCTTTTTTAACAAATACTGTGTTATCAAATGTTGTATTTTTAATGTAATGGTTTAATTGTGACAATTGAATAAGGAGATTGTCAAGTTTGTAGCAGGCAGCGTAGGGGGAGTAAGAGTTAGTAAGGGTATGTGCAGCAGGCACTTACCAGTGTTCATTCTAGGAGTGGAGAATGAGTGAGCCCGCTTTGTCCAAGGGATCCAGACGTTAGGTGTCAAAGTAGGAGTAAGGCCTCTAGTAGCCACTGGGAGGGATTTGAAAAAGGTCCTCACTCCACCTGTCCTCGCTCGGACTGCCACAGCTCAGACTGCCCTTGGACGTGTGGCCCTTAGACTACCACAGCTCAGACTGCCCTTGGACGTGTGGCCCTTAGACGGCTGGCGCTCAGAACGGCTGGCGTTCTGAGACACTGATTGCCAATTTATACTATCCTGTAGGCCTGGAGCCGTATGCTTAACACACCTTTCTAATCAGCCTCCCAATTCAACACAGCCCAGCACACAAAAGAAACTGAAATTACTATTTTTAAGTGCAGTCAGGTTACCTTAGCAATCAACGATTTAAACTATTAAATGAACTGTAATTCACTTACCTATTTCATTGTTGTTTTCACCAGCGGCTGGAAACACATGCGTCGTCGTTGTTGTTGTTGTTGTTGTTGTTGTTGTTGTTGCAATGCATAGAGCTTGCTAAGTGTCATGTGGGAAGTGTTTCTGTATGAAAACAAGCACAGGCAGGGCTCTGACAGGTGGTGCAGAAACACACAGCTGCTCCCGTGCTGTGCCTGCAACGCACTGCAGCGATGCATGTAGTGTGAGGGGCACAAGATATCCTTTATATTAGAATGCATAGTGATAACACAGCCAGCGTTTCATTGTAGCCATGTCTGTCCCTCCCTTTAGATTCTAGAGTGCATAGTGATAACACAGCCAGCATTTCATTGTAGCCATGTCTGTCCCTCCCTTTAGATTCTAGAGTGCATAGTGATAACACAGCCAGCGTTTCATTGTAGCCATGTCTGTCCCTCCCTTTAGATTCTAGAGTGCATAGTGATAACACAGCCAGCGTTTCATTGTAGCCATGTCTGTCCCTCCCTTTAGATTCTAGAGTGCATAGTGATAACACAGCCAGCTTTTCATTTTAGCCATGTCCGTCCCTCCCTTTAGATTAGAGTGCATAGTGATAACACAGCCAGCGTTTCATTGTAGCCATGTCTGTCCCTCCCTTTAGATTCTAGAGTGCATAGTGATAACACAGCCAGCGTTTCATTGTAGCCATGTCTGTCCCTCCCTTTAGATTCTAGAGTGCATAGTGATAACACAGCCAGCGTTTCATTGTAGCCATGTCCGTCCCTCCCTTTAGATTCTAGAGTGCATAGTGATAACACAGCCAGCGTTTCATTTTAGCCATGTCCGTCCCTCCCTTTAGATTCTAGAGTGCATAGTGATAACACAGCCAGCGTTTCATTGTAGCCATGTCCGTCCCTCCCTTTAGATTCTAGAGTGCATAGTGATAACACAGCCAGCGTTTCATTGTAGCCATGTCCGTCCCTCCCTTTAGATTCTAGAGTGCATAGTGATAACACAGCCAGCGTTTCATTGTAGCCATGTCCGTCCCTCCCTTTAGATTCTAGAGTGCATAGTGATAACACAGCCAGCGTTTCATTGTAGCCATGTCTGTCCCTCCCTTTAGATTCTAGAGTGCATAGTGATAACACAGCCAGCGTTTCATTGTAGCCATGTCCGTCCCTCCTGCGCTTCCTGCCACCTGTGTTGGTAGATCCCTGGGGAGACGTTAGATTAACTTGACCAGTCAGGGTATTTCCACTCTCAGAATTATCCTGATTTAAACCTTTTCTCCCCCACTTGAAATACTTGGATAATTATTGCTGAGGAAGTTGCTCATAATATGCTAATTGTTTTGACATGCAAACAGGTGTTCTTTTATTTATTTATGTATTTACTTTTTAGGTCGAAGCAGCTGTTGAGTGAATAAAGGCCTTTTTTTATGCCTGTGCCATAATATATTCCAATCTTCTGAATTTACACATGGTGTGTTATTTTTATAGCCTGTCATTGATTGCCATAGCAATGCACAACAGTTTAAACAAACTTCTAGGAGGAAGTAGAAAGGCTTTATTGTTCATGTCAAGCCACTGAAAACAAAATCTTATCTTCTGATAAGAAATGTCCAGGTTCCGTGTGTCTTTTTTGGTAGCAGGGCTGCAGAGTTCATGGTACCAGCAGCAAATGGTTAGTCATTTGGAACAGACATTAACTATGAGGGCAGCTAAACATTTGCAGGCTAGGATAGTAAACTTTACAGCCTTTCTTATTGTTAGCCTGAGCCAAAGCACACTGGAATGGGGTCAGAATACAGAAGAATATATCGGTGTTATTCACTGAACAGAACCAAAGCACAGGTTACGAGAGAAACCATGCTAGTGGCAACAGTGGATACTGGAGTTCCAATGAAGATTGCATGGCAGTACGGGAGTAGGGTGAAAGTGCAAACTACATGTATAACACGATTTTCAAACTGCAGTGTTTTCCAAAACTCCATGGTAATACTGGCTCTGTTTTTATGACAGAGACTTTCCCTCTGTTTGAAAAGTGCACCACTGCAGTTGAGTGAAATCTCATTGATTTTGTATTTTTTTTTTTTTATCTATCAGATGAATTTGTTTCTAAATTATTCAAGTATAGTAAACATACTTTCTGACATTTTAATTGTTATTATATTTGACATGTATTTTGGACACACCTTAAAAAACAGCGTCACCCGATACCACAAGAGCACAAGACAATTAGTGTGGGGGTTACTCAGTGCTGGCATAGTTCACCATCGGTACCACTTTACTTTAAATCCAAATTATTTTTGATATGAGTAATCCATTTTGTGTAGTGAAGGGACCCTGGCAGCAGAGAGCTCCTTTACTATTATTTATAGTCCAATTGATCTGTTGCGGTGCCACCTACTGGCTGCCTTGTGGAAGTGTTGACCCTGAGCACTCTGGCCCTGGAAAGGGGTTTTGATTTTATTAGACCGCCAGCGCTTCTAGAACTCATTGAGGTCAGGCCTGTCAAAACAAGAAAAGCAGCAGCATTACTGTTTCACAAAGCAGTTAAAACAGAGCCCCATGTGCCAGCCCTAGTGTGCTTAGAAGGAGGGTCATTCCTGAATAATATGTTCGAACAGTTCATCCTTCACAGGGGGATTGAGATCAGTGTGGAGGCCCTCTGTGCTGTCAGGGGAGGCTGCTTGCTTTCAAGGGCCCCCTTTTGTGCCTGGCTCCGGCCCCTGTGAGCCCGGGACTGACTCGGTAATTATCCAATTATAGTGAATCGCTGCAGGAGAAGTTCAAGGATCAAGGCCTCGATGTGTGCCTCATCCATCACTCCTCGTCTGCTGGCACATTCACCTCTGTTCCCAAGTGGCACTGAGATGTGTTTGTTTTGCTCAGTTTTATTGAAGGACTTTGGTTTTATTGAAGGACTTTGCTTTTATAGACTTAGTCATATGCAATTTAACAAGCCCAGTGGAGATAGTATGTGGGACCTCATCACACACGCACACGCACATGCACACACCAAAAAAAAAAAGATAAAGCAACTACACTATACACTATACTAGCACTCAAACAATGACTCTTCAAATGTTTTTTTTCTGTATCCTCCTTCTTCTTCTTCTTCTTCTTCTTCTTCTTCTTCTTCTTCTTCTTCTTCTTCTTCTTCTTCTTCTTCTTCTTCTTCTTCTTCTTCTTCTTCTTCTTCTTCTTCTTCAGATACACAGTCAATGATCATTCGTAAGTATTAAAGTGTACTTTGTTCAAAGCTGTGAAAGAACACTTGTGATAAGTGTGCTCAGCAATGAGGCATGCGTGTGGTAAATGATCAGCTTTGGATATTGCTGTGCTGTGAAATCCTGGTTTAGTCTCTGTGAAGATGATCTCATTCCAGCCTAGCGTATGGGAATTGTGTCACTTACTCACCCGGAATAGCATTATCATTGCGGGGAGACTGCGGTTGGACAGTTTATTCATTCCTTCATAGACCCTCACGGGGCATTACAGAAGATGAAGAACAAAGCATTGCTGATTACTCATCAGAAGGAACAAAGTTGTGTCAGAGCTCATTAAGGCTGGTAATCCCTGTGCTTCATGTGGGGTCAGAAAGTCTACATCATGCAGACCGCCGAAGCCTCAGCGGAATCACACAATGTTGACTTTGTTTGGGATTTTCATTAAGAAAGAGAATTGAACCTTGTGACTTCATCCCCAGTCGGAGCATTCCTGAACCGTTACACTATGGAGGAGTCGTGGCCAACTGAATTCCCTGCAACGTAAAAGCAGTTTTTTTCCCCCCTTTTGGTTCTGTAATAAAATGTAATTTCTGTTAAGGTGCTGAAAGTAAAACCACAAACACAAAAGTGGTCCTGTTCTTTGTAAATGTGAATTATTTTGACAGATGTTAACATACACAGTACTGTCTGACACAAGGGACTGGCATGCCAGAAAGGATGCTGTGTGTGAATGCTCTAAGGCATATTACAGTACAGTCATGTGGATCAATTGGCTAAACAGAATTCATCAGTGAGTCATTTTTCCATTAAGTCACCAAGTTCATTAAACTGCACAGTTTGTTTGGTTGTTTGTTGACCATGACCTCTGTTTTTGCACACCAAATGAATTGGCTTCAGAGACCAGATCACAATACCTTGCAAGACACCATTTTGTGTTGTTTTTTAATGATCCAAAGATACTT
This sequence comes from Acipenser ruthenus, assembly GCF_902713425.1. Lineage (NCBI taxonomy): Eukaryota > Metazoa > Chordata > Actinopteri > Acipenseriformes > Acipenseridae > Acipenser > Acipenser ruthenus. The sequence continues at coordinate 9,188,790 of NC_081189.1, read as the reverse complement.
TGCACCAACCAGAACTCCCATGTTTCAGGCTGATCCAGCACGTTCCTGGGGAATCAGTAACCAGTATTAGATGATGTAGATGTTAAATTCGTATCCCACCCTATAGACATTAAAGAGTAAGTAGCGGGGTTCCGAAAAATATAGCGTTCCACGTCCCAACGTGCTGCTGCAACTCTTTAAATAACGTACCTGTGATGTTTCTTTTCATTGGAAACATCCTGACAACTTTTTACACTTATAACCATTTAAAGTCTGTATCAAAGCTCTTTTCAAAATGTCTGCTGTAGTGCACTGGGGTTTGAGCTCTCTCCTCACAATAAATCACTGCATGGAAAAAAAAGTGCTCTGGCTTTGCTGTTCCATACCACATCATGGATCGTTATATTACCTGTTTGACAATGTGGGCAATAATCCTCACACTATCAGTGCACTAGAGCAGACATTTTGAAAAGAGCTTTGAAACAGACTTTAAAGTTTTAAGTGTAAAAAGTTACCAGGATGTTAACCATGAAAAGAAAAATGACAAGTACATTATTTAAACAGTTGTAGCAACACGTGGGGACGTGGAACGCTATATTTTTCGGAACCCCGCAACTTACTCTTTAATGTACTGTAAATGTGAGCTAAAAGGACAGGAGGTGGTGTGTTTGATAGAAATGTCTGTGAGGCAGCTCAACATGTGTGTTCCCTCCGGGGTTTGGGGGTTTGTCCATGGAGCCTGTGGTTTTGAAGTCCTGGCCACTTATGGATATCCCTGTGGTATGCATAAAAATAACAAACACTTGAAGAAAAAAAAAGTGTATGGGTCACACCACTCAAACCTGCAATGTAAGGTCCGATTGAAAACTGATTCAGAGAAATCCACAGTAACAATTACATGCAGGATTACAATCGCACCTCGGCTCAGGACTGTTACAAGCCCACTCTGTATGTGCTGTATGGTACATGTGTGGTGAATGAATGGTCTTGTTTGCTTTTGAGGAAAAGCAGGGTTATTGGACTTGTGTTGCGAAAGGCTTGAGCGTGCAGAGGCTTGTGAGTACAGTACATCCGCAATGCAAACTACACTGATGCACGTTTCATCCCCTGGGAAAAGGGTGGGAGCCTTTACAGTCCTAATATGAGAAGTTCAGTGATTTTTGTTGGGCTGTGAATAAATGCACAGTTATTTGTGTACAGTACATGCATTCAGTGTGAACGGGTGAAGGCATTGGCTGAAATTGTCTTTATAGTTTTCAATGTATAATCGAGTGTTTTTTAAAGAAGTACAGTACTGGTTATTTTCCCTTTGTTACCTTAAGGTCGCTCAAGTGGACCATCCGGGAGTTCCCAACCCTCCTTGCAGTCTGACAATTCATTTGGAAAGCCTTTGAAACACTTCTAAAAGGATAACGTGATTTGTCTTGGTTATCCCCCACATGGAAATCAACGAGGTATAAGGTCATCCAGATAGGTGCTTTACCTCCTTCAGGCTCTCTCACGCAGCTCTTTTTTTTGCATGTGCATGACACTTGACCTGGCACCATTTTGTCCCTCACATGTGATCTGTGTGTCATCACCACAAATAGAGGAAACACCTCCCCAGAATGTGGTGTGCTTGAGCTGGAATGACGCAGTACCTCTTTATGAAGCGGGTTTATCTGGACTGTACTGCACGCTGTATACAGATGTGAGGCACCTGACCTTATCTAGCAGCTAGGTGGGAAAGTTAACAGGTTGGTGCACTCTTCTGGAAGCATGTCGTGGAGGGTGGAGGGGGGGAGGGGGTGGCACGGCAGCAGCAGTTACAACACATTGACCTGAGCCAGGCACTCCTGCTCCGTGGGCTTTATCTTTTAATCTCTGCTTGAAATTACATTAACAAAAGCTTAATCACTCGCTGCCTATAAGAAACATCAGCAGATAAAAGCTGTGCACAGCATCTGTAATGTAGAGATCTGCTGATTTCAAGTGAACTCCCCAAGTCTTTGTTAAGGGGCTCTGATTTTCATGCTGCTCTGTGGTGTGCTGGTGTCCCAAAGGGAGGCAGGGTGTTTTTTGTTATATCAGGTGCAGTGCCAACCAGATTTTAGGATATAGATCTTAATCATGATTTCACAAATTAAAACCAAGTTTAATTGCAGGCCCTGTTCAACATTACAGTTCAGGCCTGTCATTTTAAGACAAACTGCTTTTCTTTTTCTTTTCTTTTTTCTTTTTATTCTCATTTAAAGTTTATTGTAGAATGAAAAAAACACCCCATTTCTCACATGTATAGCACAGCATGTTGGTTTTGTTTTCCACTCACAAGAACTATGTGCAGTTGGATTTGCATGTCTTCAGTTGAAGAAAGACTTCTAGTCGAAGCCTTTGTCAAAAGCATTTTATACGTCTCTTTTAGTCATATTACATGGTCTACCACCGAGTGTTTTTGTAATTATGGGTACGGATGAACTACCTATAGATTTTCAGCAGTGTTGGCGCTTTCCGCTTTCATTTCCCATTGGTTTCTTTAAGCTGTGTCTCTGATGAGCTGTGCTTGCAAAACGGACATTCCAAAAGCTCTTACCAGGGTAATGAGCACGCAGTAGGAAGGCAGGCTGAGGAAGGCGTGTCTGCTAATCTGCTCAAAGTGCTAATGATGTGTTCACGCCACGATCCACACCAGAATACGAAAGTGTAAAGTATCATCAGTGTTTTTATTCATGTACTCGTCCCAAGCATTGGGCTAGTTTAACAAGCTATTTGTTGTGAAAGGTTTAAAAAAAATGTTGTGAAAGGTTTAAAAAAGGTTCCTAGTTTGCCCTGTTAAAGGATTCACACTTCATGAGATGAACCAAAACTGAATTTGAATGTTGCCATGGTTACTTTGGCATTAACAACATTGTTGTTTAAATAGATATTCTGCCTGTGACTCAAGTCAGTCTGGCTCTGTTCATTAACCATTTCCTCCAAAGGAAATATAAAAAAAAAAACAATGACAGTAGTTTGGGGAATTACAAGGATAATAAATAAAATTTAAAAACTCAATTCCAATAAAATAAGGGTGTGGTTGGATTATTTAAAAATAAAGTTAGTTGGATCCACTAATGAAAATTTAAGCTCAGCTGCATCCTAATTTTTTTTTTTTCAGCCTCTATTCCCTACTTGTGAAAAGTGACATGTTAATTGGCATGATTACTGGTACTGTAGATCCACAGAAGTTCATACAGAACTTTTTATTTTTCTGTTGGGGATTATTTTTATTTATTTATTTATTTCTTTCTTAGCAGACGCCCTTATCCAGGGTGACTTACAGTTGTTACAAGATATTACATTATACATTATTTCACATTATAAAGATATCACATTATTTTTACATACAATTACCCATTTATACAGTTGGGTTTTTACTGGAGCAATCTAGGTAAAGTACCTTGCTCAAGGGTACAACAGCAGTGTCCCCTACTGGGGATTGAACCCACGACCCTCCGGTCAAGAGTCCAGAGCCCTAACCACTACTCCACACTGCTGCCCTGGCCATATATCCCTGGCCAATGGATTATACTGGAGATATTTGTTTTGTTTGCATTTAATCACTGAAAAAGACTGCTTAGCTAAGTACTTAACTTCAGATGTTAAAGGGCTCACCAAATACAATGATACAGAAGTACAGAAGTAGTTAAGTGCAGTGGAGCTGTGTAATGGTATAGAATACTAGTGGGTGTTCCTGAGCTATGACAGATAAATAGCAGTTGGAGAGGAAAATCTGGGCCTGTTCCAGCTGAACCTAACAAGTCCTTATCGGAAGTGTGAGTGCTGATGCAGAGCCTCTAGACAAACCCTGGGACTATATTGCGCTGGTATGGGAGTTTTTTTACTCCACTTCATATCAGTCTCCTTGTTCATATCTCTCTCTCTCTGTTTTTTTTGTAGGTGTGTTCAGGAGTGATGTAAGAAGGCGTTGGGCGTACCTCTGTTGACGTGCTTCAGTAAAATGTAGTATCATGTACCGGTGTGAACCTTAACACAGAAGTACACGCTCCACTGCTCAGGAAAGCCAGCAGAGAGAGAGAGAGGGAGCAAGGGAAAGGACAAGAAGCTGAAGAAGCTGAAGTAGCTGAAGGAGTTAGTCGGTGACCAGAGCATTGAGGGATTCATCGGGCAAGTCTGTAAGTAAGTGAATTCGGTTTACAGTTTGCTTCCCTCTGAAGTGAAAAAGGAAGAACAAACCTATTTTTAAAAGTGGATTTAAAACAAAACTAAAAAAAAAACTGCTTCTGCTCTGGACCTGTGGAACTGTCACCAGCCTGGAATAGCACCATGTGTCATGTGATTGTAACTTGCCGTTCAATGCTGTGGACCCTGATGAGCATCGTGGTGGCCTTTGCTGAACTGATTGCCTTCATGAGCGCAGACTGGCTAATCGGGCGAGCCAAGCCCCTTGTGAATGACGTCAAGACCAGCGCTGAGCCCTACCGGCCCACCTTGGGCATCTACGGGCGCTGCATCAAAGTAGCCAACCTGAGGCGCGTAACCCTCTGCGGCCCATACGCCCAGAACTTCGGGGAGATTGCCAGCGGGTTCTGGCAAGCCACTTCCATTTTCTTGGCAGCCGGACTCTTACTGCTCTGCACTGTGGCTTTTATTTCTATCTTTACAATGTGCTTTCAGAGCATCATGAAGAAAAGTATTTTTAATGTCTGTGGATTACTACAGGGAATTGCAGGTGAGTGGCACGTTTTTATTCACTCTTGTTTTTTAGTTTTTTTTTGGTTTTTTTTTTAGTAAACAATCCGGCTCAGCTGAATACTGGTGCTGTTAATGTCAAACTGAACGGAGACATTGGCAATACATTGTATGTCTGTTTCAGGGAACCAAAAGGGAAGGTGGTTTCAGGGGACAAACAATTTTAATGAAAATAAAAATCTGAAAGAAATACGTATTTTACAATTTAAATATGTTCATTCAGTTTGTATAGTTGACCCTGAATTATTTGGGGCTCTCACTCGCACCTTTTGTTGTTGATAACACTGTTACTAAAGTAGACAGGGTGAGCTGTACATATTTTCTTTTAGGAGTTGTGACTTTTTTATTAAAACTAGTATGTTTAAGGTACCTTGATGTATTTGCCATGCTAAATTAAATCATGTGCAGCAGATCACATTGTCATTTTTGAGAATGTGTTTCCTTGGTTTCCTGAACAGAATTGGGCCAATTCCACATTATGTGTGTTAGTTCCAGTTTGGGGCACACACACCCTCTTGCACTGGAACGTTGTTCTTGATTCAAACTGGTAAGGAGTGATTTCCAGAGTCCTTAGTGTTGCTGTAACGTGCAGTGTGCGATTGCCTCACCGCAGCACTCACTGTGCAGCTCCTCATTCTGTTTGACACTGCTAATAGCACAGACCTAGAAATTTCAAAAGTAATGCTGGCATCAGTACTTGAACAGGGTATTGCAGTCTCCATTGCTGTGTTAAACTGTTTAACAGGCAAATTTATGGACATTTTCTACCACCTATTACTGAAGCCAGTTAGATTCTTTTTCCATTATTATTATTATTATTATTATTATTATTATTATTATTATTATTATTTTAACCAAAAGAACTAGAGATGTCAGGAGCTGGCTGCTTGGTTAATTAGTGAGGACCCCTGCCATGAGGTCACTTCCTATTGAAAGGGTTGCTGTTGGGGATAGTCTCATGTGTGCTCAAGAATCAGATGGCTTCAGTGTATTGAACTGAGGGGTGAAACAAAGCCACGGCAGCATGCTCTTGTATCTCCTCAGAGTCCTGTCTCGGGTCACCGCAGCTCTGTAGTTGTATTGTTGGCTAATGCAATATTGAAGTGCTGCCTCTCTGAATGGTTGACAGACGCGACTCTTTTATTTTGGGAGAGGGTTTGAGTGGAGTCCGTTCCAACAGCTGTTAGGGAACTTGCTCTGAGTAAGTCAGAGATTCCAGTTAGTCAGCATTAGTGACCTGCAAGTGTGTGGGTGCTGTTTATGTCATCTGCTCTGGGAATGGGATGAGTTAAGGAGGGCTGAGACCAAGGTCATTGCCAGGACGTCACCACTTAAGAGCTAGTTTCATAGCAGCATGATTCGTGAATGTGGATCTTTTGAATCATCCTCACATTTTCACTGACACAAATAAAGTGTGTGAATGTGGTTAAAGATAAGACAGTCCAGTTATCACCACCCTTTGTTTTTCACTAAGTTTTAAGGCTTTGAAACACCAATACTTTGATTTTTAAATGGCATGTGACACAGTTACTGAGAGACAACCCCAGCATTTATATTGTGGCAGCAGAGCATGAGGATAACTATGTTCCATATTGTAACACGATACTGCAACCTGATTAGCTTCAGAAAGTACAGTTTTCCTGAAACTGCATGGCTCATTAGTTCTGAAGTACACTGTCCATGCTGTGCATATAGGTCAGGGTTACAGACACCTTGGATACTAACCACTTTGTCCTTCAATTGGCCAGTCCCTTGTGCTTTGCCCGCTCACACCCATGAGGTGCTGTGTAGTTGAGTTCAGATAATGTGTGATACCAAAACACAAATTGGATATTGAAATGATGACAGGAGCAATTTACAGGAAAACAGCCTGCAAACATGTTGGCGGGCAGGATGAGATAAGTTTCATCCGCGTAATAACAGCAAGGCCATGCTTTGTCTCTTATCACGTCCTGTGCTGTGTGCTGCTTCGTATCTCTTAGGGATTGTTTGAGTTGTGGTGTTTATGAAACTAAAAGACCGGTTGCGATGGATACATGAAGCTATATAACCATTTATACAGGTCTCGTTCAGCTAAAGAGTTGTTTCTATGAGACTTGACCATATTTGGTGAAGTCAAGCAGATCTGTGGTAAATAGCAAATACAGTGGTACAGTATATTCATAATAATGACGTACAAAAGAGTGTGTACTGTAACATACAGGGATTACACGACAACAACATAATAAAATAAGCAAATATATAGATGATAATGTATTGTAAATATACAGTAGAGGTAAACACTTAGTTTTAAATATTTAAGCTTAGTTCAAATGTAATAAAATACATTACAGTATATTATATAAAGACATTGATTAAACAAATCACCATATACAGTTGTAGTCAAAAATTTACATACTCCAGTGGAAATTTAGAATTTCTAGAAATTTCTCAAACAAAGAATTTTAGGAAACATCTTTTGAAGCAAAAGCAATTTTTTTTGCAAAACTCCAAAAGTGCTAATTCAAACACACCTCTTTAGACAACACCTGTAAAACTCAACTCTTCCCTTCTGGACAATATAGCACTCTGCCTTTAATGCACTTTAACACACTTATCTGCTCCCTATGTTACTGTATTTAATCTGGCATTTAACCCAATCTGTAGTATTTTGTATTTCACTTGCACTCATATCTAACCCTGATGTAACTTTCAACACTGTTATCTGCTCTTGAACTGCCCCGATGTCAAATCATACTGTGTTTTGTATTTTCTCTTATTAGGACTGAAGTCACTGTATTTTGTATCTTGCTCTTAATTGCACTGTAATTCTTGAAATGTATTTTTTGTATACCACTGTAAGTCGCCCTGGGTAAGGGTGTCTGCTCAGAAATAAATAATAATAATGTAAACTTTTGACTACAACTGTATATGAAACCTAGAATCTTTCTAAATGGTGGGAAGCTGGCATACAGGAGTTTAGGGTTGAGTCTGATCTACGGTTAGGTTAGTCAATCCCAATGTTTGATCTTAATGAAAGGCTGGTGGTTGGTCAGTAATGAATGTTTTAAAAGGCCATAGAAGCAGTTCCAGTTTGTAAGTGGCATAGCGCCAGGCTGTGGCACGACTGGCAGGGAGGCAGGGAGGCTGTCGTTCTCAGCTGAGTGAGTGGAGCCCTTTGTGCAGCGATGCAAATGATTCTGCTGTCCTGAGCTAGTTAAGGAAGCAATGATGATAGGAGGGGTCTGCCTTATGATGTCATCAAAGAGGGAAAACTAGCAGCTGTGAGTAAAGCACATGGGACCTGAGTTGAGCCCTGTAGGTGTTGCTGTTCCACACAGGGCTGGTCCATGCTGTTGCTGATGGCTGTCTTAAGGTTTTTGCCCACGCGATGATGCACTGTGAGCTCTGGATTGGTGCAGGTATCAAAGTGTAAAACGCCTCGAGGCTCGTGCTGTTAGCCAACGAATAAATGGAACTCGACATGCTTTGCTCAAATTGTTTTGCGAAGCACAAATCCGTCAAGCCATTAATTTAATGTTGAGTAGTGAGTGTGCAGGCCAAAGCAGCAACATGCTTAAGTGAATTTCCTTTAGAAAACCCCAAAAAGCTCATTGTACAAACACCCCACAATAAAAGAGAGAAAAAAGCTTTCATAATGAGCACAATTGCCATGCCATGCCATAAAAAGGATGAATTCTATCATTTTGAATTCTATGATTTCAGGCTACTGAGCACAAATATGGAAGTTCATTTTACTTGAGCCTCCAATTTTGATTACATTATTCCAAATTACAAGTCAATGTTAAGTCTTATATCCTCTAAAAAGAGTGTTTTGATTGTACTAAATATATGGCAGCAATGCATTTAAATTAAAATTGAAGGCTTGGAGAGACCTACTCGTACTGTGGTGAAGGCACATTCATATTCTGATTTGGCTAATTATGTAAAATAGTTTTTATTTTTTTTATACAGGAAAGCTTCTTTGTAAATAAAAAGTCCTTCTCAAGAAAGGTTAAATGGAGGACAGTGAGATTACATCAGATGTCTCGATGGGAGCTTTTGCGTGAAGCTAGTATAGGCAACTGAACCAGCGCCACACACTGTCTGCAGCTGTGCTTCTTCATAAGCTCTTTGATTAGGCAAGCTGATTGGTCAGTGACCACCTGATAAGCTCTTTGATTAGGCAAGCCGATTGGTCAGTGACCACCTGATAAGCTCTTTGATTAGGCAAGCCGATTGGTCAGTGACCACCTGATAAGCTCTTTGATTAGGCAAGCTGATTGATCAGTGACCATTTGATAAGCTCTTTGATTAGGCAAGCCGATTGGTCAGTGACCACCTGATAAGCTCTTTGATTAGGCAAGCCGATTGGACAGTGACCACCTGATAAGCTCTTTGATTAGGCAAGCCGATTGGTCAGTGACCACCTGATAAGCTCTTTGATTAGGCAAGCCGATTGGTCAGTGACCACCTGATAAGCTCTTTGATTAGGCAAGCCGATTGGTCAGTGACCACCTGATGAGCTCTTTGATCAGGCAAGCCGATTGATCAGTGACCACCTGATAAGCTCTTTGATTAGGCAAGCCGATTGGTCAGTGACCACCTGATAAGCTCTTTGATTAGCCAAGCTGATTGATCAGTGACCATTTGTTAAGTTCTTTGATTAGGCAAGCCGATTGGTCAGTGAACATTTGCCATAATGACATTAAAATAAACGAGCTCCCTGAAAAGTAAATTGAACTAAACCTAGGCTGAATAAGTGAGCTTGAAATATGTGGGCATGTCTGCTCTGTGAAGGGCACACTCTGAACAGCTGAAACAAGCCACTTATCAGGGCTGGAAATCCCTGCGGCAGGATGGCACGGGGCCAATTAAAAGGTTGATCTTGCCAGCAAAGCTTAATACCTTTTTAGCAAGGTTTTGCCAGCAAGTAGATTTTATTTTTAGTGATTTTTTTTTTTTTTGGGGGGGTGGGTGTGGGGGTTCTCTTATCAGAGGTTCTGGGTGGTTGTGTTTTAACTAAAAATGAATAAAAAGAAGAACCGAATGACCTTGGGCATTTTTGGATCTGTATAATGGGAGGCTGGATGAAATGGCTTCTTAACCCAAGTCAAAGTGAACATGGTCTAAGCCAGGGGTGTCCAATTACTGTTCTGGAGGGCATTCCACTCCAGGGTTAACAGGTAAAATGAGATCATTAATCACTTCAACTTAATTGGTTCAATTAAACAATTTTTAGAACAGGGTTGTGGAATGGCCCTCCAGGGCTGTGATTGGCCGCCCCTGTTCAAAACAATCTACCGCAAAAAGATAGGGATGTGTGAGAAAGGGTTAGTGAGGCGAGAGAAAAGGCTACCAAGGTATTATTGTGTGATATTTTAACTAGTGTAAAGCATGAGAAAGATGTTGTGGAGTAAACTTAGCTTTTGGTTGCAGATCAAACTATCTGGAATAGTAAAACTCACTGAGTGCATTATGCTGTGCCACCATGTACTATATACTATAACCAGAATGCCTCACTGGACAGTCCCTGCCATCTATAGATATACACTTAAAAGATTGTTTTGGCTGGTCTCCAAATCACTAAAGCTGCTAAGAAAGAGAGTTAAGAGATGACCAGTACAAGCTGAGGTAATGCTTTGGAACTGAAAGCTCCTTGGTTTTTTTTTTTTTTTTTTTGGATTGAATGCTCTGATTGGACGTTGCTCTTGGACACCACCGTTCCATTTAGTGGAGCAGAACATAAACACTATACAGCTGCAGACCTGATTCAGAGCAGTGGATTGGGAACAGATGGAGAAGATGAGATGCCTTCCTAGACTCTGGATTCTCATTCACTAACATGTCACTCAAACCTCCCTGTTTCAAAAGTCCTGGTCTAAATTCATCAGTGTTATCAGGCCTGTGGATCTTGACAGTCCAATCATGACACACGCATACAGATCCAGTTCAGGGGACTGCATGTTTATAATTACTGGGTGCTAGTCCTCATGAGATTAGAATCAGATAGAGGGCAATCGTAATCTTAAAGCATTATTATTCTTAGCTGTAAAGATTACATTTTAATGGGATGCTTACTGCTGTGTAGCTATGTAGTGACAACAGCAGAAGTCACGCTAGCTTTTCTGTTCATGCGTTCCTGAAAACCACATGCCCAAAATGTTGCATTCCATCCATCAGATATAAACGATCAGTTGTTAACACAAAGGCTACTAAACTCCAGGGATGTGCATTTTGTACATTTTTATGAACTTTTAAACTATGCTATATCATAGTTTTAAACAATCTCTGTCTGTGTATAGATATACATATGAACACAGACACACTTTTTTCTTCATGCTAGTATATACTAACAGTAAACAGTTCCCATGACATCGAGATGGGATTCTAAGCATTGTTTGTTGCCTTCATCTACGTGTGTTTTCATCTTTTCTGCATTCCAATAACACGGACAGCGACAGCAACAGCATCGCCGTGTCTGAGTCTTTTAAGTGAAGATTCTTGAAGATCTGTATTTGCATTTTTTTGCCCAGCAGCTCTTTCACACACACTACAGTACATCTTGCCGTCTCGATAAACAAGTATTTGCAGACCAAGCAAGATTCTGTTGCTGCATCTATTTCAAACGGAACCACAGAGTCTTCATGGTTTTGTTGGAGTTTGGTTGGAAGAAATGTTTTTTCATTTTTTGTTGGATCAAATGGCTGCTTTTTGTTTTCCGATGAAAGAAATTAAAAGCTGTAAAAAATATCAAATGAATTATAAAACTGCAAACAATTAGAGGAGTGGAGCAAAACAGCCAGCTTCCACAGCCAGGAACGATGCCTTCCATTAATCTGCTGCTTACTGAGGATTCCCCAGCCAATGATGATAAACCTTTCACTGTCAGCTGTTACACATATGTGGGTTTGTGGGTACATTTCTAAAAGCAGCACTGATTTAAGATTAAAGGTACAGAATTTGGGTAAACAGAATCTTGCTGTGTAGTAATCAGTCATTCATCATGTTATGGTAAACTCAGACGGGATGGCAACATGTTTTTGCCAGTCTGACTGTCAGAAGCAGGGATTTTATAGAGTATTGGATGATGGACTGCTGAAAGGAAGCAGCATGCACCTTTTCTAATGGAAGCCACGGTAGCTCTAAGTGGTTAAACTCCTATTTGTTGCTAAAGGTGTAATAATGAATGATGGATGCTGGTACAGTATAAGGAGTACAGCCAGTCCATGGTTGATAGAAACATCTCTGCAGGGTTTGTGTATTCCTGGAGCAGCCATTCCCCGGATGAGAGGCAGCCATTCATGATGCACTGCCGTTTACCCTGCAGCACATTTGTGTCTGTCTCCTGGGCATGCATTTCTTCTTCTTCCTAACCTGTGTAGGGGCGCTTGGGGAATGACTGCTCAAGAGGTTTCCTGTTCTACCCATATCTTGAAGGCAGTTTTTTTTTTATCTTGTATCTTGTAATAAGATTTTTTATCATATTTTAAAAACTGTTGGCTTTGTGCCCGTCAGTGAAGGTACCACATTTTCTAATGGGAAGTTCTGTGCCTGAGGCAGCAAGTAACAGTGAATAATAGTAGTGTCTGAGCATGTTAAGATCTGAAATGCATACAGTCTTTCATTCTACCTGGTTTGACTCGCACTATTGCTCAAGCATTTGAGAGAAGCAAACTGTTGAAGTATGAAGGCGAGCTAGCTAGTGAAAGGTAAAAAAAAAATAAAAAAAAACATTCAAGAACTGAAGTGAATTAAAGAGATCCTGTATTAAACTTCAGGCACAATATGATCCTGGTAACAAATTATGTTACAATTGTTTTGTGACTCTGTCTCAGCAATTGTGAAACTTAGTCCTGTAAGGGGATGTGGCTCGTCCGAGTACAGTTTAGCAGAGTCCTGTAAGATGTGGCTCGTCCAAGTACAGTTCAGCAGAGTCCTGTAAGATGTGGCTCGTCCAAGTACAGTTCAGCAGAGTCCTGTAAGGAGATGTGATTCGTCCAAGTACAGTTCAGCAGAGTCCTGTAGAGATGTGGCTTGTCCAAGTACAGTTCAGCAGAGTCCTGTAGAGATGTGGCTCGTCCAAGTACAGTTCAGCAGAGTCCTGTAGAGATGTGACTCGTCCAAGTACAGTTCAGCAGAGTCTTGTAGAGATGTGGCTCGTCCAAGTACAGTTCAGCAGTCCTGTAGAGATGTGGCTTGTCCAAGTACAGTTCAGCAGAAACAGGCAGGTGACTGTGTGTTAATCAATGAGGAAACCTGACTCAATTATCACCATTACCAGATCTGTTTTTCTTCCTTTTCCTTTTATCACTTGTTTTTCTTCCTGTCGATTATGACTGAGGTGCTGCTGTTTACAAGTGTGTGTTTTTTCCATAAATGTCATTTCCCAACAAGTTAAAAATGTCCTTGTTATTAGAAGCTAGGCCAGTCAGAGTACACAAAGCCTGTCTGGAATGGAATGCAGGGTTTGTGCTGGTTCTAGAGGAAATTGCTATTGAGTTTGTTGGATCATAAACTGAATGTTTCATACAATCTAGTCTGCTCAAACAAAACTATTAATAATAATCCATAGGAAATGGAAAGTTGCTGCAGTTCTCCTGGAGAAGTGGCTTCCTCAACAAATTACTAAAATATATTCCAGCTAAGCTTCAGCTCATGTACTATACCTGTGAACCCTTCTTCTCCTTTCTGCTGGGAGTTTGAACAGCCTTCTCACATTGCAGTCCTGCACAAGGAGACAGCTGTGCTGGCTTTGGCAATGTGGTCACACTGAGGCGTGATCCGAGGATAACTGAAGATACGATGGAGACGGATATTGGTGGTACTACTTTCTGCATGGTTTAAGTGGTGGATTAGGTCAGGCAGATCACCCTGGATCAAGATTGAATGGGTTCTGTTCCATTGCAGACTCCCCACATTCTTCACCTATTACACCTCACTTTGCTTGAGGCTAGGTTGCCACACTTACACCAGATGGGGAATACGGATGAGCCACCTAATCTCTACATGCACTGTACTGTACTGTACCTAGCAGGTTAATCCTCACCAGTGATCTGAGAGTCACATATCCTGAGAGGCTGACTGACCTCTGGCTTGCTTATAGAATACTGATCAACCCAGATGGAAACAGAAGTATTGATCCACACTGAATGAGGTTCAGTAAGAGCAGCTTGCTATCAGGGCTAAATGTCTTGCTCTGCCGGCGCTATAAATATGTTTTAAGCCGTGTGCATTTTCTCTGAAATGATCCTGAGTTTTTGATTTGTTTGAAATTTAAATATAATTTTGGTTAGTAATAATTTTCTTTTTTTAATTTTGAAATGTAATGCAAGGTCTGGGTGTTTTATAAATGTAGGTATTTTCCACTGACAAGACCTTTCCTGTTTGTTTTATTTTATTGTTGTTTTCCCATACAGTATCTTCAGGAGAATTGACATTGTAAAGTGAGTTATTTTGCAATCGCCACAACATTTCCCTCAAGCAGTTAGTGTGGGAACTTTTCATCTCCAGATAAACTTGTACAGGATTTGACTTGCCCGTCCAGGTCTATGTTCTTGTTGACTCAACTCTAGCAATAAACACTGAAGCATATTATTGAGAAATCTGATTTACAACCTGTCAGACTTTCTATGTGTGCTGAAGCAAATCACTCCTGGCAATGTTTCTTCTCTTTGAAATAAAGATGAGTTGGTTGGGAAAAAAAAAAACAACACCAACCAGAAATCAAGGAGTGGGTCCTTCAGTGAAGAATAAAAGAATACTTTGTGTACTTAATCAGTGTCTCTTGATGATCTTAGCACAGCTAAGAAGATAGCAAACCAGCTTTCTGTATTGTGCACAGTTTCTATGCTGGGACAAATACTCCAACAAACATTAAAATGTATATACTGAGTGACTGAGAGGGCAGTTCAGTCTCCAGATTGTTGCAGCCACGAGACCGGCAATTCATTTTGATCAAGACAGTCTTGACAGGTTTCCTCACCAAGCATCCCATGTCCCAGTAATATGAATCCCAGCTCTACGGTGTGTGGTGCTGTTTCTCCTTCATTAAGATGCAGAGAAGCAGTAGCACAGTTTTCAGTTTGATATGAATTGACAAGATTGTTACAGTGAGCAACATCGGTCAGAACCAGCCCTTTTTAAAACTCTATTGTTTGAACTTTGACCTGCTGATTTGTAGAATGTCTGTTTGCCGCACTACAATAAGCAAAATCGTTCAGCCAGGAATACATGGTGATAGCTGATTTGGAGATGGATCTGTGAAAGTCAGTAATCCAATAGCCAGGCATTGGTTGTACTACAGTTCACAGCAAAGATGTTTTAGTTTGTTTTTCATAGTTTGAGTTTAGTTCAAGTCAAATGTTTGTTGCGGGTCTGTACCCCCTGCACTACCAGCAGATGGAAGTGATCTCAGAATTGTGTTGATCACCTGTGACCCAGACTGGAACTGAATGGGTGACCTAAAGGTCAAAGGGGTCATGTCCCACTGCCAATCCGAGGAGCTGCCGCTCATTCCAGGGAAACCTAACTCTGTCACTGAGTCTCCGGTAACTCCATAATGTCTAAAATAACAGTAATCCCATCAGTGTAATCATGTCATGCTTGTCTGGTAAGTAAGAAAGTCAGGATATACCCATTTAAAAAATAAGCAAAACGCATGTTAACAAGAAAATCCCCAATTCATCCAAGTGTATTGTGGCGAAAGATGTCAGCGTTTTTTTATAGTATCGATCTACTGTACGATTTGATGATAGAATTTCTCCCTTTTAATATTATTATGTTAAAATTATTTTTTAGAAAAAGATGTTTGCATGTGCATTGAAACAGACCCCCCATGTCTTATATTAGCCCTCTAATGCATTGTAATATAGAACGAAAGTCTCAAACAGGGCCCAGTATGTGACACACCTGTCCTCCCAAGCAGTAAAGGGTTTTCTCACAATAGACAAATATTTACACACAAGGGCAAAGGGAAGTCCAGACCGTAAACCGTAGTCTCAGAGTGGTGACAGTGACATCAACGACCATCAGTCCTGCCCACAGGTCTTTTTAACCAGAGCTCTTACTGCTTGGCCCAGTCACTTAGCGTCCCAAGCCTTCCTCAGCTCCACGTTGAATGAGAAATATCAGGCGATTTGTGTTTTCTGGTGAAGAAAAGTTGAACCACATCATCATCCATCTGATGCCAACAGTCTCCTCACTGCCAGGCTGTTTCACATGTGGAAAACATTCAGGCCCTGCTTTTCAATCCTGCTTTATTGCAGCCGAAAACACATTGCAGCTGAAATGTAGGGCAAACATTATACGGCTTGAAATTAGTTTTGTGATTCATTTATTTTGTACAGATGCTCTGTCATATTCCTGAGTCATGGGGGATTCAGCCCTCCAATCATTTTAAATGGGTTTCTTTTACTTCAGACAGACCTGTACTTATCAAAACTATTTAACCCATTAAGTACCAAACACAATTTTATTTGGAAAAAAAACCGAACACAAGCTGTTGCCTATTTATGTAATTTGATACATTGTCGTTACAGAGGCATTCCATTGTATTGTTGTAGTACCTGCTGTAATCAAGTCCTTTCACAGTCATTTCATAAGCCTGAGAATACCTGGTTTCCTTGAGGTTTTATGTTTACTAAAAAGGTGCTTAATAATAACTAATTAGCAGACAACAATGTATTTGGTCTTTCTGAAATTAGTTTACAATCCCAATAAAATGTTAATTTTAAGTGTGTCTGAAACTTGGCAGCCTGCTCAGGCCTCTGGCTTGGAACCTGCCAGTTCATATCTAAATTTTTTTTTTATTTTGAATCGCTAATTATTTTTATTTCAACCCGGCCCACCGCTGCCATCCCTGTGCTGACTAGGGAGAGATGAAGACGGACACACGCGTCCTCCGAAATGTGCGCCGTCAGCCGTCCGTTTCTTTTCACTCTGCAGGCCCGCCATGCAGCCACCTCAGAGATACAGCGTCGGAGGACAACGCAGCTCTGGGCAACTTACAGGCAAGCCTGCAGGCGCCTGGCCAGACTACAGGGGTCGCTGGTGCACGGTGAGCCGAGGACACCCTGGCCGACCTAAGCCCTTCCCCCACCCGGGCAGCCACTTGTGCGCCGCTCCCTGGGAACTCCTGTCCACGGTCGGCAGTGGAATAGCCTAGACTCGAACCTGCGACCTCCAGGCTATAGGGCACATCCTGCACTCCACGTGGAGTGCCTTTGCTGGATGCGCCACTCTGAAGCCCAGTTCATATCTGTTCTGACAAGGGCGGTAAGCCTTTGTGGTGTCATACTTCTGGGGTCTGGCTGTCATTTTACAATTTACAAGTTATGATTAAAGCTGGGTTGCAAGTCTAAACTGTGCTAATGAGGTTTATTGTGATCTTTGTCTGAGAAACGTCAGAGTCCCCAGGGAGTGGGCAATCACAGGCCACCAGGGGGGTTTCACTCTACCTGTCAGGTCTTTATGAAAGTTTTACTCCCTGCAGTTTCCCCACTTTATCTTGTGTGAGAATGCATCAGCACTGTAGACCTGCACTCTGGAGATGCAGTGCTCTCTGCATCAGCACTGCAGACCTGCAGTCTGTGGAGATGCAGTGCTCTCTGCATCTGCACTGTAGACCTGCACTCTGTGGAGATGCAGTGCTCTCTACATCTGCACTGTAGACCTGCACTCTGTGGAGATGCAGTGCTCTCTGCATCAACACTATAGACCTGCACTCTGTGGAGATGCAGTGCTCTCTGCATCAGCACTGTAGACCTGCACTCTGTGGAGATGCAGTGCTCTCTGCATCAGCACTGTAGACCTGCACTCTGGGAATGCAGTGCCCTCTGCATCAGCACTGTAGACATGTATCCTCAGGAGAGGTCCTCAGAAGCGGATCTCTGACAACACAATCACTGCTTTTTCTTTTTGTTATGATCATATATTTATATCCAGTATGTATTTATTGCTTGATTGTTCTTGTAATCTTATTGTTTTGACGAGATTTTAAGAGCACGGTTTCCTGGTTTAAAAAGGCAGGTTGGGACATGGAGACTGAGACTGTGGTTTAGTGAAGTGCGCCTCTAGCTTGTTTACCGAGAGAAGGAAAGCAGCAGTGCAGTCCAGAGCAGGAGCAGACAGCTTACCCTTAGAAGCTTTGCCCTTCCTGTTTTTAACTAGCAGGCTCTTTAGAGAGGCAGTGTCTGTTTGTTTAAACTCTAAAGTATTGAGGCAAGCTGTTTTTTTTGTGAAAGATCTGACCCTTTTGTCCCACAATACACTTTCATACTTGTCTTTTTTTTTTTTTTTGGACATTACCATAGTTTTATACGGCTTTGGTGGCTGCTGTTGTTGGGTCTGTAATGTTCTGCATTCAGTGCTTGTGTTATATTGGTCTTTGCCGCACCAGCCCATAGGGTGCAATAGTCCAGTTTATCAATGGCACTTTACTTTTGAGGCTGCGTGTGACATGGGACTGCATTCTTTGTTACACAGTCTGAGCTCTCCACCATTCTGTTCCTACCTGTGAATGCAAAGTAAAGAGGCATGTTTACAAAATGCATGTTTCTGTGTTATCATTTTTGGGAATAATATTACAGGGTCCAGGTAAAAAATATACAGAAATAATTGATCTTTCCTGATTTTTAACATGTGTAATGTCTTTGTTTTTGTTCAGGTCTTTTCTTGATCCTGGGCCTGATGTTGTACCCGGCTGGCTGGGGCTCTCAGAAGGTGCAGGATTACTGCGGCCATGATGCGTCTCCATACAAGGTGGGGGAGTGCTCGCTGGGCTGGGCCTTCTACACAGCCATCGGGGGCACCGTGCTCACCTTCATCTGTGCCGTGCTCTCTGCACAGGCTGAGATCGCCACGTCCAGTGACAGGGTGCAGGAGGAGATCGAGGAGGGAAAGAGCCTCATCTGCCTGCTGTGAGTGCCAGGGAGTCCTCCTCTTCCTCCATGCCTGGGAATCTGGGATCTTTCCCAAGGAGCCCTCCTCCTCCTCCTCCTCCTCCTCTTCCTCACCTGGGAATACAGGATCTTTCCCAAGGAGCACCCCTCCTCCTCCTCCTCCTCGCTTAGGAATACAGGATCTTTCCAAAGCACTGCTCCTCCTCCATCCATTCTCCTTCTCCATGCCTGGGATTACAGGATCTTTCACAAGGAGCACTCCTCCTCCTCACCTGGGAATACAGACTCTTTCCATCATCTCTGCTCAGTGTAGAAAGGGAGCACAACATTGTTTACCACTAAGACTGACAGCCTGTGGTCCTTAGGCTGCCATGGTCTTGTTGTTTTTGACTTTTCTAATCGTCGTTGTATGCAGCATCAGGAAAAAAGGCTCGCCCTGTGGCAATCCGTTTCTTAATTGTTTGTTTTTTTGTGTCTGAACACAAACGGGTGTGTCAGTATGGTGCCAACATAAGCTACAACGACACAACATGATTTGTATATACCTTGTAAATAATGTACAGAATGTGTTGCATAACAGACTGATTGAATTTGTTGAATTTTAATCTAAAAAACCAGCAGTTTTGTACTCAAACCACTATGTTCTATAAAAACAAAACTTTGGTAACAACTTCAGTGCCCAGCATTGTGCTCAAAAATACTTTTTCACAGTTTTTTTTATTCTTTTCCATTATGATGCACGATACTACCAACTGAGATCAGTCAATATATCGGGGCAGCTAGTGTGGTTGGCTGTCGGGTTACCAGTACAAGGTGCTGTGCTGGAGCAAAAGCACATGACTGAAATGTATTCGTTATCCCTCTACAGCCCTCCCTTGGCCTGAAATCCACTCCTTGGGATCCGAATATAAAAGATGCTCTGTACAGGTTCCAAACCATTCTGTGAAGCGTGGTTCTTCAGAGAGGACCACGCGTCCAGAGCATAAAGGACAATACCAGATAGCGGTGCCAACAGCTCCTTCCAGTACCCTCTGTCTTCAAATTCTTGCAGGATCGAATATCTTTTCCCCACATGCCAGAGCTTCCAAACTTAAAAACAAAAACTAAAACTATATTTCAGCCCCCTCCCCACCCTCTGGGACGCCTTGGTGCCGGCTGCTGTCTCCCCCCACACCAGCCAGGGAACCTGGCCAAGGCTGCCTTCTCTTACACAGGGATGTAGTTTCCATCATTAACTACAGGCTGGGATTGTAGTTTCCTGGGCAGTCTGCAGCTTGGGGCAGCTAATGCCAGAAACAATAGTGTTCTCAATAGTGCTCTCCCAGCGCAAACGCCTGGGGCTGGCTCAAGCAGTCATTGTTCTGAGTCCTTCAAGCAAGGGTGTGCTGTTATCAATGACTGAATAAGTAGACGTTTTCTGTTTATTTCAAATAATAAGTGCACCGATGGATGAGTTTAAGCTGAAGTGGTGTATATCTGAGAAAAAAAAAAAGAAATCTAAAAGGTACTGTAACAATGTCTGTTATGGAAATCCTGACTATAATCTAGAGTAGCATTGCAGTCTTTTATTCCAGTGTAGTTTTTACTCCCTTGGTTTTCATTCTGTGAGAAAGCAATTGCTTTCTGGGTCTGTGTTGTGTAGAGATACAAGCAGGTTTCTACACTCGTAATCAACAGATGTGTTCACCTCACACCCATTTTTACACCAGCTGGTAAACTGCAGAAACCTCCCTCCTCATAATTCACTGAAGTGCAATGGCAACGTGTGACTCCAACACTGGCAGGTCAGTGCTGTACTGAACGTTAATGGACCTGGCTGTATCATCTGTGATGGATCCAGTTCAATACACTTTTTATTATTTCCAGAAAGATGGCTCAGTTCTAAGTGGGTTACTTTTTCTTTTTCTTGTTAACAAGTTTGAGTTATAATAATAATAAAAAAGATGCCCCCGCCTTCAGAGGAAATTAAGATATGAGCGTCCAATCATCAACCAGCTATTCAGCCTCGATTACTGGCTTTCAGCCAACAATCGGACACGCTTCATTTACAAGGTCTCCGAAGTGCCTTGACATCAGGATAGTGAAAACTGAAAGCAGGACGGCTCACACGAACATTATAACCATCTAAACAAAGGCCTACTGTGTACCCCCCCCCCCCAAAAAGGAAACTGGAAGGTGCAACTTTTTGGTTTAGAGTGAAGTTTACAATGTAAAGAATGAAAGGGTGAGCACCTTGCCGAGTGATCCTGCTGATGTAAGCAGTCTTGTGAAGTGTTCTGCCGGGAATGCCAGTGAAACGGGTTGAGAGCCAAAGGCAGCTGCAGTAGTATCGTGTCTCAGCAATGTCAGATTTATGAAATTGACCCTGCAAACTCATTTCAATCTCTAGGGGAGGAAGAACAATATGTTCAGTAACATATTTCATTTCCGCTTTTTAACTAAAAAAAAAAAAAACAATGGAACTTTTATGTTGATTTCTTCAGACTGGAATGTCCCTACCTTCTAATTAAAAAAGAAAACTGGTGTGCTTCTCAAACGGGACACAGTCATTCTTTAGGTTGCTTTACCTGCACATGTGCGTCCATTTCAATAATGTCATTGGCAAAATATAAAATAACTTCATTTCACTTTGGCAGAACAGTGAAATCTAATGTTGGTATGTTTACAGAAGTCAAAATATATATGAAGCAGGTCCCTTCTGCTAACCAACAACTTTTATGAATCCTTCATTTTCAAATTGTGGGGAAAATGACACGTGTTCTTGTATATTGACTGCATGGGTTGATTGTTTTGTTTGTCTGATTGTAAGCAGGCTGCTGTTGAGCCTGTATACCAATGTCAAATACATGTTGTAGGGTTATTTCCCCCCAGCTTTTCCAATGTGTTCAATGTCTGTGGTGTGTGTGTGTGTGTTTTTTTAATGTATGTATTGCAAGGTGCCATAGTCTTTCCTGTAAATGTAACCTATTTAAATATATATGTGTATACGCCTAAGTATGTGAGATATGTGCAATATCAAAACATGGTGCATCTAGGCAAAACAAGTGTGAAAAGAGGCTTGTGTCCTTGTACTCCTTCCACTACCCTAGCATGCCTTAAGAGTTTTAAAATCACTACCTATTTAGAACCAAACAGGTGAGTACCCAACATTACTGCAGCTGGAATCCAATGTTTGTCCTGCAGTGTGATCTTCACTCCAGCGAACGGAACAGATACATACAGTCCACCACAGCATGCACTGAAGAGATCTGTGTCTGCTGATGTCAGAGGCTAATGCCTTAGTTTAACCCTTTAATGACAACTTTTGACTTCACCAGACATCCGCCAAAAGCCAATAATTACCCTGGCAATGTGGTTTCTTTCTGGGAGAATTCCCTTCTGCGGGAGCTCTGTGATAAATGTGATGTTTGGATGGATGCCCTGGTAAGAAAGATGCTGGCAGTGCTGTCTCTTATCACCCCTCATTCAGCTCTGCGTATACAAGCACGGTGTGCGTGTGATTGCAGCAATGGGGCTACCTACTGTATTACAGCAGGAGTCCTATGCTTTCTGAAGTCTCCCTCTTCATCCATAACCAGGTCATTCTGCATGACAGCTGTAGTGCTATCTCTTCACACTTCCTTTTCCTGTTCCCAGCTCTCCCATTCCATTCCATGTGCCTTTTATAGAAATTATTATTCAGCCAGTGATGTCTTAAAAAAAATACAAAAAAATCCCACCCCTTTTTCAAACCCACATGCTCATCACTGTATCAAAAATGAAAAGGGCAAGAATATCATAATACTGTGACAGCAAACAGCCTCCTGAGATTTAAGACACTTGTAGTAAAAGCATTGCTGAGGGTGATGTCAACTTGTAAGCAGCAATGATTTCGTAGGGCAATATGTCGTTTCCATTGTCAGCCTCCCTTTGTTTGTCAAATCATTGAATTTCTGCTGTTCCGCTTATCAGGTGACCGGAGAGCCTTATTGGGGGAATGCTGGAGTTGTATTGTAGAGGAAGACGCCTCTGGGTTTCCTTCCTGTTGACCATTTGTTTGTAGGCTTCTGTAACAAGGGAATTCAGCAGCAATGCACCGAGGCATGCCGTGCTCTCATGATACTGAAATGAGCGACGCTACTTTGAAATAATAAACCTGGTCTTGTTTAAATGTCTTCGTCTTCATTTCTTTACTGAATGTACATTTGGGAGCTATTCTTTACACTGTTGGCAAAACAAATGGCAAACAGCTCATTCAAAAATGGTGGCAGTAAATGGAAATGTGTGTCAGAATGGGGAAACTAAATGGCTTTGCTGGCCAATAATGTTCTGAGGTTTATTCTACGCAGACATTCAAATGGCATTACTATAGTTATTGATGTAGTAAAGCCCTGAATGGTTGTCGTTTCCTGTATTCTGTACACTAGATGCTTTTGCACTATGATGTCCAGAGTGGTTTTGTTACATATCAGAGGTAGGCATTTACAGCCATGTGTGCCATTCCACAGCAGGTGTACAATTAAAAGATTCAGCACTAAGTCCAGTTCAGAGGCTTGCCTGGTTCAGTATATTACATGTAACACATGTTTGGAATGAAGAGCGAGGCTGGAAGTAGATTTAATCAGAGCACAGTGATGCTAGGCAGTGGAAATGAAGGGTGGTGTAAAAGAAACATACCTTCAAGGTCAAATCCGCATCTGTTATGGTATGAAATTTGAGACTACATAAGTCTGCTTATTGCTTTGATATGAGAGTTTCAGGACCATGTCTTGAGAGTAGCAATGCAATGCAATATAGAACATTGTGTTTCTGCGTTGCCTTGCCCCTCAACCACACTGTAATCAGTGCCTCATAGTGACATTATGCACAGAATACAAAAGCATGACTTGGTTATGGTTGCAGATTGTGGAATGGACTATATCTTCAACTCTCCAAATATAATAAGATATACAACGATCAACTCCACAGCTGCACAATATCAGACAAGCAATGTACAATTGAAACACAAATAGAATTAAATAAATACATACATACTATTAAATACATTTTTGGCCAGACAATGGGACACAAATCGGAAACCTAGTGGACTAAATAAAGCCAAGCACTTCTACTGGCCTGCAAAGTTGGCTTCAAAGGGGAGTTGAGAACGTATAATCCAGCAGGTTTTCAAAAGTCCTCTGCCCCTCCAGCTGCCTGGAGTGCAGTGTACGATCTCTGTAGACATGGTGGTTGTTAAAGGGTTTGCTTTAGGAACAGCCCATTCACTTTCCTGTGTTAGTGCCACCCTGCTCTTCAAGAAAAAGAAGATAACATCCTAAGTGAGGGTTCAGGCACTGTTTCACAAACATTTGGAAATTACAACTTAAGGTTTTTCGATTAAAGTGATGGGGGTTGACATCCTGTTATGAAGTGCCCTGACATTTAAAATGAGTATAATTCTGTAAGACTCTAAACGAGATATTTTATTCAAGCCCTTGATTATAAGGGAGGCTATGAAGATGAACCCAATTACCCCAAGAGATGTTAGTGCTAACCTTAATAAGCAATGCCTGCAATGATGCAGAGATGAAATACTTCAGTTCATGAAAACTTTAATTACTTAACTAGACCCTTCGTTGAACTAATCATTTGCTTAATTAGACCTTTTTAATTGTTCTCAGCTCCTAAAAAGTTCACGTTACTTCTAAAATATAATAGCAACTTGAAATCTGCAACTGTTTTGAGCTGAAAACAAGTAAAAAGGTCTAATTAAGCAAAGTATTAGTTCAATTAAGAGTTTAGTTAATGGGAGCACAGTTTGAATGAAAACCAGAAGACACATGGGGTCCCCAGGACCAGGGTTGGGAAGCCCCAATCTAGAGGTTCAAAGAGGAAGTCAGTCCTAATTTAGGAGTGTGCAGCTCTCTCATACACCACATCTCACTGGTGCATCCCCAATTCCATTTAGGTCTGAAGCACTGATCAACCTGTAATTAAAACATATACATCTGCAGTACCAGTACTACTTAAAACACCAGAGGATGTAGTGCTTCCATTGGCACATGTCAACATGTCAGTTTATCCAGTCAGTGCTGTGTGCACCTGGTACACTTATTGCATGGCTCATTAATGCCCTGCACATGCACAGTAATGGCTTGAGAAATTAGAGGTAGTAGAGCAGTATTATTAAAAATGTGCAACAAACTCATATGTACTGCATGTCTCCACTACTTACTACAGACTAGCAATCAGAAGCTATACACTTACAAGGGTCACAGTGCTTATTACCTTGTGGGGGGCCACTCAGCCCCAATCAGTGGCTGCTGAAGAGTAGAGCCTCCAAGTACAGGACAAGCTGATGAAAACCCTCCACCGTTACATACCAAAGCCCATCACCACCATGTCTTGCTACATACTAGAGATACATGAAGCACATGGGTTTACTCGACAGAGTTCATGCATCACAGTGCTAACCAAAGGCAGCTTTCTATGTTCTTCAGGGCTCACCTTTATTCCAAGTTCACTCCGAGACCAGCAGATTAGCCCCTGAAAACACTTCATTGTAGGAATACAACTTTGTTTATTTAGACAGTGACTCAAAACACGCAACAAAAACAAAACAGATCTGTCTGGTGCTAATGAGTAAATGACAGTGTGAAGCAAAGGGAAAGTTACCAGAGCTCCCTGTGATTCACTCCCAGCCCCCCAGCAGTCTTACAGCGACACCTGCTGGAGTCACAGAGGAATAGCAGCTGCCCGTTCACTCACACTTCCAGTGTGTCAGCTTCAACCACGGTTAACAGCAAATACAGTTCATTTTATGCAATCCCTAAAAAAAGTGTTGTTCCAAAATGCTAATATTTTACACCTTTGCCTGTGCAGCACTAATGATGTAAATCCTCATAATTATCAAGCACTACAGGATTATTGGAGATGTCGCTGCATTTCAGACAAAAAAAAGTGCTATTCAGCATGACATGGTTTTTGATGTAGATTAACCCAAGGCATAGAAGATTAGCACCAGCATTCAAGTAAAGTGCAGGTAACTATAATGAACAGTAAAGCACAGACTTGTAAATTAATTTGAAATGTGCACAATCAGAAATGAAGTGTGCAGTATAACAGTGTATATATATTTTTTCTCATTCAACCTGCCCTGAGAATGTTTGAGTAACCATTCTTGTGGAGACCTGAATGAATGAGGGAGGGGAACAGCAGTGCTCATTGAGAAAGGTGTGCAGATAGGGGTTTGGGGAAATTATGTAGTTTAGATAATCCACAGGACGACTCGGCAAGGATCCCTGAAAACATAGCAGACAGACAACCCAATGAAAACCATGAACTCACTATCTGTTACATAAGAAGGAAGCTAGAGGCATGCAATACAAACAGCTGCCACCGAGTACAAGTCCAGTAGTTTGCGGTTTTCATTTTTATTTGAGACTTTGTGTTAATACAATAAATATACAAAAGTCAAACTACTTCACATGCGACATTAGAGGGATAGAGAAAGTGAATGCATTTGTACAGTACAATGAAACGCAGAACAATGACAAACCATTAGTCATTTTTACAAAATATACAAATATCCCTTAAAATCTTTAAATACATTTGAATCCTTTATCACATACCGACCTCTACCCATTTTTGTTTTCATTAGTATTACTACACACGTCTTTCTTTTTTTATTAAAGGTTTATATGCACAGCACACACAGAGAATTAATTCACATTGCGTCAACATTTCGATTCTCAAATCTGTATCACTGATTTAAACCAAATTACTTCAATAAAACTTAAAAATACTGCTGGAACAGAAACAATTTGTTGCCATTCATTAAAAAAGACCATAACATCTCTTGCAGTGGAAAGAAACACAAACAAACCTACTGAGAGCAAGTGAAGAAAAGGTATCATGACCCACTAGAAATCACTTTCATGAAATAAAACAAAAATCACTCCACATTCTTGAAACATTTTGCAGCCTTTTATAATGAACATGTGTTGGTGAACCCCGTTGCAAGGATGGATGAAACTGCTACCTTAGCCTAGCTGCACTGTTTGTGCTTAAAACAAAAAACATGTGTATTAATCAGTTATTCTGATGAATCACACTTTAAATGTCAAGCTGTAAGTGTGCCACCACACACTTCACAAAGGTTCATTTCTGACCACATTGATCTCCCTTTGATTAGTGGAATTTCAATATAACAGAACTCTCCAGATAAACAGAATACTGAACTAGAATTGCAAAAAACCAACAAAGACTGATTAAAAAAACCTGGGAGGACAGAAGTCACATACCATGTACATTTACTGAAGAAAAAACCCACCATATGTAAAAAGAGAAATTGAATGAAAAAGTTAATAAATGGACTAGAAAACAAATAACTACATTTTGAGAGAAGGGTAAAATAACAATATAAAAGCAGCAAGCACTGCTCGGAAGAGTAATGGAAATGCCCCTGCTCTCAGCTCTCAAGTTATTTCCTTGCTCGTTTTATACTGTTAATTATTCTATTACTCTCACAGTTTGCCTTTGCACTCACTTTGGACTGGATTCAGACTGTACATTAATAAATATTTAAAGAATATCAGCTGGTTTCATTTTTGCCTTTCTTATGGTAACGCAAGGCAGCCCAAGGTTAGTGCTAAAATCAGGGGCCAGAGTCGAAACATTATGGTTTAGTAGAATTTATTAAAAGAAAAATAATAATAATAATCTGTAAAAGATTAAGACATGTGTAAATACTCCAACATAGCCAGATTTCTTCCCAATAAAGTACTGGAGATGTTTCCATCATTTAGTTTATCTCAGTATATCACCAATCTGCCACTGGGGGGTGAAATACAGAACCAGCTAAATAAAACAGGACTTGGATTCCACACCATTGCAAAGCTGCTGTATTGGTTACCTGGTAGAACAGGGGATATTGTAAGACAAAAGCTGAATAGTACAGGAGCATATTAGATCAAGTGTAGTATTTCCTTTTGTACACTGGGCTTGTTCTTCAAGGGTCAATCTCACATGTACTCCCAAATAAATAAAAACACAAAGCCCCCTGAAGCAGATTAGGTACCTGTTCATGCATCTGAATATATATATATATATATATATATATATATCCTGAGTATTACTGGTTAAAGTACCTCTTGAGGGAGCTTTCATTGTGGAAAGGCTGGAATATTCTTCAAAATCACTTGAGCATTTATGTATTCTTTTTAAACACAAGTGTATTAAGGGTTAAGTTGATTCCAGTATGACTTTTTTTTGTTTTTTAGAAAAGTCATTCTTAATTTTTTTATTTATTTCACATGAAGGAATAAAGTTGCAATGCACTTTTAAAAGGAAGGTAAGAGGCAACCAACACAGAGACGCATTTTCCCTGAACACAACAGTGAACACCAGCAAACAAAACGAGCAAGCAAACAAACAGACCAGCACAAACACTGTGGAAGGGAACCTCATTAAAGTGACCTCCTCGCCTCTCCAGCCTGATGTATATTCAGATCTCTTCCCTGCAACATTACACTAGAATGAAATGTAAGAGAATACAGAAAGGAGATACAGACAGGAGTCTACTTTTCAAATCCTGCATCATTTGCTACAGGTCAGCTTTAATTTGCATGTACTGTACATATGCAAGTCCGGACCAAGCCACGAGGACACAAGATATTAGAATGCAATTGATACCTTTCAAATACATCCTTCTGCTGTATGCATTGGCTAACGTTATGTCAAAATGAATGTGCTTTAAAAACAAAACCGGTCTTCAACCAAGAAGCAACATGTCACAAATCTGCTTATTGTGCCTAATAAATGTGCACAGGCAACACATGTTAGTTACATGATCCTATTTTCCTTCCTATTACATTGAAAAACACCAATTGCCTAACACAATAAAAACCTGTTTTGGTCCAAACTGCTATACAATGGGAGTTTTATTAGATGCACACACAACACTGCTTTCACTGGTACGGCATTGTCGACTCTTCTCATCAGAGGCATGCAATGTGGATAAACTGACACACCTTTTAACTGATTTATTTCTTTCTTTTCTTGACGGTGCATTTATTTATTTATTTATTTATTAGGCACAATATAATCCTCCCTGTTAAAGCTGCTGTAAAAGGTCGATGCTTGTTTTTTGCAGCTTTAAAGTAAAATGGAAGTTTTTAAAATGTTGCAAGCAATAATATTGTACAGCTGTAACTGGGTTACACTACTGCCTAAGGGCATTAGGGTTTAAAAGATAAAAAAAGTGGGACATTTACCTAGAGAGAGAGAGAGAGAGAGAGAGAGAGAGAGAGAGAGAGAGAGAGAGAGAGAGAGAGAGAGAGAGAGAGAGAGAGAGAGAGACTGTATATATAATTAAAAATGAAAGACTGCATGTGTTGCACATGATAAGAAAAGAAAGGGCAGCAGAATCCTATCACTCATTGGAGGTTGTATTAATGTAACATTTTCAGCAAAGAGCAACCCGTTCCATTGTGTGGAACAGCACTCTCTTGTGGTCTACAAGAGCAGGAACCATCACGAGGGAAACCTACAGAGGCTGGCACTGGACATTCGGAGTGTTACTGTGCAGCTGTGTGGAAGCTATATGTTCCTACAGTAATGCTATTCAGAAAGGTAAGGGAGCACAGGGTGGCTATTGGTTTCAGCAATATTGTGTAAACTTTTCTTGCTCTTTCCCTATGAGACCAAATTGGAGAGGACCCCCCCCCACCCCACAATAATTAAGAAAATCTGTCAGTTCATCAGTTAGACAGGGCAACAGGGAGGCTGTTCACATGCATGCTGTGTGAGGTGGAGGGGTTCAGTCAGTTACCGGAGTGCATTAAATAAATGGGAGTGAAGTCTCGCTACACAGAGGACCAGGCTGGTGGCTGGGGTTAGTGGGGCAATGCATTCAGTCTGCTCAGATCTGCTCTCCCTTGAAAGCGGTGCGTGCTGCTCCAGAGGCTGCATTTGCCGCTGCAGTCTGTACAGTTTTGTTTGCCATGACTCCAGTAGCAAACTCCTGCTGCGCTTTCTCAAAGCTGGCTCCTGTGGTTCGGTAAAGTCCGTGTACCTGTGAAAATGGAGGGGCTCATTTTACTTCTGCACCGTCGTACAATAGGCTGCGCATGTACCTTATTAGCCCAAGATAGGCCCCAGCAGAAAAACTAACTGAACAAAAAAAAAAAAAAAATTGTAATATGAAAAGAAAGTATTGTTAAAATCCAAGTACAAGCTTGTACAAATAAATTATGAGCAGAAAGTGACACAATATAGAAAAACAACCTTGTCGGACATTGCTTTTACAGTACAAACATGCATTGTTTTTATTTTATTTTATTTTCACACAATAGTGCCATGCCTTGAACTGTATCTTCTTCAGCTAAATCCATCTCTCACTGGTTCTAGTTAGCTGTCAATGCTTTCTGGTCTTAGCCTTGCATTCTGCCAGTTACTTTACAAACTAAGTGAAGAAATGGCTGCTAAACACTGAATTAAGGATTGTTTGAGTGCCTAATATTTATCAAAGACCTGAAATAATGATCTAGAGTAGTCTAGAAATCCAGCTGTTTATTTAAAACAGAACAATGTGGGAAGCAGCTCACTACTAGATAGGTCCCTCATTTGTGAATATAAAGTGCGAACAGTCATCCAGTGGGATCGCAACCTACTTCCAGCAAAGTCATTCTCAATAAATCCTAGATTTGTTTTTGAATGGTGTATTGCTGGAATAACTTAGAAAGCCCTACTGTCCTATCAGAACTCCTGAATCAAGACAAAAACGTAAATCAGTGCAATAGATATCTCACTTTTTCCTCAGCAGTAAAAAGATAAAAGCGGTACAATGATATTTATGAATAGAGATGAAATAGCAGCTCCCTGTGCTTCCTACCTTTTTAAACATGATTAATGAAATAACCGCAGAGGCTGTGAACAGGGCTGCTATCAGGAGCATGATTATACCAACTGGAACACTGGTGTTAAGACCTGTGAGCGCAGAAATCCAGCCACTGTTGAAAAACAAAAACAGAAACAATATGAGCAACTATTTATGCTGCCAATACTGAAATTCATATACAAGTACTAGAATTACAACAGCATTACTTCAACAAACTAGACACTGATCTACAGGAATAGCCACTAGCCAAACACTTTGATTATTCTGACTGTAATATGCCAACTTAAGTGTCTCTATATTGAGGTCTAACTTAGTTCACAAGCCAACAGGTAAAACTGCCCACCATGTGAGGCAGTCTTTGGTTTAAAATCCCTATTTTACCAGTCTGATTTTTTATTAAAATCGAAGCAGAGACTCACTTACCAGTTACCCCATCCTGTTATGCCAATAGTCTGTAGCACATGTACACCGAACTGACAGATATATACAAAGAAGAAGACAAAGAACCTGAAAGAGCTGTCACTCCTGCAAGAAAACATAACAAGAGCTCTTAGATTCAGGGAGAGAGTGCGCCTTCATCTAGCTTTGAGAAACATTAACAAGAGCTCTTACATTCAGGAAGAGTGTGCCTCCATCCAGCCAGAGAGGCGACAGTAATTAGCCAGCTATTTTGAAGCTTGCCTGTGTCTGGGTGTCTGGGATTATAAATGAATTGCTGGTACCCTAATTATTTGCTTGGTAGAATATTGGCCTGGATAGTAATTCTAACCAAGCTAAATTGGAAAATGGGTTTTCAAAACTACACGTGCTGTAATCAAATATCAACCACTACAAAACCTTATTGATAACTGTTATTAAGTAATAATATGTGTGAATTAAAATTATGTAATATTGCTGGCCACCACGGTAACCCTGTCCTTTAAGATTGAAGAGCTTTGTCCCTACCTGAATGCCGCATACAGGGGTCTGTACCAGCAGACGAAGGAGCATGGAGTAAAGAGCATGAACCAGAGTATCGCCAATCCAAAGTCAACTCCTCTTGCAGCATCGACACAAAACCAGGCCAGACACCCGAAAACATTCACAAACAGCGTCCCCGTGTGGACTGTAGGGAAACAAAAACAGAATACAAATATTATAATAAAACAGGGCAACAGTGAATAAAAAAATAATAAATAGTCTTTTCAACACACTCCAACCAGCTCAAGCTCCCTCGATTTTCCTTCTTTTGTTTCCTCTCCATCTAAAAGTGGTATCTGGAATATCGATTCATGTATGAATGAAGAAACTAACAAAACACATGCAAAATATCATTAAACTGTATTTTAATGCCCATACAGTTACTGTTCCTGTGTGCATATATTGCATGTGGTGAATAAAGGAGAGCTTGTTTGATAGAGTCAGACAGGTCGTGTGAGCAAAACAGCTGCCATGAACAGAAAGCATGCTTCTCATGGTTTTTCTAAGAAGCTGTATTGCATTAGAGAGGCTTGTACAGTCAGAGCTTCTTTATCAGGATGCCTCAAGTCAAAATATCTTGAATAAGCGGCTGTCCCAATTAAACGAGAGGCATTTGAGACAACCTTAGTCACACTTTATTCCTAAACAAAACTGAATCAACATGAAATAAAAAAAAGAATGAAATCATATCTTATCACAAGGTGAGGCACGTGGTTTACGAAAGTCACAGTGTAATCACATACTCGCTGCACTGTGCTACGCAAACCTGTCTTGCTCTGAAAAGCGATCTCTGTTCATTATTTGAAACAAAGTGACATCCCAATTAAACAACAAAAATAGTATTGGGAAGAACCGTCTCCCAGAGTTGTATCCCACTGAAGTAGAAATCCCAATTATCAGTACACCGATTAGGCAGCGCCGACTGTATTTGTGTCATGTAGTTTCTAGATACGGCTTGGATTATATACATGCAGATGGTGAGAATCACATGCAACACACCATCAGTTATACTGTGGTGTCATCATTTAGATGTGGATTGTGTTTCACAATGATACACCAGAACATCTCTGCTCCCAAATCCCACACAGGAATAGCTGAGCTGGCTAAAGAGCAATTTCCCATCGGATACCAGAAATAGTTTGGAAAACATGATGCCAACATCTGTGGTAATTCACAACTTTCAGCTACAGAAGTGAATATACCAGTTATTGTTATGGACTCAGTTATTCTTCAGCCCTTCAAACGGAGTAGCAGAAGGCAGACACATGTCTTGTAGTAATATATCAGGGAGGCACACAGGTACTTCAATCTATTCAATTGATTTAAATAGTGGCCGTTGTTGTCAACACTGTTTAGGCAGTTATAATAATATATCAAGGTTATGGAAATCAAATATCTACATTTCTGTCTTTAAAAATATTTTCCAGTCCTTGAGAAGCCACATGAAGTATTTGCTACAGAACCGTAACACTCTGGCACTGACATTTTTTAAATATTAATACATAAAAATAAAACAAATTAATCTTACAGCCACATTAATCTTGCTTTACATCACACCTCAACTATGAAATAGACAAAGTACCAGTAAATAATGAGTTTATTAAAATAAAAATGAAACACACTACAGTATTGCTCCGGTCCTGTGTAATATTTGAGCAGAACGAAATGTATGCAGTTTGAATAATGTTAATGTATCACACTGTTTGTACACTACTGACAAAATAATTTTTGTTCTTATGTTATTAAATAAATATACAACTGTGTGATTAAAGGCACAACAAACAATCTGTATTTGTGGATGACACACACATTACTAAAGCCTTACTGAAGGCTTTTGATATTGCCAGGTAGCAAACCCATCGGGATACATTTTCCAGCGTTCATTGAGAAGCAAGCAGCTGTTTGTTTTTCCTGCAGGAGCCATTCCTTTTGTACAGTGGTTTACATTTAACAAGCTATTGTTCTGAGCCTTATTTACCAAGCACACACATGCTACATTTAAAACACTCTCGCCCACCTCCTTAGAAATGCATTGTTTCATGGAGTGGAATAATGCTTCAACAGCTTTCCAAATCTTTTGATGAAACAACAAAATCCACTGCCAAGTTAGGCCAATTATTAAGTGCGGCACAAAATGCTACTGAAATGACTCACCACGATGTTCTAGTACAGTAATCTAGTACAGTAATCCTAGACAGTACCTTTGCATTCAGATCCCTGAGGTGCAGAATTAGCTTGCTTCTGAGGTTCCCACAAATCTGAAACATTCCTGTTTACAGCTCAGTGAAATTTAAGTTGGAAGAAACCTTCATTGGTTTATTCTCATGTTTTTACAGCTAAGCGCAATAGTCTGGGCTCTCCTAGGATAAGTGTGCAAACTCCCCCCGAGATCAGCCAACACAAGAGTCACAGACCAATGCTTCCAATAACGAGCGTGTAGATGTGAGGAGAAAGTTCACAGGGTTTTATTGAGCTGAGATGGAGCTGTAATATCTCCAATACTCAGGAAGTTATAGCATTGTGCAGTGATGAACCAAAGGCATAGCACAATCAATCATATGACTGCAGTATGACTAACAGCTACTGTAAGCATTAGGTTGTTATTTGATACTCCAGTATAGGGGCCCAGTCAACAAAAAAAAAAAAAAATAAATAAAGTCAGGAGGACTTTTAAGATGTGATATAAAATACGGCTTAGCTACACGCACAAACAACTTGCGTGTAGCTAAGCCACACACACAGACACAGACACAGACACAGACACACACACACACGACATTGTTCCCAGCTCAACTTTACCTGATGCCAATTTTTACCTTCATGCAACTGAACCGTGTCATGTTGAGCCAGGTTTGTGAACGGCCGGATTTAAAAGGAAAAATGGCAAAGGTTCAAAGAAAGGGCTTGTTTTCAAAAGCTTTCATACTCACACATCCATAGATAGTACATAATCTTCACGGTCTTCTGAAACTCTACAGGTATATCTATCGCTATGTCATGGTAAAAGCACGGGCCCACAGGGAGCTTCTCTGGAAGAGGTGGCCAGTTGTTTTTCCTGCCTGAAAGAAAAAAGAATAGCAAGAGAAAGGATGTTATTCCTGCACTGTACAGGCCCTTCCGGTTGTTGTAGAATTCTTGACTCCTGTACTAAACCTGATTAGAAACGGGGCTTCAACCCTTCTGTACGAGTCTATCTTGTGAGACCTGATCAGAAACGGGGCTTCAACCCCTCTGTACAAGTCTATCTTGTGTCTATATATCATAAACAAAATCAAAAGGCAGCTCTCTAAATATGTATGCATATTTTCTTTTAATTCATTTAACAGCATTAAAAATCAAAGTTATCTTTATATACACAAAAAGTCATTGTCCCAAACAACCATGCCTCCCTGTTCATATAATTGATGTAAAAGTAGGCCTCCAGAGCCAACCCACCCCTTTGCATCTCCAATGGATGACATACTACTGGATAAGTCAACTAGTCAGCTGCTTTTTTGTTGTGAACAAAATTCATTTTCTCTCTCCCAGGGGAATAATATAAGGGTAATGGAATCTCTATAGAGATACAAGAAAAAACTAAAAGAAATGTCTAATCTCTGGTTAATGGAGGTGGCACTTTAAATTAGAAAAAGAAATAGAATACAGTAGATGCTGCTTATTAACAACCTCTCGATTCCCAGCAAAAAGTTGTCATTAACTGAAAGTTGACAATAAGCGAAAAGCCCCCGTTTTCAAGTGTATTTATATGGAACAACAATATACTGTAGTTGTACAAATATGTCACTGAAATACATGTATTTTAAATGTTTCAGTGTTAAAAAATTAACATGAGAAACATGAAATATCCAAACATAGAACTGTTTTACTTCACACATGTGTTTGCTTAAATAGTACTACACAACGATGTACTACAATTGTCCTTACAATGAGTAAAGAAAACATAACAAATATGTGTTGTACTTACAATCAATTCTAAAGAACACACTTTTAAAATAAGAAATTGTCCAATGTTGTCTGCTTTCATCTCCCGCTGTAAATCCATCATAGCCAGTTTCAAAGCCACGATTCTGCCTCAGTCCGGCAGAAATACACAGTTGCAAAGTCAGTGCATTATAAAAGCTGCATGAAGTATGTGCATAAATCATGCAAGTGCACTCTGTAGCACTGGCACCTAGTAATAAACTAGCATGCAGTTGCTAATATGAGAATTCCATTAACATTAAAGTCTATGGGATGGGATTGGTTCCTAATAACATTAACATTAAAGTCTATGGGATGGGATTGGTTCCTAATAACTGGCATCTACTGTATATGGTAAAAACAATATAGATTTGACTTGATTCACAAAGGTAACAAACACTATTCCCTAATCACAATGTTTGATATTACTTTATCAATTTTGTTGGTTTTTGACAAAGGGAATAACTTGCTGGGTACGATAGTTGGCTTTCCAATGCTTGGGATTAGTGTGAAAGTGTCTTGGGATTCTGAAGGAGTTCTGGCTTGCTGCTGCATGCAGCACAGGATCACTAGAGAAATCTAGTCTGGTAGGAGTATGAAAGAACAAACTGATATTGACATTTCGTTTTAAAGCCTTTAAAAAGCAAAGTCGATGGACTAAAAGAAAAGGCACTGCTGTGTTTCTTGTCCTGTTCTCAAGATCAAACCAGGCTTCAGGGCCAATATAAAATCGAGCTCCTAATGGCCCAAATCACAAGACCTTACATCACCGGACATGAGACCCAAGAAGGATTCCAAATATAGACTTGCGGAGGAAGGTCTTGTCGCAGTGCCATACACTGGTATAATACACCTACGCTTCTATCACAAAACCAGGCTACAGTTCCAGCTGGAGAGAAAGCAGGTGGTGTTATCCACAGTTCTCTAAGACCATGTTTAGGACCACTCTGAAGAATCACCCTTTTCTACTTCTGCCCCGGGGGAAATCATCTGGGTATAAACCTATGACAAATCATTCCTCATGGTCCTGTTTGCAGGGTTTGGACTATAACAGGATATACAATAACTGGGCACAAGTGCAGTGCCAGTGGCTTGAAACCTGGTTCCAGGAGACCTAGTTTGAGACAACTTTGCTGGATCAAACCCCAAATCTCCCCTGGTGTGCCATGCACTGGCCTGAAACCAAGTTCCAAGCAACAAAGTGGCTTCACGTTCCCTCAGCTTAAAGCAACAGGGATAAAGGCATACACAGCCAACTAGGTGGCTTGGTGGTCCAGTGGTTAAAGAAAGGGGCTTGTTACCAGGAGGTTCCTGGTTCAATCCCAGCTCAGCCACTGACACTGTGGGTGACCCTGAGCAAGTCATTGAACCGCCGTCCTTTGGATGAGACCCCCTAGTCTCTAAGTCGCTTCGGATAAAAGGGGCTGCTAAATGACTAAATTATTATTATTATTATTATTATTATTATTATTATTATTATTATTATTATTATTATTATTATTATTATGTGAACACCGTGGACTATATTTTCCATTTGAGGCACACTGCCTACTCCATAGTAAATTATTACATGAGCAATTTGCTCCTCATGGAAAATCAACCCCACACGTGTGCAGTGCCGGTGGACAGAAGCAGGACTCACCACCCTGCTGGTTGAGGCTCTGCATCTCTCGCTCCCGCCGGTCCAGCTCTGCTGCCTTCTTCTCCAGCTCCTCCTGGCGCTTCAGGAGCTCAGCCTGAGCCAGAGCTTGATCCTGGAAACATGGAGCATTGTCTTCATTAACAAAGCAACAAACACAGCCAGGAGAGGAAGCTCAGAAGCACTGCTAATTAAAGCACTGCAAATTACCTTGCTGAATAACCATGCAAAAAAGAGAGCTTCTACATCATTTGAAATGTAGGTTTACAGGTATCACTTCTATACACTGCATATAATATCGCTAATAAAAACAAACATGTTATAATGACCACCAAAGGTAGTGGACTTTATATCCAACTGAACAGCAGAAATGTAAATTCACAGGGTCTCGTGACGGACCTAAATGGAGACTTTCCTTGACTGGCTTGTATAACATCATTCACCAAATCACGCTAAACCCTTCGCATTACTTCAATACACAGCAGTACTAAAATACTTTATCTGATGAGAAATTTCTTCTTGCACTTTAATAAGCTTTTTACGCTCTATCCTAAGGGAAAGTTGCATATTGTTTTCAGAGATACCAAAAGAGAAATTACAGGGCTTATGAATGCCTGTTTGAAGTTATGGATGAATGTCCATGGCTTAAAGATGTTCACTGTTGCATCCTTGGGAATGCAGCCCCTCCTCCAGTCAGGAGAATGAAGAGCGCTATCAGTACCTGTGCATGCTGTGTGTAGGCTGGGTCAGTACCTGTGCATGCTGTTTGTATGCTGGATCAGTACCTGTGCATGCTGTGTGTAGGCTGGGTCAGTACCTGTGCATGCTGTGTGTAGGCTGGATCAGTACCTGTGCATGCTGTGTGTATGCTGGATGAGTACCTGTGCATGCTGTGTGTAGGCTGGATCAGTACCTGTGCATGCTGTGTGTAGGCTGGATCAGTACCTGTGCATGCTGTGTGTAGGCTGGATCAGTACCTGTGCATGCTGTGTGTAGGCTGGATCAGTACCTGTGCATGCTGTGTGTAGGCTGGATCGGTACCTGTGCATGCTGTGTATAGGCTGGATCGGTACCAGTGCATGCTGTGTGTAGGCTGGATCGGTACCTGTGCATGCTGTGTGTAGGCTGGGTCAGTACCTGTGCATGCTGTGTGTAGGCTGGATCAGTACCTGTGCATGCTGTGTGTAGGCTGGAGGCTCTTCTGTGGGCTTCATGATGGCCGGCTGTGTGTTAGTGGCTGGAGGCACTTTTGAGGCAGCCGGGGGGACTGGGGCCGCCTATGAGAAAAACAAGAGAAAGCACTCAGGGAAGAAGCAGAACATCTTCAAACATTACCATTAGGATGTGCATGGTATCTACTGCTATTTCAGAAGTGTCAGCTAGTGACCACACTAGATCCTCTTGACGCAGCTGTCAGTGCTCACAATACATTGAATAAACTCTGACTCTACTCTAGGTCCACTAGCTGCTTTAATCCTGATTTTCATTATTTGTACAGCTCATTAATTATATGTAAAAATATGTTCTTTAGACCTCCTTATAGTGCAGTGCTATTTCATTTTGCAGGAAATTAATATCACAGTCAATCTGTACAGCAAGTAAAGTGATAGGCACCCTTGGAGAACTAAAATGGTTTGCGAAAACAAATAGGCCTACATTTAAAAAAGAATGGATCAACGGAGTAAAGATGAAATGCAACACTTTTGTTTGACAGTTTTGGCAGTTAAGCAAATCTACTGTAATGTCTGGAAAAACATTTAAAACTTCAATTACATTACAGGGAGAGGCCAAACTGCTCAGGGACTGACAGTGTAACTCGGTGCTTCTGCTGAATGATTTTATATTCCACAAGCTGCTCAGGGACTGACAGTGTAACTGGGTGCTTCTGCTGAATGATTTTATATTCCACAAGCTGTTAACTGGCAGCTGTTTCCACACAGCTGCATATTAAACACTATTTTACACGAGATGCACTTATACGTGCAA
This sequence comes from Acipenser ruthenus, assembly GCF_902713425.1. Taxonomy (NCBI): domain Eukaryota; kingdom Metazoa; phylum Chordata; class Actinopteri; order Acipenseriformes; family Acipenseridae; genus Acipenser; species Acipenser ruthenus. Next base: position 9,149,801 of record NC_081189.1, on the reverse strand, counting down.
TCTCAATGATTCATCCACAGTATATACTAAAATCCCCAAACCCGGTTTATAGCAATTTAGTGCATTATATACATAAACTTGTCATGTGTCAGTTGAACAAATCAGGTTACTAGCACAGTATATCTGCCCTTGCTCGCTCCTCTAAGCGACACCCTGGACATGCATAATTTACTGTAGCGCTGCCCTGGAACAGTATTGAGTGTCTTTGTTCAGCTCAAACTCTTCATCCCAACAGCAAGTAATCATTGTAAACCATGAATTAATCTCAACGCCAACAATGCAGATCTGCTTGTGTAAATGGGAGTCCATGATTGAACAACGTGTGGAATCTCAATTTAAATTGTGTGTACATACTGCAGCACGAGATGTTCAGACACAATGCAGATCATTAGAATATTGTGATGTTCACACAGTGCCAATTCCACACGCTGTGCACAATGCAGATCATTAGAATATTGCGACAGCCAAACTGAAAAAAAGACCTGGGATTTCATTTAACAAAGTTATCACTTCTGAAGAGATCATCAGGGAGTTACAGTAAAATTATAAAGGATACATATTTTTTTCTAAAATGATCTCATGTACAGCGGCTCAAAATGATGCACCTGTAATTAGCACTGTTCTAAACAAACAGTTTATATTATTTGTGAGCAAACAGCTAGCTAAACGCATAAGTGAACACTTCACAGTCAAGTATAAAGAGGAGAAGAAGCTAGTCGTCTGATTTGACATGCCAGTTTAATATACTGCTGTGCGTTGCTTTTAAACTAGAGATCTTAGCACTGTACTTGTGGGTGAATAACTGAGCGCAGACAAAGCTAAGCTCAATCTATTTACATGACAGTATAAATTCATAAACCGCATGTAGCAGAATTAATGTGTTTTTTTTTTTTGCTTATTAATCTTTTACATTTCTTTTTAAAAAGTTTTTACTGCTTGATTTTGTCTATCCACCATGTGCCCCAATTTGAGTGTTTTCTATTGTGCATCTATCTGGCTGTGTAAAGAAATAGCTTCACCTTTCAACTGCATGTCTACATGGAAAAGCTGAAGGATGCCAAGGAAGGAAATACAATAGGGCTTGAATAAAAGAACAAGGGCTGCATGGCCACAAGAATAACGCAGCCAACTAGCTCCGGTTTCCTGTTACCTGTGCACCAGCTACACTGTAATGTCTCTTAAAACATTTGAACAAGAGACAACGAAGGATGTTTCGATTGTCCTTGAAGTGGTTCGGGGTTTTTTTGTATGCCTTATATTAACCCAGCATTAACAAAGAGCAATGGAATGTATATACTGCATCTTCTTTTAAAAAGTAGGGGCTCTAATGGGTTTGCTACATCAAAGAAAATACTGTACTCAACATTATTCGCCCAGGGGATTGAAATACAGCCAAGCCACAGACTTTATCAAGATGTTCACAGCGCAGCTGAGCACTTTTTCTAAATAATAATTTGTTTCCAGGTTGTTGTGGTAGAGGGGAATTCTTAGCATGCCACAGCACTCACTTGCCTATGAATCCAATAAGACATTTCTACTGCAGATAATAGCATATACTGGACAGCACTTTGAAGCACATACTGGGTATGTTGAGGAAAGGACCACAGGTATCACAGTTCAAACTGGGGGTTTACTGGGGAAAGGCACTTTATGGATACTTAAGCCATCAGTTGATTGGCTTTGATAAAAACCACACAGGGTACAGTACATCATTGAGAATAAAAAGAAAACAACATTGCTCCTACTAAATCTCCTCTCTGACTGTTTACCAATAGTTAGAGTTGATGCTTCTGACAATGGCAAGTTGTTTGAACTGTGCTTTATGGCAGACTTGTGCCTACCATCTTTAATCAGAAGATTTTGACAGCACACCTTAAAGTGTCATTACCAGATTAATGGTAATGGTTAATCCAGCTTGGGTCTACAATAAAAAAATAAATTAAAAAAAGGGTAAAACATTACTTGTTGATGGTAATCTCAAAGATTAACTTGGGGAAGGTTTAAAATATCACAGTTATTTTAACTGATGTATTATTGTTTTTTAGAATCACTTTGTATATGATTTTCTGTTTTAATCATTACATGGTGGTGACATTTTAAAGCTCAGAAGTGTAACCCTTTGCGGTCCTATGTCGGACCCTGTCCAACCCTGTCCAACATCATCAAGACGTAAAGCACAGGTCTCTAATCGTTTTTTCTCCGGAAAAAGCCGGGAAAACTATTCAATAGCCGAGTGAGAGTGATAGGAGCCGAGAGAAGCTGAAAAAAAAAAAGGGGCGGATCTGAGCAATACACATGGCCCCAGCACCACAGAGATAACACGGCCATAAACAAACAAGATAGCTGCTTCTGCATCCAGCACTCAAAGAATATCACAGATATTTGCAGAGCTTTTTGAGATGTTATAGTAATAAAATAACGACTTGGATCGCATTATTGAGGAGTTTGGTGATAAAACGAGTGATCAGGAGATGATTTATCAGTATGCACGACTATGAAGAGGTATGTGAAAAATACAGCGAACAAGGGCTGGGGCGGGGCTGGAGATGGAGTGCCGAGTGTCCTGTTGATAGCAGTGCCTTTTAAACCTGTTTTATTGTGAAAAAAAATACTTTTAAACAAACTGCGCGTGTGAAAATAAATTGGACCTGACACGCCTGAGACGCGCTGAATAAATGGACCGCAAAGGGTTAAAGAACCCCAGTGGCATCAATAGAGCTTTCAAACATACATTCAGAACAGCATGGTGTAACCAACACTGCCCCCTACTGGATGTACCGGAAGAAATACATCGGCAAGAAATCACATAACTGTGATGCTTCTTACATCCACTAGAGGCAGAGTGTCGCAGGGGACAGGTTCATGGTTACATAGGGTGCTTGCTGTACTTGGTCCTCTCAAACATGTCTTCTCTAGAGTCGCAGCCCTGGGTAATATAAACATTTTAAAAAGTCACCACAAAGTGCTGACTGACAATGAAGAATACGTTAGTTAAGAAAGTGCAGATCCATTACAAGCTGCTCTTTTAACCATCAGATAAATTACTGTACAGGATGCAGATATTACAGGTCGGACTAGATCCTCATTATAACCATCAGATAAATTACTGTACAGGATGCAGATATTACAGGTCAGACTAGATCCTCAGTATAACTCAGTGTTTTGGTACAAAGCGTTTTAAAAGATGGTTGATCCATGAGTCCAATATCCTACCGGACAGCTGATGTAAATGAAAGAATGCTGAAAATACATTGAAGTACAAACTGCTGAAGTAAAATCAATGGCAATCTTTCTACTCACTGTTCTTCCATCTGTGAAAGGGTTATATTCTTCCAGTCCGGGGGGAGCACTGCGTGTTACCTGTGTCACTGAGGGATCCTGGAAAGAAAAAAAAAAAAAGATTCATTGGAATTATTTTACAAAAATTTAAAAATGTGACATTTCAAAATCTAACTATTATGGCTTTTGCAATATCATTTTGTAGCTTCTTTGATGACATCATGTCAGATAAATTATGTTTCATATATATATATATATATGTATATATATATAATTATTATTTTAATGATGTCTCAGTCCTTACATTCTAGGTGATGCAAAGCTTTTGGCCATAGCTGTCCACTGCTAGATTTTCGCTTTTCAGAACCTTGATCCATTATCTTAATAATGTAACCAGCAGCACTATTTATATCAGCCACTGATCAACCGGAGACCCCCCACTCTCCTTTATAAAATGAAACATCAGTGTGAATGCCTCCCTGCTGCAGCTGTGACATGCTGCACCCACCTCTTCTTCATTCTATGGATAAGGCTGTGATCTGGAACATGCTCATTGGGCTGATGCCACCGATTGCACTGCACGCAGCCTAATAATAGCCTCTTCAATGTCATCAAAGGGAAGAAAATAAATGCCTGGCTAACTGCACGGATTGAAACCAGTTCGTATGACTCGTATACTTCCTGTGCCAAATGAAGACATTAATATATGGTTTGTGATGTATTGTACATTTTAACACAATTCAGCACACTGTTTAGTGGCTTGGCTACAACGTTATTAGAAATATAAAAATAAATAAATCTATCTGCCTGATTGAGAGGCAATGATTTACCTACTGCACTGTAACAGCACTGTAACGGAAACTGGAAGCATATTGACAAATATTCATAATCCATCAGCTACCATATAGCTTACAGGATACTGTAGCAACTAGGCAGACTTTAAATCGGTTACATCAACAAACTAGAAAAGTGTGTCTCCCCGTGCGGCACCATGCAAAGAGAATGGCACGGCAGATGGTTTGTTAACAAGGATACGGGTCACTCCATCATAAAAACCAATCTTAACTGAAAAAAAGTGATGCAGAAATCCACGCTCCTGATGTCTAGAGCTAGTCCGTTTTCTGCTTCCATGTTGTACTATATCTCTTGGATCATTTAAGACATGGGAGTTATTCCATTGCTCGAATCAAAGCTTTTACATACAGCTTTTTAAAAGCACCTGAAATGTTCCATTCCTCCCAGTGGGAAAGCTAGGAATAGTTACTGTAGGCTTTTACCATTTATTTTCATTCCTTCTTATGCATCACCCACATCACACAGGACCACAAAAAATATCACAGCTTGGGGCGGTTTAAGTCACTGGCTCTGCACAGCAGCTTAGAAAACAACTTGTGTTTCCTACTAGGAGGTAGTTGGTAGTTGTAAGGTGGAAATGTCTCAGAATATGATCGATTTGATGAGAATTCTGTCATCAGGCATATGGCTTCCTATTTGTTTTTTGCAGCATTATAGGCTACACAATTATATAACCCTTTCATGCAAATGATGTTAAAATATATTGCATGTGTTCCTCTGTTTGTTAGAATGCAATTACGCAAGATAGCAGCAGCAGCTAGTGAAGCGTGTCTGCTGCTGCAGAAGAGAGGCTGAGGCTGAGGCGATGCATCGATCCTTCATATCGTCTGAACACTATCAATAGTTAATCCTGTGCATCGTTTCTGTGTAAAGGTTTTAAGCAAAAGGTAAGTTTTTTTTTTTTTTTTTGTAAATCGGGACTCAATTATTGGATTTTAGCACAAAGCTTCCCCCTCTCCCCTCAGGGCTGACTCACAATCTGCGTGCGATTGAGCTCACCCCCCGTCATGCAATGCCTCATGACGTTTGCCAATTATTTTCTAAAATAGAAGATGGCAAGAAAGTGCAGCCTATGTGACAAATGTCTGGGATACTCCGGCAACACAATTAATTTGTGTGACCGTTTAATGAGATGGAACCCTACAAAACGCCAAACAAAATCTGTCAGTGATAAAAAATAAACACATACCACCTTTCTGGTGAAAATAGTGTAGGTAGCACATGCTACCTGCCACTTAAAAAGAAGTCAAAAACAGAAATGGCTTTTGAGTTGTTGAGACGTGGACGCAAACACAACTCACAGTCTGCACGAAGGAATGTGACATTACACGGGAGATCACCATTTATTCATCTGAACTACCCTCAACTATAAACAAAGATCTGCTTCTTTGATAGAAAAACAATTAAGATCGTGTTCCTTAACAAAAATAAAATCCAAGCCATAGCCAATACTGTTACTGAACTGCTGTGGACAGTGTGGTTTTTTTTATAAATTAGTTCTGGTGTTCTCTGGATTGGTTGTTAAACTGCTTGTTCTGGATTTGAACAACTTACATATATATATATATATATATATATATATATATATATATATATATATATATATATATTGCTTTGACCCTCAACCGGCACAAATCAACATGGATAAGGTAAGAACATTATTACATCTTTTTATGTATTATTACTATGTACAAACTGATCACATTTAAATCAGTATAATAGTTTTTAAACCTTTACTAGCAATGTTGCACAGTAATCCACAGCTCCACATGTGTTACTGCGGTACTTATTATTTTTTCCTAACGTCGATGAATCGATGCACCTTCTTTTTTGGGAAACGATGCATCGATGGTGAAACAGGCATCACCCACCCGTTAGAGAGTCCTCAGGTTTTCTAGGGTCTCATGCAAAGGGATCATTTGTTCAGCCTATAAAACCCACTGCTGAGTAGCAGCTAGGCACAGTACAATACCAGAGGCACTTATTATTTAATTAAAACTGGTTTACCTTTTCACCATTTGGCTGACTTTCACATTAACCTACCATTACTATTTAAACAGTCAACCTTTCACTAGTTTATTATTATTCTGTTAATAAACAGCACTGGAAGGAAGTACACAGTTAATTGCTTACTGTATAAGAGTCAAAATTCACATAAAGATATTCTTTATTATTTCAGCTACTGAAAACAACTGACCCCAGTAATGCCAGTTCAGTAATGGATGTCAAGCACAGTATACCCAGGTTTTATTCTCAAGTATACCTGTTGCTCAGGTGTGCTTGCATTTCTGCACTTCTTTAAGAGGTGAGTATACAGTATAGTGCAGGGTCAGGGTCAATTCCTGTTCTTCAGTTCTAATTCCATTTCCAATTCCATTTTAGAATCAATTCCCATTCAATCAATTCCAACACACCACTGATGAAAACTGCAATTAGCAGCATTCAGCATTGAGTAAAATGAATTGTAGCCCAAGTCTTAGTTGCACAGTTCAACAAATATATATTTTTTTAATATAGTGGAGTCTCTGGGAATCCTTTACCCTCAAGCACACGACACTAAGAATTCACAAGGCAATACAATGTTTGAATTAATATAGGCATCCCCTATGAAATTACCCTTTTTTTCTTAACCTATCAGAAAAGACACATACCGATTTAAGTTTTACAAGCCTATCAACCAATAATATTATTGATCATGTGGGGCCCACTTCTCTATCTCTAAGTGAACTCAACCTCAAAACATCCTTAGGTGTTTCACTCACAAGGCAATAAAACTATAGTTGAAAAGGAGGAAGAGAGCAGAAGGAAGGAGTGAGCCTTTTGCCTATTGTTCTTTGAAGTTTTACCTGAGGGAAAGGAAAGTTTAGCCAAGGTGTCACTTCCCTAAAACACAGAATAGAGTGCAATCACCTTTCAAGCTGTCATACAATATATGGTGCTCTTAAAGCTGCCCTGCCATCTGGTTGCTTCACTAATACTGAACCCAAATGATCTTCATACTAGCTCAGTCTATGAAACCTAGCTCATTTTAAACTATCCAGTTTCTCTAAAGTATATGCTTATCCAACACTCACGCTGGCAACAAATTATTTCAAATTAAAGTCACTGTTAGTCAATTACATTTGCTTTCAAAGGAACTGGAAATGGAATTAAAAAACATTAATTAACCCAACCCTGGTATTCTGTAAACAAAATATCTTATACTGGAGTATCACTGTATGCACACTCCAAGTAAGACACACTCCCCAACTCCTGTTTGTGTGTGTGTGTGTGTGTGTGTGGGCGCGTGCATGTGCGTGTGTGCAAGGAGGGCAGGGGGTTGTATCCTGGAGAACACTTTCTGCCTTTATGTCAGCTAGGGTTATTATTATTATTATTAGTTTATTTAGCAGACGCCTTTATCCAAGGCGACTTACAGAGACTCGGGTGTGTGAACTATGCATCAGCTGCAAAGTCACTTACAACTACGTCTCACCCGAAAGACGGAGCACAAGGAGGTTAAGTGACTTGCTCAGGGTCACACAATGAGTCAGTGGCTGAGGTGGGATTTGAACCGGGGACCTCCTGGTTATAAGCCCTTTTCTTTAACCACTGGACCACACAGCCTCCTTAAGGGTATCTAGGGCAATTACAGTGAAGGAACTGTACGGTTTATGTGTACTTTTGTAATACAGTATGCCAGCAAAGCTGTTTATGTCAGAGTTTAAATTGGCATAACTGTAATGAATGGAAGATGTTACAAAACAAACTTCAGGAGACTTCAGGGTTTACTCTTCTTTATAGTCACTATAGCTATCTGTCTATCCTGGGAAGACTTACGCTGTTCAGTAATCACAAGAAAAGGGCTCTTTCCTATTTCTATAGCTGTACTTTCTGTACTGTATCACAATAGTTTTTTTTCCAGGATGCTTTTCATGAATTAAAGATTTTTAAATGATCTTTTAATACTATGTATTCCTAGACACCACTCAGATCACAGGACACCAGGTTGCTTACTGTCCCACAAATTAAAAAAAAATAAAAACACACACACACACACAGGTGGTAGAGCATTCAGTTATAGGGCCCCAATACTGGAATGATCTGCCTAGCTCTGTAACGGAAGCACCAAGTGTCACTGCTTCTAAAACAAAATTCAAAACACACTTTTATAATGTAGCGTTTTTATGCTAAAATGGTGTTCCTTTTATTCTCTGCCTTGTTTTACTGTTCTATGTGTTTTTTCTTTTGTTTTTCTTGCTTTATTTTATTAATATTTGTCAATGTTTTTTTATTCATGTGAAGTGCTTTATGTCAATTTTTATTGTGAAAGGCGCTATATTCAAAATAAAGATTATTATTATTATTATATTACTATCATCAACACCACCAACACAGTGAGAATGAAGAGAATTGTTTTTTTGTTATTTTTCAGTTGTTCAATGAATGTTTTGCTCAGCACTCTTGAGAAAGCAGAAAAACACAGTCTACTGCATTTTCTCTGAGATTAGACTGACGTTGTTTCTGCTGGAGTTTTAGCTCTGTTGCTACAGTTGCAGAATTCAGTCTCCTTTGCACAGCAAACAGCTAAGACACCTATGAAAAATACAATCGTCAGGTTTTGCAAAAATAAAAATACAAGAAATAAGCAAGCAAACCCTGACAATGGCAGGAAGTCATTAGCAGGGCATTATGACAAGTGCAGTACAATAATATGTAAGGGTTATCGTGTGCATGTTTGTGAGGAGGTGGACTGCACACATTACAATGGGGTACCACACTAAATAAACAACGCAAGTTATTATTACTACTAGTGCACAACTTCATTATATGCTTCCATACAATACTGGATAGATTTTTCAGGAAAGATGACTCATTTAGGAAAGATCCCGTACTGCATCTCTCCAGAACAATGCTGGAGAGCCATCAGATTGAGTGAGCACAGTCCTGACTGTCCATGGTGACCCTGCACTCCCACTCAGTGTTGTGGCAGGAGGAGTCTATATCTTAATCAATGGAATGAGGATTTCCAAAGTTGCTCGTTTTAAAATGAGTTGTTCAGATGTATTAACCCCTTAAGGTCACAAGGAATTGAGCGGTTGCTCTGATCATTTCTTCTTACAACACATTTGAGAGTGACTCAAGTATCACACGGAAACCGACAATTTGGATGACCAGATCCAACCTGACAGTACATTTTGCACCTCATTGCAAAAATAAGAAAGTTAGCATCATATGATTTGTGGGACACATATGTCCCTTGTTTTTAAGCATTAGGGTCTTAAAAAAAACTACATTCAAGTATTCTGATTCTAATGGGACACAGCTTCTTATAAATATTAGACATACAACTTGCTATTCTTATATATTGAAAGGTAACTGTGCGCTCCAAAACATACATTCAGGTGGCAAAACTGACAAGCAAGATGGTGACAACTAGGCTACAAGTCACAAGATTTGAATTTGCAGAAGGAGCCTCAGAATTAGCAGTACAGTAAACGCTGTGTGCATATTCTGTGAAAGCGGCACTCACAACCCTCACCATATACATACACACTCCCCAACATTACCACTAAATTAACAGTGTTTCATTTGCAAAACAATGAACTCCACAGTCAGTAATAATGGCAACAGTACAGTAGTAGTTGCAGATATAGAATTCATATAAAGCACACCGGAAATTAGAAGCAGCATTGTAGGCATTTCGACAAAGACGAAGGCAATCCTTTTAGAAATTGCTATAAAGTACTAATGATCTATCTATTGCAGTGAAGAAACGGAGGGTAAATATTGACCATCAATGATCTGGAACACACTTTCTAACAGACCTTCCAAGCTTTGGCAACTGGCGGCAAGCTGCTTTACAGTATACTGTATGATGGAAAATGCATATAAAAGGAATAAAACATTAGAATATTCGTAATTGAAGCAGATAAACACTACCTGCATCATTAGTTGTTGAATTAATTAGAGTGACAAAATGTCCAGACACCTTCAGAACACTTTTAAAAAGAGGACAACATTTATGCCTAAAGAGGCTCAATAGAGCTTGGAAATTAGGCACAACAATAAACATGCACATTAATACACAATTAAAATCACCATTCAGGGTTACAACAGTCTCTGGGTAAACTGAATTTGAAAAATAAATGACCATGGACATGAGGATTCTAATCTCAATCCTTGCATTCCTTAGCTACAGTTGGGCAAAGAACCAAGAGAGCTTCCCTGTAGCTCAAACCTCGCCTGAATAACCCCTTGACTGAGTCCAGTGTCTGTGTTTGTGATGTAAACTAATGCGACTGCAGAAGTCAAGTGGAACCAATGGTCTAAAATCATTCCCATACTGTACAGTGGTTCCTGCAAGAAATACAATACAAAACAGCACTGAGAAATAAGCAAACAAATCCACATGAAGGAAGGAGGACATCCTGTCTGCTGTCAGGGCTGAAGGATCAAAACAAGGCGTCACCCTATCTAAAGAGAATATCTGCCTTGAGATGAAAACAACTCTTTTAAAGGAAAACAAACGCCATAAACAAAGTCTACATTTCATGTACAATTTTCAAGACCATACACACATTTCTATGGGGAGTTGGGAGGAGCGCCAGGTGACTTGTACTGCAAAGGTGCATACACTTTAAAAAAACTAAAAACACTCACACATCATCCACTCGCTTACTAGAAATGTTTGCACAACAATGAAATCTCGTGTCAAACCACACAGGTACTGTAGGCTACACTGTAGATTACAATTCAAGCCATTCAATCTGTGTGATTCTGGGCAACATGTGATCAGCAGGGGACAGTTGTGTTGTTCAAGAACAACAATCTACTGCTGTGAAAACCAATTCTGACCCTGAGCCTAAATTACTTTTAAGCAGGCTCCTCCCCCTTGAATGAACTGTGAGGGCAGGTATTGTGCGAGAGTAGGGGGAGGGGGTGTAGTGATGGAAATTGTGTTAAGTGACTAATTGAGTGAATGATGGTTGATTGGAAAGTGTGGAATGTGGCCAGGTGGTAACTGAATGATTGATTACCACTTACCCCTGGTCACTCCCTATAAACAGAACAAACACAGTTTAACACAGTATGTACTGTACAGTGTTTTACAATTTAAGTTCGTGGTAATGAAGCATTTCAGTTTGTAAGATTTTTAACTGCTGCAGGACAAGCACTTCAATTGCATACTCGCATTGGAGGCCGCATTTTTATTCTGCAGTAACAGGGTCGACATCTTGAGGCACACACTGTTAAAACATCCTATCTGGCTCTTTTGACATTCATTGCAAAATCTCACGTATGAACCAGATGCCCTTCCCAATATCTCCCACTGAAGCCTCCCTACAAACTGTACTGTGGTCCTCATCCCATTGTGGGAGGACCCAACCGAATTTACCAAGTAAATCAGCCTGGGTGACGTGTTTAATTCTGTAGTCACTGGGGGAGAAATTAAGTTGAAATTAGTGAACCTCTTTAGGCTGTAGGTTTTTGTTTTGAGTTACTTAGCAAACAAAAACCAGTTTACCTTGTAATTCAGCTTCGGGTTCCGAGCAAAAAGTCTATCCTCCGAAGTGTGTGTCATCAGCCGACCGTTTTTTTTCACACTGCGGTCTCACCATGCAGCCACCCAAAAACGTTGGGAGGACAACGCAGCTCTCATGCAGCTTACAGGCAAGCCCGCAGGCACCCGGCCCGACTACAGGGGTCGCTGGTGCGCGGTCAGCTGAGGACACCCTGGCCGACCTAAGCCCTCTCCCCCTGGACAGTGCTCGACCAACTGTGCGCCTCCCCCTGGGAACTCCCATCCACGGTCGGCAGTGGAATAGTCTGGACTCGCACCGGCGACGTCCAGGCTATAGAGCGCATCCTGCACTCCACGCAGAGCGCCTTTACTGGATGCGCCACTCGGGAGCCCCCAAAGCTGAGGCTATTTCAACATAAAATTCCCCCATGCCATAACGGTTCATTGTAACAGCTATAAAATGTGGCACATTTTCTAGATCTCTCGACACCTGTATGCTGCCATCTCCAGTAGCTTGCTGATTTTACTAGAAATAACTCACGTCAACTACCTTTTAGATACAACGGATGAAATTAAACTGTCATGCCAAAAGAGTTTACCTAAAAAGCATGACTGCTCACTTAAATGACCCATACATGTTGTTTCTTCTTTCTTTTTTTCATTGTCTAGCTAAATGTTAAACAGTAATTATTTTGTTTTATTGGTAACACATTCCACAGCCCCATGAGTAAGAGCTGACATTATCATTTTTTGTTTCTTAAGTTGGGAAACAGTTTGGGAAGCTCTTAAAACACGAATGTTCAAAGCATAACCTATAATTTGGATCTTTCCACAAAAAAAACAAAACTTCCCACTGCAAATTTTGGAGTAATGCTTTACAAGAAAACACGACCACGGCAACCAATAATGCGTTTCTCATTTCGACTTTCTAATTTCTTCCTTCAACAATGCACAAGACCAAAGCTGACAGAAACAAAGCAGAAGGCGTTTCACATCCGTCTAAAACAAAAACCAAAACGGCAATCTTGAATAAAAAATACTCCATTACAGAGGGAGAACATACTATTACTTCTGAGTGAAACACATACATGCAGAAGCACACATATTTAATATATTAAACAAAAGATGTTGCTGCTTCTGTGTTTCAAAATACGTGTAACGGATCTTGGTGCTTTTCTTCTGCAGAATAGCTGAGACCAGCGCCGGTCAAACACCCACAGTAGCTAGCACAGCTCAGCAATGATTTATACAAAAACATTAAGGACTGAAACCGTTCTGGAGCCTATCAAATTATACGCGCATCCAATAATCCAATAACATCTTAAGTGTTTTTTTTGTTTGTTTTTTTTTTCGGAACGGCAGATCTTGTTCAAGTGTTGTAATTTCGTTTTATTTTAGCGACAGCTAAACTCTGGAAATTTGTAAAAATAAACCAAATTTAAAACTATAGTAATTTTCAAACAATATATATATATCGCTTTAAAACAAACAAACAAACACAAAGGGCTTTTCGTAATGAAATGTATACGATGTGCACTGACAGGAAGCAACTCACTGCATTATCCTGTGTCAGTTTGATCAACACTGCAAAGCTTTGACAGGATACACTGCATTCTACACTCGGGGCCTGTGTGATGTTGGTTTAGCTACAGTAATCGAAACAAACAAAAAAAAAACCGGAGTCCTGCTGACTGTAGTTCCACTGTCTTGTGAACCAACACAGACCATTACAGCGCGTCCAATAACAAATGATATAGGACTACAGCTCCATTTCCTCCACTGTGTTCCTGAGGCCACCAGGCATCGCCACCTAATCTGAGGAGCGCTATCCGTTTATATTTATCATATATGATTTATGATATTGCTCACTGGCTATATATTCAGAGGCCGTGCAAGCTGTGAGGATGAGACACAACTGAAGTAACGAATTCCCCCACTGCCGTTTTACCTGAAAAGGATTACTCATGTCTGGATCTGCAAACGGGTTGCTGTCAAAATCTGACATCCTGTGCCGATGCTGTCGTAGAGTCGCTGTTTGTTCTGCTGTTGTTGTGTTTTCAGTATTTTATAAATTGTACGCTATCCCCTTTCCCTGCTGCAGAGACAGCGGTAGCGCTCTCGCACACATACAAAATGGCAGAAGCGGAAGTGGTGTCGGGATGTTGTCACGCAGAGCTGGGAACGTCACCTCTCTGTTCAACACCAAAGGGAATGTTTACTCATCTAAATTATATATATATATATATATATATATATATATATATATATATATATATATATATATATATATATAAAATGTGTAAAGACCGCGCTCATGGCTACCCTCACAGACATAGATTCTAGTCACCCAGAATGCTTATATTATTAGCAATTTTTAAAGCTTTTATTTTACCTTTGTTTTATTTTCTGTTTTTATGTCGTTGACACTCAAGGATATTGTGTACATGCCGCATGTTGCCCCCCTTCCATATATATTACATTTAATTGTAAAACTGAATAACATAAATAAACATGTTTTTTAAAAAAGTTTACTCATCTTCGAATGTGGTTGTCTGTTGATGTGGTCGTCAGAATAACTTATTTTGTCAATAATAACACAGGGAAAAAAAATCCCTGCTCTATTTAAACTATCATGCCCCCACACAGTCCACACTGGTAAAACATACCATCATGCATTGTGATGTGAGCTGAAAAGCCTGAACTGTCCCAAACTATCCTAGTGAAGATGGAGTCATATGATAACCCTAAGGTATGTAAGCAGGCAGGTTAGCTGACATTCTGGATAATTGACCACACCCTGAAAGTAAAAGGATGCCATGTACATTTCAAAACTACTGCAAGCACCCAGCTGTATCTGCTTTAAAAGCAAAATGCTACCAGTTTTGTAGCCTACAAAACCCCAATTAACTTATACAGTAACACATTGAAAATACACATTCTATTGGCACCAGATAGTTGTCAGGTTAATATACATCTGGATAATCAACACTATACAGTTGTATCCCTTAAAACTCCATTAATGTCACTACTGTCTACTGAACTACAGGCATGCTAATTTGCTAGTAACACTTGTCTGCTTAACTGTTCTAATTTGCTTGTATAGGTAGTACTACTGTATTTAAAATGTCCGGTGATTGAACACCATCTTAAATTCATGCATGCTGAGATGAAGTTAATGAATGTGATCTTATGTAACAATCTCTTTTAAGCATACCTAATCCCATCAGGGTTCCACCGTGACAGTTTAATTTGAGCAAATACCAGCATGAAACACAAGCATGAGGAATCCCCCCGGCTTTTATCCAATCTCTTGGGCAGAGGAGCCACAGATGTGTTTCCAAACCTGTAAACACAAATATACAGCTAACCAGTCACTCACATACACTCCAGAGCACATAGCAATGTGAGTGCTTGACATAGTGAACAGGGTATATGGTCGTGGCATATTATGGCAGCACAGGCTTGTGATGGCTGTGGCAAGCCTTTGTTGTGTGCAGCATTAGTTGTAGCCAGGGGCAGCGGTAGGCCTGCCACTGAAAAATTACAAGGGGATATGTCAAATTTCTGAATTATCGACGAGATTTAAAGTTGTGTAAGATTTATTTGGAGACTTCATGTGGGTTTCAACAATCGAAAACCATTCCAGGTATCGTCTTCAACAAGGCGACTTTAATCAGGGACTAACAATACAGTACAGACATTCAACATGAACTCACAGGCTGGGTGCTTTCTGTGTAACCCTTGTAAACTGTGATGGATAAAGGTGCCTGTTAATTATTATTATTATTATTATTATTATTATTATTATTATTATTATTATTATTATTATTATTATTATTAACAGGTACTTAATCTGCATCAGATTCCACCATCCACCACTAACACTTAAGTTTTGTGAGACATATCGAAACATTTACACTATATGCGTGCTGACACAAAGTAGAGTGTAGCACACTCAAATTTTTGCCCAGCCCCCCTCAGGGAGAGCCTGCGCCACCACTGGTTGCAGCATGGGCTGAAATGTAGATAGTGTGTGTTTATTATTGTTGTAATTGTTGTTTAAAGCTGCGTGTGTGTGTGTGTGTGTGTGTGAGAGAGTTAGAAGTGTCTGGTGCTGTGAGTATGAGGCGAACAATGAGAATGTTGGAAAGAAATCTTTGTGCATTCGACGGTTGTAGATGATTGTTTAACTAACCGCCAATTGACAAATTAAGGACCATGGAGCTGGAGATGGATGAGGAACCTGGAAGACCGTCAGCCCAGCTGTCATAGTGCTGACTATGGAGCATGGGTTCTGTGACCCCCCTCCACTGTCACCATCTGAAGGATTGCCACTGACGCTACTGGGCCAGGATCCTAGATTCTGCTTGGAGGTTCTCAGCTGATTTTGGGATCCATAGTCGTTCCTTGGGATCCCATTCTCTGCACCGGGGGCTCCAGTTGGTAGGAAGCAGCGGATTCAAGTTCCACTTTGCTCCATCTGGGTTGCCAGACATCACTGTCCTAAGCACCTCGGTCCCAGGATGCAGCATCCCTTTAATGCCTGTAAAGTTGACAGGACATTTATGACAGTCTGTATCTCTTACAGCACAGTCCCTGCTGTGCTCACATGTTCCAACTGTCTCGTTCAAATGACTGCTTTTACTCCATCCACAAAATAATAATGATATGAAAATTGTACAGAGAGTGCATTTAAAAGCTTGTGAAGGTTGAGGGAGAAAGTCACATGGGCAGCTTTTCATGTGTGACAGGTGCACCATCAGCACTGCAGGACATACAGCTCTGAGCAAGGACTCAGTGCAGGGACTACTGCAAAACATGTTCAATCTTAACCCCCCAGCACCATCCAGGAGCTTGCAGCAGTTTGGGAGCAATTGAACGCTCATGAGGGTTCTCTAGTCTAAGCTCATGACATACCAAGGTTCTCTGTTTTGGAACTAGCCATCAAAGTTAAGGAAAACATCTAAAGGTAAAGCATTTTAGTTTTTTGACTCATCAGGGGTTGCTAAGCAACACACACTCCATGCAGAGTGTTAATTCCATTCCACTGCATCCCCTCAGATGCATTGTGGGGGTGCGCTGTGTACAGCATTGTACTGCATATAATCTGGCCCCACTAAATCAGTGTTTAGATTAATAAAGGGATTTGGGTTAGTATTGTCCTTGTTTTTACTATTTGTATTGTAAAAACAGAACGTCATGAAAGTGGGGTTATAGGCATGCTTGATCCAAACAAATTAGATTTTTTTTTTCTAGTTTGGTTACAGTTTTATATATATATATATATATATATATATATATATATATATATATATATATATATATATATACAGTACTGTGCAAAAGTTTTAGGCAGGTGTGAAAAAATGCTGTAAAGTAAGAATGCTTTCAAAAATAGACATGTTAAAAGATTATATTTATCAATTAACTAAATGCAAAGTGAGTGAACAGAAGAAAAATCTAAATCAAATCCATATTTGGTGTGACCACCCTTTGCCTTCAAAACAGCATCAATTCTTCTAGGTACACTTGCACACAGTTTTTGAAGGAACTCGGCAGGTAGGTTGGCCCAAACATCTTGGAGAACTAACCACAGTTCTTCTGTGGATTTAGGCAGCCTCAGTTGCTTCTCTCTCTTCATGTAATCCCAGACAGACTCGATGTTGAGCTCTGTGGGGGCCATAGTACAAGGTTGTCCTGGAAGAAAACTTGCTTCCTTCTGCTCTGACAATGTTCCCCAACTCTGAGGATTGGTTTTTCCAGCAGGACAATGCTCCATGCCACACAGCCAGGTCAATCAAGGTGTGGATGGAGGACCACCAGATCAAGACCCTGTCATGGCCTGTCATGGCCAGCCCAATCTCCAGACCTGAACAGATGGTCACAAGCCATCAAACAAAGCCGAGCTGCTTGAATTTTTGTGCCAGGAGTGGCATAAAGTCACCCAACATCAATGTGAAAGACTGGTGGAGAGCATGCCAAGACGCATGAAAGCTGTGCTTGAAAATCAGGGTTATTCCACCAAATATTGATTTCTGAACTCTTCCTAAATTAAAACATTAGTATTGTGTTGTTTAAAAATGAATATGAACTTATTTTCTTTGCATTATTCGAGGTCTGACAACACTGCATCTTTTTTGTTATTTTGACCAGTTGTCATTTTCTGCAAATAAATGCTCTAAATGACAATATTTTTATTTGGAATTTGGGAGAAATGTTGTCAGTAGTTTATAGAATAAAACAAAAATGTTCATTTTACCCAAACACATACCAATAAATAGTAAAACCAGAGAAACTGATAATTTTGCAGTGGTCTCTTAATTTTTCCAGAGCTGTATATATATATATATATATATATATATATATATATATATATATATATATATATATATATATATATATATATTTGTCCTAGAGAACGGTAAAGGTAGTGTTAAAAAATAACTTGCTTCACATGTGCAATGTATTTTAAGTGTTTCCTTCCCTGGGTTCTGGGTTATTTTTCTACAATATTGAGTCATGATCATTTCCTCAAGTCTCCTGACCAGGCTTTGAGCTGCTTTCTTGTCTAGAGAGTGAGTGTGTGGGGCTGGTTGAAAGGGCACATTGTCACATGATTTGAGTGGAATGCGGAAAGCTGTTCAGTGCTTCCAGCATGAGAAAATGACCAAGGACAGTTTCACAAAGCACTGCTAGCACTTAGCAGGCTTCTACATGTACTTAGCAAACTATGAAAAAATGCACTTAATAATTATAAGTAACACTGGACGTAATTGTGAGACTGCAAAATACACAGCAAAAACTTCTAGTTAGGTTTCAATGCCAATGTACAGTAATTTAGATCAGAGTTTCCCAATCCTGGTGCTGGGGACCCACGGTGTCTAATGGTTTTCATTCCAACCGAGTTCTCAATTACATAATTTAAACCTTAAATTGAACTATTCACTAGCTTACTTAGACCCTTTTAATTGTTTTCAGCTTTTAAACAGTTGAGGGTTTCATTAAGTAACTGAGAACTCAGTTGGAATGAATACCAGAACACAAAGTGGGCCCCCAGGACCAGTATTGGCAAACCCTGATTTAGATGACTGTATAATTACATTCCTTTTTCTATAAGCTTTTTGGCTGTTAAATACTCATGCACAGAGTAATAAAACCACATGATGCTACTGCCTGGTGGCAGTACTGACAGCATACATTTTGATATTTCCCCGAGATAAGTTAGTTCCTGCCATGGAGCAGCCGTTCGCAGCGTCTTTCACTGACTATGCCCTAACATTCTTAAGTATAAATGGCAGCTTTTGATTGGTACTCGGTTTCCACAGCAACGGCCAGTCAGGTGCTAGCGAAGTCCAACCCATCTGGCGCTAGCATTCCTCTGTCATGTGACTCACCCATCTCCAACTCTCACTTCCGGTACTGCGTGGACGAAAAAATTGTACTAACAGTAGGAAAAGTTTCAGGAGAAAAAAGTAATTGTTTGTTTTATGTTTATTTTTTTTAAGGAAATAAACAAGCACCCAAAACATCTAAGAAACGAAAGCCAGAATGCTGAGTATGTCGAATAACAACAGCATGTCCTATAATGACCAAGGAGGAGCAGCAGAGCCTGCTACCGAAGCGGGGCTGGAGACAACTCCGACCACTTCAGCTGGAGCGGGGTTCGGCCTCTTCAGCACAGATTACAAAAAGTAAGACATTCGAAATCTGCAATTCGTTAGCTGCGTGGTTCTGGTAAATACATAGTAAATGTATTGAACATGGTCTTACCTAAGAGAGGAGAAACTATCGTCGTATGGTAGTGTAGTTGCAGTTCAGTAGTTCAGATCAGTAAATCTTTTTTTATAAGCGTAACACATTGCGTTGTACCATTTTTGTATATATTTTGTTGTAACTTATTCACAATGGCCAGTTGTTTAGGTATAGCGGTTGATAGTGAGCACCTGTTGCTGTGTTGTCAGAGACCGTGAGTCGTGAACTAATCATTTCAACGTGAATTCAGCGAGCGAGTAATTAGGTGTGTATGACATACTTTTTGTTGAACGTACCAAAAGCAGAAGCATTTCAGAATGTAAGAAAAAATGACTTCCACTCTGATTGGAGTCTTGTGTGACACGTCTGATTCAGGCACGATTAAAAAAATTACGTTTCCCTCAGGCTGTGCATACAGTACACAGCGCCCAGGTATGGATGGTGCTGCTAATAGTCATACAGCAATAACATATATGCCTGTACCATCGTATTCTTCGTCTCCACTATACAAAACTGAGGCTGTGACTATTAATGAAAAAGTGGAGCACCATGATGTCCACTGTACATCCACAGTATCTGTGATATACATATGCATGCCATACTAACGACAGGCACCCCAGCATAGTCCCAGATTCTGATCCTCAAAGGCATGCGCTAATGAATGTCTTCACCTAATTTCATCTCAGTTGGATAGGCAGTTCTATAAACATGTACCGTGTAGTTATTATACAATTATGCACAGTATGAATTGACACACGCATTCTTCTCTACGAACATTTCCTGAAATATACCAAAATACAGGGCTAGCTGTACTTCCATTTGTTGTTTTTCAGTAGAATTGCTTAAAAAGTCACCTTAATGTACAAAATGTACAGAAAAAAGTTACCACCTGGTTGTCTTGGTAACAGCCAAATGCTGGTAGGCAGCTTCCTACCAAAGATGTCTACAAAGTTTGGTGTGTTTTTTCACAAATTAAAAACAAGAGAAGTTTCTAATTATAATTAATTTTTAAGTCAATGTTTGATTGGATTTTTTATAGTGAGATAATGAGGTTGCTGGTTTTCATTGAAGAAATGTATATCCGACATACAGTACATGTCTTGTTGTGAAATACACGTCCCTAGTGTTTAGGGGCTTTGGGGATTAGCCCTTTCCCTCCCTCATGGTTAGTGCTGTGTCTCCTGAGCCACATGCGCTAGATACGTACATCAGATTGCTGTAGTAATGAGAGGAAATTTCATAAATATACACAAACTTCATATTTCTTTGTGTTTTTTTTTCTTTGTTAGTGATCTTGTTTGTTGCCCCTATTTCACCCACTGAAAAGCTAGGAACAGTAGTACTCTAGTATTTGGAGTTTATATGGTGTCTCTTGTGTCCCAC
Organism: Acipenser ruthenus; assembly: GCF_902713425.1. NCBI lineage: Eukaryota > Metazoa > Chordata > Actinopteri > Acipenseriformes > Acipenseridae > Acipenser > Acipenser ruthenus. Next base: position 9,129,028 of record NC_081189.1, on the reverse strand, counting down.
CTTTGAACTTGCTTTTCTCCTTGTAGGAATCATGATACACTGTTATGATCAAGTTGACATTTCAGGTGTTTTTGAAAAAACACGATGACATTGATGTAAAGTTCAAGGAGATTCTGTCTATTCTGTGATAGCTTTTATTGAAACTCATGATCAACGCTGTAGTTAAACAGTTTAACAGCAGGCGGTTCACAGCATTACCAAGGAGGGAGGGAAAGGGCAACAACGAACAAGCTGAAACTGTGGGTTTGTTTATTTCTCATGAATTAACCAAATGAAATCTTTGACATGTCAGACATTCAGAACCCAGTTTGAGATGGAATGACCCGAATAAAGAAACCATCAGTCGTCTAGAACAATTTCACTGATATCAAAGTTAAAGCTTTGTGAATAGGGCTCGATGTTTGATGCAGATGTACTGTGTTACAATCCCGGCTGTTTGCATTACTGTTTGGAGGACAAGGTTATGTTCTTTATTATTATTATTATTATTATTATTTATTTCTTAGCAGACACCCTTATCCAGGGCGACTTACAATTGTTACAAGATATCACATTACATACAATTACCCATTTATACAGTTGGGTTTTTACTGGAGTAATCTAGGTAAAGTACCTTGCTCAAGGGTACAGCAGCAGTGACCCCCACCTGGGATTGAACCCACGACCCTCCGGTCAAGAGTCCAGAGCCCTAACCACTACTCCACACTGCTGCCCCTTTGTTAGTGATCTATTATTATCATAAAGTACCTTATGTACTCTTTTTCTATTCAGCCCAAACTACTATGAAACTCAGTTTGAAACTAGCTCTGTGTTTGTTTGTTTTTTTTTTAAATCAATGTATATAGAGTAACAGGAAAGGCATTGAAAATGCATTTCTTGTTGAAATGTAGCATTTCTCTAATTTTATTTGAAACTAGAGACCTATTTTTGACAAAAGCCAAATGTCTGAGAGTCCAGACACGGTAAACACCTTTTCCCCAGAAGTCAGCTGCATCAAACCAAATTGCTTTCCAGAATAGACACTTCCACAGGTATCTCATGGCTGTAAAAGTCTTTGCTGTCACGGTTGAAGAAACCCATTTAGGAAATCCAATTTAGGTATTTTGCTGTGTAAACATTCTTTTCTTTTTCTCTCTGCTCTGGTAAAAATTTTTAACACGTTTCCACGACAGTAAATGGTTGAGCAGACTACCACAGAGTTGGAAATCAATATTGCTGTTCTGAAAGAGTATAAAATGTCATTAACTGTCCAACAACACTAAATGTTAACAAAAAATATTGAGACTGTTGTTAGGGGTACGGTACATATTACAATGGTGCACAACTCTGGTCCTTGAGATCCATTCCAGTGCCGGTCTTTATTATTCCAAGTAGGTCCTACATTAGTTAATTAACCAACAAAGGGTCACTTAGCTAATTTAAGAGGTAATTGGAATAAAAGCCAGACTGGAATGAATCTGAAGGGCCAGGGTGCACGTGCTGAAAATGAAATCCCTGTCATACAGTGATTCTTTAGTTTCTCGGACAGTTGCAGAGATCAAGTTACTTGTAAAATGTTACAGCTAACTTGAAATCTGCAACTGTTTAAGAGCTGAAAACAGTAAAAAGGGCTAATTAAGCAAATGATCAGCTCAATTAAGGGTTTAGTTAAATAATTGAGAGCTCAGCTGGAATGAAAACCAGCAGACCCAGGACTGAGTTTGAAAAGCCCTGCTTTAGTGGAACAGAAACAGCACACAGCACCCAAGAATGTGTTGTTATCCACAAGATGGCAGTAGACACAACATTTTAGAGGCAGTATTGCCAGTATAAAACAACAGTACTGTATGGGATACTGTAGACTGCTCAGGATCTTTCAGCCAATCGCATGTTTTGCCTACTCTATTACACGACACATCACGGAGAAACCCTATTCATGACATCGACCATGCCGCTTTCATTTTTTACTGGGCTTTATTCTCCATAACAGCGTGGTTGATGTCGCATGCTTTGAAAAAGTCTGACCTGAGGCACCTCTCAATTCCATTCAACTGCAAAGTCCAGTCAAAACGGTGACATCACAATTGGCAGCATACCTCAGCCACTTAATGGTGTTCTCTTTATTAACCTTTTCTGTCTTCAATCAAATTGACAATGGACTACTTGAAGCTGGTAATGATTAGAAAACAAATAACGTATATCGGGATTTTTTATTTGTGTATTAATAAAGCAATATACTAATAATAATAAAGCAATAATAAAGCAATAAGTTATAGGATGGTGCACGTTTGTGTGTAGTTATATCAATACTCTTAGCGCTTAAACAGACCTCTGCTTTCAGCTTCAGTCCGTTCACTCGTGCCAGTATTCCTCCATACACAGACGTTTGCAGTCCCATAACCCTATATTGTTTGTATTGAAGTGCTGCTGGTTATAGCAAAAAGTAGCTTACCATGTTAGGAGACAACATGTTTAATAAACTTGATTGCACCAATAAAAAATAAAAATAAAATTGCATATGTAAGACAAGTGTCCTGGGTTTTCACAGCATAGTCTTTTTGCAATGCTGTCTGTGCTGGAAAACTCAGCAGTTGCAATTTTGAGTGATGTGTGCCCCATCAGAAAACACATGGAATCTTCACTTTTATATTAGCATCTTTGTGAACTTTGTGTCTTCCCCCAATGACAGCAATTGCTGTACAAGCTGCAGTAGTTTGACAAGCACTTTTTTTTTTTTTTGATAATGTGACAATTGAGGGGGGTGACAGTCAGTTCATTTTATAACTGCAACCGCAAGAAACAATATAACATGGTTTTCCATACCTGATTTATAATTTCAATCTGTTTACTAGCTAACATTTTCCCAAATGCTAGATGCTCACTCTACCATGCCATCTGAAATTAGAAATTCTATGACAAGCCCAACACTAAAACACATTCTTGTTCTCAATAGCCCTTATTATTATTATTATTATTATTATTATTATTATTATTATTATTATTATTATTATTATTATTATTATTATTAATACACTTCAATGTTGCCAGGCATGAAGAAATGTAATTAGCAGTCTAACTATTCACGTATTCCACATTAGACAGTCCTCCAGACAATGGAGAACTACTGTAGTATACTGTGGTAGCCAAAACAATATCCAGTATGAGTCTCGTGTTGCTATTTTAAGGCCTTTTCAAAACTGATTAAGGCGCTATGAAACGTTTGTCTACTGGACAATTTCTTAATGTTTTCCACCTTTAAAAAAGAGTGCAGGAACTACTTGAGAATCCTCTTTTCACTCAACCTTAAGTTCAGATATGGGTTGGTTGGGAAAGAGAATACTGTAATATACAAATAAAGTAATGTACTTCTGTAGGCAATTACTAAGGGATACCAGTTCAATAGACTGTAATATGAGTGAGTAGGATCTAATACTGTATGTAAAGGTAAACTTGACATAGTACCCTGTTGTTGATTTGAAAGTGAAAGTGGTGAGAGATCAGGAAAGAGAGCGAGGAATGTATTTTTGTGACAGCTGTTGAAAATGGTAGATGATCCTTTAGTCAGGGTTACAGCTTGGATATCTCAGCAGCTTAACAACCGTGCAGCTGAGGATGATAGCCTTGAAGTGAATGGAAAAGAATAAAAATGAAATCTCACCGACAGATGTCAAATGAATACCTCAAATGACAGCGGTGGTAAGTTATCTTACAATGGCTTATTGAACTGTCAGCGCTTCTATACAGTGTAGGCTATACAATGTTGTACCGTTAGAACTGAGCTCACTTGTTGTTTCATGTATTCTTACAGAGTACTTTTCTGGCGATTTTCCTTTTTCGGTCAGTCTGTGCTCAGGTGTTTTCTCCTGAGTTCAGGACCTGCTCTTCAGTTCTAGTTGTCTGCTATAGATACAGTACATGTATGTAACTTAGGCTAGAAGTGGCTTTATAGGAGTAAGAACTAGTGCCATATAGGGAGCTTCATTTTTGTTTGTCGGGCAATACATAGTACTATATCTGTGGCAACGTCTGTAGAATTGAAGAGCAGCTCCTGAACATCTTTTACAGGAAAACAAATAAATAATACAAAATACAAAATAAGGCTTTATTTAAAAAAATAAGCTGAAACATTCGGGCAAAACTAGTTTGGCTAGGCCTCAAAAGCCTGCCTTAAAGCATAAGAAGGGTGGCTTTTCTTTGCTTAGCTGAAGACACTGACACTGAATAGAGACACCCTGAATGTTAGAGAGTTAACAATGGAGTTAGAAGTAACATTCTGTTTCTAGCTGTTGAACTTGATGTACCCTATTCTTGTATTTGTCTAAAATACAAATCGGTTTGGGTGAGGTCAAAAAGTGTGTTTCTGATAGAGAAAGCTGATGAAATAATTTGAATAGTGTTTACAAAGGAAAGCTGATAAGGGTTTTTTTTTTCTTTTGGGTGGAAGTGGCTTTTTATAGGTTTGGTGTGAATGATTTTTTTTCTGTGGCTACAAAACAGAGCCAGGGTGTTAGTATCCTGTTGCTGTACTTTCTCAGGACTCGCAGTTCATTAATTTTTAGACTGACGGGACTGTAAATTAAATCCTGCTGCTGTACTTTCTTAGGATCTCACAAATCAGGTTTATTGCAAAGGAACAATGGAATGTGATTTTTCGTTGCTGCGCAGAGTGGATGCAATGTGTGCTGTTAAAACCGTACTAGTGACAGCTGAAAGCCTGCAGCTAACATTCAAACCAGAGCCATCTGTGGAGGAGCGAGGACTGACTCGTTCAGAGAACAATGTGGAGCTAGAGAGCTTTGCTGGGTATGTACAGGACACATTCAGCTAATGGCTAATGGGCTGGGGTTCCACACCCCTCCCGCGTTATTGAGTATCTTTTAATTGTCGGTGAACACATTCTGCTTAAAGTCCACCATGCTGTATGGCTATATGTTTGTTGATTAAGGCACTTTTAATTAATTACACAATAATGTAACTCTTGAAAGTAAGTTGTGTAATACTGTATGGACCCTTACCATTGAAAAAGCTGCTGTAATTGTGATAGAGTATAGTCTGTAATGTATTCTCTCAAGTTTTATTCTCTGTGATTTACATAAGGCCTAATGATTGTATTGCAACAAACTGTTCATTAGCTTTGTATGTGTATGTCTTTTTTTTTTTTTACCTGCTATAGTATTGTGTGCGAATGTTTTTACATTGTGCACTGCCTTTGTCCTCAGAATCTACTTGATGGATTATCTTGTTAATGAACTGAAAACGAACAGCAATTTATAGAGCTACAGAAAATGTTACAAACGCCACGAAAAACAAAATTTTCAAGTCTTGTACTGTCAGATCCTTGTGACCAGCTGTACAGTAGTATAATCTTGGCTACTACTGGACTTGCAGTTTGCTCCAGTAAATCCATGGTTTCCTTGAGCCTAACCTCATCTACAAGCACTTGCCCAGCAGGATAGACTCTGAACCAGTCAGTGACTTTAAATAGGTTAAGACAATGAAGCAGTTCTGACTCATAGGAAAATGTGTTATGTAGGTGGAGTAGAGATAACAAGACTGTCCCGTAATAATATAACAATGAATTAACTTTATAACCCAAGCTTACAATGAAAAAACAGTACTGCAGTAGAGACTTGTAGAGAACCGCTTTCGTAGGCTACTGTATACTGTAACTCTGGATGCATGAATACCATTACCCTGATGTACCTGATGAAACCTCAATTCATGTCTGTTATACTGTACCTGATGAAACCTCTATTCATGTCTGTTATACTGTTCCTGATGAAGCCTCTATTCATGTCTGTTATACTGTACCTGATGAAGCCTGTATTCATGCCTATTTTCTGTGTGTGTGTTTACATTGTTTTTAAAGAAATGATGACCTTAAAGCAATGTTGGAGAGCAGCAAGGATTCCTCAAAGCTGGAGGCAATGAAAAGAATTGTCGGGGTAAGTATGGCTATGTCGTATAAAGTTTTGTTTAACTACATTTTGCATTTAGTGTGTAATCTAATATATGGCTACTGTATATTTGGCATGAGAACCCATATTTCTAAATTATATTGACCCTTCATGTCACACTAATGTATGTCTTAACTGCATTTTTCAAGATCCTTTTGATAAATACATTGAAATTGTTCCACAGTTTTGGTTATCAAGCTGTCTTTTGTCAAACAACTAATCAGTGATTTTAATTCACTCCACTGTGGCCATAACTCCAAATTGACTGTGTGTACAATTACTATTTACAGCATGCACTAAACATGAAGTGGATTACTTGATGCTGTTATATTTTGTCAAGTGTACATTTAAAAGTTATGAACTCATATGTATCTATTTATGTGTTTGCAGCTGATTGCTAAAGGAAAGAATGCATCTGAATTATTCCCCGCAGTGGTGAAGAATGTGGCAAGTAAAAACATCGAGGTACTGTATAAAAACCTGGTCCATGAACATTGATGCAGACCTAGGCAAATGTTGTGCTGCAAAAGTAATGAATCTTATAATGTAAAAGGCAAGAGCTGTAAAGTTACAGTGAAAGGCACTTACTAAATCTGAACCATATCCTTTGGGAAGTCCTGAACTGATATTCTTTGGTATAGTTTCTAAATGATTTATTGAGGGGGGGGGGGGGGGGGTTTGCAGTCGACCGGTCTGTCGACTGGTTGCTGTACATTGAATTTCATTACTATAACGTGAGATGCATTCATACATGCTGGATTTCTCAGATGTTCTAGAAAAGTAAAATAACAAGATCATAAACATTAATAATTTGTAAAGTGAGCTTAACTGGAGTAAGTGGTAGTCATTAAAAGGGGAAAATCTTGTTCTTATTTTCATCTTGATGATCTCGTTTGCCTTTATGTAGAACAGCAAGTAAAGGATGCTTTTTATGACCTTGCGCTTTTTACTGAATTGTTCTCAATGTTTTTTGGTTTACAAGAGATGGTGGGAAAATATATCTTCACCTAAAACAGGTCTGTTGCTGTTATTGACAGATTGTTTTTGACTAAAACCTAGCTATCCATACTTTTACGAACGGTTCTCTGCATGTTGTATTAGAAATACATTTTCTGAAGTGGTGCTTTGGCTAAGAAGTACAGGCTGTTCAGGTGTTATGAAATTGCAATTTTAATTTATGTTCCTGTCCTGGTTAAATTGGGGTCTCGGGATGCGTTGTTTGTCATGGGGTGGAAACTGGTGTCTTCTGTGACCCAGTAATGTGTCAGCAGTGTGGAATACAAATAATCAAAGGTTTAGCCAATAAGTCATGAAGTCTCATTCGTGAGTATTGATTAATGAGTTAAACAGCTGGCAACAGGAGATCTGCCTGTGTTCTTGAAGCCTAATATGGTACTGTTGTAATTAGCTTCTCTGCAGGGACCATTGTAACACAGAATAGAGGTAACTGGTGGCAAAGAGCTGCAGTCACGTTGTTCCAAGCGCTCCCGTTACTGCTCACACAGAGGCTTGGTGGAAAAGAAGATTTCACTGCACACCTGCAGTCAGACAGTTTGCAGGCCTCTTGTGGCCGGCATTGATCGGATTTAATCAAAACCAGCACAGGAACAGATCGACTGTTTTGCTGCCTTCTGTGATTTAATACTGGGATGCTGTGTTCCTAAACTAGTACAAAAATGGTTTTGGAACAGCGACCTCAAGATGATTTTCTCCAAGAGAAAGTATTACAGAACCCATCAAGTCATTTATTGGGTTAGATTGCAAGGTTACGGTAGCGTTGAACATTTTCTACGCTATCAGGACTCCATGGGGTCCTCTGGGTGAAAAGCATTGCTGCCCAGAGGCACCTGAGGTTGTGATTTTAGTCTCTGATTTAATTGTGATTCACCCCAGGATCCACTAAAGGCCCCTACAATGTTTTAGAAAGCAATGTGTTTACTGTACAGGATTCAGGGATTGCCAGACAAGCCATTCTTTGTGAGCTGATTTTCCCCTTCAATATTGAATCTTTAATTCAATTTTGGAAAGAATAAAGGGTTTTTTTTTTGTTTTTTTTTTTTTGTTTTTTTTTTTACACTGTCTTCAAAGAACAATGGAAGAAGAAAATGTTTTTCTGTCTGTTATTTTACATTGTGTACCGTATACTGTCTACAAATAAACATTGCATGTATATTGAGCAATATTATACTTTATACAATCAAAATGATGCAAAGTAAGTGATAAATAGTGTTTGGCTTGCTTCACTGGATTGCGGCGCAAAGCAGCCATGGGTTTGTGACCCCTCGTACTACCCTTTAGAATCACAAGATTGGGGAATTTGGTGATGACGTGCAAGCTTAAAGGACTTTGATCAAATTGTCGATGTTACCAAACATTTCTTTAAATGCTGAACCGGGGGAATGTTTTGTTTGACTGCTGAATATGTAGTGCAGAAGAAAAATGGAAAAACCCAGCCATGTATCAATCAGTTTGCTGATTGCCCGTTTCATTGTAGGTGATACAATACAACAGCAATGATGATGTTCTTACAAGGATGTGCTTCTGCTGTCCTCTTGTTAGCATTGACACGCTTGAATAAACATCTGTTGTAGTTCACAGACTTTTATATGCTATTGTATGGGGCTTGATTATGTAACGGATACACACATATTATCCTATTGCGTTCTGTCACTTTGAAAGTCTGTCCGTGGCATTCATTTCTGTAGCTACTCAATTCAAAGTCTAGTGCATACATTCTGAGTATTTATTGAATATCCTTTGTTTTCCAAACAGTTATGATTGAAATCATGCTGCCCACTAAGTTCAAGTTGCTTAAACACAGAAATCAAAATTAATTATAAATGCCTGCACTGTGAACTTCAGAGAAGAAACACATCAGCTCATCAAGACTTGTCTGAACACCCTTTCCTTTTCAAAACAATACAGAACAGTGCTGTTGGGAGCTGATAAAGACAATGCTGCCATGCATTATCTGTAGCCATGCAAAGTGTGGCATAGTAATATACCAAAACAATGCAAATTAAATTAATGTAATACAGGGATCTCCAACCCTGGTCCTGGAGAGCTACTGTGGCTGCTGGTTTTCATTTCAACCAATCTCTGTTACTTAATTTAACCAATTATTGGCCTAATTAGTCAAGATTATTTATTTATTTATTTATTTATTTATTTATTTATTTATTTATTTATTTTTTTATTTTTTTATTTATACAGGAAATTAACCCATTGAGGCCAAGGCCTCATTTACAAGGGGGTCCTGTCATACACAGACACAATCATACATAAAACAACACAATTAATATTTGTGTGGTCCAGTCTTAGACAGTAACAACAAATAAACAAAGGAGCAGTAATACAGCGCCTTTTTTTTTTCTTTTCAATGTGGACTAAAAGAACAGCAGTGGCAAAGAGTTTTAAGCAAATCCCCAATACGCTCTTTATAACCAAAAAATGAGAGGTTATCAAATTCCATTCTTAAACCATGTGAAAAAGTGTTCCAGGTTTTTGGGAGTCGATAAGAAAAAGCCAGGTCTCCTGATCGTCTCCTGATCGTATCCTTGGGACTACCAAACTACCAGAATCATGAGATCGCAAACTTTAGCCAGTACTGACCGTTCTGACCAAAGTACTAAGATAATCAGGAACCATACCTTTTAATAACTTTAAAAACAAAGCAATACCAAGACAATTGGAAATATATATTATTATGTATAGAAATATCAATTGAAATATAACTATATATATATATATATATATATATATATATATATATATATATATATATATATATATATATATATATAGTGTATATATATAATTTCTCCCATCTTTTCCTTTTATGTTTTTGTCAAATGCAGGCTTAGCCAAAATTGTGCCTCCCTGAACATGTTGTTCATTACACAACATGAATAACACTAAATGCACCAAATTGCCAAGCAATACCGCTGATGGAGGGGGAGGGGGACACACACTGTAAACAAATAAATTGTCCCCTTGCTAAAATGTCAAAAAAACAACCTGTGTGCATTGCACTCCACCACAGAAGTAGCTCATGCCCTCCAAAGGGCACAGAGAAGACCTATGATGATGAACACAATGGCTGCCCACACGGAATGCATGATTCTATTGGAATTAACAAAACCAAACCAAACAAGAGTCGCAGCCAGTTTGCATGTCTGAAGAATAAATGAAAGCAGTGTTACTGAACTGGCTGTAGGGTTCACAACGCATCCTGAAACTCGGGGTGTTCCAATCCTGGCCCTGGGGACCCACTGTGAAGACTGGTTTTCATTCCAACTGAGCTCTCAATTACTTAACTAGACCCTTGATTGAACTGAAAATGTAATTAATTAGACCTTTTTAATTGTTTTCAGCTCTTAAACAGTTGCAGATTTCAAGTTAGCTATAACATTTTGTAAGTAACTTGAACTGTGCAACTGTTTAAGAGCTGAAAACAAATAAAAAGGAATGAAAACCAGCAGACACAGTGGGTCCCCAGGACCAGGATTGGGGAACCCTGCTGTAACTTACCGTTTTGGAAATATCTTTGCCAACATTGTGCAGTTTTTTTGATGCCCCCTCCTCGGTCGGTATGTGATAGTGTTCTGTGTGAAAATGTCTGCAAGGACGAGAGATGTTGTGATGCATCAAGACATTTTAGTGACAAGGACCCAAACATTACAATATGTTCAAAACTATAATGTGGGAATACAGACATCACAGCAAGTAACAATGGTAAGTACAGGCTCTCCCCTCGAAGTCTTCTGTGAACCGAAGCGCCCAGAAGGAGATGTCCTATTGCCTTGTTTACGTTTTTGTTGCTTTTGTATATTGATGAAGATAATATTTTTCTACACAGGCTTGTTAAGTTTTATGTACCATTGTATTTTTTTGTTGCTTTTTCTCAATGTTTCTTTATTTGCTGCCGTTTGGTTTCAGCTGAAGAAGCTGGTGTACGTGTACCTGGTTCGCTATGCAGAAGAGCAGCAAGATGTGGCTCTTCTCTCCATCAGCACATTCCAGCGTGCACTGAAGGTCAGTGTTAGTCAGTGTAAAGTATTCCTGCTTCTCTCCATCAGCACATTCCAGCGTGCACTGAAGGTCAGTGTTAGTCAGTGTAAAGTATTCCTGCTTCTCTCCATCAGCACATTCCAGCGTGCACTGAAGGTCAGTGTTAGTCAGTGTAAAGTATTCCTGCAGGTACATACAGGTATGACAAAAAGTCGTTTGCAGAGACGGGAGCAAGAACAGCTTTATTTGGACAAACAATACACATGACTAACCAAAATAAACAACAAAGAAAACAACAACTTTAAATATATATATGTATATATTTTTACATTTATATAGTACAGGACTACAAAAAACAATGTTTAAACGGAGATCTGCATCAATAACAGCCCTTATTTATAAAAAAAAAATGTATTTAGTGGAAATGGTCTTTAAGGTCAGAAGGTGTTTTGAAACAGGATAACGAAGCTTTTATTGTGTGTGTGTATCTCTATATATAATCTCCAACGTTTCAAAAATAGTTTGGAAGCATTTACGAATACTTCATAATTCAGAAAAAATGAAAAATATTTCCAAAATGCCAGTAGTGGCTTTTAGAAGGGGTGAAAATTTAGCTGACATTTTGGGCCACAGTAAATAAATAGATCATTGACACATTAAAGGACATTAAAACCTGTAAGAGCACATGTAAAGTATGCATATATATTTGTAAAGATAAAAGTGACATAGCAAACAGAGAAAATAAATATTTAGTCTTAAGAAACCCTTCATGCAAAACTAGCAACCTTGTTTGTGGTATTTTTTGCCAAAAATGTAACAATAAAATATGTAGGACAGGTACATCATTATATAAAATAATACAGAATCACCTATCAAACATAAGAAATAAAAAAGTAAATGAACCAATGGTTCGACACTTTAGAAAACATGAACATAAAAACATGAATGACGTACAATTTGTAGTTTTAGAAGATATAAAATTATATAATGATCATTACATCGTTACATCATGAACTATGTAGTAAATGACGCCACAAACACATTTAATAGATTTAAATAGAAATAAGTTGAGTGTAGTTACCATGGCAACAAAAGCCTAGAAGTACCTCCACTGTTTTTTCTTTTTTTTATTCAAACACACTTTCCTTTGACAAAGATGTGTTAAACATACAGCAATGTTGGGAAGTTGGCTCTTGTATGTTTATATTATAAAGGCATGCTTTGGTAGCAGATTTTGTGGTAATTCAGTGCATACTGAGCTGTTACTACAACACAACCACAAAACTTGTAGCAGACATCCTGACTGAGACATTGACGTTCCAATAGCTGCTGCTGTGGCACAGCCCCCTGTACAGAAAACCTATTTCAACCCCTGCTAGTTCTCAATCACGCTTCAATTTATCTTGCCGTCAGGCTTGGGGGGGAAAAAGCTACTTTCAGTCTGAAACAGACTGCTAGCACAGCACTTAATACAGCTAGATAGTCCGCTGTGCTATGAGCGAGTTTAGAAAACCATGTATCCCAGATTGGACTTTAAAGCTACAGCATTGAGATGCACAGTTTTTTTTTTTGTGTTTTGCTTTTGTTTTTCAACATAGTGTAGTCATAGTGCAAACTTAGAGAAGAATGTGGTATGCTGCCCGTAAAAACAACAAAGCGTGGAATGCTTCACATACAACACCTATACACTACTTGGGAAAGAAAACATGACTTCTGATACTGCCTTTAGGTTGATTTGAACCATAAAAAAACCATATAAGAATATGTTGATTTCAATTTACAGTTTAAACATCTTTAAAATGGCATTTCTTACGTCAAATAGGTATGATTGCAGTTCTCTGTTTTCCAGTGTATCTGATGTATTTTTCATTGTCACTGTATTTTAAAACAGCTATGATGAACATTTTAAATACATAACATTGTGTTCTGGCTTACCTGATGCCATTTTTTCTTCTATTTTCCATTTTTGTTTTGTTTGTTGTAGGATCCTAACCAGCTCATCCGTGCTAGTGCTCTGAGAGTTTTATCCAGTATCCGAGTGCCTATTATTGTTCCAATCATGATGCTGGCCATTAAAGAAGCAGCCACAGATTTGTCACCATATGTCAGAAAAACTGCAGCTCATGCAATTCAAAAACTGTACAGGTAAAGAAGCCTTGGCAATTACTTAAATGAATTAACACAACTTTAAATACTAGCAATCTGTATTTGAAGTCTTGAAATACAGCACTATCAAATGTATTTACCAAGATATTAACAGCGATATTAACAAGAAGCAGTCAGTACAAGGTCAGTAATGTTGATTTGTTTATCATTCCTGACTTTAATTTACGTATCCAGTATAATAAATAGTATTTATATGCATATCTGCGTATACACAAACATGAATCACAGTACAGTACTGTGGCACAGGAACAGGTTATAAAAAGCAGCTGGAATGTACAATAAACGTTAAGTTTTTAGTAATTTTATATATCATCAAAACTAAAACAATTAAATAATGCAAAACAAAACATTGAAATGAAGAAAAAAAAACCTCAAGAATAATGTACATAACTTAAGCATTTTATTTATTTTTCAGTCTTGACCCAGATCAGAAAGAACATTTAATTGAAGTAATTGAAAAACTACTAAAGGATAAAAGCACGGTAAGTAAAATATGAATCCATCTGAGTTTACAATGCAGGCCTCCTTTGTGTCTCTTTTATATTGCTGCTATGTAGTCATAGCAACCAAGCTGTTGTGAACACAGTACTCCCAATGCCTTGTTACCTCATCTTTTACATGAGGGGGTTATTGTGTTAACTAGTAAGCAGTCCCAGTTATTTTCAAATAAGCCCTTTGTACACCAGTTTGGTTTCTCTGATATACTTAATAATAGCAGTTGGGCACATGGGGGAGACAAATCCTTGCATTACAAGTACGTTTTATTTGTTACCTGCTTTGTAAAATATACTAGAAGAGTGCAGTTTTACAGCATTGTATTTGTAAGACGATACTTCAAGCACTCAAATTCATAGCTTTCTAAATAGCCATTATAAAGACAAAATTACCTTAATGGGGTACACATTAAGATTACATTTTTTTCTTTTTTTTTTTTTATACAGAGATGCCAAAAAATAAATGACAGTAGACTCTTGCTAATCTGAATTGACCTATAATCTGAATCTTTACAGCTGTCTCAAGAGTTTTACATTTTTTTTTTTAATTTAAATGATTAAGGCTGATTTTTGATTAAACTGAAATATAAAAAAACCCCATAAAACGTAGTTTTTAGTATGGTACAGGTTGATCAGTACTCTGAACACATCATTTGAACATACTTTGGGTCAAATTAGCGAGAGTCTATTGTATTTAAGAAATTAAGAATAGTAATGTATGCATAAAATGTTAAATACAGGTACAAAACCGCATTAATATCTCTCGACAAAGTACTAACAATGGAATCAATTCTTGTTTCCTAGCTCTTAGTAACCCTAGAAACATGATCACTGGTCCGCCTTTTCATGTGTTGCATATCTTTTGGCTCTTTGCCTGTGTTCCTTAAATATTTTAATTCAGGCTATGTTGATATTTAAAATGAAATTGTATAATGTTCAGAGCTGCGGTTGCTTCCTGATACCCAAATCACTTCCTGTTCTACATGCCAATACCATTTAAATGGTCACAGGAAGTGATCGTCTGTCTTGGGGAAGGGCGGGTTATTGTCAGATTATTTCAGAATAAAGGACAGTGACCTTTTTAAAATGAAATACTTGCAACAATATAATCAGGATGAGAGATTAATAGAGCATTGGGATAAGTACATGTATACTTGCCCTGCCTGGTTAATTTGTGGTGCAGAGAACATGTGTAGATATCTGTTGTGATTTGTAATTCATGCCTTTTATCCAGGGTGACTACAATAAGATGGTATCATTGTGGTAACCTCTGGAAGGGTTCCTTTTATCTCTGACAGGCTGAAAACAAGTCTGTGGTGTTGTTTTTGTAAACCTTGTTCATTTAACAAGAGCTGACAGGGAAAAGCCAAGCTAACTTGACAGCATGGAGAAGGTTTAATACGTTCCTTCCTCTATCTAATTTGGGCCTGGTGACAGAGTCATTTTCATTCTAGAATGGAACATTCTTAACAATTTAACACTGTGTAAAAATAAATAAATAAATAAATATTTGTATATATCTGTGAGGGAGGCTCCCTCTGTTGCTGTTTTTAAAGTAAGATTGAAAATTTAGTTTTGTGACAGAGCGTTCACAGTTCTGTAAATTACATTCACTTTTATCACTTGCTTTTTAATTAAAGCTTATGCCTTCATTACTTGTTTGTATTGTTTGTAAGTATTCATTTCTGTATTTCTTCTTAAATGTTTTTATTATTTTTTCTTGTTCAGCGTTTTGAGGCAATTTTTTGTGAAAGGCACTATATAAAAATAAAGATTGATATATATATATATATATATATATATATATATATATATATATATATATATATATATTTGTTATATTCTACAGTCTTAAATTGTTAAGAATTTCTCATTCTAGAGTGAGAATGAATGTGCTGAAGATCACATTAATTCTGCTACAGTAAACACATCAGTCAGCCTAAAACAATACTTGGTTGTAAAATTGGGTTGACTGTGTAATATCGTATGAACGATTTGGGGGCTTGAAAATGAAGTAAACAATTAATTGAAATGCATAGTGAAAGTACTGTACACCAGATTCATTGCATGTTTACGTTAGGTTTTAATGAAGAATGATTGCGTCTCGGCTTCAAATTTTATTTTCACAAGGTGACTAGTAATGAGCTAGCAGGTGCCATTTGGATTATTGCATGCAAAACAGTATTTACTGGGCAAATGGGTTTGTTTTTAATGCATAACTTCAGCTGACTATTTTTCAAGCCAGTAGCGGTCTAAATATATTTGATGAAATTCTGATATTTTATTTCTCAAACAAAGCAAAATCCCATACCAGTAATCGGCTGGTCTGAGAATAGCTGAATTAAAACAAAAAATGGCATTGATGTTTAAAACACCTTGTTAGTCGAATGCTTTGTGTTTATCTGTATTTAAATGGCAATTCATATTTGTGAAGATTAAGTGTTCAGAAGAAACCGGCTTCTTTCTATGGTGTTTGCCTGGTTGCTGGGCATCAAATCCCAGCTCTCCCTAGTAACGACCATAAAAAATAAAAAAACATGCATTTTGTTTATAATAACCCAAGGTTTATTGAATTTTTTTTATTCCATAAGCAAAGCACTTGTACTCGTTTGTGTTTCTTCTCATATCTTGTCTCCCTTTGTGTTTCTCTATGCACTGGACACTACATGGTGACTGACAAGAGGTGGCAACGTTGCTGTCTGAGTGTGGATCATGTTGTATTGATACTTTGGGAATTTTGGAAATAACCAACAAAACAACAAAGTTTAAGTGTATCAATGGCAGAGTCGTTGGTGGGGGGGGGGGGGATTCCAGGAAAAAGTAATACTAGAATAATTATCTTTTGTTAATGCACAGGCAACAAAAAGGATCAGCATGCATGGGGAAAAAAAAAAAATAAAGCAATAAAAAAAAGAGAAAAAACCTGATGAAATGCTTTCATTTTAATCGGTTTAGTGGAAAGCATTTTTTTTTTTTTTTAATGTGCATCCGGTTGTGTAAAATAAAAAACAAAGCAGCCCCACCCCCAAATATTTTTGGCCAAGCGCTGTAACAATGTAGACTTTCTTTGGATGTGCAGTAAACGCTTTTGTATAACTTGGTGTATTTCTATAGTAAAACACATGGGTTGACCGATGTTTGTGTTAGTTATTGATTTAGCGCTGTGGGGGGTGGGGGGTGGGGTGCAGATGTTTCTTGTGATAGATCTATTATCCAGCTATTACAAGATAAATGACTGATCTTTCCTATTTCCCATGTCTTTCGAAAATTGAAATAAGGAGAGGAATATCATTTGGGCTGCATGATTAGGGCAGGTGGGATGGCCATTAATTTAAAAGAAAGGAACGTTGGCAGCTTAGGCCAACTTGCACCACGTTATCAATCAAGCCTCAACAGTCTTCTTGTGATGACCCAGCACTCTCAGGTTTTTGCAGCGTTAATTAGAATTCATGACAAAATAGATGCAAGGAAACGTTTTGTGCCCTTCATAATTTTATAGGAAATTTATTGTTATTAGAGGAACCATTTGCTTAGTGTGATTTTTCCATTACCAGCTTGTCAACTAGCACAGATAATATGGAGAAAATATGAACTCCTTAGATTGGATGTCAGTTTTGTTGATGGTGCATGTAGTTTACCTTGGAGCACAGCTAATGGCTGAAGTTCATAGCAACAGCACAGCAAAGCTGTGGCAACCGCAGCAAGACAAATGATTTGTGCCGTATATTGCTTTAATATGAAAAAATACATACATGGGAAACCAGCATTTAAATATTATGAGCTCACTACAGGTTCTGTTGTGGTGATTTTATTCAGTAACCAAAGATAATTAGCACTGATTTGCTGTATTAACGATGATAATCAACACGTTTCCCCAAAATGTTTACTGACAGAAATAGACTAAATTTAGACTAATAGACTGTTTAATTCAGATTTTCATAACCTTGGAACACAGTGGGTCCTATTTTAGTTACAGCCATTGAATAGAAATAGGGGTCTAACTCAAATACAGATATATGGAACTGTATGTGTTTTTAAATTGATTTGATTGTAAATCACAGGTTCAATCTGTAAGAGGAAACTTAAAGAACTTCTGTTAATAGAACAGTTCTATTTGTTTAGCTCCTAAACATCTGCTTTTTCTTATGTATTTATGCCTGCTTATCTATCTGCTTGTGTGGCTTCAGCAGTCTTGTAATTCACAAATGAACACGAGTTAAGCCTGTGTAGTTTAAAAGTAGTAGTGACAGGTTTAGAGAAAATATAGAGAATGGGCTGTCAGTCAGTGTGTATTTGTTGTCACATTCATGTTAGTTCCCACCAATTTCTTTCCCTGATTGTTCACATTGTACAGATTTCAGATATCATTGCATTTTAATTTAAAATCATAAAACAGTAAATGAACTACTGTAGCGACTGCAAACTTTATTTCACTGTGCTGTGCTTTTGCATAATGGATTCTGGTCATAGTGGCAGCGTAAGATCAGAAGAGATTTGGAATTTGAGTTAACTTCTCACTTTGTAGAATAAAAAAAAAAAAAACACTGAAGTAAAGTACCAACCCAAAAACAATAGGATTTGTTTTTCTGATGCAAGCTTGGTTTAAAATACTGAATGTTTGAAAGTTGAAGGAGACAAAGTTACAAAACTTCAGTTTCTTTATCAATAATAATAATAATACTAATTGCTTGTTGTGCAGTTCTTGTTTGTCAAATTTGCTGCATTCAGAATTGCGAGTGTTCTTGCTGGGCTCAGCAGGTATCGGAACAGGAACAGGACTTGAGTCAATACATGCAAGTTCACGTTTATGCAGATAAGTAATACATACAATTCCCATAGGGCCAGAAGCAAGTCTATTATAATAAGAAAACTATATTCCAGGCTCCTTTCTTCCAAGCGTAATGTTGGTTGCATATTAATAAACCTAATGTCAGACAGGAGCCAGAAAATAACTGAAAATGCAAACTTCAGCGCATCTGATCATTTTCAGAAATTGTCATTTTTTTTACAGTGTTTTGCTTTAATTGCCTCTTGTCGCTGGAGGCTAAAAAAAAAACAAAACAAAAAAACAGATATACAGAAGCATTAAAATGGAGCATGTGTTTAAAATAATTTATAAGTAAAGTGTTCAATATCAAAGCATGCTTATTATAATCACAAAGGCATATCTATATGGAAAATAGTCAGAGGCTTGTCTTGAATTTCAGCTGAGAGGCTGATAGATATACTATAGAATTAAAATGAAAAATATTAGATCAGAGGGCATTGAAAGCCAATGTAATTGATATTTGCTACCCCCCATATTACTTTTTAAATCATGTGATAATCTTGCAGAGAAAAGAAAGTTTGTTTGCTTGAACAGCTTCCAAAAGCATTACCTGATTGGAAATATATAACAAACAAGTAGTCTTTTAAACAAAATTCCAGAATGTTGATGATGATGATGATGATGATGATGATGATGATGATGTCGCCAGACATTTTAACAGAAATGACCACACTATAGAAGACATCACAGTTTGTGGGATGGTTCAATACTATGGAACTAATGCTGTCAGGAAACAAAAGGAATGTGAACTTATTTTCAAACTAGGCACTTTGGAGCCATTTGGAATGAACATTCTATTCTGAGGTCGTCATCATCATCATCATCAACATTCTGGAATTTTGTTTAAAAGACTACTTGTTTGTTTTTTATCAACTTCTTAAAGCGCTGTTTTTTTGTATTCAGCCGATGAAGGACTTGTAGTCCGAAACGTCCTGATAATTGATTTGTAATCAATTATTCTACCTTTTTAAGTACCTGAAATATCCTTTTCTTTTTTTGTTTTTTTGTTTTTTCTTATTGATCATTTTCGTACACAGCAGTTTTCCTTTTTCTCAAACTTTATATATATATATATATATATATATATATATATATTCACTGTAGGTCACTGTAGTTTCACTATAAAACCTTCCACGTCATTAAAAAACAAAACAAGACTGCAGTAGTCTCCGCGTATAGAGAACACTTTGGCTAAGAGTGTGGTGAAACTGATTTTTTCCCATTGTAAATGCTCCAGCTAAAGAAACAGGAACTTCGCTTAAAAGAACACCTTTTTGGCACGATAGCAATTAGTTCACAACTGATACAGTACTGTTTTGTAACCTGATAACTCATCATCATCAGACTTAAATTTAAAATAGTTTATTTAATCTTTTCAAAACTGACTTGTCATTGTGGGACACAAGTTGCCAATCAATTTGGTGTTTTCCGTTCTGATGAGTTGCTTCACCATTCTGTTAAATTTTGCGCGTGTCTTGAATATTGCTCTCCTGTACATGTATTCGTAATTAATTAATTCATCTAGAGCTGCTGTAGGGGTGCTGTGATAATTTAGTTTGACAGTTAGTTTATTAATGTTAGTTTGTCTGTTACTTTATTATCATAGTTTATTAACATACATCAGCCTATTGCTTTTCTCTTACGCATTCTGTTCATTTCATATGTTGATGCATGTGCGTTATGACAAGTAATAAAAATGTATTTATTTATTGATTCATATTGTGTCTGGTGGTCAACTCCATCTTAGAGAACACTTCGCTTGCTTGCTGAGAGGTGTTCTCTTAGCCGAAGACTACTGTACTTAATTAAATAAACTTTTTTTTTTCTTTGCAAAAATGTGTATAGTTATTTTACAAAGTTGTTTAACAGCTAAGAATAACTGAAAAATGGTCTTGGCTTCATCAGTTGACAAAATCCAGTGTGGGTTAGCAACTGACTTCCCATTTAAAATAGCAAAGCACTTGAAAGATACTCTGGTTAAAGAATTAATCTGAAGACTTCTAAATCCTCCCACTCCCCCAGAAAACAACCAAAATAAAAACTACTGGTGAATGAGGACTGGAGATAATAAAACGAAAAAAATTGTAGGTATGTAAAGCTATTGAAAGCTTTCAAAATGCTCAGTTTAAAGTAGAGCTGAGGTCAAACTCAAGTCAAATGACAGTTAACAAGAGGACCTGGAGTGCTCCCAGACACTTTCTATCCAAGTAAAGTGTTTCCTTCCCTTGCTTCACACCACTGCTTGCCAAGACAAAGTAAGAAAACAAACATGTGAACTTCTGGGGCAGACCTTGAAATGGCACTTACAACAGTAATTAGAAGTGCAGTGTGTGTTCCCAAACTTCGTAATTTCTTTTTTTTAATGCAATGTGTACTGGAATTTCATGAATGAGGAAGTGAACCGCTCCACTGAAACTATTTGGGAGTTTATCTGAAAATACACGTATTGTAGATACAGTATAGTGCAGAGAATTAACAGATTAAAGGGGTGGTTATAAAACTGGAGGGGATCATTGCTAAGAATGGTTACTTGAAACTTGAAACTTGGATTCATTTATTTTACCAAGAGAACCCTGTATGTATCAATGTTATACATGCAAAAAAAAACAAAAAAAACGTAAAAGATTTAGTTCCTGTTCCCAAACACAATGGCAACTACTGACCACAACATATAAACTGAGTAACAGCATACCGTCCCATCAACTTAGTGTTGCATACACGCTAGGCATTGCCTGGGGTTGGAACTGTAGTCCTAGTTTCATCAACTCTTAGTGTTGTGCCCACACTAGGCATTGCCTGGGGTTGGAACTGTAGTCCTAGTTTCATCAACTCTTAGTGCTGCGCTCACACTAGGCATTGCCTGGGGTTGGAACTGTAGTCCTAGTTTCATCAGCTCTTAGTGTTGCGCTCACACTAGGCATTGCCTGGGGTTGGAACTGTAGTCCTAGTTTCATCAACTCTTAGTGTTGTGCCCACACTAGGCATTGCCTGGGGTTGGAACTGTAGTCCTAGTTTCATCAACTCTTAGTGTTGTGCTCACACTAGGCATTGCCTGGGGTTGGCACTGTAGTCCCTGTTCCCAATTGATTCGGCTATCATACCTTTTTGTTTCACTTTGTTTTTTTGGTTTTTTTCTTTTGCCACACAGCTGGTTGCTGGGAGCGTTGTAATGGCATTTGAGGAAGTGTGTCCGGATCGGATAGATCTGATTCACAAGAATTACCGGAAACTCTGCAACCTGCTGGTGGACGTGGAGGAGTGGGGACAAGTACTTATCATCAACATGCTCACCAGATACGCACGCACGCAGTTCCTGAACCCCTGGAAGCAGGTGAGTGCTGCTGCGATACTTCAACCATTCACTTGAGCTCTCTTATCCCAGATTCACTTTAGGAATTATTTTTGTTTGGTTTATTTATTTATTTATTTATTTATTTATTTATTTATTTTTTAATTAATACGCTCTCTCTGTCTCCCTAAAGCCAGCCATGAAGCTTCACAGGTAAGGACAGCACAGAAATAGATGAGAACAAATGAGACAGAGCAGTGAACTTGTAACAGTAGTTATCCCCAAACTATATATATTTTAAATGTCTATCTATCTAGCTATCTATCTATCTAGCTATCTATTCACTAATTTGGCTAATTCACGATTGGTCCATGTTGACAGTTAATTGTACAAGTCCTATATTTTACTGTATAAAGTCTGTACTGTATTGCCCTTCACACAAATAAAAAATATGGACTGGAGAGGAGGGCTATAGTTGGAAATTATTGACCTGAGGGAAGACTATTGTTACCGACGGGGCTATAATGCCCGAAGCCGCAGGCACCCTGGAGGTAACAATAGTCTTCCCGAGGGGCATTTAATTTTCCACTATGAGCTGAGTCCGTCAAAATAATGAGAGGCAAAGTTGGATAGTAAATATGACTTTATATACTATAAAGCCATAAATATTTGCAAGCCTTTTATGCGTTTTTTTGCATATGAAAAAAAAAATGTAAATGTTTTTGCCATGAATATCTTAGTGCTGTGCATATAATGAAGTAATATACTACTACCAGTGCAACAGGTTGCCAACATTTCTGGAGCAAAATAGGTTTTATGGGTGTGGAATATTTATGGCTTTACAGTATTTTGTTTAAATATAGCTGATACAGCATAAGTAAATAACTAAACAACATAGATAAATAATAGAAAATGTTTTTGAAGTTCATACCGCAAGTTTTTTTCTTTCCTTTGTAGTATGTTTTTTGTAATTAATTTTCTGTTAAGTCACAGCAGTTCAGCAGTTCATCATTCAGCCATTTTATCTTGTTGGAATGGAGGTGTTCCTTTGAAAAGGGGTGGGGGCTGACAGTGATGTGAACCAATCACATGGAGACTATTGCCCGCTGGTGTAAGGATGTCAGAGCAATAGTTCAATCTATTTTTCCTCCTATGCAATGGTGCCGGGGGTGCGGGGTTAAGGCTAATGCGTGGGTAGAGACCTGTGTGCAGACCTTGAAAGGTATTGTGATACTTGGAGACGTATATATATGTTTTGGTGACCGGTAAATGGCTTCGCCATCCAGTTTTATTAGCTAGAACTGGTTAGTCTTTAGCTAAGCACTCCTTGGAGGAGTTAGGGTTTTGGTTTGTTTTTTGTTTTGTTCAATAAATAAATACACAGGCATCGTCCTGTTTTCATTTCACGTGTTGTGAGAGTGCTGCATTTTACACAAGATAGTGTTAAAGGTCCTGAAGCGTCGCAAAGACAACCCCCCTCCCTTTACCTCTATACAGTTGTAGTCAAAAGTTTACATACCCCAATGGAAATGTATAGTTTCTAGAAATTTCTCGAAAACAAAGAATTTTAGGAAAAATCTTTTGTAGCAAAAGTTTTGCTTTTGTGAAATAGATGTCTACAATTATTTGTTTTAACCAATTTGTTGGCAAAACTCCAAAAATGCTAATTAAAAAGTATTCATACCCCTTGATGCTATGATAGTATTGTCTGCAAGGTGCTAATTTTATTAATTAATTTTAATATATTAATGCAAAACCTAATTCTAGAAAAGTCTAGAAAATGCTGGATTGTAGGTGAACATTCTTAGAGAGTATAAAAGGGTTAGGCATAGGGTGATTGCTGTCATTAACAATAAGTCAATATGGGAAAAGTAAGGAGCTATCTGAAGACCTTAGGCAGAAAATTATTTATTGTCATAAAGATAGAGAAGGATAAGAAGATTTCCAAGCATTTGAGTATCCCAATTTCAACTATTGTTTCTATTATCAAGAAGTACAAAACTCATGGTACTGTCACAACACTCCCTCGGTCTGGAAGAAGGGAGGTTCTTTTATCAAGAACAAGTAGAAGAATTGTCAGGAAAATTAATAACAATCTGAGATTGACTGCCAAAGATATTCAAAGTGAATTGGCTGCAAGTGGGACTGGGGTTTCCATTTCAACCATAGGTTGAGTATTGCATGGTGAATGTCTCAATGGACGCAGGCCAAGGAACAAGCCACTCTTAGGAGAACATCACAAGGACAGCAAAACGGCATTTGAATGATGGATATGAGTCCTGGTTAAAGGTTTTGTGGAGTGATGAAACACAAATCGAGCTATTTGGTCACGCTGGTAGTCGTTACGTTTGGAGAAAGTCCTTCTATGGGGCTGTTTTTCCTCTAATGGCACAGGAAATTTAGTCCACACACATGGTAAATGGATTCCATAACATACCAAAAGATATTGGCCAATTATCTGAAACCCTCCGCTACAAAACTTGGTTTAAAGCGCAACTGAACGTTCCAACATGACAACGATCCAAAGCACACATCAAAATCTTTTTCAGAATGGTTAAAGAAGAATAAAATCAAGGTTCTGGAATGGTCTACTCAAAGTCCCAATCTAAATCCAATTGAGCATCTTTGAAGAAGGCTATGCACAAGAGTAGTCGGAATTTGAATGAACTGGAACAATTTTGTGTGGAATAATGGTCAAAAATCACTAAAGAATCATGCCAAAAGCTCATTGACAAATATCCTAACCGTTTAAAAGAGGATATTATTGCTAAAGGTGCCTCAATTTCATTTTCCTTGTCAGGGTATGAATACTTTTGAATTAGCATTTTTGGAGTTTTGCAAAAAAATATTGCTGAAATAAATAACTGTAGACATCTATTTATTGTAACTTTTTTCCTCATCCACAAAAGCAAAACTTGTTCCTATAATTTTTTTTCGAGAAATTTCTAGAAATTATAAATTTCCATTGGGGTATGTAAACATTTGACTACAACTATGTACGTATATGTAAATAAATAAATAAGGAGTTTGAAAACAGTCTAGATTAGGATTAACTAACCAAATAATCATTTTATCCTGGTCGTCGCCGTGATACACAGCATTTTAATGAATGGGTTATATGAATTATGAAAATTAATGACAGCTAATTTTATAGAACATAAATTATGAGACGCGAAAAGGTAAACAATTTTATTAAAAAAAAAATAATAATAAAATAATAAAACGGGTATGATTTTTGTATTTGAAAGTAAGAAATAGTTTTGTGTAGAATGATTTTGTGTCTTCATTTGGTTTAGTTTTTCAATTCAGTAAGTGGACATAAGCGGAAGTTCTATTGTCAAGTCACGAGCAGTCATTTAATATATACAGGACAAGCATTGCAAAGTGCAAATGAAATGTGTAGAACATGCATAGTTGTATACATCTTTTGAAAGTTCTGCTTGATACAGTTCATCCGTGAATTAGCCATATCATTGTCTGGCACTTTGCATCGCAAAATCTAATTTATTGGCACTATAAATAGAATATACATTTGTCAGTGTGACATATTTAAAACACTGCATATAAAAAAAAAATAAAAAGTTTCTGAAGTGCTACAGTATGGGATGCAAATACAGTGTGCTTACTTTAGCAGAAGAAACCACTCCTAATTTATGCTTGCCTGATAGCCCATGTTTTTACTGTTCGCTTAATGCAACATCAAGCTATATAATGTGTCACTTGGCAGAATGGATTTCTCATTTATTTGTATAAAATATGAATGGTTTATGGAGCACTATTTAGCCTCTAAGGATATAAATCTACGATTTGAGGAACAATTAAATGGAGAGCTACCAGAAAGCAGTCGCATCATTTGCAGTATATTTCCCGTAATTTTTCTAAACTGACATTTTATGATAAATAGTGGATGCCGAGTCAAAGCTGATTACACAGTGCACTAGGAATTCATAGCGCTGTCAGAGAGAAGACCGATTGACTTTAAATTTACATATTAATGAGAAGATTTGTTGAGAGGGTGCTTGAGTAGAAGAAAATAACAGCATATTTATAGGGCACGGCATTTATAAATAAAGCTGATGCAGGAAAAATGGAAATTAAACCTTTTAGGTTAATAAATGCAAGGGCTTGGGAAAAATGCATATTTGCATTTTCATTTTTAAATTAATTTGACTGTTTGTTGTTTTTAAAACAATCGCCAATATAAATGACCAAATCATTCCCCCCTTTCCAAACTGCAGATGGGATGTGGGTTTGTTGTTGGTAGTGAGGAATTCAAGATTTAAATAAAAATCCTTCTGCCAACTGCTTGTTTATATTGGTGCCTGGAGAAAGGTTGGTAAAATTGAACCTAATCATCTTCCAGTTATTACCTTGCTTGACGGATTTATTTCCACTGTGTTCAGGCACAGTAGACTTTAGCTCTATGAGTTCATGATCTGCAGTCTTCTACCACTGGACTCTAGGGTCAACATGCTGTGTTACGCTTTCTGTTTAAAGTTTCAAGTTGTGTTGATTTTTGGGCAGCTGCATTTAATATCTTCTATGTATATTGTTTTAGTTTTTCTACCGGTGGCTGTTTTTCATGTATGAGTAAAAATTGGAATCGGTCTCCATCAGGTGCCACATGGTTTCATCTGTAAAGCAGATAAGAAGGAAGGCCAGCATACGGGCAAGAAAACGAAATACAGATGGGTTAGATGCAAAACACCTGTCAAAGATGAAGACTGCAGTCATGCCAACCTCTGTAAAGCTAGAGCTACCTACATTATAATGGTCACAGAGTAATCCCGGCATTGTTTTTATTTTTCTGTGTTGCACAAAAAAAATATATATATTTTTTTAAAGCCCATATAGAGAGCAGAATGATGCATGCTGTAAATAAATACTGTTTCATTGGGAACAGATGTAAAGAATGAATGTGATTATTCCCCATGGCAAGCCATCAACATTCTTAGCAACTTGAACTAATTTGCCGTTTTTGCAAATATAGCAATGGGCTTATTTCTGAAATTTGGGTGGGCGTTATGCTTTATTAGAAATTATATTTTAAAGTGTAATTAACACGTCCAACAGCTGGTGGCATTTCATGACATTATACATTTCAAGTACTTGTGGATTAAGTAAATAGGTCTCAGTATGTGCAGCCTGTTTTATATGGATACATTGGATGTTTAACAGCAATAGTACAGTGCTGTATATAAAAATGAAAAAAAATGAAAAAAAAGCTTTTGTAGTAGCTTTTGTACACAAAAAAGACCCTGAACAAAGTGCAGTCATAGAAAATGTGTTTGTGGTAGCATGCAAGGGGTAGGCCAGGATAAATGATGATTGCATGGGCAATTTGTTTACTCGAGGAGTTCATTGTTTTATGGGTTAATGTGGATGATTCACATCTTGTCTCTAATAGAAGGTTATTTATGTTAGTGGGTTTTGTAAAGTGCAGTATGTTCCTGAGTGCTGTTTGATGGCTTGCTGTCATCTCAATGGGTGGCTAATGCACTAAGTGGTGCTGCAGAATTCTGTGACCATAAAAAAGAAAGTTGTTAGGAAATACATTTTGTATGAAGTTTTAAAAGAAGTGATATGAAAGAAAAGGGGTTCTAATGGCTTAAAAACCAATCATAGCGAGGCGACTGAATATTTTTTAGGCTAGATATCCTCTTTTCACATTTGCAGTCATTTAAATTGATAGGTGTCTTATTAAGGTGTTTTTTTTTGTTTGTTTTTTTTATTATTAAATAGGAGAAGTTTTACTTACATGTTTCTGTAATATTTTTTCCCCAGGAAATTGTTTGATTTACGTTTTACTAGAAATACATTGTGATGTATGTTTGTCACTGTGAAATGCTGTTTTGTGTTGTTGGGAAGACAATAATCAGGTTCACACATTAAGCTAACTATTAGTTTTCCTTTGGTTTAACACTTCTAGATAAAATCAGAATACAAGTTTTATACATATAAAATCTAGGATGCAGTGTGTTTTTGCACTACACCAAGCCTCTGGGAAGGCTTTCGTTTTTTTGTTCAACGGATCCTAAATGTATAATATAATACAATAAATGTGCATTTGTTCTAGGATGAAATATTGGAAGAGAACAGCGAACAAGCCTTCTACGGTTCAGATGATGAGAGGAAAAACAAAAGTGTGCCTGCATCTCAGCCCTATGTGATGGACCCAGACCACCGATTACTTCTGAGAAACACCAAGCCTTTGTTGCAGAGCAGAAACACAGCTGTAAGTTTGAAATATTTTACATTACCTTCACAGAACATTTTTGAATGTTTTTTAAAATCAGGGTATATTGAAGTTGTTTCTGTGCTTGTCTCTCCATCCGTATATAATAATTGTGACGGAACGTGGTCTGGACATACTTTCGCACATGCCATTGAGTGTCTTGGGTACACATCATCTGCATCGTGGGTGGGGACGAATGTCTCTGACATGCTTGCTTAAAATATGTGAAGATATGCACAGTGGTATAGAAAGCTTTTAAATCCATTTTGAAGGAGAAATACATTATAAAACTACAGAGAAACTACTCTGAAGAAGAGTTTAACCTTTTCTACCTGCAGCTAAATAGTTTCTTGCTGGTTTTATAAAACATGTAGTTACCATTTGCACTTGTTTTAAAATAGGGTCATTTAATGTTTAAAAAACATGAATTCCTAACCTGATATATTATTCTGGTCTATTATCCGTTATGACAGTCTATTCTGAATTTGTACACACAATGAAGAATCATTATAATTTGTTTAAGAAAATAGCATTTACTTTATGGATTACCACATAGACAAACAAGAGCCTGGAGGTGAAGCAGCATGGTTGGGTTTCAAGGACAGCACTATTTAATAAGCAAAAGATAAAATATGTATTTTATAGCCATAAACTTAATTTAAAAGAGCAGTGTGTGAATGATAAACTTGGCTCCTGTCTTTGCTGTTCTAAGAAAATGAATATAATTTTATTTTATAAATACTCCATAAGTATATTGGTTTTAAAAGCCCTGTTCTTACTTTTTAATTTGCTTTTACTCTCCTGCTTGCATTGTGCCCATACCTTCTGTGCACAGCACAGACTGAAATGAGTTAAATCAAACATAAGTGGAAGGGCTGACATTTTTGCATTTAGTTTTTACTTTATTAACACTTAAATTGATATGTCCTTCTATTTCAGTTTAATTTTAATGTAAACGTTCTTACTTTACTGGGTGTTTTGGTGTAGGCTATTGCTACAATTGCATATCGAATGGGACTTTTATATGCGTGTCTTTTTTCTTCTGCAGGTTGTGATGGCTGTTGCTCAGCTTTACTGGCATTTAGCTCCCAAGTCTGAAGTGAGCCTCGTCACCAAGTCATTAGTGCGATTACTTCGAAGCCACAGGTACCAAACCTGCACTGCAGTGTAAATCACTCAATCACAGTTCTCCAGCTTTGTTTTGAGTAAGGGCAATTACCAGTGCAAAGGCCAAACAAACAATGCCCGTCTGCAGAGCTAGCAGGTCTGTGGATGTTTGCAAATAAAATTCAGTCCTGTTTGATGTTAATATTTCGTTTTTTGGCAGGTGACTGATTTTTGTAATTGGAAATATGGATTTTAAAAGCTGTGCAAATAATATAAAAACAGTTACATTCATGCATATAGGAAAGTCCAAGATGCTAACCGTAACTAAGAGAGCCTGTGAAAGTTGGCAACTTCTTTATAAGGATCAAGGCAACATCAAGCAGTTACAATAGGACTTGCTATTTAAACTTGCATTTAAAATGCATATTGTACAATGCATTAACGTGTATGACCAAATGTGTCCTACTGTTTGTCCAAGTGCATCCTAACTACCAGTAGGAGTAGTGGTTATGGCTCTGGACTCTTGACCGGAGGGTCGTGGGTTCAATCCCAGGTGGGGGACACTGCTGTTGTACCCTTGAGCAATGTACTTTACCTAGATTGCTCCAGTAAAAACCCAACTGTATAAATGGGTAATTGTATGTAAAAATAATGTGATATCTGTATAATGTATAACGTGAAATAATGTGATATCAATAACAATTGTTATCAATAACAATTGTAAGTCACACTGGATAAGGGCGTCTGCTAAGAAATAAATAATAATAATAATAATAATAATAATAATAATAATAATAATAATAATAATAATGAGCTAGATTTAAAATGTTTGTGCATGCATATTTTCAAACTATAATACATGCATTTGTGTTGTGTTTTCTACAGAGAGGTGCAGTTTATTGTGCTGCAGAACATTGCAACAATGTCTATTCAGAGAAAGGTAAGTCAATTTTGGAAGCTGACAAAATGAAGGCATTAGCTGAAGTAGGCTACTGTCCTGTAAGTTTACATTTGTGTGTGTTTTCTTTTTAATGTATTTTTTTCTTCCCCTCCCCCCCAGGGCATGTTTGAGCCATATCTGAAAAGTTTCTATGTGAGATCAACTGATCCAACACACATCAAGACACTAAAGGTAGTTGTTCTGGTGATACTACTACAGCAGAGTCATTAACCTTGACAGCAAGACATTACAATCAGTCTGCATATGTGAATATTGAGGTATTGACCAAATGGAAATCAATATTAGGATCTTGGAAGTTTGGATTGGACTACAGTATCAGTTAAACATGCAAATAATTACATATATAAATACTATTCAATCAGATGTGTTTTGTTCTTAATATCAAGGGATATTTAAAAATATTTGTGACAACATTGTTTTCTATAGAGATTTTTGGCAGTCCTTCCCAATTAGCTTAATCTTGTGACCGAAACATGGATGTTAAATGGATTGTATTATCTGTTGCTGATCATGCTTGTTCTTCACAGCTGGAGATACTGACTAACCTGGCCAATGGAGCCAATATCTCTACAGTCCTCCGGGAGTTCCAGGTACGTAAGGGTTTTCAATGAAGTAGAATCCCTCTCCGACGTGTTTTCACGTTTCTACTGACAGAAATATACTGAAGTGACTTGCATACACGATTTGATTTTCATAACCTTGGTACACAAAGGGTCACATTTCAATGATTCTAAACAGTGTGATATTTAGACCCGCCACTGTTTAGATCAATGAAATAGAACCCCAGGGGTCTTCATCGACTCCTGCTTTGACTTCATCACTGAAAGAGAAAACATGTACTGGGGTTTGCTTGCTTCCATCTACAGCTATGAGCAAAAGTTTAGCATCATTTTGA
Organism: Acipenser ruthenus; assembly: GCF_902713425.1. NCBI lineage: Eukaryota > Metazoa > Chordata > Actinopteri > Acipenseriformes > Acipenseridae > Acipenser > Acipenser ruthenus. Next base: position 9,098,107 of record NC_081189.1, on the reverse strand, counting down.
ATTTAAGGATTGAGACAATAAAAAAAAGAAAACACTATAAGCATAATTAGTATTTTATTTATCATCATGTAATCAAATAAACTACAAAGTGATATTGCAAGTGTCTACTGGAAGCCATAGCAGTAGTATAGTATTTCATGTTAGATTTCCTAATGTCACATTTTTTTTAAATTTGTCAGTCCGCCCCCTGCGTCCCCCCCAAGACTACAAAGCGGTGTGTAATTCAATATGTTAGCATAACATTATTCAGCAGGTTTCATTCAACTTTATGAAGCAGAATGAGTTAATTCTATAGGGTGATGCAAAACATTTAGCCAGAGCTGATATCAATGCACTTCTTTTAATTGGCAATCTACTTTTACCCCCCCCACCCCCGATATCTTGTAAAAGGTGAAAATAGAGCTAACACAGATGATGAAAGGTCTGCAGAAGGCTATTCCCATTGCCCTGGTACAAGACAACAGTGGAGTTGGCTGTTAGGCTACAGAACAGAACTAGTTGGCAATTGAACCATCTGCAGTGGGTTATTTTTGGAAAGCATTGGAAAGGAGCCACTGTTGCTAGACAGTAAACAAGAATGCTAACTCCTTTATCACAATGACCTTGAAATACAGAAAGTACATGGCTGGATCACACTTTATTTATTTTTTTAATTTTGGCAGTACTGTTTTGTTACTCTTGATTTGTGTTGAGAATATAAAATATATATTTCTTACCTCTTATGATGAGCTCCACACACAGAGTGAACTCCCAGTTTCTTGGGTCAGGAGAAAAGATCCTTCATATAATAATTTTTGGCACCAGTTTTTGTCCCTACTCTATAAAGCGCCCCGCCCCCCCCAACCCCTTCCTGGAGTATTGGCCACATTTCCAAATTTCTGCGTATGCTTGGGTAAGGACTCTGTGTATAGTATTGCCGTTTTACATACTTACATTCTTTTTTGTTTTGTTTGTAAAAAAAAAAAAAAAAAAAAAGAAATTATTATTGATTATTATCATTAGTAGGGATTATATAGTATATCTCTGTTTTCATCTAGCAATTGCTAGTTTTTCTCTCAGGAGCGATCAGTCTTTCTCACACACATGCCTTCTGTGTGTTCACTGTGTGGTTCTCCTCTCTCACCATCTTGTGCTAGAGAGGTTTGTCTAATGTATGTTGAAAAGTCTTGCACTTCATCTTCTGCTAAAACATCAACTAAGTAGTTCCACAGAGTGCCGGAACTCCTCCTTGTCTCCCCCTAGGAAGAGAACGAGTAAATCTACTCATTCCCGCGGCAGCAGGGAGAAAGATGCACCGGCCAAAACAGCGGCAGCCATTGCCGAGATTCCAACTGAGGCGACCCAGCCTACGACGTCACAGGAATTAATACCGAGATTCCAAACGAGGCGACCCAGCCTACGACTTCACAGGAATTAATACAGAGATTCCAAACGAGGCTGCCCAGCCTACGACTTCACAGGAATTAATACAGAGATTCCAAACGAGGCTGCCCAGCCAACGACTTCACAGGAATTAATACAGAGATTCCAAACGAGGCGACCCAGCCTACGACTTCACAGGAATTAATACCGAGATTCCAACCGAGGCGACCCAGCCTACGACTACACAGGAATTAATACAGAGATTCCAACCGAGGCTGCCCAGCCTACGACTTCACAGGAATTAATATGGAGATTCCAAACCAAACGAGGCTGCCCAGCCTACGACTTCACAGGAATTAATAACGAGATTCCAACCGAGGCGACCCAGCCTACGACTTCACAGGAATTAATACAGAGATTTCAAACGAGGCGACCCAGCCTACGACTACACAGGAATTTAATACAGAGATTCCAAACGAGGCGACCCAGCCTACGACTTCACAGGAATTAATACGGAGATTCCAAACCAAACAAGGCTGCCCAGCCTACGACTACACAGGAATTAATACAGAGATTCCAAACGAGGCGACCCAGCCTACGACTTCACAGGAATTAATACAGAGATTCCAAACGAGGCTGCCCAGCCTACGACTTCACAGGAATTAATACAGAGATTCCAAACGAGGCTGCCCAGCCTACGACTTCACAGGAATTAATACAGAGATTCCAAACGAGGCGACCCAGCCTACGACTTCACAGGAATTAATACAGAGATTCCAAACGAGGCTGCCCAGCCTACGACTTCACAGGAATCAATACAGAGATTCCAAACGAGGCGACCCAGCCTACGACTACAAAATAATTAATAACGAGATTCCAACCGAGGCGACCCAGCCTACGACTTCACAGGAATTAATACAGAGATTCCAACCGAGGCGACCCAGCCTACGACTTCACAGGAATTAATACAGAGATTCCAACCGCGGCGACCCAGCCTACGACTTCACAGGAATTAATAGAGATTCCAAACCAAACGAGGCTGCCCAGCCTACGACTTCACAGGAATCAATACAGAGATTCCAACCGAGGCGACCCAGCCTACGACTTCACAGGAATTAATAACGAGATTCCAACTGAGGCGACCCAGCCTACGACTTCACAGGAATTAATACAGAGATTCCAACCGAGGCGACCCAGCCTACGACTACACAGGAATTTAATACAGAGATTCCAACCGAGGCGACCCAGCCTACGACTTCACAGGAATTAATACCACCGGTAACAAAGGAGATTTCTTTTCAGTGGCTACAGGAGTTTGAAAACTCAAGGCAACCTGTACCTCTACAACCAGTAGCCCCAGTGGCTGATACAGGGACTGCAGCAGCTTGGAGTACACAAGAGCAATACTACTCTGCTGACACACTCAGCATGCGAGATGATAATGTTTCAGTAGCTGGGGACAGTACTTCACTGGTATATACTAATGCAGAGGCGGTTTTGAGAAGGATGTCTTCCTCTTTCTAATACCCAGACTTTTATTAAGGAGGACGATTTCCTGAGCATCTTAGATGCAAGGGATAAACAAGCCTTCTAAGGTGTTCTCTTCCATGAGGCAGTCTGGAGGCCCTTTGAGGCTCTGGGGGGAAAAAAACCTGCATGTGCTGCATTGTATCTACATAAATTCTACAGAGTACCTTCTGGCCACAAATAGCATATTTTTAAGCAGCCTAAAATGGATACTATCATGACTACACCAGCCACCAGTGCATCCTCCAAATCCTCTACACAGTTGGTGCAGACAGGAAAATTGATACCTTCTTAGTAGGGAGGCGTCTGTATACAGGCGGAGTGTCGGGGGTCGTTGTACCAGTTCTTTGGTGCAACTCAAAATCTTTGTACCACACAGATCTACCAACATTTTTATCTTGCCTGGGCCACCTGTTCCACAAGGGTCTTGCACTATCCTCCATCAAAGTGCATATTTGCTGCAATATCTAGTATTTTACTGGGGTGGGAAGATCACCCAGTAGGTTCTTACCCTGCGGTGTCTGGATTTCTCGGGGGTTAATTAACCACTTAAGGCCCCCTAAGAAACATATCATTTCACAATGGAACCTCTGTCAAGTACTGAATAGACTCATGGGACCACCGTTTGAACCCATGGCAGTATGTGACCAGAAATTCCTGACATGGAAGACCGCATTCTTGGTAGCAGTAACATCAGCAAGAAGGATAGGTAAGCTACAAGCACTGGTCATTGATGCACCCTATTTCCAGATCTTCAGAGTCAAGATTGCAGACCTAATCCTCAATTACTATCAAAGGTGGTAACACAGTTTCATCTAGATTAGATCATAACTTTTTCTGATTTTTTTTTCTCAAAACCGCACAAATCAAAATCAGACAGCCAGACAGGACTTAATTGATGTCTGAATAGCACTTACTTTCTATATTCATAGGATTATCAACAAAAGACCATCAGGGCAGCTTCTTGTAGCTTTTAACTCGCAAGCTCTGGGCAAATCTGTCTTTCAAACAGACAATCTCTAGGTGGATAACATCTTGCATAGAGTTCTGTTGTAACCTGGACCAGCTTGAGGACCTGTAAAAGCCCACTCAGTGAGAGGAGTAGCTACTACATGGGCACAATTCAAATCTGTCCCACTTCAAGACATTTGTAATGCAGCTACATGGGCCTCTTCCGAGACCTTCATAAAACATTATAACATAAATGTGTCTTCTTCTCATCCAACCGTTGCTCACTCTGTACTATCTGTGGCTTTGGGCACTAATATCTAACCTACCACCCTTTGCCACTTCCAATGGTAGCGTTCACTCGGTGTGTTCATCATACGAGGTAAGATTACCTGTAATATGGTTTCTTCCTAGAATGATGAACTCCACACATCTGTATCCCACCCTCCTTCCCCCTCTTGGTTTTCTTTTTGGTTTCCCTCTTTGTTGAGTTTGGTTTGGAAATGTGGACATTGATAATCCAGGAAGGGGGAGGGGGATTTATAGAGGATTGGGGCAGCAATGTGGAGTGTCGGGGCAGCAGTGTGGAGTAGTGATTAGGGCTCTGGACTCTTGACCGGAGGGTCGTGGGTTCAATCCCAGGTGGGGGACACTACTGCTGTACTCTTGAGCAAGGTACTTTACCTAGATTGCTCCAGTAAAAACCCAACTGTATAAATGGGTAATTGTATGTAAAAAAATAATGTGTAAATAATAATGTAATTGTATGTAAAAAATACTGTGATATCTTGTAATAAGCCCTTATACTGTGATATCTTGTAATAAGATATCACAGTATAAGGGCGTTGGCTAAGAAATAAATAATAATAATAAATAACTGGCGCTAAAAAAGGATTATATCGAGGATCGCTGGGAAAGAGATGGGCTTTTCTCCTGACCCAAGCAACATGGAGACTGGGGGTTCACTCAGTGCGTGGAGTTCATCATTCTACGAAGAAACCGGATTACAGGTAATCTTCGTCATATGTATAAAATGTAGAGATTTTGTTCAGTCCTCCCATTAATAAAAATGCTCTCTCCTAGACTTACGTAAAGAGTCAAGATAAGCAGTTTGCTGCTGCTACAATTCAAGCCATTGGAAGATGTGCAACAAACATCTCTGAAGTGACTGACACGTGCCTGAATGGTCTAGTACTCCTGCTTTCAAACAGAGACGGTATGTGCACCAAAATAATTCAAGCTCTGTGTAGTGCCAAAGCGCAACTGGACAGGTGATGTTGAACTCTTTCAGTATAAAGTTACTTCTCAGAAAGATTGCCCTAAGGATAACTAAAAGCAATTGTGCTTCACTTCTAGGTGTGTTAATCGCTCTGAGAGCAACACTGGGTTCTAAGGTTCTTTGTTATCTCATAGCCCAGTGCAGTGCTGCAGGAGACCCCAGCTCTCCTCCTTGTGAAGTAGTGACACCTGCTGGAAAGGCAGGACCAGTGCAGTGGTGCTTGCTGTGTGGTCACAATGGCAGTTTTATAGAGCACAGTATGTGGGACATCTCAGGACCATGGCGTTCCTCCCCCGCCCTCCCTTTGGCAACCACAGTTCTCATTATAGTTTAGTTTGATTTAACTGGGATAGGAAATGTGTCTATGTAAAGTCATACAGCAGTTACGGTCGAAATGTGTGCAAACGGCAATAGAAATTCAGAAGTGTAACAATACAACACAATAAAACACACGAACAGTGTTTGGAAAGCACATTTTTAACGGCTTGTTTATATTTCAAGACAGGAATAGAAGGGGTGGGCACTGAGGCACAGTGCTCATTTTTATTTTTGATAAAGAAATGAATTCACTTTGGACAGGGGAAATAATACATTTCCTTTGTTGTCATGAAATTGTCCCCCTTTTCCAAATGTGTCATTTTTTCGTCACAAATGCAAAGTTGTCAGCTATTGCCATCTTGCAACTGCATTGGGAGAGTACACCTGCAGAGGGTGCTCTTAGCAGGCTAATGCACTCTGTCTCGTCATATTAATGGAAACCAGATTCTTTTTGCTTTTTCATTTATCACACGGTTTTGTTTTAAATCTACAGAGGGCCTTACTAAAAAGCCAGCTTTAAAGCAAAATGTAAAGCAGTGTCCAGTTAACGAAAGGAAACAGACACTGTGCCGTCAGGATAAATGGTGATGGTTATGCTCTGTCCAGTGCTGTGCTGGAGAACTGCTTTTCACATCCTGTTCGGTTGCATGTAGTAACCCAGCCCCTACACTCTTCAATCTTGTGTTACAGTGATGCCTTCCCTCTAACCTGAGCTTGTTTGTCTGCACTGAGCTTCCAGCTGTGTTCTCGGGCCCTGTGCTGTGCTGTGCTGCGCTGTGCTTGAAATATGGCTAGGGTTAACTTTGTTGACCCATTTTTAGGATGATAAATTTCTAGACGTCAACTACGCTCTTCAAGTTTTAAGTTGCTGACCATTCCCTTCGGAAAGTCGGAGATTTTCTCCTTGTGCTCTCTCCCTTTGGAATTCCCTGCCTCCAGTTGTCAGAAACTCTGACACTGGAGGAATTTAAGTCCCTATTAAAAAAAACTACAGTTTTTTCCAAGCTTATGGAAAATAGACATTTTATATTTTAATTAGTATTTTTAATTGTTGTAATTAATGTTTGATATTCTAGTTTTAATTTTTGCTTGTTTTGTAAAGCGCTTTGGGATGGCTTGATGTGAAGAGCGCTATATCAAAATAAATTGATTGATTGATCGATTCAGTTCCCTCAAACTGTCCTGATTTACTCATACCTTTTAGTCCTGGGATAAGTCTATTTGCTCTTTTGGTTGTTTCAGTTCAAAGCCACAATGTCCTTTTTGAAACGCGGGGACCAAAATTGAATGCGGCCTCCCATAATAACCAGACTGCAGCATGCGTCATGTCTGGCAATGGGGCTGCAATAATATCCTCTTTTGTTTCCATAAATCCAGCAGCAATTAGTGATGTTGTTGAGTTTGCTATTGAGACTTCATCCTTTTATTTATTAGATGAAATGAGGCAGAGAAGCACACTCTAATTGTAAAAAGTTCTCAAGTGCTCCATGGTTAGGTGGCTGCTTGCAGCTAACTGAACAGTGTGATGTTCATGTAATGACAAGTGAACCATACATTGCTCTTCAAGCAGCTAAGTATAGCAAGAGGTTGAGGTTTATTTTTCTTTTAATGGCACAGATTAGAACAATGTAGCACTTTCTATGTTCAGCAATTACTCGACTTGCTACTCTAGGTCTGATTCCTTTTAAAAACTGCCCTGTTTTTACAGATATATTTCACTAGTAACAAGGACCAACAGCTGCATCTCTGCAAATCCAATTGCAGTGTGTGTAGTCGACCCCTGAGGTTCTCTCTTTCTTTTTACAGCTTAGTTGAATTACTGGTTACTGTGATCTGTATAAAAATAACTAAATCAATATTTGAATTTCGAATGCTATGATAATGCAGAGAGATTAATCATGTTTTTTATAAACACTTATGCCAACGAGTGTCCTTATAGTCATATCCATCGTCCTTTTATCACAACCTAGAACTTGGTTGAGTCAGGTAGAACCAAGATCCAAAATCCAGTTGATAAGCAGTTTGATCGCTTGCTTCTGTGTGGGTCAAACCCGGTAACAACGACAGACATTCTCTCCAGATATGAAACACGCTTTTGGGAACACTAAGATTATAAATAACCTTTTCAGTCTTTCTCGTCTTTTTAGTTGTATATTCCCACCTGCATGTCCTGTATAAAACAAAGGATAATCCTTCTCGACTCATTATACCTTGAACCCAAAACTGAAACTGCTTTTCGCTCCATTCTTAAAGGGACATATGTTATATCTGACTTTTACTGTCTGCAGGGTTGCGTTTGAAATAAACTTGATTCCTCTTTTTCTTCAACAGAGACTGTTGTGGCAGAAAGTGTGGTAGTCATTAAAAAACTGCTGCAGACACAACCAACTCAGCACAGCGATATCATAAAACACATGGCAAAACTTTTGGATAATATTGCTGTAAGTATTAATAGTACAGTAAAGGATGACACAATGAATTCAGTCTGAAAGCCTTTCTGATGAAACCACATATCTACCATAGAAAAACACAGAGCTATTTGTTTATTTCAGAGATTACCGGTATATTTATTATTCCAGTGTGGTATAATGTGTTAATCTCTTCTCGGTATACAAATGTGTGGAGGGGTAGAGCTGTTTTGTTATCCCAGTTAAAATGGAGCTTGGAGAGGTTTTCTGTATAACTTTCAACACAGAAGAAGCAGGATCAACTGTTCAGCTGCCTTTGCAGAATGTAAACAAACCCAAAAAAAAGGGCTTTATATTGAACATGATTTGCAGAGAAGTAATACATGGCTCACCTTGTAATGGATGGGCGCTACAGCTCAATGTGCAAATAGTGAAATGACTATTTTTAAAAGTATTTTATACTTTGAATGATACCCCTGTTATGCATAGCTCTGGTAGTAAGGAGAATTTCCTATTTGAAGTGCTCAAGTGCAAAAGTTTTTAACAGGGTCACGTTTTTACAGAAACTATTTTAAGCCAAACTGATGGAAACAGATAACGCAATGTACTGTACTAGGACATAAAAGCAAAAGGGTTTAAATACAAATTAATATGTTGTACGTTTAAGTCCTGATCGTATTAGTTATTTTAGATAACATCAAGGTGATACATTGCATTGTTTCATTGGTTCTCTGATTTTGTTTTTATATTTCTCTTTAAAAAAATAAACAATAAAAAAAGCAAAGGAACAGATATTCAAAAGCTTCTCTCTTTTTACAATGTCATTTTATTAATAGGTGCCAATGGCCAGGGCCAGCATCCTCTGGTTGATTGGTGAATATTGTGAACGAGTCCCAAAGATAGCACCTGATGTATTGAGAAAAATGGCAAAGGCTTTTACCTGTGAAGAAGAGATTGTGAAGCTGCAGACATTGAACCTGGCAGCTAAACTGTACCTTACCAATGCCAAACAGGTAAGGGAAGATATTCAGCAACAAGTCAGTAAAAGGTGTTGCTGAAATGGTACCGGTGCAGAGAAAACAGCGCAGTGAGGAGTTGCAATAAATTCGGCCTCATACGCCACCAGGTTAACATCTAAAATCAGGACCGTTTTTACTTTTCAAATGATTCTGTGTGCCTCTGTAAACTGGTTTATGGACTGTGTTCCACTGTGAACAGATTTGTGATCTGTGTTCTGCTTTTCATTTACTTTTGGGAAACTTGAGCAGAGTTCCAACTGAAATGCTTCTCTATGCTGCACTGCGAAGCAAATTCAGCAATGCACTTACTGTACCTGCCTCACTGCAGTGTTGTGTTATAGCAGACTCCATTTAAATGGTGCTCCAGCTACAGTCTTGTGTGTTTTATAAAGTTACAGAGTAACTAGAAATAATGCCATAGCAGGAAGTCTGCATTTGTGTTTAAAAATATTTAAATTATTTTATTGAAAAAAAAAATGGCATGCTATTTTATAGAACATATAATATTTCTATATACAGTATAACATTTCGCTTCATTTAAACCTCTATTCAAGTTCTACCAATCAGGTGCGTTGACCTCACAGTAATCAATATGTCAGAATTTCTTCATCTCTTTATACATTGACAATGGAGGTCAATGAATAAAGAATAAAAAATAGTGATGAAAAAATTCTGACATCATCTCAGAGTTTTTGTTCACTAGTGCAGACATCCGAAATGCTACAGTTCATATAACCTATATTAAAATGATCACCACTTTCCGTACCCCCAAAATCATTGCTCAGAATTAGATGCTGCATCTCTCTGGATCCATCCTGTACCAGTATATTCAAACACATACACAACATGCACACAAGTAAGAAGATTGTATAATGTAAATAGGCTGTGATGAGTAGATCACAGGAGTTGTCTATCGGTCCTGCAAAGGGAAATGGAATTCACGTGGTGTAATTCTGCTGTTGGATAATAACTCTTTTTTTTTTCCTTCATAAATAAATGACCAGCATTAGCAGAGGCTATAAACAGGAGAAAAGCTGGTGTGAAGTCACTTATCCTGGTTTGCCGAGGGCATCAGCATCGTGCCTCGACGAGGAAGTAACAGCTAAATGCACTGCAAATAATTTGCAGTAATACAGTTCAGTGATTCATGTGTCTGACTTAATGGGTCATAATTCAGGGTAAAGTAACTGAGTGCGATCCGAGTGCGGACACTGCCCATGCTGGGGACAGTATCTCTTCATAAAACACACCTCTGTGCGAGCACTTTGCCAGCCCTGTAATACCGTCTGATGTTTTGATGTCCTGCATATTTTTCTGATTAAGTTTTGAGGGCCATGTTTTTAGTTGTATTTCTACATTCATTATCCTCACGTAGACCCTTCAGCGGCTTTGCCATATATGATTATTTTTTAATGATGCCTTTCTTTCCACTTCAGCAGTTTAATAATCTAGCACATGCCTGCTTCTCAGCACTCAGCATTCACCTACTCAATGCAGAAGAGGACATGTGTCTTGGCTTCAGAATTCGATTTGCTGCTTTGGAACCGGCAATTCCCTACAGGGCAACATTTGTTTGCCATGACCATTTGTTTTTATTACTGCTTTAAATCTGTTTATTCAGTAGTTATCAATAATCATAAATAACTTGTTTTCTTTTGTTTTTTCCTCCACCAGACAAAATTGCTTACACAGTATATATTAAATCTAGGCAAATACGATCCAAACTATGACATTAGAGACCGTACAAGATTTATTAGGCAGCTGATTGTCCCCAATGAGAAAAGCGGAGCCCTAAGCAAGTATGCAAAGAAAATCTTCCTGGCCCCGAAGCCAGCGCCAGTGCTCGAGTCTCCATTTAAAGGTAAAGAGCCATAAAGTTTAATGCAAAATATAAAACAATGCTTAAAATTGTCCCCAGTCTGGGAAGGAAACTACTCAAGATTATGAATTACAATCTTTTTTCATCCAGCAAAGTACATTCTGTTAACTCTGTATAATAAAGACTGCAAGGGGAAGTGATGCTGTTCTGTGCCTGTGAAGGTGGGATTTTAAAATGTACACAGTATCGAAGATAATCTTTTTTGTGTTTTCCCCTTTTCTGTTGTCATTTTTAAAAGTATACGTTTATTCCATTTGTGTGTGTGTGTTTGTGTGTGTGTATATATATATATTGTGCATAATGAGTTTACTGTCAAACTAGATAATGTACAGGTAGAGACAAATTTAAATGAACAGATCACTATGTTCTACTAGTCATATTTATGTCAAGTATAGTGTGGTCATTTTGAAATACAGAATTCCTGGAAAACTAAAGGTCTATTGAATATGTTTAGAATGAAGGTTTTAACTAAACTGCTTTTAGTTTTTAAATGAATCGTTGCTTTTCCAGTTGTACGTGGTCACACAAGTCTCGCATAGATTACAGATACACTAATTGTATTTAGAGAATGCAGTAGAACTGTGACACCTTTGGATCAGTGCAGCAGACCCCCTTTTCTGTATTTAATAATGTGACATCTTGCTTAGAAGGTCACCAGGTTCTGAGCTTCTGCTTAGCTTTTTTTTTTTTTTTTTAATATATATATATATATATATATATATATATATATATATATATATATATATATATATATATATATATATATAATATAAATTGCATGGTTAATTCTCACGATTTCAAAATCCTCCTCTTAAATACTGTAAAGACAAGATCTGTTTGCAGGAAAAAAAACATTAAAATTCTGGATGGGTTTGTGCCAAGACATGCATGCGGATTGTTTAACTGCGCTGTCATTCTTAATATTCACAGTAAAGTCATTTTTAGAGAAGCTACATTTCAGAGCAACACCTCTAAACACACTGACTGATTAGGTTTTTTATTGACCATTATGGGGAAGATTATTGTAATCTATGGGCTGAAATCAGTTTTTTGACCTATTAGGAGCCTCCTTAGTTTGTATTTATACCATGACATTTGAGATAATACAGTGCCAATTACCTCAAACCCTGATTAAGATTGCACTCTGTGACACTGGGCTCCTGTTATTTAATATTGCATACATTTTCCTCCTTTTAATAGATAGGGATCGTTTCCAGCTTGGCACATTGTCTCACACCCTTAACACCAAAGCCTCGGGTTACCTGGAGCTGTCTGACTGGCCAGCGATGGCCCCTGACCAGTCTGTCAGAAACGTGGAGGTAGTTGAACTGGTATGGGACTCTGCTTTCTCCTCTAGCACTGCATTAAAAACATACTGTTGTAAACATTGTCATCTCTCGTTCTCTTTTTCAGGAATACATTTGCAAGTATTTGCATATGGCATGAAGTCTGTTGGCTTGGGGTATATCCACACATGCTGTTGCTTATATTGCTAACCTGTAACGCTGAATGTTGGTAGTAGCACAGAATAAGCCATGAGAAACACATTGATGCAGTAAAAGTGCCCATCGCTGGGTGCTGTTGAAAAAAGGAACAGCATCGTATCACTCTGTGATGTTAATACTCATTTCATACATGCTTCAACACTGTCCCCTGTCATCATTTCTTTTTATTGAGTCTTTGTGTTCTTGACGGCTTATTCTGTGCCATTACCGATTCTCAGCACTCGGCATCTGATAGATACGCCCCAATAAGTGCTATACATTTATTAAAAAAAAAAAAAAAAAAAAAGGTAAGTAATGTTATAAACTATTTATTTATGTATCTGCTTTGCTCGTTTCTTTCTCACAACTTATAGCACCATAACCACAGTTTTTTCTTTTTTTATCTGATTGTGGCTGGAAAACCGTCAATCTGGCAGCACTGATCAAGAGGAGTAGCCTAAAAGTCCAATGCCAGTCCAATATTTTTTGTTTTAGACATGACTCATGTAAAATGTTTATATAAGTACTTAGTTTGTTTACGGGCCGATTTCTTTAGGTAGAGTACTGGTTGGGTAGACTGGACAGTAGGGGTGTGTGATAATACTGATATATTGGTATATTGCAATATTCATCAGGCAATACAATAACCGGTATTTGAACAACAATACCTGTATTTTTGGTTAAACTGGAAAATGTCGGCTATTATTTTGCGAGACAATCACTTCCTGCGAGAACTCGTAATGCGAGCAGTGCTAACATAAAAGAAAATATGGCAGAAGCACACAGATTTTGAGCTGCTTAAATTCTGCAGTCACGTGTGGAATAATTTCCTAATAAAAAAAATCTAAGAAGCATGGCTGTATAGCATCAAATATTGCCATATGTTGTTTATGCAAGGCTGAAGTAAAATATGCTGGCGGTACCACCCACCTTACATACAGTGGTGTAGTCTTACATCTTAAAGTACCAGAACGCCAGTTCAAATTTTGATTTTTCTAAAACAAATTGTACGAATTCACATTTTATTTGTACATTGAACTTGAGGTAACATTTAGTAGGTAATGCATGTGCCTCACATGTGACTTTTAGGCTACTCCTCTTGATCAGTGCTGCCAGATTGACCGTTTTCCAGCCACATTTGGCTTGTTTTGAAAGCATCTAGCGGGTTAATGTTGTCTTTGGTGGTTTGGTTATTTTTTGGCTTTTTATCATGCATGTGTTCATAGTATAGTATGTCACATGTCCCCCCCCCCCAGCCCCGTCCCGTCCCCCTTTTTTCTGGAGCTCTGCATCCAATAAAATTACGAATTACACACTCAGTTATTTTTTATTCGTCAGCAATTTAAGAACTGTATCAGTGCAGTCTGCCGACAGTTCTGGACAATGTCATTTTACGCTGTATTCTGAATAGCTTTTTTTTTTTTTTTTTTTTTCCTGGATCTACCACATTTTATCTCATCAGATAAAAAAAAAAAACTGTGGTTATGGTACTATAAGTTGTGAGAAAGAAACGAACAAAGCAGATACATAAATAAATAGTTTACAACATTACTTACCGGTTTTTGTTTGTTTTGTTTAATAAATGTATAGCACTTATTTATGCTTTCGTAATGTATATTAAATCTTCAAAGCAAGGTCAGTCGTTTATTCCAAACCCAGGGTCTCTGCACTGACAGATATATAAAGCCCGTGTTCCTGGCCACTGTCACATGATGCACTTTTGAAAAACATGTTTAATATCAAATGAAAGATGTTATTCATGATAAAGATTTAAAAATTACATTTAAGATCAATGTTTTAGAGAATTTTAAATGGCTTTCGAACCAGCACTGTTTTTCTATTTTTCAAATTGGGAGCACATCGACGTACTTAATATGAGAGTTGAATTTGTCATATTACATTGTAATACTTTAAATTCCATAAAAAATGACAAAAGCACAGTTTATATATATATATATATATATATATATATATATATATATATATATATATATATATATATATATATATATATATATATATATATAGATTTATTTATTTTGGTAGCAAAAAAATCAACATCCGCATCATTCTGTGTTGAATTCCAATATGCATCGCAACACATATCAAAATATTGTCTTCAGTATTGCAATACAGATCCTCAGTCCCAATACCCACCCCTACTGGACAGTGGGCTTATTAAGAGTAGCAGGTTTTAAGTAACTGTATAGATAGTAATGATTTGTGTTTGTTTTTTTTGTTTTTTTGTGTAGTTCACAGAGTCGACTACTCCAGCAGGTAAAGTGAAGGCAGCAAAGCGAGGTGATGCGTTTTATTCAGGGTCTGGGGAGGAGGAAGCATCGGGCAGTGGCAGTGACAGCAGCAGCAGTGGTAGGAATTGCTTTTTGGTTATCTTTTGTAATGCAGGATTCTATGTGCAGGTGTTACAGTGTATCAGTGTTGCACTTTACTGTGTATACTGTCAAGGTTCCAGAATCATAATTGATGTGCTGCATAGATTCAACGAGTGCAAAGGAAATGTGCTGTATACATTTTTTAAATGAGAACAGCTGATTTATTTATGTAACAAGATTCTGTTTCTTGTACAAAACAATTATATTTTTTCTCTCCGGCAACACATGATGTACTGCATATGAAAAATTCTGGCTTGTGAGGCTGCATTTAAAAATAAGTGATGTACCGAGGTGGCTAAGCATTGTATCATCTGTGATGCAGAAATGGGTGTACAGCACAAGTACATACATGTGCCTTTGGGGATCGTCCACATTGTTTGTTGATTTTTCCCATTGAGATATGGAATTTGAGCTGAGCGTGGTGTTGTGCTTTGTTGTGGTTTGCAGAGGAGTCTGGCAGTGACAGTGAGAGCAGCAGTGATGACGAGGAGAATGGGAGGAAGAAGAGCAGCAGTGGCAGCTCCTCCAGCAGCAGCAGCAACAGCAGCAGTTCCTCCGGCAACGAGAGCCGATCCAGCCAATCCGAATCCGGCAGCAAGAAAAAGAATCTCAAGAAAAAAAATCCCAGGAAAGAAAACAAGAAAAGGTAGTTTACTTTCAGAGGCCTGTTTTAATCTAACACTTCAGACGCACAAAAGGTCTGGCCAGGTCTCTGATATGTGTTGCATTATAACTGCTTATTGTGCTGTGCATTGTTTGTATAGTATCCACATGCCCAGGGTTATAAATAAACTGGGCTAGTACTACCAAAATAATGTCAGTAATAGCCTTGCCCACCTCCATAGTGGGGGTGTGACCAGATACATGCTCATTGATTCATATTTGTGCATGATTGCTTCAGTGAGGGAAACCTCCTATCTATCTAAACAAGAATTTTATATAGGAATAGTATTTTTGAATAACAAAGTATAACCTTCAGCTCAGTTGTTGCCAGAATATTGTAAATATGTAACAGTTAGTTTCCACTTTAGTGAGGGCATATATACTGTATTTTTCTTAAATCGGAAGACGTGACCAATCTGACATGGCATCAATCATCTTTATTTCCATCTGTTATCTGAGCCTGTTATCAACCCTCACTGATGCGCTCACCCGATGATACCTGCTTTATCAAGCAGCAACACAGGCAATCTGATTAAACTCCCTTCTGAAGCGTAGTAAAGGCAATATTCATAAGGTAATTTCTACAAATTTGCGTTTTGTAATGGCTTTAGATTAGCCATTATCAGCCTCCGTTATCATGAGCCAGGGTATTACCATCATATTTTTAATAATTAGCATGCTAAGTGCTGGCGCTGATGATTGGGCTGGTGTCGGCTCCTTCTCCTCTCTTCCTGCCTGCTAGTGGCCAGTGGTGATGCTTTGGTCCGGTGGTGTGCAGGCTGCAGCTGCTGGCTCTGTTGATAAGTTTGCAGCCACAACTCAGTTGTGGCTGACAATGCTGATTGGGACACAGCACGCACTCTGCTCCTTTTATTACAGACAGTAATTAAAGCATCTCGCCCTGCCACTTCCATAACAAACACAGCATAATGCCCTAATTATGACTTTATTAATTTAAGTCAGGATTTAATGATTTTAAAAGTGATTTATATTGTTTTTCCTGTTCGGAACAAATGAAATCTGTAGTCTAAATTAATACTGGCTTTTCATCACTGCAATGTTAAAAAGCCAGTTACCATCAAATTCTCTTCATTAAATTAACATCTGAAATTCCAGGCAGCAGGGTAAACATTCATTATGTGGCAGAATTGAAATGAAAAGAAAGTGATAATGGAATATTAAATTAACTTTACCAACAAAAAAAAGAGAAGATTCTTTAATGTTCTGAAAATTTGTGCATTTAAGGATAAAATTTTCTGTAGGGCAATTAAGAGAGTGATTAGCATGACAGATCATTTAATGGTAATATTAACCTTTCTGCTGGAATGCATCTTAACCCCATTTGCAAAATCATTAAGGTGCACATTGCGTTTGACTCATACCAGTGCCAGTTTGTAACTTGGTGTTCTGCAGGAAAACTATGAATGCAAGGTGCAGAATTTATCATCCAGAATGTTTGTCTGCTTCTGTAGGTTAAGATACTGTATGTGTATGTTTTACTTGCTGTAGATCCAGACTTAATCTGCAGCCCCAACTTGAGTAGTTTATTCTTTAGCGATTTTATTTCCGATTCTCCAGGAGTTATACGAGCTCTGAATGTCTGGATGTATCTTGTATGATTTATTACATGTTGGTAACAGTGACTTTTAAAGCTGTTTCTAAAAACAACCTGTACCATTTTTTGCAGCTGTAAGAACGAATCTGAAAATGACAAAATGACCAAAAGAGGATCAAAAACTAAAACAGACTCTGTTTCATCCGGGTCAGAAGAAAGCTCTTCAGAAAAGAGTTCTTCCGGTTCTGAATCTGGGTCAGAACCTGAAACGGACTCCGACTCGGGCACAGACCAAAAGAAACAAAAACAAAAACCAAAGCCTAAGGTGAGAAATCTAGTAATTCAAAAGGTTCTGTGTAAAAGAAAAAAGGCTCCTAGCAGCTTCTAAAACAGTTTACGATTTCAACCTGTTCAATTAGCAAAAGGACAATGATCAGCCTGAATGCTTTTATTTTACACTTTTATCTTTTAAATATACTGAAAATTCTAATTCTAATTAAAAGTTCAGACATTACATATTACTATTTTCTCCATGACAAACTGAGCACAGATTTGTGCATGTGGTACAGTAATTATCCTCAGAAATGTATTGAATGAGGTAAAAGATAGTCTTCCCATATCAGACCCTTATTTATTTATTTTTTTATTTTTATTATTATTATTTATTTTTTTTTTTTTCTTAGCAGACGCCCTTATTCAGTACGACTTACAATTGTTACAAGATATCACATTATTTTTACATACAATTACCCAATTATACAGTTGGGTTTTTACTGGAGCAATCTAGGTAAAGTACCTTGCTCAAGGGTACAGCAGCAGTGTCCCCCACCTGGGATTGAACCCACGACCCTCCGGTCAAGAGTCCAGAGCCCTAACCACTACTCCACACTGCTGCCCCATTTTAAGGTCATATTAGCTTATTGGAAATGATATGTCATGGGCAAAGGTTACTTCTGTTCAGGTCTAGTTGACCCAGAGGTCAGTTTTGAGAAGATTGGGAATGTTGCAGTCAGGAATGCACCAATCATCGGATCGTAATCAGAGTCAGTGCTGATTATTAATAAAATACCATCATCTGAAATCGCTGTTTTCTCTGTCATTATCAGAGACATTATTATTATTATTATTATTATTATTATTATTATTATTATTATTATTATTATTATTATTATTCGTTCCTTTCAATGACAGCAAAGCTGTAGCCAAGCTACAGTGTAATAAACATCATGTGTGGTGATACTTTAAAGAAATAATTCCAGTGAATTTGCAGTCTTTTCGCAGTTGGAATACAACATTCCCCTGTCCTCCCTCAAAGAAATGCATGAATATGTGGGTCTGTATTTTCTTTGACTGACGCATGTTATATTCATGTGTGTTTTATGTGCAACAGTGCAAGTCTGCTGTAGATATGAGTCACAACACTGTTGAATCAGAAAATCTAACTTTTTTGTGAAATTACAGTTTAGAGTTTTTGCTTCCTAAAGGTTTATTTTATTTTTTTGTCTGTCTGTTTGTTTGTTTATTATATTGTTTTGGATTGCGATCAATTTTAATCTTGCCATTTAACTAACCACTAACAGCCAGTTGTTTTTGTCATAGATTTCACCTCACAGCCAAGGATCATATGACTGTTTTTACCACTGTCTTTGAAGTGCCATACAAACTTACTTAAGACAGTTTAAAAAAAAATATATATATATATATATATATATATATATATATATATATATATATATATATATATATATATATATATAAATAAATAAATAAAAAATAATAATAATGTATTGTTTATTTCCAGACCATTGTCAGAAAAACTACTACGATTTCATCCTTGTTTTTATTAGATCAAAACATTTACAAAAAAATATTTTTAAAAAATCTACCGTTTTTAGATCTATCATTTAGAGGTATTTATATACCGTAAATTGTTACCTGAGGTACCATAAAGGGATTATTTGGACAATTTAACATTATTATTGAACCTTTAGTTATAATACTCAACATAATGAAGTTCACCACACGTGGGGGGTGGAGAGTAAACCACCGCAATGAAAATGTGAAGAGCTTTCATAACAAAACAACGCTTTACGTTAAATTGTAAATATAATTGGTTGCATATGTCCATATTACAATGGCAAGGCTCTGCCTGTGCTTTGTCTATTTTCAGTTTTTTATGCGCTTCCTCATCAGTTTGCAAATGCCTTGCCTGTATAATACAGATATAAAAGAACAATAAATGAATGGGCTTATGTATAAACATAGAGCCCCCCCACTTCCTAATCATTCAGCAGCCGCATTGACACGCTTATTGTCACCCCCTATTTCCTGCATTTCATTATTACAGTGTACATTATATTTCCATCCATTGTACAGATTTAGAAGTACAAAGAATACATATAAATCATAGCGTCTCGTCTTACTACTTAAATTCCACTCTCTGTTTTACAAGTATGTGTCTGTATACTAACTCCACTGTCACACTAACATAGTTGTTAATCGATTGCTCTCTCGCCAATTGAGTTTCACACCCCTATTATATTATGTCTGTCCGTTTACCTCTGACAGCCTTCATTGATGGGATGGGAACTAGAAAGCAATAGTTAGGCATTTCTTAAGGGTCCAAACTGGGAAATGGGTCATTTAAAAAAAGAAAAAAAAAAAGTTTTTTCACACAGATCGATTTTATATTGTGTGAATAACAGGCATCCTTGCATGTTAATTAAATGGAAAGAAAAAACACCCTTTGGAATCAATGATTGCCTTTCTGTAAATAGTTCAGGGCTGGTGGGAGTTTGATTTATTTATGTATGTATGTGTGTATGTATGTATGTATGTATGTATGTATGTATATATTATATAAAGGGGTTGGTAGCATTACTGATCTGCTCTGCTTGCACCCCCCCCCCCCCCCCCATCTCCCTGCATGGAAAGTGTTTTATGAGAAGGGGGCGGAGGGGGTGGATCATGCAGGTGCAGAAGCTCCATAAATAGTGAGCTCCCATAAAACCAGTCACCAGTGTGTTTTATATACATATCTATATATCGCTTATATACATATCTTACACGATCAGTGAACTGTTAAGAATCTTTTTTTCCCCCAAAACAATACAGAAATAAATGGTCTCTTTCCACCCAATCTCTTTTCAAGGACTAAAACAAAGGGGACAGAGGGAGATCTGTCAGTGCATTTGGTTTGGCAATGATGGTTTTGTTTAAAAATAGGGAGGCTAAGAAATAAAATGCGCCCAGTAAAATGCGATTTCATTTGCCTCATCTCTGCAGCTCCATTGCTCATGCTGCGGTGTGAAATTCTCATTTTACACAGTTTGCTGGTCGAGGTCATGAATTATGCATTGTGCCAGAGAAATCCTCAATCTCACGCTTCAAGCCCTATATGCATTTATCCAGGTTCCATCTCTATTACCAAGATGAATTGTCGATTGGGGAGTATTTGATAGGATATGGTTTTAACTTCATTGTTTGTTTTCTGTATTAAGCTCCTTTTTTTGTGAAGGATTCTTTGTCTGTAGCTACAGAGTGGAATTTTATGGTTCCTGTAAAAAATGGTTATGAGAGCAGGGCTTGTAAGATAAAAGCATTCATAAGTTAAAATGCTTTTCTACCGAAGCTGCTGCTCTGAGACGTACTGCTGCTGTACTCAGCCATCACAAATGAAAGTGCATGTTATAATTTCTGCAGTTACAAGGTATCCTTATGAGAACGTTTGCTGTAGTTTGCAACAGCTGTGAAAGCAGGAATTTGGCAGCGTTCATTTAAATTGTATGTGGCATAATGGTTAGATGAGCAAGAAGAAAAAAAAAAACTGGAGTAGACATATTGAAGTATAAATTACTTTATGATCATTGACATTGTATATACATTTAGACTATACTACAATTACTATTTATACATACAGCATTTATCTTGATTAGAACAAGATTTCTATGTTTGGCAAAACTAATACTGACAATGTAAAAGAATAAATAGTAGTTGCATTGTATTGTCATTAAATGGCACTCCATTAATAATTAGGTGTTCCTCCATTAGATGCATTTAAAATATTTAGTCTTAATATGGTATATTGTGAAGCTGGTTAAGTGAACTATTGATGTTGGCTCTTGGGTCTGTTTATACACCCCCCATTTTCCTTTAGCTACTTATATGTTGTTGCACCTTGTTTTTAATATGTGTCTGTCTGTGTGTGCATGTAAGGTCGTGGGCAATATTTTTACTGTAATATTGAAGTGTAGAAAACCAGGCCACCACAGGTGTAAATTAATTAAGTTAACCATAATGACAGTTTCAGCTGTCTTCTGCCTTCATTGAAGCAGGTACAGTTTATGCTACTTATTGCAGCATAAAGAACAACTTTTTACTGGCAATGGTATGTAGACCAGAAACCAGGCTTCACTGTCTGATTTGTGTTACCAAGGCAACAGTGAAGAAACTTGCCAAACACGTTTCTAATTGTGGTGAATCATTACCAGTGGTATGAATAGGACTTACTTCTTCAGAGCCTACTTTGCATGTTGTAGGTCATTGCTTGGATGACACATAAAGAAATGTAAGGTTAATAAAGGGCCGACTAGATGTATTGATAGGCCGAAGGACTGTCGCCTCTTCATCACAGCTTTTATTGTGTTTGTGTACATTAAAAATCATATCCAATAGTGTTGCATATTGATGTAACTTAAAAAAGAGGATGATGAGTAAGTAGATTCAAGAAAATGCACAGAGTCCTTTTCTTCACTCAGTTGTTAGGTTTATTGAAATATGCAGGGAGTCTGGTCCCAGGTACAGGACAAACAGAATACTCGTTCTTACAATCGTTGCATGACATTAAATACCCTTCTGCATAGGTGTCTCCCTCCTCCTCTTTCTCTGACACTTAACCAATAGAAAAGGTACAACTCATTATCCTGTTACCATATATTTCATTTAGTGTGAGTGTGTGTGTGTGAGTGTGTGTGTAGTCTAGTGTGACGACCTCTGAACTCAGTGCATTCCTCAGACCCTTGGTGCCACAAGGGTCCATACATCTGGTTTTTGTCATCTTCTTGAGACCCTTTGATTCCAGTGGCATTATCTCTTTGGATCTCTCTGAAGTCTTAGAGCCTGGTCTCTTCTGGTCCCCTTGAAAACTAGCTTTATGACCCCCTCATAAACCAGCTGTATTTTCTAAGCAAAAACCTTTTTAACTAGTTTTATACCCCAGTGGACTCCCCGAAGGGCAAGCTTCTTTCATGTCAGGGCTGGAGATCAAAGGACTTGTTTGTACAGCCGTGTGCTGCTGGCCAGCCATTTGCTTTGACACAAAAGAATCTTTTTCAGTTGTTACAACTTCAGAGTAACTTCTCTACCATATTGTAGCTTTCATCTATCACAGCAGTGCTTGCATTTTTGGAACTAACAGTTTTTTCTATCCAATGTTAAATCACTTTTCAGAAAAATAACATGAATACAGCCGTCATTCCTCATGTGTAGCAAACTGCTATTCAATACTTGTTCCATGTTTTCCAACACATATCCTATACTTTATGTCATCTAAATGTGTTTTATTGTGTTTGTGTACATTAAAAATTATACCCAATAGTTTTGCATATCCTATACTTTGTCATCTAAATGTGTTTTGTGTTTGTTTACAGAAGGAAGAAACTAAAGAGGTACGAGAGAAGACAACAAAACAGGAAGTTTCATTGCTTGATTTGGATGACTGTGAGTTTTATTAGGGGATATAGAGAGATGTCTAGAAAACCACTTATCCAATTGTGCTAAAACTTATTTACGATGTTCATTTACTGCAAGCCAGTGAGAGTATCAGAATAATGTATTTTCCATACTTCTGTCAAACTTTCCTTTTTACATGTATAACAAGTGTATATGGTGATATACTTCACGATACTGTTGACTCTGAGTTTGAATTTATACTTGTTTTGCAAGGAAAATTGAAACCAGTAGCCTGAAAGTTAAATATTTATTTCCTTACACCAAACTTTAGACAAATCATAGATACATCTAGATGTTTAAACTCATCTAGCTTTATTTAATATTTAAACTGATTGGACAAAGAATCCTTCACAAAAAGGAGCTTAGCACAGAAAACAATGAAGTTAAAACCATGTCCTATCAAATGTAATTTTCTTGTTATTGCTACTGATTGCATTTGTAACTGTACATGCTTTGAAATGCTTGGGTATTTCCTGCTGTTTTGTTTCTGCTCAGTTGCACCCGTGTCCATGCCTGCAGCACCTAGGCCAGCAATGCTGTCTCCCAGTTTGATTACAGATCTGGAAGGCTTGTCCTTATTGAATACTTCTCTAACCATCGATGTAAGTGTTTTGCTTATGTACTATTTAATATGTGGGTTTGACTACGTGCATGTGTCACAAGAGATCACTTTTTTGTTGGAAAAATTGCATTCTTCTGCATGGTCAATGTTTTGCACAGAAACACAACAAATATATATTTATGTCAGAAAACAGCCAAAAAAGTACTGTCTACATATTAGTGGCCGTTCCCATTTTTAGTCCAATCCCTCCACATAATGAAGCAGCGTTTTATGATACGAGGATCTTGTCTTGAAGAATTATATTTGCACTCAATTTCTTCGCCAGGTGTTGACAGGTCTGGTGTGGTGGGGTTTTGGTATTTTTAATCTCCACTCCGAAACTGTCCCCAGACTACCAGAACACAATTAATTGGCCAGGTTCTAATTGTCCCAGAAATTAAGGCCAGCATCCAAGACAAGGAGTTGCATGTGTGTATACATGTTGTGAGTTTTGATGTGGTCTCATTGACTGTCCTCCTTCATCTGGTATACTGGGACAAAACTCACAGGCATCCAGCTGAGGAAAGGTTAAGGTAATAACAAACAGGAATGACCCGCAAGCAATAGCAGGCAATCGAGGCGTGCATGAATATGGGAAATTCAAGAGGGAGATAGAAATACTCGCCTTTCCATCTGTGATACAATTATTTCCATGCTTCCAGTTGAGAAAGCTAGATCAGTGATCAGAACATGGTGTAGATACATCTGCTCACAGTGGTTTAATAAGATGATGATATTAATTATATACAGAATTTTACTGCTGCATTTGTAATCTTCTTTTGACCTGTAGGGCATCCTTTTAGTGTGGGTATGCTTTCTTAATTAAGCTTTGAATATTAGTTATAATATTGCTTTGAATATTGCAGATGTTTACAATGTTAGTGTTTTAATTGTAGAATTTTGCAGAGTTAAGCACTCGTCCAGCAACCACAAGTTTCTGAATCTGTGGATAACCCAGTGGCCATTTGTGCACTGTCTGTCTGCCACATTTTATAAATGGTGGGTGTAGGTCACGGAGATCCAAAGCTGATTTAGGGTGTTCTTTAGACCGGAGTACCGGAATCTGTGCATATACAAGATGCAGCAACCAGTGTAAGGAATATACACAGTAGGGCTGCCTGGCTTTTTATTTGGCAAGTGGATTCATATTTTCATAGTGTAGCACTTTTTTATATATATATATATATATATATATATATATATATATATATATATATATATATATATATATATATATATATATATATAAAGGAAATGTCTTGTTTTTTGAAATGTTGTTAATTAATGAAAAAAAGAAAGCTATTAAACCTCCATTAAAAACAAATCCAGCTAAACAGCAGTGTAGACTATTAAATCTTTAATGTGCTTCAGTTTTAATTACAAAAGGTTAATGTAGCCAACATCTTGCAGAGTAAATTCAGTTTCATAAATTACATAAATTGCATTGTATATAAAATTTTATTTGAGAATACTCAAATTTTAAAGAACTGAAGTTCAAATTTCCTAACACATTGAAAATGTGTTTTGTATAAACTCTGCTTGAAAAAAATGCAATAACTGTTTGTCACATTTTAATGCAATAACAGTTTGTCAGGGGGGACGTTTATTCAGAAATGCATCCTCTAAACGTAACCATTATGCTGTGATGAAACACCCACTGATTTTGCTATTTATATATACACATATATACATATACACATATATATATATATATATATATATATATATATATATATATATATATATATATATATATATATATATATATATATATATATATTTAAAACCCTGTTGTCCTCACAAGTCCCTGAGTGGAAGCTTTCTGGTTTTAAGTGTGTGTGTGATGATTAGTTCTGATGAGTTTAAGCTACTAGGGATGTGATTTTAGTACATTGTGAACAGTTAAATGCTATGCAGGTGTCAGCGTTTAAACCATATCTACACACACACACACACACACACACACTCTTTATATTACGTTATGATGTGTACAAACAGCCTAGATTTAGTATTTTCTAAGCAAAGAAACCCTAAATAAGCAAATAACGTTTTAACATCGTAAAGACTTAACTACAAAGTAAAAAAAAAAACATGTACACACCATAGTATATATTGAAGTTAGGGCTGTCACTCGATTTCAAATTTTCGATTGGTTAATTTATGGGCATTAGGTGATTTAACCGGTAGATTCATCTGTGCACATTTATTTATTTTTGTTGTGTTTTTTTTTTTTAAACAAACGAGTTGCATAAAAGTGTACTAGTAAATTAAAACCTACACAATTTATTTACGCATGTGCCTTCTGTGAATTAATATTGAAGAAAAAATCCTTTTAAAATCGTGTTATACGTATTCACAGGGATGTAAGGGTTAAATAAATGTCATTCACCATCTGGAGTGTTCTGTTTATTATGGATGTTTGCTTTCAGCAACTCCACAGTAATTTTGAATGTTTTCATTTCAAATGTTGAAGCATTGAACGTGTTTTTGTGGTACGGGAATTTTTTTTTTTTTCATAATTATTTACATACCACGGTTTTCTATTCCGGTTCCTCAAAATACTTCCTAACGTGGCTTCTCTTCGTTCCTTTGTTTAGAGATGCCATTTTATTAAATTATGTAACAACAGAAAAAAAGACGCTTGTCATTAACTTTTACACCGTGGAATTGCTACCATACCACGCCCAAAGCAGAGTGCACCAATGAAGCGCCAGATCGACGGAGAATAAAACCCGCCCCAGTGTCAATCTTTCTGTTGCACCAATTAGAAAAGCTACTTGGAGACAATTGCCAGCCCCCTTCATTTATATAATGCCCGCCAGGCAAAAATTACATTGATGGTGATAACAAAGTCAACAGGTACATTCAAATCAGAAACCCAAAGGCACATTTCAACAATGTAAGGATGCTGTTATTGCTGCCAACTTGTATGCAGAAGCACAGCTTTGTATGTAGAGCTGGCAAAAAGTCAACATGGGTTATATCCACACAGGCTGTGGTTTACTTCAGCTATATGATAAACAGTTTTGTTAAATTGGGGACTGGCACAGAGCCAGGGGGAACATAAAGATGCAATAAAGACAATGTCCATAGTCTGTTGTTTAAATGGTGAAAATGTTGAATATTTGTTGTGACAGCCTTGTCTGACATTTTCAAGCTATTTTCTTCTTCTTTTATTGTTGGTATATCAGTGTGTTCCCCCTGGCTTGTTTTCTGCCAGTACCAACGGTCACCGCTCTACGCTGATTAGAGAAGCCAGATACTTTATCATCACGGAGTACAAAATGTTTAAGTAACCAAATATTCATAGATAAGTGTTCATTATAACGATGAGTATCTTTGGTAGCCTGGTAAGAGTCTTGACGTATAACCACCCTCCTCCCAACCACACACAAACGTTTCTTAATGGATCTGCCTGTCCAGAAATGAGAGACGATTACAAAGAATTTATATAAGGGAACATCTTAATTCCAAGTACGGCATGTCCTAATCCACATTTTAAAAACACACTCACTTGGTTACTCAATAATTATTCATTGGCGAAAATGGATAATTTTACTGCTGACTTCCTACTGGTCAGTCACGATTGGATATAAATAAACACCAAGTCAGTGTTATTAGTAGAAAGTAATAAGAATTGCCACTACATTAATGAGTGTGGCATCTTGGATTCCAGTGCATGACTGCACAAACTGGTTTCAATTCATGTATCTTTCCACTCAACAGTTCCTCAGTAGCATTTATAAGTTCACATTGTGCTTTTTTCTTTTTAGAATTTACATGGGGGGGGGGGGGGGGGAGACTGATGTACTAACTCAGAATCAAATAACCCTATTATCACCCATCCCTCACATGAACGCACATGGATCGACCATGTAGGCTTGTGCATAGACTGCGATGATTTTTTTTGATTGAAAATATTTTTCATTAAGTTAAGAAATTGTGAAAATAATTGCTTAACTTAAATTAATTTTTTTAAAGTGACAAATCTGCATCCAACATTAACGGTTGGGTTACTTTAAACATTTGTATTCCGTTTTGACTGTTCTTTTCCACTGTTCCCTGCTGTTACTGTGTACATGGTGATTGGGGTGTGTGAGATGCTGCACACAACGTGAGAGAACTGGCAAGTTAAAAATAGTATAGGGTAGGCTTTAACCTTCCTTCATGTTAGAGGCAAAATGAATCGCATTAAACTGCTCTGAACATACTGCGCCAACAGTGAGAAATTAATTAGTGCCTTAGGAATGGAGATATAAGACAAGCAAATGGGTTATGACCCTAATATTCCTTATATGTGCAGCATTTACTATTGGGTAATGTCAGGTAGGCTATTATACAAATCTTACAGCAGTGTAATTGGATATTGCTTTTATAAACTTGGGCCTGTCTAATGAAAAGATAGCATTGGTTATTATCAATAGCTCAATAGGTCACTGTGTGGGAATCTGTGACCTCTTCATTTAATTATAATGCGTAATAATACCATATTGGCTGGAAATCTACTTGTGGCAGCAAAGGCATAGATTAGGAAACCATTTGCAATGTATTAAATACTTGGCAAATTTAAATACTATTTTGTAATTGTATAATTTCAATTAATTTGTAAGTAGTTTTTATAATGATAAAGCTTGGCTTTAAATTGGCTTGAAGTACTGTATGTGGTTTAATTGCCAGCCCCACCGGTGGCTTTGTTTTGTATTAGCTTATGTGTTGCCTTTACTGTATTTCTTCAAATCCAACCCTGTGATATTTTTCTTTTTTATGGCAAATATATCCTGTCAGTAGCTTTTAAAAAGAAACAAGCAACAAGTAACAAAAACTGTAATATTGTAACTGTGTGGCAAGTATTTCATTAGGATGATGCTTGTAATGCCCAAACCACATTGGTTTATTTAGTTAATTACTGGCAGTGCTTTCAAAAACCACTAATGTAGATGTTGGTGCCGTAATTCAGATTTGAAGCACACTTTTGTTTTGGCTGAAATAAACACTTAGATTTGAGGGCGACTGGAATTTAAGGTGCAGCTGTCTTGAGGATGTCTGTGTTTCATTCGGAGCAACGATTGATATTTGAGGTTGCAAGTATGCAAATGATTGAGCCAAGGTTAATCCATATTAACCCTATATTGTATTTTATATATTTTTTTAATGAGCTGTGTTAAAATAAAGCCTAAATGTTGTTTATCCACTGATGCAAATGTTGGATCAAGCTGAGGCTTGAGAACGGAGGATTATTTTTACCTGTTCAGCCCTTCTCATTGTTTATCCCTTAACTAGAAAGCATTGATGCTTTCCCCTGCTAGCTATCCTCCAGAAGGCACTGCACCGTCTGGTACCACAGCAGCCATTTATGAGTATTGATTTCATAAAGTTAGGCCCTGTTATAATTACAGGTGTCGTAAGGCAGTTGACAGGTATGCAACATGACTGCAGTCTCAGCACACCCGAAAAGGAAGGGTACTGAAAACAAAATGTTCTGTGTGCTGAAAAAGGCAAAAAAAGACTAATTTTAGGTTAGTGTTTGTGAAGAAGTCTTTGACAGCAAATGTCTATAGAAAGACCTTTTTTTTTTTAATAACTAATGCATACAGTAGGTCCAGCAGCAAAAAAGAAAATGTTAAATTGAACTTCTGGAATCATAACTATCAATAACATTTAGAGTTTGTACACTGTGTTACATATTAATGTATTTAGTGTGTGTGTGTGTGTCTATACACATACACACACAAATGTAATAGCTGCCCACGATGTAATATCTTCCACAAATGTTATACCCCGCTACCAACTTTCACTTATTGTTTATTACAAAAACAAAAACATTTGTCTTAATTAACTAGAAGAGTGTATACTTTAATCATTGGGCACTAATGATTATTATTAATTATAAGTTAAACTGTTATTTAAACACATAAATAAATAGGTGCTAAGTAATTCACAGGCATTATCATGGATGCGACATTTGTGGGAGACATTACAGTGCCTATAGGAAGTATTCACCCCCCTTGGACGTTTTCAGTTTGTTGTGTTACAACCTGAAATCTTGATACATTTAAATCAGATATTTTTTTTTTTGATTTACACAACTTACTCAACACTTTCAATGTGTGAAAAAATGGGGGGGGGGGGAGGAGAAAAAACAAATCAATTAAAAATAAAAACCTGAAAAGTCTTCATTAGATAAGTATTCACCCCCTTTGCTATGATAATAATATATAATTTATTTCTTAGCAAACGCCCTTATCCAGGGCGACTTACAATTGTTACAAGATTTCACATTATACAGATATCACATTATTTTTACATACAATTACCCATTTATACAGTTGGGTTTTTACTGGAGCAATCTAGGTAAAGTACCTTGCTCAAGGGTACAACAGCAGTGTCCCCCACTGGGGATTGAACCCACAACCCTCCGGTCAAGAGTCCAGAGCTCTAACCTCTACTCCACACTGCTGGCCACAGTATGATACTCCTAAATAAGCTCAGGTGCAACCAATTGCTTTCAGAATTCACACAATAAGTTAAATGGAGTCCATCTGTGTGCAATAAAAGTGGTTCACATGATTTCAGATTAAATACACTTGTCTCTGTAAGGTTCCACAGTTGGGTAGTGCATTCAAAGCGAAGATACTACCATGAAGACCAAGGAGCTTTCAAAACAACTCTGGGGTAAAGTTGTGGAAAGGCACAGATCAGGGGAGGGGTATAAAAAGATTTCAAAGGCATTGAATATCCCTTGGAGCACAGTCAAGTCGATCATTAAGAAGTGGAAGGTATACGGCACCACCCCGAATCTGCTTAGAGCAGGCCGTTCTCCCAAATTGAGCAGCCGGGTAAGAAGGGCATTGGTCAGAGAAGCCACTAAGAGGCCAATGACAACTCTGAAAGACCTACAGCGTTCCATAACTGAGATGGGAGAAACTATCCATGTGTCAACAATAGCTGAGGTACTCCACAAATCTGGCATGTATGGAAGAGTGACAAGAAGGAAGCCATTTCTGAAAAAAGCCCATGTAAAATCCCACTTGGAATTTGCAAAAAGGCATGTGGGAGACTCTGAAAAGATGTGGCCAAAGGTGGTTCTACCAAGTATTGACTCAGGGGGGTGAATACTTATCTAAACAAGACATTTCAGTTTTTTTTCTTTTTCATTAACTGTTTGTTGTTTCACAATAAAAATTCTCTTGCCTCTTCAAAGTGTTGAGTAAGTTGTGTAAATCAAAGGGAAAAAAAAAAATCCCATTTAATTGCATCAAGATTTCAGGTTGTAACACAACAAACTGTGAAAACGTCCAAGGGGGGTGGGGGAGGGGGGATACTTACTATGGGCACTGTATATATGTGAACAGGAGGTTATTTCATTTGTGGGAAATATTACATTTGTGGGCAGTTATTAGATTTGTGGTTTGTACACCTTTCTGGAACCTGAAGATGAATAATTTGTAACACAGTGTACAAAGCTCGAGGAACACAATTTAAACAATATTGATTTGAACAACTGGTGCTAAGTTACTTCTTGTATAAATCAATATAAAACTATATTTTAATCTTGTGGTCTGAGCCAAAATGCTTTTTTTTCTTTTCTTTTTTTTTTTTTTTATATAGCTACTTCAGGAATCCATTTTAAAGTGTAAATGCTGTACCTGTTACTATGGCAACATTCAGTTAGCTTATTCAATGGTTGTTATTTTCATCAAACACTCACATTGCATTCCCCCCACCCCCAAAATGTTAATAGTTATTATATCTTTAATTCTTTTTTTAAATATATTTATATAATTTACATTTTTATTAGTTTTGAATTTGCACATAGGTACAGTAATTAATTTTTTATATACCATAAAAATGGTTGTATAGGTCGCACTAGTGTAAAAGTCACTACCCCCTTTTTGAGACTTCAATTTTAGGAAAACACTTTTGTGTTTAAAATACTTTTTTTACAATTGATTTTTTTCCTACATGCTCAACACCGATAAAGAAAGATACACAGGTTTAGTTTCGAAATAACCCTTGTTTGCAACATTTTATTCCATTAATTTTAGTGTTGTTTTTTATTTTTAGTGAAACTGCTAGAAACTATTCAGTTTTTCAAAATTTCTAAATAGCTTCAAGTGAGTTTAAATGCAATGTAAAATTACATCTAAATATAGATGATACTACTACAGTACTGTAAATTCCAGTAGTAACAGTGTAAACCACTGACAAATGGTACTTGAAATGGATTTAAAATGTATTAATTAACAGAGTGTAAAATCAAGTTATACATCCCACATCGTATTTGTATTAACCTATTTTATTTTAGCTTATCAAGTACCCAAACAAGTTCAAGAACACACTTTCTTTTGATTTACTGAACATTTCTTTCCAAAACCATACTTAGGCAATAGTTCCAGCTGCATTGGCTTTTATAAATGTGTTGTACTAATTCTAATTTAAAAGGAAAGTATTAAACAGTGCTTCTTGCACCAATTAAAAAAGCAAAACACAATAAACTAAACAGTGCACCATCTAATAACCAGAAAACAAAACATCTCATACGGTGCAGTACCATTGCATTAAATTTCCAGCTGTACAAATCCATTCATTTTGTTTTGTTAATCAGAACCATAACCATACACATACTTTACAAGCGTACCACTGTGTTGCACACAAAATGTTTTCTACATCGGACCAGAAACATGTTCCTCCTCTTATCAGCTCGTTTTTATTTTCGCCGTATTTGTTTGTTTTTGTTTAGTCTCCAGTCACGTACTGTTTTTTCAGCATTGCGATTACCATGCATTTCAGCAAATTCAACAACGCTCTATTTGAAACCTGTTGTGTAGCTTTTTCGTTTTTTGTCTCACTGTCCTACTTTATCCAGTCTCAAACTCACCTGCATTATTATAGCATTGCAGTTACAACGAACGGAAGACTCGATAAGTTTAATCAGCTTTCTGTTTGCTACGGATCCCAAGGGCGGGTTTCAGTCTGAATGTTGAGAAATCAGTGGCTCGGGTGGGTGGGAATAAGGAAATCTATAGAGATTGACAGCTCTTGTGTTAACAGTGAAGTAGTATAGCTGTGACGTTTTCACATTCCGAAGATTGGTAACTTTAACCACTATTTTTTATTTTTTTTTCCTCCACGGACA
The DNA here is from genome assembly GCF_902713425.1 of Acipenser ruthenus. Classification (NCBI taxonomy): domain Eukaryota; kingdom Metazoa; phylum Chordata; class Actinopteri; order Acipenseriformes; family Acipenseridae; genus Acipenser; species Acipenser ruthenus. The sequence continues at coordinate 9,065,805 of NC_081189.1, read as the reverse complement.
CACATCTGGAGTCAAGAGTCTGAAAGCTTACGTTTAACATTTAAAATGACTAAGGGTATTGAGAGTAACAAATTAAAACTTCTAATTAGAACAGTGGTTTTTTGTTTCTACCTAGCAACATGACCCGAATGCCGTAGGTACTGAATAAAATAATGGGGATGTTGACAGTTAAGTTTGCGTGGCTGTAATAATCCCATTGTGGCACTGGTACAGTAGTTTAATATTAGACACACCGGCACATATGTCGCATATTTTTTTTTTCTTCATTCCTTTCCATTGCCGTTTCTTCACAGTAAACAGTGGCCATTGACAAAAACACATAGCTGAGAAGCTACCACACACATGTAATCCTAATCAACCACTGTGACAGGTTAAAGTAATGAGAGTTGAGTTCAGATTAAAGAAAAAGGGAAAAGAGTCACAGAGAAGTATAAATCCATGGGCGTATAGTCTAATTAAAACTCATTCAATGTGCTCTCTTAAAATGTAATTCCAAAAGGGGCCCATACATTCCCAACCGTGTTTGGTTTATTCTGAAGACTGTATGCGAGTTTTTCAGGAGGCATTATTTCAGATACTTCAGATAACACACATCTTTAAAACTGGTGCCGCTTCAGACTTCCATAATAAGAAAATACATTTTTTAGCTAAGTAGCTAATCATATACATCAGTCTTTCAGGGTCTGGGTCCAGCACCAACTCAGCATCTACACCAAAAAGGTACAGAGCTGGATATAAATTAAGGGATATATAAAAATATCTTGAGTAATTGAAAAAATTATTTAATTTCATCACATTTCCAAAAAATATGGATGAGAGAGCTCAATTCATCTGTGGCATAGGGGGGGAATTATTGGGAGATATTCCATGGAGATGAACTGGAGTCAGGTAAGTTATATATATGACTTTATGATTAAGTTCCTTTACTCTGTTGCAAATGAATGAGGGGTTGATATTCACACAGATCCTACACCAGAGTTCATCATCTATTTGATGGTCAAAGTAGTTTTGCCATATTGCCCTTAACGAGTTGAATGAAA